>NC_064769.1:26650670-27357189 GCF_011397635.1 Epinephelus fuscoguttatus
GAGGAGGAGGGAGAGAGAAACAGAGAGAGGAGAAATTGGACAGGCACAGGTGCAGCCGACTGTGTATGTGTGTGTGTATTTTGGTATGTGTGTGTGAGTGTGTGTGTGTGTGTGTGTGTCTGTCAAGAGGTTTCGTGACTGCTCCTTTGAGTGTTCGCATTCCAGCACATCTGCTTTGGATGAAGCGTGGTAAACTCTGTGTGTGAGTGTGCGTGTGTGTGTGTGTGTGTGTGTGTGTGTGTGTGTGTGTCTGTGTGTGTGTAAGAGAGAGAGAGAGAGACAGAAGAGAAAACAAGATGGGAACAATTCCTTTATTGAGCGAAATACTGATTTTTTTTCTTGTTCCGTTTTCTGTCTGGCTCTCTGTCTGTGCAAGTGTGTGTATGAAGCTGTGTCAGTGACAAAGCTAAAAAGCAGAATTGTGTTTGTTGATATTTTAGCAAGCGCCTGGTCTTCCTTTCTTTTCCAAACTTGCTCGCTCTCTGGGTAGTTAGTTAATTTGTACGCCATTTGATCCGGAAGTGAAGCGTGATCCTGTTTGGATCTTCTCTCTCAGCAATGCCAGGCCCCTTCCATCCAGAGATTTTGAGCCAGAAACATTTGTGCATCATGTTCTGCAACACAGAGTTGAGTCTTTGCAAATCATTGAAGGAAAACTTCACTCCGCCAATGACCATTTGTATTTCAGTTACGCACCCTGCATTACATTGAATTTGTGAATTATATTATTCTTGCATACCTCCGATAATCGAAGAATCCAGAACAACCTAGTCTCACTCCAAAGTCGTCAAAATCCAGCACTTGGGCAGTGACTTGCGTCGTCAGGCACTGATGCAAACTAGCCAACGTCAGCTAACAGGAAACAAATTTAATATGGGCAATACTAAGATATCAACCATATAACATGTGTGGGGCTAAACTTGCCTCAATCCAACAGAAGTTATGAGGGCGAAAATGTTAGCATAACAATAGCAAATCAAGACCAACCCGGTTTTACTCCAGAGTTGCCAAAATCTGGTGCTTGGGCAGTGATTTACTGTATCAGACACTGACAAGAAAAGCTGTCCTTTAACATCAGCATGATATGCAGCTGATTGCTGTTATAGTTTAATAGCTTTCGATGGTGTCAGGAGGGAACGTGGCAGGACAAGAACAAAAGTTAAGGTGGCGAAAGTCTGAGTAGGGTGAGTGGGAGGGGTGATGGATGAGTCCAACGAACACTGACTTTCACCTGGGAGAGTGGTGTTCGTGTCCTGTAAGATTCTAAAGCCAACCCCTGTTCATTTTTTCTAACCTAACCATGTGCGTTAGTTGTTGGAGGAAAACAAACATTTGCGTTGTTGTTGTACCGACGTAATGCGTTTATTTTCAAGGAGACAGTATTTAAACTGTGAATTTCCTGTGAAAACAGAAGTGTATCTTGAAAGAAGACAATGTATGTAACAGGCAGAACATGGCGTCCCAGAACATCAACAACCAACGCACCCAGGGTACTTTTCACGTCAAGAATATGTTCTCCAAAAACTGGGGAAAATTTTGACAAATTTAAATCATAGGGGTCCATACAACTCATGCAGTATAATCCAACTCTTATTTATCCAGTTGTACGCTCAGTATTTCCCGAACAGCAGCCCTTCCTGTCTCTTAATGGTCTCTGTAAAGCCAGACTCCATTGAGAAAAACAGTAATTTTACCTTGCTGAACATGGGAGCTGTTGGTCTACCACTGCTGGTCTACCACTAACTGATCGAGGTAGTGGTAGACCAACAGATCTCATGTTCAGCAAGGTAAAATTACTGTTTTTTGTCAATGGAGTCCTGCTTTCCGTTCAGTTCTGCGTCAGGAGGTTCTGTCTGTTTGGGTTAGTTGCTCAGAAGTACTGAGCATACAACTGGATAAATGAGACTTGGATTATACTGCACAAGTTGCGTGAGAGTTTGTAAATGGGTATTTCAATATTGTTATCGTTCATTCATATATTTTCCACAACCAATTATCCTGTTGGGGGTCACGAGGGGCTGGAGCCAGTAGGGCAATTAGTTGCCAAATTTGCTTATCTGCTTCAGTGGTGGTATTTTATCTTTATTTTTTGTTCTTTGTATTTTCTTAAAATTGCCTCATTTTATTTTCTTGAATTCTGCATTGTTTTAAATAGGGGATCAATTCATCAACAGTTTTCTCAGTTTTTTGGATTCTTCGTTCACTAGAGGCATGCAAGAAAGGTTTTCATCATAATTCAGTGTAAGAGGGGCTGAGTAACGGATATACAAATGATCATCTGGGAGTTGAAGTATTCCTTTGATTGAGATGTGCAATATGGAAACAACTTGTTCAGCCACAAAATCACACAGTTTTGACCACTTTAATTGAGACATTGACATGTCATTCATGTCAAAAACAAAATATTTTTAAGCTCATCTTGACGACAGAATGTGTTTCTCGAAGTTTAGCAAGGTCAGAAGTACTGAGGAAGAAGAGCAGGAGGAGCTTCTCTTCTTCCTGCTCCTCTCTTTCTGTCAGAGCTGAGGAGCTGCCGGAGAAGGAGAGGCAGAGAGGTTGAACAGATGCTCCCCACATTTGGAGACAATAACGGAGAGAAGAAGCATCAAACACCAAACAAAGACAAAAAGCCTCCTTTTTCTTCCTTTTCTTTACTCTCTCCATTTTTCTCTCTTTTGTTTCCGTTTACTGTCTTTTTATCCTCGTCCAACTTTCAGCATCTCGCTTTGTTCCTTTTTATTATTTTTCCATTCTTTTTTCAGGCTCTCTCTAGCTGGACGCCTTCAGGGCCCAGCAGCATTACCACCACTGTCAACAAGTGAGAACTGAAACACTGCAGAGAAAATAAAGTTTCTGGTCTCGTCTTTTTTAATGTTGTGTTGATCCTTGAACATAATTTGCTCTCTTTTTCTCACTTAATTAGTTTCTAGTTGTTCTTCTGTTTGCTGATTTTTTTTCTGTTTTATAGATGTGGTGCAAATTTATCCTCTTTGAGTTTATGCTTTTCGGGTTTCGTGGCTGTTGATGAGCAGTTTAAAGATGTCAGTTTCGGCCCGTTAAATATTTTTCTGGCTTTTTCTTATGATACTAATTTTACTTTCGAGATAGAGTATGGAACACAATCTTCCAGAAAACATTTACAGGTGTTGGATCAAAATAGAACCTTAATTGTATTGAGAGCTAACAGAACAGTGTGTGTAGTACATCTAACTTTGTTTCTCTAATTAAAGTCCAGCTGCTGTTTCGGTTGTTTGTACCTGTGGGTTAGGTCAGTGAGTTGCACAGCTGGTTGCTCTTTCTGTGTGTGTGTGTGTGTGTGTGTGTGTCTGTGTGTTTTGTTGGCTCCATGAGGAATCAGTTTTCAGTGGAATGTGCCTTTATATTGTCTTCGTGTTGCCGGGGGCGACACAGAGCAAAGCTTTGATGCAATCTGTGATGTTCTCTCCCAATCCGTTAAACGTCATGGCGCGGCGGGAGGTTACACAACCGCTTCTACTGGATTCTATCAGGGTTTCTACTGTGGTGCAGATGATGGTTTTATACAACAGGCTGCACTGGTTCCTATTAGGAGGATCTGTCATTGTTCTGGAAAACAACAGGTTTAACTGGTTTGTATTAGGGTTCTAGGCAGGGAATTGGTTCTACTGGTTTCTATCAGGGGTCTGCTGTAATACCATAACTCTCTGGTTTGACTTGTTTCTATTGTACAGGACTAGTTCTTTCTACTGTGTTTCTATCATTGCATAGAAAACTGATTTGACTGGTTTTGATTGTTTCTATTGTTGTGCAGAAAAGTTAAACAATATAAACCAGTAAAACCACTTGTGTAGAACTCTGATCTGGAACAAAGTAGAAACAGAACAGACACTGCTCACGTTTTGGTCCCTATGTGGTAGAGAACTGATTCCATTGGTTTCTATTATGGTGCAATGTCACTGTTCTATTGTCTCTCTGTTGTGGTATAAAGACTTGGGACAGGTTGGACAAAGCACCTTAAGTTTTCTCCTTAAGTATGATGCTTAAGGCTTAATTTCTCCTAAGATGAGGGAACTCATTTACCATAGTAGAACGTTTGACTGCTTCATATAGTAATACAGAGATGGTTCCATTGAGTTCTAATGTGTTTCTGTTATCACACAGAGAACTTGTTTAACTGGTTCAAATGTATCTCCTATTACAGAACCAATCCATCTTATTTCCATTGTGTTTCTATTATGGTACAGATCATAATTTTACCCAACTAGTTCCACTGATTTCTATTGTGTTTCCATGACAGAATGGGTTTGACTGTTTTTTTCACTGACCCTGTTTACACTTGATTTTATGATGTGTTTCAGTTATCTGATCCCACGCTGATAGCTGAGACACATCGTAGATCACGTCTGTGTCTATCATACTTGCCAGCTGACCACTTGTGTTCAGATTTTGTTGCTGTATACGTCACTTACGCTGGAAGGTCAAAGGGTTCCTCTCATAGTTATTAAACCCGGACTCTCACCAGTCATGTCAGCGGTTGTTTCGGTACAGCTGGAGGTATCGCTGTCAACAGAATTCAAAACATCTCGTTCCATAGTGCATAGCAGGTAGTCACGCAAGTTATCGAACGTTGACATGCTGCCATTGTCCTGTTTTACACCCGGTATTAACATGTATCTTGGTCTGATCCGATCAGAAGTCGACAGCACTAAATACACGTGTAAGCAACCAACAAAACACATTGTGATTCGATCACTCAAGCCACTTGCCAAGATGGTCTGGGATACATTTGATCAGATATTTTTTGTTGTGTATGTGCTAATGCGTCCTGAGGACTATGTCACCAGTGCAGGATGTGGTGGTTGTTTTGGTGACAGCATGCTAAGGCTCTACAACTTGCCCATTTTACAATTAGTTGGACAAAGTGTTGGGTGACTGTCCATCATGTTGCTGACAGCGATATCTCCTGCTGAACCAACACAACCAAGCACCTAGCAAGAATGTGCTCATAAATCTGCATAGCCCCCCTCGACCTTCTAAGTGATGTAGGTAGTAACAAAATCTGCACACAAGTGTGAACAGCGATTTGTCTCTGCTGTCTAGTTTTGTTCAGATCATCAAAACACATGTTAATACCAGGTGTAAGCAGGGTCACCATCACGTAATGTATTGCATCAGGATTCATCAATGGTTACACTACAAAAGACACGTGATCAAATGTGTCCAGACCACCTCAGCAAGTAGTTTGAGTGATTGGATCTCAATGCGTCTCGGTGGTGATTTACAGTTTTATTTAGAGCTGTCTGCTTGTGATCGGACAGAGTCGTTGGCACATAACAACCACTTTGCAGCGGTAGTTCTACATCTGTATGTTTTTCGATACATACATAGAGAACTGGTTCAATGTGGCTCCTAAACTGCACAAAACTGGTTCCAACGGTTTCTGCTGTAGCACTGAAAACTCATCGGACTAATTTCTGTTCTGTTTCTACTGTGATTCAGATCAAGATTTTACATAACTGGTCAGATTGGTTTCTTTTATGACTGTTGTGGCACAGAGATGTGGTTTGGCTGTTTGTGCTTTACATCAGCGCACAGAATTAACTCTCACACCTGGTTTGACTGGTTTCGGTTCTGTTTCCATTGACATAAAAATCCCAATATTCTCAACCAACTCTACAGGGATTAAAGCAGGCAGTAACTATTAAACATAAGGAAGTGTACAAGGTCCTGAGACATGTTGTGGAAAATAGCTGCATGTGAAGGTTATTGATCGGACGTCATTGGCCTCTATTGTGGCTCTCATTATTTTTCTCTGGTTTTCGGTTTCCAAGTTGTCAGTGAAATGACAACACCGTCAAGGGTGTTTCTGATTGGCTCGAGGTCAGCCCGCTAACTGTGGGAATACTGATACTGCCGAGTGTGTGAGTGTGTTTTACAGACTGCAGGAAGTGAGGTTGTTATTGTGTCTCTCTACATTCCTCAGATTTGAACACACACTGCACCTGTTCCTGTCTGTCTATAACACACACATAAGCACACACACACACACACACGTACATAAACACACATGCACAGGGAGGCATTCACACACAAATCACAGCCTTTCATCACCAGTCGAACAACACATTCAATGGGAAAATATGCGTGCACGATGTGAGACATAAATCTAAATATTTTCAACAGGAACAACACAAGCATGTGTGTGTGTTGTGTGTGTGTGTGTGTGAATTTTGTTGTACAGGCTTTGGGTCAATAAATGTGGTTTTATCATCAGAGCACAAACTCAGTTCTCAGAGGGGAAGGGGAGGAGGAGGAGGAAGTTTGAGGGGATTTTAGTTGGGCTCTAATGACATCTACAGACACTGTGTGTGTGTGTGTGTGTGTGTGTGTGTGTGTGTGTGTGTGTGTGTGTGTGTGAGTGAGTGAGTGCGGATACTAAAGGATTTGGATCCTTAAAACTTCTGCAAGGTGCATTGTGGGAAGGTATCCGCATCTCCAAGCTGATTAGCTTCTCTTAGCACTTAACATTAGTGTATTTAAGATTGTGAATTTGTGTGTGTGCGTGTGCGCATGTGTGTGTGGGTGGATGGGTGGGTGTTTCCTGACCTCAGTCTTTCATTCCCACAGTTCCCAGTGTTCCTTGCTACTCAGATATCCTGATTGTTGTGGTATTTGTTGCTGTCTCTGCGTCTTCCCGCGAGCCGTGGTTCTCAGGAAGTAAACGCAGTCGACACCAGGCTATTCTCTGGAAATGAGCAGTTAACTGTCTACAACAAAACACTGTGTACTTGATTTTGGTGATCATCTTTAGGCAGCTATTGGCCAAAACGTACTGGAGTTGTGTAATCCATCAGATTAAACATCAAATCTGACTTAATTACATGGTAATGCAGTTAAAGTACATATTAATTCGGAATGTTGGCGTCCCTTTCCATCCCATACATGTATGGAAACTAAAGGATGTCTCAAAGCTCAGCAACCCTATTGGATGATACCAGTGAGGGTTTTTTTTCTACAATGTCACACATGGCAACTATGATGAGGTCAAGCTTAGGAAAATGTCATGGTTATGGCAAACTATGGTTACAGAAATCCCACCTGAACCTGAACCTGAACACACCTAACCAGGATGTTGTGTGTGTGATCAGAAATAAAAGAAGTAGTGGCTGTTTATCAATTTGGATTGTTTTGGTGTGAGTTGGTGTGAGATTGTTGGAGATGTCGGCTCTGTAGGTGTCTGCCTTCTCTCCAGTATAATGGAACAAGATGTCACTCAGCTTGTGGTGCTCAAAACGCCAAAAAAATAACATCTGTAAAACTCAACAGTGATGTCTCTTTCCAGAAACCATGATCCGGTTACTCAGGATAATCCACAGACCTTGTTGTGAGCAGTTTCATGTTGGAACTATTTTCTTTCTACTGAAATACACCTGCCAACCGTATCACCGTGCAGAAGGAAGCGTGCATCTACTGCTAGCTCGCTAGCTAAAGTTACAGCTTAGCCTAGGAGGAAGCCGTTAATGTTATGTCTTGCACTATCACGAGCATGGGCCTTCCATCCATGAGTAGATGCACTCTTCCTTCTGCATAGTGATACAGCAGCTGTTTTTCAGCAGACAGAAAATATTTCCAACATGAAACTGCTCACAACAAGGTCTGTCGAAGCAAATGCAGCGATTATAAACCAGCTTAGACTGTAATTTTTCCTCCAACCATTTGCACGCCCAGCTTTTTGCTGCAGGAAAAAAAGGTATGAAGCACAGATTGTGAGTTTTAAAGTTGCAAGAGTCTCTTAGATTCCTTCTGTAATTGTGTCCTGAAGATCTTTCACCTTTAAGGATACGGGATAGTAGCGCAAAGGAAATCAGATTTTTTTTTTCCTCGCTCAGAAGTAAAGCTGAAAGATTGAGCGGAGAAACATGCTTTTAGTGATCTGAAAAAAGGTCAGTTTTTCGTTTGACAGAAACAGTTTGAGGCTGTTTTCTGTTTTTAATCATTTCTCTCAGGGAGTGTGGGAAGTGAGATGATGTTTTTTATAATGCCCCCAAGTGTTGTTTTTTTCTTCCATCTTTTTCTTTTATTTCTTCTGTCTGTGTTTTATCATCAGATTTTCTCTTTACGACATCTGTGTTCCATCCGTATGCAAATGCTCTAAAGTTAACAAAGCAGCCCATGTCTTTTTTAGGGGATCGAGGTAGATTAGGTGTAGCTGTGGCGGAGCGGGTCTTTCATTTTGATGTGAGTCAGTGAGGGAGACAGAGAGAGGGAAGAGCGCTTTCAACAGCTGTTCCAGGGTTTGCGTCATGCGGCGCAAGCTCGCGTCATGGCTGAGTGTTCGCACGCTATGCACACACACACACACTCACATATACACACACAGAGGCATGCTGTGGGGACCCCCAGTCGAAGGCATGACCAAACACAGGCATTGTGTTCTCATGCAGCCGCTGTGTTGCTGAGGAAGAACGTCACCTGCTTTGAGTGATGACAGGCTGCTGGTTCTGCTCGCAGTCTCACGTTTTACTGCATGTTTGCTGCATGACTGCTGCGCTGCTGCCCCTCCGAGACGAGTCTCACACGAAGTCACCGCTTTGTTCCTCTTTTAGTCAAACTACTCTGAATGAGAGGAGAGACGAAGAAAAATTAGTCAGAAAATATGTCATTAGTCTTTAGTACTCGTTGAAGCGTAAGTGGTGGGCACTGGAGATGCTGTCAATGCGGTTACCATGGTCACCATTGTAGATTTAATGTTTTCAATAGTATGGTTTGACAGAGTTTAAGTGTGCAGTGAATTTAGTTTTGCAAAGTAAAGGAAAAAAGTTTTCAAATGTTATATGCTATATATGTGTGTGTGTGTGTGTGTGTGTGTGTGTGTGTTTTTGTGTAAAGATTATGTTTAAATATTGTTTTTTAAAGAAGATTTTAAATTAATATAAACTGAAATATTCATAGATTTTTTTTATATTAATATACATAGGATATACTATATATCTTAGGTTGAAAAAAAATTAAATATATATATTTTCAACTTTTTTCTTTTTAGAAGCGTGAAATTATTCGTCTAAAAATTATGAAATATATGTAAAAAAAAAATTCTTCTTTTTAAAGAAATGAAAAATGTAATTTGTATTATTTAGAAAATGTAAAACAAAACAATTTACAAACTTTATTTACATAGCTTTGCTAGGTTAGAAAATAAAAGTAATTTATTAAAAGTGTGTGCAGGTTAAAAATAGCAGTGTATATATCAGAGAAGTTTTTATCTTTTTTTAAAAAAAAAAAGGTTAACTTAAAATACAGCAACATAAAAAGTTCTAGGCTTCATTAAAAAAAATTTAAAGTGTACAAACTTGTCGCCTAATATAAGCTTGTTTTATAAATAAGCTAAATAAGCACATTTTGTACAAAATAAAAGTAAATCTATTCGATATAATCTTTTAAACTTATTTTAAAATAAATGTTATAAGTTTAAAACCAGTGTTCTTTATTTTTTTGGCAACCAAAATATGTGTGTATTATTGACAAACTGATATTAGTAATAGAGCAGAGCAGATTTCTTTTAGTTTGAAAAGAAAAAGCAACAAACAGTCACCGCTCAGGAAGTGTGTTCTTGCAGTCAGGTGAGGGAAGGGGGTGATGGTGACGTCTGAGGTAACGAGAGAAGTGTCAGTCATCTGTTCAAACCTATTTGAGATGACGTCCGTCTGAAGCTAAGCCTCAGCCCGCTGAGCCTCAACTTGTGTTTGCCTGCGAGCTTTTGATGTGAACAAGTTGTTTTTTGATCAGAGCACAGACTCCTGAGTGACGATGTGTGTTTCTGTGTTTGTGTTGCAGGTGTACGCTCCGTCTGCCAGTACAGCAGACTACAACAGGGACTCACCGGGTTATCCCTCCTCCAAACCTCCTAGCGCTGGCTTCCCAAGCTCATTCTTCATGCCAGGTACTCATGCATGCACACACACACACACACACACACACACACACACACACACACACACACACACACACATACATACACACACACACACAGATCCGTCCCATTCCTGAGCTCAATGTGGATTCTGGATCACAAACGATGTGAAAGATGTTCTCATTCCAAAATCCTCTAAAGATTTGAGTCGTACATTTTATTTGTTATTAGAACAGCTACCCAGATATGGTATTTGTCTGTTGCTGGAGCGAACAATAAAGACAAGGTTTTTGCTTGCAAATTTTGAGACTGATGTGAACGCTGCTTTCACATTAAACATGAAGGTGCGACGCTGCACAGAACAACACCTTTACTTTGACCTTAGTGTGTGGCTGTGTTCTCCTGATGTGCAAAACACGTGTCTAACAGCATTCATTGACAGGGAGTAGAAGTCAGGAGAGTTAATTTTGTACATCTCTGAACTTCAGGAGATATGTACTCTTGTATCTGTGGACTCAAAAAACAGCACGCACATCCAAAAGCGATAAATACTTGGGGCTGGACAGAAGAACATATACAAAGATACAAAAACAGGTCCCAGCACCAGAAACCGCTCCATTTGGAAATATAATTGTATCACCACATGTGACGTTTTGGGCACCAGCCCTTCATCAGACATGAACAAGATAAGGAGATCGCCCAACAGATCATATGATAACACGTGTAGCTATACAGAAACAGACCACAACACACTGCAAAACCAGTACAAAATTATACCACAAGAAGTGTCACCTTGAATATCACATGACTGAAACATCAGGTAAAAAAAAGATGTCATAATGACATGCAAATTCAAGGTGACATTGTAGAAGATATTTTTATAATTCATATACGTTAAATTTTTGGTTTGAGTTGAAGGTGTGAGAAGGAATAGTGTCAGTAACATTGTTAACACCGTGCTACATTACAGAGAAATACAAACCGTACTAATGAACCTTCATTAATATAGGCCTATATTTTATCTACAAGTGCACGTCACACACTGAGCGAGCCACCTGTTGATGACGCTGTCGACAAAGCAGTAATGATTGTGCTAAGTGGCTAATGGGCATGTAGCTACTTCCATGTTTCAGATGATACGTCATGTTTGTAGTCGACCAATGAAGACGAGTTTACATATCACCTTGGGTTTGTCCTTCACCTTCTCAAAATGATCCCACACTTTGGATTTCCTGCCCGACATGTTATTAACTAGCCTGTGGAATAACCGCAGGTACCAGTCCTGGAAATTAACATGACTCCTGTCTGACTGCTGAGCGTGGACACTTCCTGTGTCTGTTCTTTCAAATTAAATTCCCACATGGTCCAGTCATACAGGTTTTAATTCATTTTGATAAGGCGCAGCTCATAATAGTTCCTTATGAACATACACTAGTTTAAAGGAATACAATACATACTGCAAAATGTATATTAATTACTCAGCGCATTTGTGAAGGAAACTTCTGCATGCCACCAGGGTGAACGGAGAATCCAAAACATTTTCATGAATTTAAGTCACAGACAACCATGCTTAACCACTATATCAAAACATCTGTTTGCAAACTCTCGTGCAACTTCTGCAGTTAAATCCAAGTCTCATTTATCAAGTCGTGTGCTCAGAGCGTCACAAACACATGCAGTTTTGCTAAAACATTATAATTTATAACATCAGTACAAACTGTCTCATGCTGTCAAGTAGCGTGCCGACGCACACGTGCATTTGAGCTCAAAAGCATGCACGTCCTCATGTATGCTCAGGGGCGGAAGTGTTTTACATTGTAAAGTTTAGTGAAAATGCATGTGTTTGAGGAGCACTGAGCATAAATGAGACTTGGATTATACTGTGTGACAGTTTGTAAATGGATGTTTTAATGCAGTATTGTTTTTCTGGATTCTTCTTTCACTGTGGAGGCATGAAAGAAAAATGTTTTCATAACAAAGTCAATGTAACGCGGGGTGATAACTGATATACAAATGGTCATGTTGCGGGTGAAGTATTCTGTCAGTGTTTGTTCATGTGTGTTCAGACGAAACACAGTGACTTTTCACCATGTTTCGATGACATAAATTGGACTGCTGGGGAGCATTTTCAGTCTGTTTATTGACTGCTCAGATTGATTTAAACCCTATATTTCCCACCAGAATGTCTCTTCTCCCCTCTCACCTGGGGGTCTTTCATGTTTATACACACAGACGTGGATAAAAGTCCCAGAAATCAAGTTTGTCCGGCACAGTTCTGAGTTAACCGGGTTATTCTTAAACCTGAAGAAGGAAACCAGGTGTCCTATTTACATGGATGTTTTCTGAAATCAGGTTGCAGCATAAAGTGGGTCAGATTACCAAACTGCATGTAGACAAACTGAGTGAGTCACAGGAAGGTTTGACAGCACTGAGAAACCTCAGTGTGTCTTTACCTTACAGCCTGCATGGAGAACCAACTGATCTCAAACCAGCATACATCACACGTACCTGATTCTTTCTCTCTGTGTCTCCCTATCAGACGGTCACCACAGTGGCGATCCCTGGAGCAGCAGTAGTAGCAGTATGAGCCAACAGGGTTACCACGGCAGCATGCTGGGGGGCGGGAACTCAGCCCATGGCCCCGCCCAGAGCTCCTCCTACTGCGGGATTCACCCTCACGACAGATTGGTGAGCAAAACTGTCACTTACAAAGTATGCAAACACCGGGGTCTGTACAGGTGGTACTTCCCTTTCAGGAAGTCATTCCATGGATTAAATGTAAAGACTTTCTACAACATTTCATACCTTAGCTGAAACATTTCAATAGCGCCCACGTTAGCGTCTACGTTGGTTTTTTGGGGGGGGGAGGGGTTTAAATGGAAGACAGTGTTAAATACATTTTGCTGTGTTCAGGAAAAGCTATCGAGAGTCAAAGGTATGCCCTCAAAAATGAAAAATAAAAAGTAATAGATTATTATTGTCACTGTGAGGTATAAATGAAATACGTTGGGGTTTTTTTTAGGCAACCCAGTCTCACTCGGAAGTCGTCGAAATCCGGTGCTTGGGCAGTGACTTGCAAAGTCAGACGCTGATTTAAAAAAGCTGTCCTTTAACTTCGGCATGATATGCTGCTGGTTGCTGTTATAGTTTAACAGCGCTCAGCAGCCTCAGAGGGAAACGTGGCAGGACAAGAACAAGAGTTAAGGTGGCAAAAGTCAGAGTAGGGCTGATGCGAGGGGTGGTGGATGAGTCCAGCAATCACTGACTTTCACTCAGGAGCGCAGCATTCATGTCCTGTAGGATTATAAAGCCAAACCCTGTTCTTTTTCCCTACACCTAACCACGTGCGTTTGTTGTTGGAAATGTCAATTTGCAGTGTTGTACCGACGTAGCGCTTTTATTCTGAAAGAGACTGTATGTAAACAGTAAATTTCCCGTGAAAACAGAGGTGTATTTTGAAAGACAACAATGCATGTAACAGGCAGAACCTGACATAGCGTCCCACAGAACGTCAACAACCAACGCACCCAGGGTACCTTTCATGCCGTATCTGGACGTGGAAAATCCATGACCAAACGTCAATATGTGACGAAGTCAGAGTGAGAATGTGTTGTTTTAGGAGACATTTGAGCTCTGGTTGACCTCCTTCTTATATTTTGTCATCAGTATTAGTCAAATAACTTTTTAGAAATTGTTTGTACACTTGTGTTATGATATTTTAACTGTAAAAACTAAACATCTCCTCCTAGAATTCATAATATTACGGTGTTATCTGTATGATAAAAAGTATATTATCAATATATTTTGTATGTAAAATGTTTAAAATACAAAGGATAAATATTTTCATTCATTCCTGACCTTGAAATAGTAATTTATCTGGAGGAAAAAACAAAGATTTACATGCTTTTCCCGTAACTTTCAACTGCATCTCACGAGATCATAACATGGCCATAATAAAGCCAATAAGTTCGAAGATGAATGCGGTCTGAGCAAGGGGGCTGATAGTATAGGGTAGGAAGTAGGGAAGGGGCCATTGTCTCCGTCCTGCCCGATTGTATACTTCTGGCCTACATTCGTTTTAAGTCACGGATTGCTGGAGTGATCCTATCACAAGATGATCTCTACTTCTTTTATTGGCTTGTTTATTTGGCTTATTTGTGTTACCTGAAGCTTAATCATTAAAGAATAAGGTAATTCTGCCATTAAAGACAAAAACTTCAACTGAGTCATTGTTTGACCAATCCTGGAACCCACTGCTTATCATCTGACGCCAGTAAAGCCTCTGGGGGCGAGGGCCAATTTTCGGGAGATCAGGTGTAGCCAGCAAATATCCGAGCCAGACTTCCTCTTCCGTGTGCCGGCTGTTTTGGCTTATCTCTATAAACAGATATCTACATATGACTGCAGACACATTTTTAAAAAGCTAATATAAAGCTATAATGTCAGACAATAGCCGATGGGTTCTGAGACTGCATTTCTTTATCCCACGCACTCTGCCTCTTGACATGGACTTATTACCTACTGTTCAAACGGGATTGGTCAGCACTATTCTGACTTCAAATGGAAACCAGAACACTTCAGATACACTTCGGTTGCTAATCTGTCAAAGGTCATTAGATGGCAATTCTTTCAAACTAAAGCTCTCTTTACTTTCCAGTGTTTATCACCACTTCCTTTTACTTTTATTCCCCTCCAACGTAATGTTGTAGTTTGTTCTTTTCTTCTTAAAGTTTCATATAGTTGTGTCCGTTTCTCTGCAGAGCTACCCGTCTCACTCGTCTGCAGATATCAGCTCCAGCCTTCCTCCTATGTCCAGCTTCCACCGAGGGGGAGGGAGCGGGGGAGGTGGCAATCACTACAGCACCGCCTCTTGCACCGCCTCAACCAACGGCACAGACAGCATCATGGGTAAGACACCTGTGTGGATATTATGTCTGGAAGCAATGTGTAACAAGTAATGGCGTGCTTTGTTTTTAAAATTGAGTGAAATGATTTTGGATGATTGATGCTTGTTGATGTGACCTGGTTCCTATCAAGGGTTAGCCTCACTGCTTAACCCACTATGGTCACAAACTCTGCGGATGAAGCCATCAATTTCATCCAGGCTCAAATATCTGTCAGTTATTGGATGGATTACCTTGGAATTTGGTACAAGGTCACAAGAGGATGAATCCTATTTACCTTGATGAACAGCTGATTTATTTTATTTATTTATTTTTTTTTACCATGAAGCAGATTTTTGTGTTTTAGTAAAATGTCTTTACACCTATGTACCTATCCACACTTGGTACATGTATTCACGTACCGCTCTGGATGAAGTATAATCGCTCTGGTGATCCTCCTGACCTTCTTTCTAGCACTAAATACACAACCCTGATTCCGAAATAGTTGGGATGCTGTGTAAAATGTAAGTAAAACAGAATGAAATGATGAGTAAATCCTTTTTAACCTACATTCAATTGAAAACAGTACAAAAAAGTTTGGACAGGAGCTTGTGTTTGGTAACTGAGGACACTAATTGTTGAAGTTTTGAAAGTGAATTTTTTTTGTCTTTGTCAAGATTTAAAGACTGTCTGTGCGGAAGAATGGGCCAGAATCCCATCTGAATACTGCAACAGATTAGTTTCTTCATACAGGAAGTGTCTTGAAGCTGGCATTGCAAACAAAAGCTTCTCCAAGTATTGAATAAATTTCAGTTTGCGTGTTCAAAACTTCTTTCCTGTGTCATCCCACTTTATTGCGCATCATTTTTAAGGATTAAAATGTTGTGATTTCTTTATCTGTGTAGTTCTGTTGAGTTAATACCAAAGTCTGGTACAAATTTCATGTGAATAGTAAGAAAAGAATAATAGAAAAAATGTTGACATTTTGAATGCTCATTTCCCCCATTGTATTTCCAAAAAGGATTTGTTTTATCTTTTTATGTATGTTTTACACAGCGTTCCACATTTTTGGAATAAGGGTTGTATTACAAATTAAAGGGGAACACCACCTAAATTGAGAATTCCAGTATGTTATTTCCATGGCCTAGGAAAGTTCAATCCATATTTGTGAACATGAGCTACTCCCACTCGAAGCCAGAAACTAGAGAAGGAAGTCTCAAACTTGTGAGCTGTTCTGTAGACAATGAATGGGAGACTGTTCTTGTGGACACACAGAATGTTTATTTCTTTCTTTTTTTACCCATATCTTTTGTAGTGTTCTCAATTCTGAAACAGAAAATGTACATATACCCAGAACATAACCCTGGGGGTTCTCAGTGTCCTCTGGAACATCTGTCCCAATTCATTGTCAATGGAGCATCTCCAGACTTTATACCCTATCACAATAAGTTTGCGTTTTAGCACACTAGCTTTTGGTTTTGGGAGAGAGTTGTTCATGTTTATTAATGTTTTTGGTCTGTCTTAGTCCAGTGGTTCCCAACTGGCCCAGCCACGGGGTCCTCAGTCATTAGTTCACGGTCCACACAGTTCAGTACATTCAGCATCTCTCTATGTCAAGTAGCGGTCCGTCAGTCACTCACTCTACAGCAGGAAACGGCACTTCAAAATAAAAACTCTGCCGGAAATTCACTTTCCTTAAAAATGAAGTGTGTTTTTTACAAAGTTGACATGGTTGCGAATCACTTGCAGTCCATTCAGAATGGACTCGCAACTCACTAGTTGGGAACCACTGTTTTTGACCATAGAAATAACATATATAAATTTTGAAAAAGGACGTCATTCCCCTTTAATGAGATTCCCCTCAATGCCTTGCTTTTATTTGTATTTTGTGCCAGTTATAAAACATTAGCATGTTAACACATTAAACTAAGATGGTCAGCGGGCTAAACATTACACCTGCTAAACATCAGCATGTTTGCTAACGTTAATGTTTAGCTGGAAGCACTAATGTGTCTAAGTACAGCCTCAGAGAGCTTGTTAATCCATTTGTAGTATGTGATTACTGATGTGAGGCCACATGTTCGTGTCAAGGTGTTTTTTAATTATTTGAATGCCTATAAACCAGTTATTTTTGGGTTATGGGTGACAGAGCTGTAGACTTAAGACTGCAGACTTGATTCAGACTTAAGTGACAACAACGGGGACTCAAGACTTGACTGCTGACTTTGATTTGACTTTGAGACTGCACTTAACGCTTGACTCCCCAAAGACTTGACTTTTCCCAAATACTTCAGCAGTCTCTGTTGTGTGTGAGCTCTCATTATTATCATAAACCATCTGTAGCACCTTTTACTCATGGACAAGATTAATTAAGTGTAAAAGTAACTGATCATTTTGATGTTTTCATCTTGGATTGATGACTTGGATGCACTCGCTGTGTTTGTGTTTTGACTTTGGAAAACCAACAGAGGAGCTACTTGAAGTCACTACTTAAAAGACAACATTACGGGTCCTTTCTAGTCAAAGACCACATTTTAATTTACGGCCACATAACCAGTGATAACTGTCCCCGCTGTGATTAGACTCAGATGATTTAAACCACTTAAAAACCGAACGTCAGTGTCAGGGGAGAAGGCGAGCAGTCAGAAACTGAAGGTAACTGAATTGAGAAAAGCACTTGTACTCCTTTTTGGCTCGACCTTGACATCACTGACACACACACAGACACACACACGCACACACAGCATGCCATATGGACCCCTTGCTTTGAGTTCCATAGAACAAATAGGACAGCAATAAGAAACAGATTGAAAGTTTGTTTTCATGGGAAGACATCTCCAACATTCCACAAAGATAGCACACACACTCCCACCCACACACACACACACACACACACGCACATGCACACATACGCACACGAGCCCCAGCAGATGAGTGTAAACACAACATGAAGCTAATAAAAAACATGCCGCTGTTGTTTAAATGTAAACTCATGATACACGTGTGTGCACACATGAACGCTTAAACAGGGACGCACAGTGTTTACAGCCGTTTCTCTGCATTGGTCTGTGCAAGTAAACAAGTGTCTTGTGTTTTTACAGAGAGCAGCAGCTGTGGTCACTATGGATTCATGTCAGTTGCAATTGATTTTAATAACGATCACTTAAACATTTTCTCTATCAACAAAATAACAGTAAGTCCAGCCAGCTCTGTGTCGTGCAGCAGGTGGTGCAGCCTTAAGGTGACTAAGCTAACGCACAGACCTGTTGGCTAGCTCGACAGTGTTGGCAGTGTCTATACCGTGGTTGAGGCATTATGTTTTCCAGTTGTCTCTCCTTCTATTTGTCCAGTGTTATCTCAAGAATGCATTGAGGGAATTTTCTCAAATGTTGCAAAAACATCCACTGCGACTCAAGAATGTAGTGATTAGATTTTAGCCTCTTAAAAAACAATTTTGGCCATAACTCAAGAAATCGTAGGCCAGTTACTACAAAATCTCACAGAAATGTCCAGGGAGGTTAAAATGATGAAGTGATGGCATTTTATATCCACAAGGTCATAGGTCAGCTTCTCTATGACATCATAATGTTCTCAAAAAAAACATGTCTCAGGCCATTATTCAACTCCGTCACTAAGGAACTGAAGGGATATTTGGTTAGATGCAGAATTTGAGACACTAATCTTTGATTTCCTCCTTGAAACTGTGATAATTAAGTAATGAGATGTATTATTGGATAGGACAGACAGATATTAGGCTTAACTTTTAATGGTGTAGTTTATTTAACGATTTGCTGTTTTTCCTCATCTTAGATTAAATCAGATCAGATATCTTTGGATTTAAAAAACAAGACATTTGAAGAAGTCACTTTTGACTTTAGTTATTCGTTTTTTACTGTTGTCTGACCAGCAGATTAAGTGATAATGAAAACTACTTACTTCAGTGGACATTCTGATTTTTTTTTCTTCTTTTTTTCCCTGCAAATGACGTGAATCCATCCTGACCACAGCTGCTGTTTATTTAATTGAATTTTACTTTATTTTATTTTATTCTGTTTTATTTTGCTTTATTGTTGTTGTTTTTTTAATTTTTATTTTATTTTCTGTATTTATTTATTTATTTGTTTATCTATTTAATTGTTTAATTATTTATTTATTCATTTATTTTTGCATTTATTTATTGATTTTTTCAACACATTTCCCTTTTTTAGCTCATGGAAAATATTTAATTCTCAAAAGAGAGGATGCAGTGTCATTTGAAGTCCAGTGGCTTGCAGCTTGGTCATGTACTCCAATGAACACCACTGGTGGGAAGCTGGTGAGGGATCATGTCTTCATCACTGCACCACCAACTCCAGTTTCACAAGATTTTGAGAATGTAGTGTGTTTACTCTGTATACATGTTAGATTAGTATACTTTAAAAAAAATCAGCATGCATCCTAAAAAAAAGAAATGCCCGAGTTACTGTTGTGCTGTTGATGGTCCAATAATGCAGTGCTCACAGGAAATAGAAGAGTTACTCCCAGCTGCAAAAAACAATTGTGCATGGTGATGAGACAGCTCCAAGAAGGAGAAAGAAACAATAAATCTTCATTTCCTGTTGATACATAAGGTTGAAATACATTGATCAATTGTTTAACTGTAGAAACAGTGTTCTATGAAAACTAGTAATAATATGTAATACGTGATTGGAACACAGCAAAGGAATTACATTTTAAGCATAGAGCAAATGAGTAAATAAAAAATAGATAAAACTAAAACTGTCCCAGTAAAAAAACAGATTTAATAACAATATGATTTTACACATAAGGTTTAAAAAACAATACAGAATAAAATGACAAAACATTAGTCTTTGATGGACACGGACAGAAAACCTGAAAAATCTGTTTCATCTCCTGAATGCGCTCCTCCTTTGCAGCTATAAGCTCTCATTTATGAAAAAGATTTTCTCCTGCACATGTTCTAAATTATGCGTCAAGTCAGGATACAAGTGTGTGTGTGCCTGTGTGTATGTGTGTGTAGCAGTAATCCCTTGGATGGTTTACTCGGCCAGTGGTATGGCGTGAGTGAGACATGAAGCTTTAACCCCAAAACATATGCTGCTTCCTGTCTCTCTCTCTTCTCTTTCTGTCTCTGTCTCTCTTTCTCTCTAACAGCTTAAAGAAGTCCAGTCCTGCCAATTTCTGTAATGGATTCATTTGCCATGAAAGGATGTGTTTTTGCCGTGCTGTGTGTGCGCGGCGTGCGCGTGTCTAACTTGTGTGTGCGAGCGTAAACTTTCCATCTGGGATCTGCTATCAGGAGAGATGAGCTGTGAGCATGTCTCTCTGCCTCAGTGTGTGTGTGTGTGTGTGTGTGTGTGTGTGTGTGTGTGTGTGTGTGTGTGTGTGGGCGCTCATCTGGTCCTGTGAGGTCACTTCCTTCCTCTCTGGCCTCAGTGCTCTTCAAGTGTGTGAAACAGATTTAGTTGTATTGAAGTCCAGCATTCGCACACACACACACAAACACATGCCTTCAGTCAGCAAAAATGTGGATAAATGTAGATGTTGAACGTCAGCTCCTATTGAATTCTGTCTCTCATTCTTGTCACATTTATTGGCAAGGAGCCTGATCACACTGACATTTATAGATTTGGAGCAAAGTTTCTCATTTCAGTTGTATATGCAGATCTGTTTGGATCAAGCAGCAACCTCTGAGGCTGAAAAATTAAGCCAATGCAGAAGTGCCAGCAACTGCAGTTCCTCTGATGGCCACTTGAGGCTGGCTCCAAAACAGAATAAATCCCCATAGACCCCCATGTTAAAATAGCTAACTTCACAGCAGAAATAAACATGTTTACAGCCTGGTACAAAAAAAATGGTTTTGGTCTAGTTGCTAATTTCAACATTCATGAAAACGGTATGGGGATGAATTGTCCCGAAGGCCTAATGTTATGCATATTTAAGAGGGGGACCGCTTGAGTGACAGGCTTTCTGCGAGGTGACGCTACAGTCTGTGAAACAGATCCAACCTCGCTTCTCCACAAGTCCAACCTCTCGTCCACATATGGTCATTTCTGGTTCTTAAAAACCAAGATGGTGACGTCCGAAATGCAGATCCACAGGCTTCAAAACAGGAGTCCTCAAACCAATGGGTGACGTCACAGAAGCTATGTTCATTTTTTATGCATTGTATGGTTTGAATTGGGCTGTTTTCATGCGCTGTTTGTATGTACACCTACGAAAAGTAATGTATCAGAATTCGTACATTACCCACGTAAGAATTAAGGCTGCAATCAGGTGACGAATGTGAAGACTTTCCCCCAGGAGACCTGTGTTTGTGTCCCATGTAAAACCAGTGAATGTTATATACTGTTATACTTAAGAGTTATTTTAAGTACATAAGTTTACATTACATGTGCAATGGGACTCTCACAGCACCGTGCTTTAAATCGCTGCCTTCAGTCATTTCAGTGAGGGGAAGGAGGCAGAGGTGAGACAGTTTCGAACATGGCAGTAGGGGTATGAAGCACTTGCATCGCATTCGTCTCCGTGAACATGCACAGATTTTGCTCTGCTGCTCAGAGGTTGCGTGTTGAACTCCTGTCAGTTGCCAGTTGATCAAATAGTGGGCATTGCAGAAGCAAAAACAAGAAGAAGCACTATTTGTTCAATATTATAAGAACCGTTGTGTGTGCTTTTTAGTAAGGTATTATGAACTGTTGTATGAGAAACAATGTCTGAATCCATGTGTGGAGCAGTAGTAAAACTACACAGTTGCTTCACTCTTCCTTGACAGAGCTGACCATAGTTGTTTCACACCATCACATTTCATATAACTGTGCTCTGCCAACGTATAACTGCTTCACAAAAGAGATGCATCATGGTCTACAGCCTGCAACAGACAGGAATCCATAGTACAAATCTCTTGAATTAATGTGTTAACTTACTGTCCATTGGACAATTATGTGCGAGCTACCACTCTTCTACTCCTTGTTTAATTTCCTGCGGTGTAAGAAAAGAACAAAAAAGAAACCAGGCACAACTGCTACACAGTGTGTGTATGTGTGGACAGAGAAGACAAATTCGTTAATGAAAGTAACAGCATTTAATTTTCAGGTGGATCAGTATTAATGAGAAGTGTTGCAGGTTCGAGTTTGGACCGGATGGATCTATGGTGTGCGAGCAGGCAGAATAATTAAATTATGTCGTAACAGCATCCTTATATACAAGAATACGTTAATCTTTTTGCCGTGTGTGTGTCACAGCTAACCGAGCGCAGAGCTCAGCAGCCAGCGGCTCTCAGACGGGAGACGCCTTAGGGAAAGCACTCGCATCCGTAAGTGCAGCGCGTGCACACACACACACACACATTCATTCATGCACATATGCATATGAGATACCTGTTGAGTATTTATTAATGCTAAATGGTTTTATAATTAATGTTTCGTAATTATTTTTCTGTTCTGTTAGTCTTTAAAAATGAATGTGACTTTTGGGTGTTTGGAGGTGTTGTTCTGCTTGGCTCTCTGACTTATGTTTTTATTTTTTCAGATCTACTCTCCAGATCACACGAACAACAGCTTTTCGTCCAATCCCTCCACCCCAGTTGGTTCCCCGCCCTCCCTCACAGGTAGCACATGACACTCACCCTCCAATCACAACACACCAACTACATTGTCACAGAACCAACATGCACAGATGGTTAAAGGAGAGCTGAGATGGATTGAAGTAGGACTTGACTTGAACTTAAATTACCTGACACTCAATGTGAACTTGCCTCAAACAACTTGAAAGTTGACTTGAGCTTGTTTAAAATGACTTGAGACTTGACTTGAACTTAATTTAAATGACTTGAGACTCTACCTGAATTTGTTTCATATGACTTGAGACAAGACTTGGATCTGTTTCAAATGACTAGAGACTCGACTTGAACTTGTTTCAAATTACTTCAGACTTGACCTTAACTTTTTTCAAATGACTTGAGACTTGACTTAAACTTGTTTTAAATGACTTGAGACCCAATATTAAAGGAGCTATATGTAAGAAATCTAAAGCAAATAGTTGTAAAATCCTCCTAATATGTCACAGAGACTAAGGAATAATGTTCATATAACATACTGATCTCACCGACAACAATAGTACAGCCAGAATATTCGCATTTTAAAAAAAAAAATTTACGGTCCGCAAATCATGTTTATGTTTTGAATTTGTGTTTTGGCCTGTTGCCCCACCCACCGCCGTCTACCAGTCATGCAGTCAGTAGAGTCTCAGCATCAGTTAAAGTTATGACTGAGCTACAGCAGCATGGCAAGCAGCATAAGCAGTGTCCCGGTACATAACATTAGCAGTCTCCTCCGCTGTATCCCGGCAGCAGCAAGCCGGACTTGCTCCAACGGTCCGCTGGAAAACCGAAGATCAAGGACGCGGCGACGCGGCCCTGCCACAGCAGCCGCCCATGGGCAAACAAATCAGTCTCCAGTGTGCTGCTGTCCAGCAACCTCGAATCTGTGGGGGGGGGGCAGACACGACTCGCAGCAGTATTTTGAATTTGAGTGCAGTAACCGTTTTGGCCACATTCTTACATACAACGCCTTTAAATTGCTTCCAACAACTTGAAACTTAACTTGAGGGTGTTTTAAATTACTTGAGACTTGACTTGAACTTGTATAAAATGACTGGGGACTTGACTTGAACTTGTTTTCAATGACTAGAGACTCAACTTGAACTTGTTTCAAATGACTTGAGGCTTGACTTGAATTTGTTTTAAATGACTTGAGAGCTTGACATAAAATTGTTTTAAATTACATAAGACTTAATTTGAACTTGTATAAAATGACCTGAGACTCAACTTGAACTTGCCTCAAAGGACTTAGGACAAGACTCGGACTGTTTCAAATGACTTCAGACTCTACTTGAACTTCTATCAAATTACTTGAGACTTGACTGAACTTGTATCAAATGACTTCAGACTTGACTTGAACTTGCTTTGAAGGACCTAAGACAAGACTTGGACTGTTTCAAATGACTTGGGATGACTTGAACTTGTTTCAAATGGTTTGTGAAAAGACTTGGACCTGTTTCAGATGACTGGGGACTCTACCTGAACTTGTTTTATATGACTTGAGACTTGGACTGTTTCAAATGACTTCAGACTTGACATGAACCTATATCAAATGACTTGAGACTTGACTTGAACTAGTCTCAAATGACTTGAGACTTGAGACAGTTTTTTACAGTGACTTGACTACAGCTCTGGGAGGAAGTAATAAATGGGAAAAAATATAAAGGTTATTTAGATAAACTTAAATCAACACATTTAAATAAACCTTTACATTGTACTAAATAATTTAAGAGGATTTTCTGCTTTTTAAATGCTCTCACTAGATGTAAAATAAGACCATAAAACCACATTAATGAGCGCTGTGTCTCCTCTTCATACCCCTCCTCCTCCTCCTCCTCTTATTTCCACCAATTACTCCTCCTCGCGGCTGATGCTGTAAACTCTCCCTGCTCCTTAAAGTGAAAAATGACTTTTCCTAATAATAGTTGTGTCGAATTTGTCTCTAATTGTCGCTGCTACACACACCGTTTGATATTTCTGTGCCGCGCCTTGTGACTGATAGCTTTAATTACGAGCACCACTTCGACAAATCGTTCACAAACCTACCGGCTCTGCAAACACCAGCTCCCTCCCCTCTTCCTTCTCCTCCTCCTCGTCATTATAGCCGCCTCGGATATTGCCTGCTAAACCATAATTGGTGTTTATCATTGTGTCAGAGTTACCGCACTTTTTACAAATTAGAAATGAAGCCTATTAGAGCAAACTACATGCAAATTGATATCCAAGGCTAATTCTGTGAGGGTGTTTTACAGTGTTGGACTTGGAATAATTTACCCTGCCGTTTAATACATATATTTGTATTTGCACATGAATGTACCCAGGTGATTATTCATTAATTAGCATATGGAAATGAGCATGTAATATGAATAAAGGAGAGGGGAGAGAAAAGACTGGGAGACAAAATGGGAAGACAATTTGGGGAAAAAGAAGAGAAACACGAGCTAATGAGATGAGATCAGAGTTACAAAGGAGAGATCAGTAGTGAGGGCAGAGGGAAAGTAAGAGGAGGGGGACAAGAATGGACGGGTAAGAAAAGGGAATAAAGGAGGAGAGGAGATGGAGGAATGAGAGAGGAAGACAATTAAGCAATGGAGAGAAGAGTAGGAAGGAAAATAGGAATATAAGGGCGAGTAAAGAGAAGAAAGACGAGGAGAGGAGACAAATAAAGGAGACAAGAGACGAGGAGAAAAGACAAGATAACTGTGGGATATCAGAGGCGTAATAAGAGAAAACAAGTGCACGAATAGGAATTAAGAAAGAAGAGAAAAAAGATTAAAGAGAAGATGACAAATGAGACACCTGAGTGATAAAAGCATCACTAACTAGGTTGTCTTTTTCAAACTGGAAAAAAATGACAGCCATTTTTCAACATCACATTTCTCTTGATCCAACAAAATAATTCGTCAACCTTCGATAATCCTTCGAGCAATTCACTTTTAATGACAGCATTAGATTAGAGCTGCTGTGGCTCAGAGGCAGAGTGGGTCATCCACCTGTCGGAAGATTGGAAGCTCGATCCCCGGCTCCTGAAGCCTCCATGTCTAAGTATCCTTGGGCAAGATACTGAACCCCAAATTGCTCCTGATGGCTGTTCCATCGGTGTGTGAGAGCCTGTGAATGGTTACTGAGTATCAGGTGGCACCTTGTATGGTAGTGTGTGAATGGGTGAATGTGACTTGTAGTGTAAAAGCACTTTGAGTGGTCGGAAGACTGGAAAGGTGCCATACAAGTGCAGCTACCATTTACAGCAAAACAAATCTCAGTATAGGGTTTTTTTCTCCGTTCTGTTTCAGTCTTTTAATCATCTGGAAAACTCTGCTGTTTACTCCGGCATCATGTTGGCTAAAGTGTTAGTAACACTGTTATGTAAACAAACATATATGTAAACACAAGGGCAATATTGTAAGACATATATACATGATCAATCATTTTTGCAGACCCCGATAAGTGGACAACATACGGGTTCTAACTGCAGGCAGTGTTGACAGCATGACATAACCCATCAGTTTGTGGACTCCTGTTTTGAAGCCTCGAGTTTGACGTTATGGCTGTTGCCATCTAAAGTTTTTGGAATCAGAAGTGACCTTATTTAGGCCAGAGGGTGGAGCTGTGGGTTCTAAGACAATTCATCTCCCTGAACAGTTGACATGAAGCAAGAAATCTGTTTTAGAGACCAACGCTGTTTTTGTACCAGGCTGTAAACATGTTTATTTCTGCTGTAAACATGGACATGCTTTTGGAGCCAGCCTCTAGTGGCTATTTGAGGAACTGCAGTTTCAGGTACTTTGACATTGCTTTCATTGTGGTTGCTTGGTTGATGGGTGTTTTTTTTTTTGTGGACAGTAGTTCCATTAAACACTGTTGAGTGTGTTCTGAGTTTTACCCTGAGTAACAAGGACACTGTTGGTGTCTCTAGACATATGTGTTGCTTCTGATTTTTTTTTAAACATTATATTCCCCTCAAATTGAATTCCATTCACTACCCCAGCACTCTGGTAGTGAATGGAAGAGATAGAAACTCTAAGAATCTGGACGCGTAAAGCCCAGTTCACGCCAGTGATTCACAACAAGAAACATGCAATTACTTGCAACGCTCCGTTCTGCAGCATTCTAAAAACCTGCTGGTTCACACCATTGCAACTAAATGAGATGGTTTATCATCTCTGTGCAATAACTCTCTGGACTTCCATTCTGATTTTCTGATTTTCAGGCTTATTTTGTGGCTAAATATAATTTGTTTCTTCTTAAAAGATGAATGAGGATAGAGATATACTGGCTACAGTTGCATTTATTGTAGTGAGGAAATGGCGGAAAACATAAAACAAGAGCGGCCCACTTGCTGACACCGGCATAGTACAAGGACGGAAACAGAGGGCTCGGTGGGGACAGAACACACTGTCTGTGGTCATTTTGACTTGACCTGCAGTCTTCATTACAGGTGATATGCTTTACATTATAAAACCAGCTGCTGGTGATTTGACCAGCTAAGTTGCAGGTGACACCATCAGCCGGCTTGAGTCGAAATCAGACAGCTAGTTCACACTGCTGCAACTTTCTCTGCAACGTTCTAAAACGGTTTCGTCTCATTGCGAACCACTGGTCTGAACTGGGCTTTAAACCAAAACCATCTGCTTGACCAGATACAGATGGGGCTGTAGAAATGAGCGTCATCATGAAAACCGATACTTCAGGACCAAGTCGATGCCAAAATTCTCTAGTCTAGTCTAGTGGAGAGTATACTCAGGTATATAGGATGTACCCAACTCTTTTTCTGCCCGTTCACAATATACCCTCCTATTCTCCAAAAAGCCACTGGAATATACAGGATAGTATGAGCACTTCCTCCTCAATAACCTACACTTCTCCCTATTAGTACAACAACCTCATCAACCACCACTGTACCTCTGCCCAGGATGCAATTCTTCTGGATGTCACAGGGCAGCATATACACTTACAAGTGTTCTAGTCTGCTGTTAAATGCCAAATGCAGAAGAAGAACACCTACAAGCATGGAATAACAACAACCTGTGGAAGACGGTGACAAGTGCAGCTGTAGTGACTGCTCTTTCTCAATTCACCGTGTTTTCCTAAGGCCAGCGTATTTTGTTAGATCTTTGCAAAGGGAGCACCGCATATTTATGCTATACTACAAACACCAGCACTGCTCTGAGCACTGCATGTATGGCAGTTTTTTCGGGTTGCTGGTGGAAATCTTAAGGAACACTCAGGAACTCATACAGGAGAGGAAACCATAGTTAACCACTATGTTTGCAGCAGGTTTTTATTCAAAGTATCAAACCAAACCAAATGACATTACACAGGAGAGAAACTTTCGGTACAGTTAACCCTGAAATTTTACTCGCCAAATTAAATTCCTTACTGGTAAGGTTCTTTAAAGGTACATGGGCACCTTAGAAATAGAAACCAGTATGTATCACCAAAAAGCACCCCTAATTATGAAGCAAACATCCTGTGTGGCGTCCCACAAGGATCAATCTTTGGTCCTCTTCTTTTCCTTTTTAATGACCTCGCCTCTGTCTTCTAAACCAGTGGTTCCCAACTGATGTGTCATGGTCCAAAATGGACTGCAGTGCAATGGACCGCAAGTGATGTATGACTGTTTCACATTTGTAATAAACACACTTTATTTTGAAGTACAGCAAATTTCCCAATCAAAAAATCTTTACTTGCATTTGTCACTGTCGCTTCTTACCCAGCCATCCAATCACAGTGGAGGAAGGGTGGGACAAATAGCACAAAGACCAACCATCACATCATACATGTACAAATGCTGAACATGAAATATGTTAATATGCTGTAGGCAATATATTGTCTTCGCCCACAAAATCGCATGAACCCACATAGACTACTTTAATTCAATTCAGTTGTTTTTGTTAAAAGATTGTATGTTTAAGCACATGGGGTTTATTGTTTTGTTTTGTTTTTTTAACTGTGGAATGAGATAAGGTATTGAGAATTGTAGAATTTCACTGGTACTGATATTGACTACTACATTTCTGGTAGCGTAACATGCTTTGTAGTGATACAGGTGAACTCTTTAAAGCTTTAAAGCTTGTCTCACATCTGGAAACGCCGTTGAAAGGCCTCCGTATACCAGTTCATCATCACTCAGAGCCTCATATTAATGTCAATTCACACAAGTCGCTGTCTCTCTGTCTACCAGCTAATGAGACCTGTCGATTCAGATACAACCCTTCAGAGCGACGGCGAACACAAAAGCAGAAAAGAACAGAGACACAAAGCTTGTTTATTCTGCAGAGGGCCCATGCTAATCAACCACTTGTACCTTTTCAAAGACAAAAGCCTGATATTAGCATTTCTGCTATGAGATATGAGTTGGTTTGTTTTTGTCTTTTCTTCCTCATCTCACTGTGTATTATGTCCGAGCACCACGAGTGGATACGATGAAACACTCCTCGTGTGTAAAGATGTTTTGTGTGGCGTTTGGCGCTACATTGAGTGGTTTCTTTCTGAAATGTATAAAGGGAGAGGAGGTTTTGGCTCTAATCCACACGCAGACAGCCATCTATTTTCTGTACGCACTTAGCCTGTGCAGGGTCGCAGGGGGCTGGAGCCTATCCCAGCATGCACTGGGTGAGTGGCAGGTTTCACCCTGGGCATGGTGGCAGTCTGTCACAGGACTTGCATGCAGATGAAGGGATGTCAATTTAAACTAAACCAAACAAATACACAAAACTCACTGAGTCTCTAGTTATTATTCCAACTCCTCTTTCCCAATTTCCTCTCTTGATGATGTCTCCTTGTCTCCTCTCTCCTAGCTGCCAGTTCAGCTGTCTGGTCCAGGAATGGTGGACAGGGAGCTTCATCGCCAAACTATGAGGCGGCTCCATTACACTCTCTGGTATGCACGCACGCACACCACACTGTGTACATGTCTAATACATATATATACATGAATTCCATTCACATTCATCATATTGGGGTGGAGCTCGCTCTGTAAAGCTCAGCTGATGTAATTGTTGTACTTTTAATTTCTTAATGTACTTTTTAAGTAACACACAGCCACAAATATGGGTGGGAATTGATTTTACTAATACCAATGCCGTTATTGATTCTGCCTATCAATTTGGTTCTTTATGCATTCCCTTTTTGATTCGTGATCAGTTTTCTGTGTGGAAATAAAGGAGGTTTCTGTTTTAAATGATGGAATAGTTGTACGGCATTAGTTTCCATTTAGGTTTCCTGCATCAAAGAAAAAATCTGCTAAGCCTTTCTACATCATGCTTTTGAACGTTTGGTCCTCTCCATCATAACCTTCGTGGTACAAGTTTACAGCAGTGTAGACACATGAGTTTACATCAGAAACTGTCAGAAAAACATAGCAGCATTGATTGAAGGAATTGATAAGTTCAGAGGCATACGATCATGATGGATCTGACAGTGTGGAATCAAGTGGAACTGGTTCTTGATTGCCATCTTTAGACACAGAACTGCATATTTCTGCATAATAGCAACCTCTAGGTGGAAACACGTCTACTGTACCAGACCAGACTCAGAACTCATAATCTGTAGGTCTATAATTTGTCTTCAGCTTCTAATGAATCACAGAGATCAGGACATCCTGGGTTTTCTCTGTCATCCAAACTACATCAGAACTTGAACTACATTCAGAGTTTCTTCTGAAAGAAAACTCCAGCATGTTTCTCATCCCTCTCTTCATCTCTTCGCTCTGCAGCAAAGTCGTATCGAGGACCGTCTGGAGCGTTTGGACGATGCCATCCATGTACTGCGGAGCCACGCGGTGGGACCGTCGACGGGTATGGCCAGCGGGCACGGTGACATGCACAACCTCATCGGGGCCGCACATACGCACAATGGCGCCATGGGCGCTCTGAGCAGCGGGTACGGGACGGGACTGCTGTCAGCCAACAGACACTCCCTCATGGTAGGACCTGAGAGCATGTTCTTATACTGTAGTAATGAGTGTCAGAGTGATGACAGAAGTCACTTTAATCCCACTAAATATGGTTCTCAGTGTTAATATGGCTTTGTTCCTTAAGCAGAACCATGCACGTTTTACAAAAGCCTTTTACTGGAAAGAATTTGAATTTACTGTTCGGATATTTTAGTGCTGAAAGTCTCTTCATATTGAGCTGCTTATTAAAAACACATTGTAGCAGTTCCTTGGGACATGATGTCATTTCCCTTTTCTCAACTCATTTTTTCTGAAAGTCACAATTCCCCTGAGTTGATTGGAGGTTTATTCAGATCACCTGTTGTGCAGGGTGTGGGAACTGGCTATTTAATGAGGATTGAGAGCAGCTTGGCACATTTCCCCTCTGGGCCAATCAGGGTGTGACACCGCCCTTCCTTAGGGCTTAAGAGAGGTGGAGAGTTGTACATCCAGGGTATTCTGATCCTTCCTCGACCTAACGTCGCCAGATATTGTCAACCAGAAACTCTGTTCTCTAGGCCTTTTGAAACCGCTTTGCTGTCTTTTGCTGCCCTGGTTGTGGATGATTTGAGCTTTCTGAAACCTCGGTGGAGGGAATGTTTAAGAACCCCTTTTCACTAGGTCACCTGCATCAGGGCACTTTTCATGCAAATGTTTTTGCTTGCCCAACAATAACCACCCACCAGCTTTATTTTGTTAAGCCCTAACCCCCCCTATATAAAAATAGTTGTTTATCTTTGAAAGGTTGGAATCTGATTGTTAGGCTTTTTCCTGACCATAAAAAAATGCTTGATACAATGCAACCAGGTCAAACTCAAAATGTCATCAGTGCTCATGTTCAGTCTTATTTTTTTTAAAAGGGAACCAGGCTGACAACAATGTATGAAAAAGACAGGATACACAGTAATTAAAATGACAGGGATTTATAACTTGTATGCAAGACTATGTATGTAGAAAAATAATTTAAAAAAGAATGGGACAAAGAGGAAGGTTACACTTAATCAAGATAAATTGTGCTGATCTTGACACTCATTTGGCACTGCAAAGAATCTAATTCTCCATCTGAGTATAGCACAAATTTGGACTGAATTTTCAGAATTTCCGCACAAGAACATGAGAATTTATGCACCTTTCCATCAACAACTATTATGCAAATATTTGATAGTTGGTTTGTTGACATAATCAGGTCTAATTCCTGTCAGGTGTCACGAGATGACGTGATTAAAGCGTGCCAGTCAAACCTAAACGAAAATAAAATAAGAGAGAAATAATAACCCGAGAGCACACTGGACAATAGAACATTTTGAACAACTTATTATTAAATTGATTACATTATATTAAGGCAAACGTTAGCTAAGCAGTGGAGGCTGGAGGGTGGGCAGCAGGCACTATGTTTACGCATGTTAAAGCTGCGAGCTCGGACAGTAAAGCCGAAAGAAAATAGAAGGCAAGACATTTGTCATGAAATATAATGGAAAATGCTTTGAAATGCAACACTTAAGCTCACACTGCATCAGTGGAGTACTGGACTAACAGAAAAGCCCTCTTGTATTTCTTGTCATTGTGCTTTTTTGTTTGTATTTTTTAATTAACCAGTCAGTTACTGGTTGATGGGTGTCAGGCTATTGCTATATAGACACTTACATTCCTAATCAATACACCAACTTTGGCCTTCCACTTTTCTGAAGCATAAAACTTTTTTGCGATATTTAGACTTTTTTAGGTGGATAGAGATGCACCTTATGATTAGCGCTGCACACATAATCTAACTATTATCTATGTCGCAATTTGGCCAAGTGCAGTATTCAGATTGCCAGAGCTGCAAATTTCTTGATAGCGGTAAAAACGTGTCAAATCATACCATTTTAAACGAGACATTGTGGTGCTACAGAGATGCCCTGGCCTACAAATCATATTCCAGATGTTAGGGAACATGCTGTGTTTTTACATTGCCCAGCAAAAATCACATCATCATCATTGTTATATTTTTTAACGCAAAAATTACCATTGTAGACAGGTGGATCTAGATAGATGTGCTGGTATTTTAAAAATCATGTAAGCAAAAATAAGTGAAGACTTCCTGAAAGCATCACAAAAATCAGGCCTCTATGAAACACTATCAGACTGTAAAGAGGAACTTTCAATACAGTGATGCTTCTTTGTTAATGTGGAGCTTCACAGGAAAATGTAACTGATGAAAGTGATTGAATATCTTACAAAGGGAAATCAAGACCAGTTACACTGAAACATGTTTAATATCCTTGCTTGTGTTGCTCGACAAGATAACTTGCCTTGTTTATCTTCAACGATACAAAGTCCAACTTTCTTAAATTTTTTGCAGTGGATTTAAGTGGGCAAATGCGACATGACTTCACACAGCTGAAAAACATGAAGTGGCGAGTCAGTCTTAAACTTTTTGCTGTCGTTGGCATTTTTTAAAAAGATCACAGTGTGAAGAACAAACAATATACACATGGTCTAACAAAAGTTTACGTAGTGGGTTAATAAAGTCGAATGAGGAGCATAAAAGACAATACAAGAGGAGAGGAAACAATGGAAAGAGGTTTAATTAAAAAATATGAAGTCAGACAGACAGCACTAATGTTTTCCATACTTAATTTGGGAATTTTTTTTTTGTCAACTTGAAACAATAAACATAAAGAACCAAACAGCTGTGTGACATAAGGAGATGTAGGAGGGTGAGAGAGGGAGAGCATTATGAAACACAGCCAGTATAAACACATTCAGATGCCTGAACATGTTCAGTCAGACCTACTTTGTTTATTTGTGCTTTACGTTTGTGCATATTCACTTGTAGACACACACTCACACCAGATGTTCGTGCAAACCAACACAGGAGAAAAACTGTACACTGTCACTACCTCTTCAACACCTCGCTGTCTGAACAGAAACTTGGCTGCAGCATTAGAGACGTCATCGATCAGGCTTCTGGAGGGACAGTTTGACTTTTCTTCTGTTTAACAGTTTTGTATGGTGGCTGTAATAAACACTGCAGCCTCTAGGGGGCACTAGTAGTGGCTTCACTCCATTCTCACCACAGTAGTTCAGGAGCTTTGTCCCCCTCGCTCTGGTCTTTGTTAAAGTATTTACTTTGAAGTGTTGTTTTCCAAATGGAGAGCACCTGTGGAACAGTGGAGTGAGTGTGTGTGTGTGTGTGTGTGTGTGTGTGTGTGTGTGTGTGTGTGTCTGCGCGCTGGACAGCTCCCACAGAGATTATCTTCTTCTCACGCATATCTGTCCAGCTGTCTCTCTCTCTCTGTCTCTCTCACTTGTTTCTGCCCCCCTCTTACATGTGTATTTTTGTTGTGTTTCCTGCTTCTTTAATCTTAAAGGGGGCCTATAATGCTTTTCATTATTTTATGTCTGATATAAATTTAATACTACAATGTCAGATGTTCAAATTAAATATGACCAAAGTTTGAAATAATGAGGTACAAGTAATCCCCGGGAGCAAAAACCTCAGACTTCAGACCGTTCTGAGGACTCTGTTTCCAATAGGGATGTCCCAATCTGATCTTGAAGATCAGTATCAGGTCTGGCTCTACTGAGCTATATAGAGCCCAATCCTTTTGTTTTATTCAGCTTTCATACAGGTGTTTTTTCTTGCAAAGCTTTTTTGCACAGCAACACGGAGTGCAGCCATTTTCAACCCTCCACTCTGCTGTGCTCCGTGTGAGTGTAAAGCCCCATTTCCACCGAACACTTTCGGTATGGTGCCTTTGGAACCAAAAGTAACCCTTCAGACATGGTACCTAGACCCTGGTGTTTCCACTGCAAACCATACTCTTAAATGTGGGCGGGTGGTTGTCACTCACTGCTCCGTCCAGCACTCACTGTATTTCCTCATTATTGATGGAAGTCTGCACCTCGTTTATCGTCCACAGAATGAGGCTGCACGCCGACATTTTCAGAACAAAATAAAACAGGTTGCAGTGAGAGTCTCTCTCCATGGGTTATTTAAAAATAGCAGGTTTGTGCATTTTGTTCTTCTCAGGTAAGCTCAGGGGTTTAGTGTTGCTGTAGCCCACAGGAACGACACTCTCTGGCGCTTTTTTTTTTTTTTTCTCCCAATGAGGAGAATGTGCCGTTCACATAATCTGGTATTTTTTTGGAAGTAGGAGGAGACCAAACCAGAGCTACTAAGACAATAAATGTTAGAATTAAATTAATCATGTGGACACAAACACAACATTTATGTTTGTTGGTAGCTTGTTGTGGAGTTTTGCACCCCAGTGGTCAAAAATACTGATTAGTGCAGCTTCGAGATAAGTAATTAAAATGAAGAAAGGGGAATTTGGAGCAAAGAGACAACAAACAGAACAAGTTCACAAAATGGAATGAAATATTGTTTGTCTGCTTTTAAAGATGGTGGACAAAGAAAGAATACACCAAAGGTAATAGTCAGAGCTAAGGGATCTTAATAACATTACTAGCTACTTTGAAGCATAAGAAAACACTTAAAATTAATGTGAATTTTTACTGTGCTCTAAGTTTGACAGAACACATTTCTGTGTGCATAAAGATGTGACAAAAGTGGAAAAAAAGAGTAGTGTTTTTGGATTTATGATGCCATTTTACATGTGTGGTGAATAAAATGCTTAAAATTTAAGGGAAATACCTACAAACTACTTTTTAGTTTCATTCTGGGTGCTTTTAAACATTTTTCTGCTCTTTGAACATCCCCAGAGACAAATTTTGCATTAGGCTGAATAAAGTGATGTGTGGTTCAGCCCAAGAAAACATGAAAGGTTAACTTTTTGTTAAGGGTCATATTTATAAAAACTACTTTTCAGTTTAATCTTGAAATTTTTCCAAAACATTTCTGACTTGTTTTATAGGTTTGCACCCAGTGGAAAAAGAGAAAGTGAAGTGAGGGATATGTAGTTAAAAAAAAACAATGTTTGCTTATGGACTCATTCAAAACACAGGCAGGCACACACACACACACACACACACACACACACACACACACACACACACACACACACACACAGAAGCTCATAAATTGCTCCTTGTGTTGTCATCAGGACCCGTATGTGTGTTTATTCAGGCTCTGGATTATTGGCCGATAGACAAACAGACTCATTAAGACTGAAAACGCAGCAGCTCTATAATAGGGTTTTTCCTTGGGGCTTCATGACATGCATTTCCACTACATCCTCACATCAGGGACAGTCGCTCCGCACTGTTGTGGTCCTGCTTGGTATCAGGGCCGAACCCAACAAACCTTTAGCAGCTTCTTTCCCTTCACTGTGTCCTCAGTGGCTGAAATACATCCATTTTAAGAACAGCACGTCTTTTTACTTCCTGTACTCTACAGTAGGCTAACCCAGTGGTCACAATGCTTTTTCAACTATAACTTAGTTACTTCACTTTACACAGTTTGCTTTGTTCATATTGTTTATAAAATATAGTTTGTTTTTGTATATAATGCTTTTGATTATATTAAATAACCTTGATGTCCTATATAACTGTTAGCGATGGTAGCTAGTCATTCAGTGTAGCACCAAGCCACCAGCTTTGCTAACGTCAGGTTGCTATGACTTTTTACTCTTGCGGCTTTGAAGAGTTGCCAAAAATTGAAGTGACTACTGATGTACACCGTTATGTGAAAGCGAACAGTAAAGCTCCATATAGCTGACTGCCGTCCGCATAAACTTGATATTGCTTCTCTTCATTTTAGCAATCAGTTAAGCTAGCTGACTGGCTAACATCGCTATCAAAAAGGTGTAGAAAACACTATTATACAACAACAAAAAGGGGTGAAGTTAACGCAACTGTAGAGCTGACAGGAAGTCAATAGACGTACACAAAATTACTGTAAATTAGACTGCAATATGCTACGTTTTGCTACTTTTAATTAGGACTCTAAGTGCCTTTTTCATTTCCTGATGTCCTCTTTGAAATACTTGTGACAGGTTAGGACAAAGACGTGAGACAGAATCCAGAACATTTTGTAATTGTATTGGAATTGTGGTTTATAACCCATGCTCGGATGGTGTCACTTTTCCTTCCACTTAACTACCCAATCAGTCTCTGTTGATCCTGAGATGCGTATCAAGCGTATTGGCTGCAATATTGCATTCTGGATCTCAGATTAACTGTTGTACTAAACTGCATATCTGTGTGGCTCAACTGCTCGCAGCCTTTCACAGCGTAGCTTGACTATGGAAATACCCTCTAACTACACACACCCACACTGGCTTATAAATATCCTGGACAATTGCATGTGCTGGTTGACATCATAATGTGGGGACCAAAGCCTGAGCCCAAGTTGTGGGGACTCCTCTCCATAAAGTAGTTTAATTGGAAGAAAGTTCCAGGGAAGTTCCAGAAGTATTTCTCCTTACTCTAAATTCCCATTTCAAAGTATTCATATGATTATCTTCCCAATATCCCTCAGTGTAGACACAGATGAGTCACATGGATAGTTTTACAATACAGTAGGTTTCTCTTATGACCGTATGAACTATTTCAGCTTACTTTTGTCAGCTTGGTATGGCTGATGGCTCAAGTACTACGTTACCCATGAGCCCCAGCTAATGTTGCTATAGAGAAGACAGCAGTCGGAGGCACAATCAGAATCACTTTTTTATACTAGGTCTAGTACGACATCTGTGCTTCTTATCAGTACCAAATATTGAGCGTAGCATTAGTTCAGTCAGGACACGATGTCAAGCTCAGCTCCCATCCCAGCTGCATCACCTAATCTCAAACAGCCCAGTCAGCTGATGGAGCAGCTGACTGATGGAAGGGAGTCAGCTGATAGATCACATGATTCCTTTCTATGCAACCAATTGGCAAATCTCATTCAGGGCGCCTTATTTAAACTGCTCTGGCCTGCCTACTGTTGCTGCTTCCTCTGCAAGCTGCTTTGCAACCCGCCTCCACCCCAGCTCCTCCTTTTCATGTTGTGTCTGACTTATCAATGTCATTTCTGTTTGTCATTGATGCTGCTCTGTTCTGTTCCTGGGGGGTCTTTGCTGCTCTCCCTGCCTTAGGCTTTCCATGTAGGCACATGGAAGGGCAGGGAGGTTTGCTCTCTCTGCCTCAGGCTTTCCCTGTATGTGTGTGGAGGGGCAGAGAGGTGTGCTCTCCCTCTCTGCCTTAAGGCTTTCCTTGTATGCATGTGGAGGGGCAGAGAAGTGTGCTCTCCCTCTCTGCCTTAAGGCTTTTCTTGTATGTGTGTGGAGGGGCAGAGAGGTGTGCTCTCTCTCTGCCTTAAGGCTTTCCTTGTATGCATGTGGAGGGGTAGAGGGGTGTGCTCTCTCTCTTTTCCACGTAGGCGCATGGAAGAGTCTTTCTGTGTAGGCCCTACTAAGGCAGAGAGGCCCCAGAACAGAGTCATACCGCCAAATATAGTACTGCATTTGGAAATAAAGCTTTCTTTGACCTAAGTGATCCTAAATGAACACACTTGGTAACAATTAGTGAAAGATCGTTGAAACGGACAAACAACCTTGATTAAGCTGCTCACAGATCTTTACAGTTTTCAGTACTAGATCTTGTGGACACATTTCAGTTGGTACCCAGAAGTATAGAGGTTTGGCTCCCAGGCGTGTGTGTGTGTGTGTGTGTGTGTGTGTGTGTGTGTGTGTGTGTACAGTGTAAACAGGAAGTTTGAACCAAAAGAAAGGAAAGAGACTTGGTAGAAATACAGAAAAAAATGAGTGGAAAATTAACTGAGAGGAAGGAGTGATGTCATTGCTAAAATGAAGCCATTGTGTTTGAAGCAAGACTTTTTCTGTTTTTCTCATGCATACATTCACTGTCTCCCAATCTCTTTTCTTTCTTTCTGTCTTTCTGTCTTGCCTTCATTTTTTCTCATCGTCATCCCTCGCCACCTTTTTCCTCTTTCACTAGTCTCTGTCCTTCCTCTCTTTTTTTATTTTTATTTGTCTATTTTGTCTTTCTTGATGTTCCCGTCTTCCTTTTCCCTCTCTACTTCTTTTTCATCTTGTTCTTTCTCAGTCTCTTTTTCCGTAACTTTCCCATACTTCATGTTCTCGCCTCTTGTTTCTTTCCTGTATTTTTTTCCATTCACTCTCTTGCAGATGTGACAACTCTCCCTCTTTCCTGCTGTTTTTAGGCTCCCACACACACTACACACACATGCACACACACACACACACACACACACACACACCTCTCTCTCATTGACACACATTTTATGACATATTTACTTTATTACATATTTTCTGTCACTTTTGTTTTCATCTTCCTGTCTTGACTTTCTTATTTTCTCTCTCCCTGTCTGTCCCTCTGTGTCTTTCTCTTTCACACACACACACACACACACACACATACACACACGCACACTCACACAGCTGTATATAGTTTGGCAGTGTTAGGCAGAGACGCCTGCAGGCTGAGGTCATAACTCTGGGAAAACAGGTGGTAGACTGATGCGGGAGAGACCGAGAGCAGGCGAGAGACACATATATATACGAGTGCATCATGCACACACTCAAATGCATAAACGCATTAATGCAGAATTACACATATGCTCTGACATTTTACATTTTTTCCAATTAGATTTATATTTTCTTTACGGTAACATCATTGCAGTCTGTTATTACATGGATAGAAATACACAGATTAAGCCTCAAAACAGAGACGATAAGCAACATTTTTTGTTTGGTTATGTTGTGGCGTGATAACACAGTTGAGAGATCAGTTTGGAAGGGGACTCTGAAATGAGGGGAGAGGTGAAGGGGGAGAAATGTCTCTCTGTGTCTCCATTAGGCAGTGAAATGGATCGTAATCTGCATCACTTTGCTGTAAAACACACTAATGCCTTTTAATACTCTGCATCTCCTTTCTCGGTCACTAAATGCGCTCCTATAAGCTGATGGAAATCTGCCATCCCCCCTTCACCTTCATCACAGTAATAACTGCTCTAAAACTATATGGCCAAAAGTATATGGTCACCCATTGTCAGTAAATGTTTGTGTATTTTAAAGTTGTTATTTCCTAGTGTGGTTTAGACCAAACCAGCTCTTGTAACGGCAGAGTAACACCCATGGTTTTGGACATGTTCAGTATCACATATGGTTGTAATGCATGGATGTCCACATACTTCTGGGCATAGTGGAAACAAACCATAGGCTGAAATTATGTGTTGCCTTGCATTTCATACATTAATAAATTAATTTGTTGGACATCGTATAGTATGTATAGTCTATTTATTCATGTTTTTGATATATTAATATGCTACTAATGTAATGCTAAACAAAAAGATGCGTAAACTCTGACCCTCAGTTGGTGACCACTGTATTGTAAATAACAACAAATTCATTCATTTGATGAGTGTGGGCTGTTGTGTTTCTCCTCAACTTCCTGAAAGGATGGATTACAGCACTGTATGTTAATACACAGGGCTATAGTATGGTAATGTTGTTTGGGTGCGGTACGTCTTCACTGTGTGCCGAGTGATATGAATATTTATGAGGAATGAGGTTATGATCATTGAACATTTGTGTGCGGCCCCGCGTTCATGAAGATGATTAGACGAATAAACTTTAATGACCTTGATAACTGGTTAATACAACATGGTTTTGAGTCTCAGGTCGAGTGACAAAAATGCAAAAATGTTTCTCATCAGTGTTAATACAGAGGATTAACTGTGACAAACAACAAATAAATAAATGAATACACCTCGTACTTATACTAAATAATATGAACGTACAAAATACAGTTAAAATGATAAAAAGGGAATGAGCTATAATTTGAAAATAATTGAAATATGATATGCATGCACCTACAGTAGTTTGTCTGATTTATATTCTTATACAGATACACTGATAAATATTCTTTAAAAGTTGAGTGTAAAGCTTCATTTAGTAATTTGAAACTAAAAAAATGTTGAGTTTGAGTTATTGAGTTATTTTAACTTAATGTACTTTACATCCTTTTATATAGTAACATGTTATGTCTGTCAGTTACGTCCCGTATTTAACAAACATACTTATGTTAACCAAAGCCACAATCTTTTTCTAATCCTAACCCAAGTAATTGGTGCCAAAAATCCAACCATGCCACCACCGCGTAATGTAGTATGTAATATTATGTTTAGTAGGTAATACAACAACACCCAACCATGATTTTTGTCGTAAACCTAACTACGCTGGTTGGGGCATTGATTCAGCCAGCGCTCCTGTTGGACGTATTAGAGGGTAGGAACATACATCCTGTGTGGTCATGAGGGTTCGAAGACTTGTTGCTTAATGTCAAGTTTCCAAATGACATATTTCCCAGAGACTCCCTCTCCTCTGTTTCATTTTTCTTTTTTTTTTTTTTTATTGACATTTTACTTGACAGAGGAGTCTGTCATCCCTCACTTTCATTACACGGAAATTAAGAAAAAAATACATACATATCACGCCACTGGAAAATGTTGCTGTACTTTTCCTCCCATGGAAGTTCTCAACGCTGGCTCTGTGTGTGTGTGTGTGTGTGTGTGTATTGACGTTGCTACAGCAGGTGCTTTCTGTCAAGTGTTTAGTTTGCACAGAGGAGAGACTGTTCAGTTTGAAGAATGTTCCACCCTGTGTGTGTGAGCATGTTAACCGTAGACCAATGTAGACCCCAGTCCAGTTTGTTTAAATATCCAATGTACAGGATATCACATCTACAGATATGCATTGCATTTACAAGGAAGATCTCACCATCACAAGAATTCATGACTAAATGACATCGATTGTCAACAACAAATGGGCAGATTTCCATTTGATATAGAGTATGCTCCCTCCCCTGAATCATCTTCAGGACAGAATTCTCCATAAATGCACAGGAAATATCAAGATCTAAGTTTCCTGATAACATTGCCTCTCCCCTGGGGATGAACCATCCCTGCTTCATATTACATCCTCTTCTTTCGTCTCCTCCCTCTCTGCAGAGGTGCACTGTTTCGGACCGCAACAATAATTGAAAAGGACAAAAGGAAATTGCAGAAATCCGTCTAATACAGGCTGAAATATTACAATTTATGGAGTTAGTAAATTGACAGAGTTTATTCTTCTCCCAGGCGTGTTACTGCAGCAGCACAGACAGACTTGTCCCCACTGTTTACAACTGCATGACAAATCTGTCTGCATGTGTGTTTGTGTGTGTGTGTGTGTGTGTGTGTGTGTGTGCGTGCGTGCGTGCGTGCGTGCGTGCGTGCGTGCGTGTGTGTGTGTGTGTGTGTGTTACAGAGAGAGTGAGATCTCTTGACCCAGAAATTCCCTTCTTTCTCTTCTTCTTCTTCCTGTGTAATCAGCACACTCACACACACACACACATACATTTTAAATGAACACACTTCCCACTGATCAACAGCATTGCAGATGACAGCTACTCAGCACCTCCACCTCTATCTCTTGCTCTTTTTTTTTAATTTCTTTATTTTAATCTGCTTTTGGGAATGACATTTATGTATGGCTGTGTCACCCAAGCGTAGAGGAAGAATAACTTATAAAAAAATGGGAAACAGGCAATGGTGATAGAATCTACAGATAAAAGTTTTCAGGTACGGTTAATACAAAATGAATTAATGATTCCCTGTCATGTAGCACTATTTATGTTGCAATACAATAGGACTAGGCATCAAAACGTAAAATATGTCAAAGACTGTCAGATACAAATGTCTAGCCAGATACTTAGTCTTGTTTACTCATTGTTTCATATCACTGAACTAATGCATAGAGTGCTCCAGGGATGGCAGTGTTTTTGTAGGCTGAAGCAGAAGTTAGCATCACACTGGTTCCTTTGAAAAAAGCCAGTAATATTGGCTTTTGTGTTATTGCAGAAATAAGCTCTGTGGAAAACAAATGTTTATGATACTTATCTGGTTCAGCAAGATAATCTTCACAAATTGACATCACTTTTATTCTTTTTTTTTTTTTTTTTTTTTAAGCATAAATGCAATCACCAGGCTCTAAACAACCTACACTGTGGTCTCATGACTTCATGTTGCTACCACAGTGAGGCTGTAAAGCCATGTTAGGTCTGATGACATTCTATGGTCTCATTTAGCCTCTGTGTTAGCAACGGTCTTTTTTAAGATAAACAAAAGCTTCAAAACTCATGAGTGGGGAATTTACTTACGTATTTTATATCATTGACCAAAAAAATCTCTTAAGCTTGTTTTAAACAAAGACCTTATTTCAGTCAAGACCACTTTTGCCATAGAAAACTTTATTTCCATTGCAGTATTGTAGAGCATACCTCTCTGCCCTTCCATGTGCCTACATGGATAGCCTATAAAGCAGGGAGAACAGACATCGTGTCCTGCCTGAACTAACGCTATGCTCAATTTCAGACATCTAACCAAATACTGATTCAAAAAGCCCATTGACTTTAAGACGCAGGAACATAAAAACATAACTTTTTGTTATATTTTCTGAAAAAGTTACCGACTGTAGCTTTAAGAAAGAACTTGCTGCACACCAAAATAGTCAGGACTCAGGACTACCTTCAAATTTCAAACTGGTATTGAGTCAAACATTTTCTACATGTTGTAGAGTAAACAACCTGTTTAGCTCAAGACTTTTGAAGCTGGATCCAGATAACCTGTTGTCCAGATGACTTTTGATTTTGATTAAAACGGTTGCTGTTTTGGTATCATCACTGAAACCTTGGGTGTCATATTAACACCAATATAAAGGAATCGCCAGCCATAATTGTACCTTTGCATGTAGCTTTTCTACAAACACATTGCTGCATGTTTTTGATACATCATCATCAGGTTGTAGCTTGATTTGCTACCTTTAAGGCAGCAACCAGTTTCAGTTCGTTCTATCAAAATCAGCTTACAGACAATATAGCCTGTATTCAATGTCATGGTGATGTAGGAACTTCAAACACTCTTCGGTGGTGTATGTCTTACACACAGTAGCTCAGAGGATGTGAATGGAATCATGATTTTAATCAGCAACCAACTGTCAGATTTTGGAGGGGTCCTTGAACGCACCAACAAGGAGTTTTTCTTTTGTTTCATTATTGTGATAGTGCAGTTGAGAGCAGCAACTGTTTAGAAAACTCTCCCTGTTGGTGCATTCAAGGACACTCAGACATCTGGTTTTTAAGACTTGGCTGCAGGACAGCAATGTTTTGTTTTTTTTTGTAAATCAAGCAAACAATATTCACTTCATACTTTTCACAGCAACCATATGTGTGACTTGTTTGTTGTCTGGATTTGATTTTGAGACCCAACATCCCATGGAAGTGACGCTTTCCAGCAGTCAACAATTAAAGCAGAGCTCTCCGAATGTCCTTGAATGCAGCTCTGGAAAAAAAAAGTCAGAACAAACCAAAAAAAATGTCAACACTGTGACAAGATAATCTTAACTCCAAATCTACTAATTAGCTTTTTCCGCAGCTTTCATGCTGTCATGGCTGAAATCAACAAATTTTACTCACTGACAGTAAATGTCACTGATTTCATTTTGTTATTGGCTGCACAATTAGATTTGTCCATCATCCAATCAGATGTCTTGAACCTGAGGGACGGTGATAAATGGGTGTGGCTGTGGTTTTATGGGGACTCTCATAGCAACACCAGCAGCAGATCAGTTTATGTGTAATTTATTTATATTTTTTTCTTCCGTCTGTCTCCTCGTCTTCCCTCCTCATTGAACTAAATTAAGGAAGAGAGAAGGAAGGCTCGTTAAAATATAAAAGCCCTCCATTAAAAATGTACGCCACCCTCTCTGTCTCCCTCGCTGCTGCCATTTTACATTTGGGAATCCAGGCAGTGATGAAAGGCAGAGAACGGAAAGAAAAGACAGAAAGAAAGACGAGAGGCAAATAATAAATAAGGGAGCAAAGAGACATATGGACGGATAGACGAAGGACGCTCAGCTTGAAACACACACACACACACACACACACACACACGTGCATGCAGACAAGCCAGTCGACATTTTGTGATATTTGCATGGAGCGAGAGGGGAGTCTAGCATGTGGTGGGCAAGACCTCTCTGTCAGCCAGCTGGATTAACAGACAGACAGAGGGATCTGATTTTCAAAACAACTTTATTTACACTACAGTTATCATACAGTATATCAAAAACGTCACAACAGATAATAGTGTATATATTTCAATGTAAAAAAATATCTACACATATTGTTATAATCTGGTCCAAAAGTGAACATAGTTTGAAACCATTATGTCATCCTGCCAAAAAAGAGCCTCTCCTACCTTATACACCCAACAGCCATGCAAAACAGGCAACTACCACAGGGCCCCGGACTCCTAGGGGCCCCAAAGATCCCACATTCCCTATCAGTTAGTTTTAGTAATTCGATGAATTGTCAATCGATAGGGAATCCCAATTGTAATATCAACTAAGGCAGGCTCTCTATCAGCTGATGTTGTTGCGTGGTTTTGTTTAAAGGCCTCTGTGTCAAAATCTAGTTTCAATACCTTAAGTGTATCTAGTTTGTAATATGCTCACATGGTATATATTCCTATATACCATGATCAAATTAACATAATCAAATTGTGGTGTCGTAAGCAGCTGTTTTCCTGGGTTGGAAACTCAATCAAGACAATCTTGAGGGGTTTTTTAGCAGGGACGAAATAATCTGGAGTAGTGGAGTTAGAGAGAACTGTAAGGGCTGAAATTTGTGTGAGTAGAAACTAAATATGAAAGATTTATATTTGAATTTGAACTGAATATTTCCATTGAAAATCTGAATCTGAATAGCATGATTTGAATTTAGATTTATTAGTTTAAAACTGCATTCCAATAAAACTTCAAAGTGAATGTAAAATCATGACATTGAATTCAGTTGTTCTGAAACTGTGTTTGATCTTTACTGAAAATTCCAGCCCGATTGTATAGGTCAACTGGGCAAATGGTTTATTAAGACCCATGTGTATGTTTATTGTAAGGCAGCACCCTCTAGTGATCACAGTAATTATCACAGGAGCTGAAAAAGAAGAGATGTGACGTAGCATAAAAAGTGACAGAAGTCTGCATGATACTGTGCAAATATCAAAGACTATCAGGTGGGTGGGAGTGGATGTGTCAAACAAGCACAGGACTTTCACGTCCGGTCAAGTCACCGTTGACGTCTTTTAAAAACAATGTAGCCTAATTTGCCAGTATATGTAACATGCTACACTAGTGACAAACATTAGGTTAGTGACAAAAGTACTTAATGTGAAACTTCAGTTAATAGCCTGGTCCCAAGTAAAAGCCCAGCCCCTCTTACTAGCCCGCTGTGGCTACAAATATTGACAAATAAAGGCCTGTGTTAGTTAGACACCTGGTCTAGTTGCCAATCAGTTCATTATTATCTACATAAGTTCTACAGATGCACTAAACCGTGCTGTTGGCTATCTCAAATTATGTGTCCAACCCTCAATTACCCTGTAAGTTATTTATATTCCTTTAGTCTGTAAGGGTCCTCATATCAAAAGAATCAAAAGGGTTTTTCATAAAAATTTATCCAAGTATCTGAGTATTGTTTCAGCAGGATAAAGTGGTGTTGTGTCGGTATGCCGGCTGCCATAACTCTGTCTCTCTCTGATGTGCTGTCTGTGCAAGACAGATCAAATGAATGATTCATAATTGATATATTATCTGATTATATATATTATTATATATCTGATCCTGCTGATTTAAATAACAAATTGATTGTATTTCGAGATCTTTGCTGAGCAACAGTTTTGTGTTGAAGGAATTAAAGGCCTGTCCCAAATACAGGCCTGCGGATTTCAGTGATTTAAGCAAGTTATAGCCTGGGCTATTAATTGACGTTTTATAGTATTTAAAGTCAAACCATGATGTTTTTTCATAAACCTGACCAGGTGGTTTTTGAGCCTAACTCTGCATGTTTCATGACCTTGAGGACGAGTTTAAAACTGTGACCATTAGAACAGTGATATATGTCTTTTTGGGGCCGGTCATATAAGTCAGTGGTCAGAGAATGCTGGAACATCCTTATTATTGAAGTTGAGCAATTACAATTCAAATACATAAAAAATCAGTTTCTAGTGAAACTTATCTCTGCCTCTAGAATTGAGCTTAGCAGACCTCTGAATCCCACTTCTCATCTCTGCTAGAGGCTAGCAGCTCGAGGCTACATTAGCCGCTAATAGCATGACACACACCACACACAAATCTCCTGCTGCTTTCAGATGGGGTCATGGTGATCATGTTCACAAGAATAGTTCATATGAATGATGCCCCCTTGTGGAATTCATGGCCAAATAGTTGAAACATTTTTTTAAAGCTCCAAGTTCACAAGTTGTGATTGATGCTTTCAGAAATGGCGGAGACCATGACCATTGATTTTTAGATGGATGATTGATCAATATATTGTAATTTTATTCATATAAACATGTTCTTAGTAATTATATAATATGCGGAAGTAAAATGTCCCAACAGCCTCATCTTTTTACTCTGTCAGTATTGCCTTTGCAGTTTCTGCATTACATTACCTGCTCGCTAGCTTTTCGCTTGTGTCTATTGCAGTTGCCTGGCAGTGTTGCCCCAGAATATCACATTTGAAGGCAGCATCCAGTTCCATTTGGAGGCAGCATCCCACTGAACTGTCAGTGGTCAAGCTGCATCATGGGAAATGAAGGCGACAGGTTTTGATAAGGAGAAAGAATGCATGGAGTGGAAAAGATATTTCCGATCCTGCTCTAGAAAAATGGCGTTGTCATTTTCAGTGCCAGAGCCAGTGCAGTTGTTACAAGATGATTTATTAAAAAAAAAACAATTACTAATAAATCAGCATTTTTTTGATCAGTGTGGTTGAGTTATCTGTAAGCCCATTGGTCAGAGCAGAATAACCCGACCCGGCCCTCTCCTCCTCCCAAACAGAAAGCACGAAGTCAGGCTGAATAGTGAATTGAAATGAAACGAATTTAGTCTGATTATCACACTGTTAAAGACCCTCCACACTGGGTCCACACCGCCAGTCAGCTTAGCGTTAAAACTTTTACACAACATGTATACACTGTAGTACTTCACACAAATAAATATTTATCATGATTCATATCAAGCCCCTGTCCTGCTGATATGTTCAAAGTGAAAAGCTCAGGGAAAGGAGGGTGGGGAGAGAGAGAGAGTATCCTGAACCGCAGGATGCCACGAGAAAGCTGGCATCACACACACACACACACACACACACACACACACACACACACAAACACGCGCGCGCGCACACACACACACACACACACATGAAGAGAGCCCATCTCGTGCCAAAACAGTGAGTCCCTGCTGGAAGCTGCTCGGTGCTCTGGGAATTAGAAATCCCACAATTAAACATATGGGCATTAAGATAATTGTCAGTTGTTGTGCTGTCGTGTGTACATGTGTTTGTGTGTGTGCGTGTGTGTGTGCTTGTATGCGTGTGTGCATGTGTGCGGCAGACAGATGGATAGGATTCAGCCAAGCACACAGACACACACACATGCACCCCTACAGTATTTCCCCGAAAACACACATGAAAAACACAACGACACACTCCAGCTCCAAAAAGAGAGGGGGAAAAAAGTGTAAATATACATGTCAGACATGCAGATATGAACCTGGGCTGAGACACACCGCAGATACACACGAGCACACGCTGTCTGCAGGAGCACAGCACAGTTTGCCCACCTGAGTTGTACTGTACTGGAAAAATGGAGGTAAAAAACATTGGGCGGGATGGAGTGTGTGTGTGTGTGTGTGTGTGTGTGTGTGTGTGTGTGTGTGTGTGTGTGTGTGTGTGTGTGTGTAAAAGTGTGTGAGAGAGAGACGGATGAGATCTTCAGTGTCTTAGAAAGGCAGAGGATGCCCTCAACAGGCCAGTTACAGAACTACAACATCTGGTGGATGAAGAAATATCAAAGAAAGAAAGAAAGAAAGGAGAAATGTCAGTTTCATATTTTGATTTATTTTCTACTGTAAGTTTTTATGACCATCTCATGAGTCCAGTTGTTTTGTGATCTTGAAGAGTGACATTTTTCTTCCTCTCCTTTTGTTGTTCTCACATTTCAACATACAACAATAATTAGCTGCACTTGTTTCAAGTCACATAACGCTGTTGGCTAAAAGTGCAGTAAGCAACAATAACATCTGGAAAACAAAGTATAAGGAATAAGACAATCAAATCATACAATCATTTAATAATTTTCACAATGGAAAAAGAGAAACGGGACAAAATTTAATGAAAAATAGAAGTATTGTAAGGACTTAATGGCATTATAAAAAAAAATTAAAATAACATACCACTGTCGAGGGTACTCCAACAGTCAAATCCAGATTTATACATTATTTTTTTATATAGCACAAAATCAAACTTTGCCACAGTCTGATTCATGTTTTCTTGTTTGTTTGTTTATTTATGGGCACAGTGCCTACACAAAGATAAAATTCTAGTCAGTTAAACTAATTTAAGTTAACAATTTAAAATCATCAGATCAACCACAGTACAGACCTGTTCAAAATACAAAGGTAGTTGCAGTTAGTATTGGAAATTTGGGTGACATGTTATTTCTTTACAATTAAGACATAGACTGTAGGCTAGTTTATTTTTGAATTAATCCCACATACACGGCCCTGTTGCCAGAAATACTCTCGAGAGCACCAAATGTGTGTGTCTGTCCACAGCTGAAAATAGTCCCTAACAAATTTTCTCCTGTTTGAGTAACATTTCAACAAGTCTGTTTTCTACACGAAAGAAAACGTCCAAAATACATGTTTAGGTGTTGATTTTAGTTTGAATTTCTGTTCTTGAAGCTTGTACAAAAAGAACATATTTTATTATATAATGACTCATTTGCACATTTAACAGAAAACATTTCAGAAAACTTATACAAAAAAAAAAAAAACAGCTGGAAAAGTTGTGTGGTGATATCTAGAAGTTAAATTATTTTTTTAACGCTTACACCACATATCTTTAAAGCTCAAAATGAGTTTTTTGTCATACTCGGAGCCAGAAATCTCCACCTAAGTAGCATTTACAGGCACCAAACTTCCCAGTATTATTCCTATCTATATTCTGAAGGTTATTACATAGGGGTGTCTTCATATATTATTCATAGCCAGATTTATTAAACACTTTGTTCCTAAAACACGGCAAAATTTGATTTTTTATTTATTTTTTAATTTATTATTTACTTATTTTTTATGGGGGATGATAGTATTTTCTAAATTATAGAGTAATAAAAAGAGATATTCAAAATTCCCTGTGTAAAAAAAAAAAAAAAAGAGAGAAAAAAAAGACTGTAATATGTCGACAAAACAAAACAAGAATTTTGAACCTGACTTCATCCAAAAGTCAGATTTCTGTTCAGGAAATGTGTGCAAATTAATGCATTATTAATTAGATGATCTTTTTTGCATATTCAAACCTAAAATTAAATAATAGTAATTATCTTAATATAAGTAATTAACAAGCACACTTTGATCTTTATATCTATTAGTTAAGGTTTTACCCTCTTTATCTCCCCTTTAGGAAAGAACCAGTGGACTCTGGGCTGAGCCACAGACAGGGTCGAGAAGTTAGACAGTACTGAGAGGCAGACGAATACACCTTATAGACAGAGGGTTATTGGCTCATGAGGAATAACTAATGACCAAAGTAAATTGACAAAGTAGTCATGGTGGCATTTTTCATTAGCTCTCATATAAAAGAAGAAAGTATATTTATATATATTTCATCTTTAAATGACACGGTCAAAGACAGTATTGTCATGAAACACAACCCTAACATGAGTCCAAGGGATTATAGAGCCAAACCATCAGAAACTTAAAACAGGCTCAGACTACATCTGGACTTTAGAAGTTAGGACTTGACTCAGTGTTGTGTTTGTATCGACTGCAGAAAGAATCACAGCAGCTGTTTGTTTAAATAAAAACTCTCACCATCTTTTTTCTCTCTGTTTTCCAGGTGGGCTCGCACAGAGAAGACGGCAGCGGCGTGGGCGGTTTGCGCGGTGGACACTCGATGGCGGGTCAGGTGCCAGGGCCTCAGCTGCCCGTTCAATCGGCCACCTCGCCGGACCTCAACCAGCCCGACCCATACCGCGGTAAGACTCGCCATGCTTTGAAACAACCCTTACTTACACTGAGCATCCGACAGTGTACCGCTATCACCAAATCTGTGGGACACAGTTAGGATGTGCCGTCCTTCTGATCTTGTTAGTTAATTCTTATAGACATTTTCTGATTAATGCGTCACATTTTTTAGTATTTGCGTCACTTTACACACGAAAAAAGTAAATGTGTACACGTGTCCAGAGTCGCTGATGGACAAACTGCATCAGCATCTATTGTTTTTGGTCATGCGTGTGCGTTTCCACACAGAGAGAGGCTGGTATCCCATCGTGCACTTGTGCACACATACAACACACCACACGTTTCCAACACTACATAATATAATGATAATGAAAGAAAAAGTAATAAAAAGGGTGCAAAAGAGGAGATGAAAAGGAACATGAAAGGGGGAGAAAAGAAAAAGTGAATTTACAGAAGAAGATTAAGAGGAAAAACAAGTCCTGAAATAAAAAAAAATGTAGTGACAAGTACGAAGAAAACAGGCGGAAGAAGGAAGAGAGGACAATGACATGGAGGTAAATAAAGAGAAAGAGGAAAGACATACTCTGAAGATGAGAAGGAGGAAGCAGATAATCTCAAGACAGACAAAACTGAAAGGGAAGAGCAAGAATAAAGGATGACCAAAAAATGAAAGATGAACAACAAAAGAATTACAGATGCATTATAATAAAATGACAAAGGGAGAGTAGGAAATTAATGTAGATGAAAGAGAAATGACAGAAAAGGAAAAGAGTTACAGATGAAAGTGAAAACAAATAAAAGAAGAAGAAGGTGTTGATGAGGAAAGTATCCCAAAACGGGGATCAGGCACTTCACAAGCACGTGGAGTCACATCTCAGCTGGCAAGCCTTCGACTTCACCGCCCGAGTGGCAAAACGCCTAACGAGGAGGGGTAAATAAATATACAGTACGTGTGATATGAATATGGAGCAGGAGAAGTGTATATGAGCGCGCTGTGGAGCAAATTAGCCCTGAGCTCGTTTTTAAAGGCTGAAAATGAGTCTGCTGGCAGCAAAGTTCAGCCAGCGGCAGCCAGAGCCAAGTGTGTAATGAGGTGAGAGAGAGAGAAACACATACACACTCTCAGGCAGAAGTTGTTCCTCACTCCCACATCCGTTCACACACGTGCACGCGCAAACACACACACACATACTGAGGGTGTGTGTTGAGGCTGTAAATAGAGGGTATTAAAATGGTTTTGGCAGCAAACACTTCAAACTCAGTAGCAGAGCTGTGGTTTCCTCCTGTCTCCCTCTCTGTTTCATAATAATTACAAACAGTGAAGATTCATTTTTTATTAGTGTTTGTTTATATTTATATTACATTTATATATTTTATACTCAAACTGGTTCTATCTCTTTAGAGCAGGTTTGAGGATTTATTTTATTTTACTACATATAAGTAAATTCATATATTACAGACGTAACTTAAAGGGCTAGTTCCTCCAATATGGACGTCATTTCCTTTGAGACTCCGCTTCTCATTTTTTTAGTTAGTGAACTAGAATTGAATGTACTTTAACATTTGGAGGAAATGATGCAACTTGTGTGCCAACACATGTCAAGCAAACTGTGACTTTGGAAAGCCAAAAGATTTCATATTGGTGTTGTTTTTCCGCAGTCTTCCTGCAGCTGTTCCACAACTATACACCGAATATTTTAAAGCCCCTGAAAATGTGACTCTAAATCTTTGGCATTCCTCCATAACATTGCATGGCTGCGTAAACAACAGTATTAAAACACATTTCAGGTATTTTTTATTGACTTTTACAGTCAAAAACTCAACTATGGTTTAGGTTTTATCTGATTTGATTGACTCATACACAAACCCTTTAACAAGGTAGCAAATATTATATCAGAAATAATAAAAAAAAGTGGCTAATTACAAACATGTATATACTAGATATGTGCGTGATTAGTCGCTTTAATGATTAAACATCTCCCCCCCCCTCGCTCGTCAGCACCAGAAATATTAGTCGGTTAAACAAATTAGTGTTTTATTCATGGTCAAGGCCGCTTAACTGTCATGCAGCCGCCTGCCACTAGTGGGGGCTACAGAGCCGTCAGACAGCAGTCACCCTCCCTGTGGTAACGCTAGAGTAGACTGGAGTTTTAAAACAGCACGGTGGGAAATATGAGAGATGTCCTTGCGCAAAACCAGAACGGTTTGGCATTACTGTGATCTAGAAAAAAAAACAAGGTAGCATGTAGGCTGCGTCAGAAAAAACTGGTGTATAATCACTCGACTGGAGCAATGTGCAACCACATTCAACTCAAGCATTTGGATGTTAACTGATTTAATTATAATTTAGATGTTGTTCTATTAACTTTAAAGTGAACTGCTATTATTTTTGTTGGATAATCTGCAAGGTACAACATGCCCCACATTTCAAAGGCTATTCATTTATTTTAGTGGTTAACTTTTGGCTGAGTTGCCGTCATGTTCACATTCATACAGCGCAGGGCTCTTAATGCACACTATATTTTTGGGACAGTGTTTCAAATACTTAACAATAAATTGTGCTAAATTTTGACTGTTTTCTTTTTTTAGACTCATCGACTAGTCTTAATTAAAATTTTCGTTTAGTTGACAGGGAAATTAGTTGCCAAGAACATCCGTAGTATATACTATCCAAACCCCTGCACTCCCAAGTCCATACAGTTCAATCCCTGTATACTTCTAAGTTCACATTATTCACATGTCCTTCCCAGACAGAAGTTCATTGAACAATCACAATTAAATTCATGAATAACTCATTATTCATCAACAAATTGTCAAAATGATACGGTTAACATTTGCTTGGGAAGAATGAGAATGAGTAAATACAAAATAAAATTAACAGATAATAAGGAAAAATCAAACAAAAGTGCTCCCCCTATTAGGTTTTTGACTCTTACCGATATCTATTCATCCATTAGTAATCTATTGGCTGTCAGAGTGTCTATTACTGTACTTTTTCTGTTTGTCCCCTATTTTCTATTTAGCCCTCCCGCTGTTGTCACTTTTACAGAGTGAACACACTTCTGTCTTAAAATCGGCCTGGAGTTTGTATGAGGTTTGGCACTCGGACACAGCTGCAGAGACAGCCAGGAAATAATGTGTTGGAAGTTTAGGAGGAAGTGGAAAATCAGCATCGATTAAAACTGAAATTTATTTATTAACATTAGACCAATGTGCATGTAAAACTGAAAAACATGACTGAACCACCTGCAGTGACCTCAGGCTCTTAACGGATAGTTGAGCCAAAAATCAAAAACAGTTGCCTTTTGTTTGTTAGTTGCCGAGTGTTGGACATGTCAGAGACGACTGCATTCTCTCGAATATATTTGATGTTGGAGTAACCGGGTCAGGGTTTGTGGAAAGAGACATTGCTGTTGAGGTCTTTAAATGTGATTTTTTTTTTTTTTTTTGGCGCTTTGAGCACCAGGAGCCGAATGCCATTATGTTTGGAAAAATATGTATTTATTATTTTGGGGTAAAGTGTCCTTTTAAACTTCAGACAGAAACCAGATTAGACCACAGCAATTAAGACTCAGATTCAGACCGTTAATAAGTTGCCCTCTCCCCACCTCAAGTCTCCTCCAGTGCCAGTTTGTGTCTGTCTGGGTTCAATCAGACATTCGTACGCACAAAGTCACTTTTCACCGTTTTTAAATGCAGCTATTTATGCCCCAAACACACAGCAATTGTATGGAAAGAGACGCAGACACAAACCAAACACAGGCCGTCACTCAAAGCTGCACACAAAATGCCTCCAGTCAGGCAGACGGAGATTCAAAATGGCCGACAGTTGGTCGTGTGTGTGTGTGTGTGTGTGTGTGTGTGTGTGTGTGTGTGTGTGTGTGTACATGTGTGTGTGTGTGGGAACAGAGCACAGTGTTTTGTGTTGACTGAGAAGTTGGCAGCGTCCCAGTGACGGATCCATACAGGCGTCAAATAAAGACTGCTGTGTTCAGCTGAGGAGGGAGGCAGATAGAGGGTACAGAGGCTTTACGTTTGCACCACAACTCTCCCCTGCTGCCGCCTTGAAGGTTGACTGGTGAATTAGCTGTGGTCAGATGGGCCTAATGCTGCGTTCACACTAAGAAGAGCAGGAAACCCTCACATCCTTTTAACAACTGCTTCACTAAACTCGGCGTTTAATCAAAATAACCGCTGTTTTATAATTTAATTGTACTCACAGTTGTGACACAGACACAGAAAAGTGTGTAGCTTCTTTTTAATAAGCTGAATTGATTGTATCGCCTTTACACTACCTGTCACATTCATCCATTTACACACATTCACACACTGGTGGTCAAGGCTACCATACAAGGTGCCACCTGATACTCACTAACCATTCATGCCCACTTGCACACCGATGGAACAGCCATTGGGAGCAATTTGGGGTTCAGTATCTTGCCCAAGGATACTTAGACATGCAGACCGGAGCAGTTGGGGATCTACCTTTGAGCCACAGTCGGTTCTTATGCTTAGTAGAAGATGCTGTTGTCAAGTTATTGATATGTCTGACTTGGAATTGCAACTAAGAAGCTCAGATATTCATAAAAACACTAACGCAACATAATGCTCACACACCATCTAATCAGTTTAAATAAGGTAGATTTTTATTTGTGTTTTTGTTACTGCTCCTTGAAGCCAAAAGTGTGAATTAAGTAGGAAATATCAACATCGACAACCTTCACTACTGTTGCCCCATCCATCCACCTCCTCCCAAGACCTTTTTCAATTGTCTAAAAACGTCACACTACTTTGGCCTGCTGTGCTTAGGGAGCACAGTAATCACTCTAACCACCACAGGCACTCACTTGTCAGGGTTGTCAAAGGCTATTAGAAACGTTCAAAGCAATGACCAAGACTGTGACTGTGCAGGATGGTTGTGGATTTTTCACTCAACTTGAAACATTTTCAGCTCTCATGAACATGTCTTGAATTATCACCACCTGGTGTAAACTTGTCTCTTTAAAGACCCCCTCCAGTGAAAATCAAGTTAACATTTTTATCATGTCCATACAGTGTCTTTTATGTTACAATACATATCATGAGTGAAACAAGCTGTTAACGCCATGACTGAGAATATCTGCTTTTGAACTGCAGTGTACCAGTGACAGTCTCAAAAATACGGATTCAGACAGCCAGGGTTTCATACATCACAAACCTAATGAACCAATCCCATCTATTTGGGGGGGTGGGGCTTTCCATATCATTAGCATAATGCAGCGAAACAAGGGATATTGGGGAGAAGCCAGGTGTATCTTCATTACTGTATACTGCAAGCTAAGTTTCACAATCTTCAAAAGATAGCACAGATGTGTATATATACATGTTATGTGTAATAACAGTGTGACAATATGAACACACTGTAACATTGTAACATTGTTGTATGTTTCACCCCCACCAACACAGTGTCAGCCACTTCCCGTTTGTTAGCTAACAAGCTAACAAACAACATAAACAAATGAAAACAAGTGTAAATTCTCGCATACACAAAACCCACAAACTATCGAGTGTGACTGAACTCGATTTTACATCATACTTAATATGAAAAGTATGTTAGTATGTAATTCCCAACACAGCCTTGGTCTGACTGAGGCTCAAATATGTATGACTGAATCTCTCTGTTTCCTCTAATGCTAATGCTAATGCTAATGCTAGCGGTTTTGATGTGCACTGTTCTTTCACTGGTTAACCTAGCAGAAGCAGCAGTGGTGGGTGGGGCACAAGGCCAGAACCAAAATTTTTTCAATGAGGGAGAAAGAGTGGATCTGCCTCCACTCCCTTTTTAAAGTTTTTTTTTTTATGTGGGTTAACAGTGTTAAATAAAATATTAATAACATGTTTGAAGTGGGACTTTAACTCTGAAAACAACTTAAGATGTGTCATGGTGCCTTTACAATCATTAAAAAACTTTTCTGGGGTTGACTGCAGAGTATTTCAAGTCAGTTTAAGTCAATTTTACATGAAGTGGTTGGCAAAGTTGAATTATTTTAGAAAGTGACAGACAGTGTCAGAGTCAGACCACATAATGACAAGTAGTCATTTATTTCATTTATCCATGTACACCTTCTAACCCCTCCTCTCTTTTCTCCCCCCATTCCTCCAGCAGCTCTGTCCGGAGGCCTCCAGGGCCAGAGCACCTCCTCCGTCAGCTCTGAGATCAAGTCTGAGGACGAGGGGGACGAGAACCTCCTGCAGGACACGAAATCCCTGGATCCGAAGAAGGAGGACGTAGACAGCAAGGACCTTAAATCAATTGAGAGGTTAAGATCTAGGTTAGCCACCTCTCAGACGTCTGCTTCCATCAAACCCCTCAGCTGGGCTGGGATACGCGTTGTCCTAAAACACCCACATGCTCAGAGACCTTCCTTGTTCAAAGTGCTGTTGATAGACAAAGCTCTCCAGGAAACAGGAAGTGGTCAGGATGTTGAATGGGATTTTGTACAAAGTTTTTGGCTCTTTTATCTCTGGATAGGAAACCAAGAAAAGTCGTCATTTTCTGGAGAAATCTTGAGAGATTTACATATTTGATCATGTGGCATGACTTTAACATCTCATGGAGTATTCTTAGAGTGTGCCATAGTTACGTCTTCCACCACTGGCCAGCCACTACAAATCAATGTTCAGCTGAGGTCAGATGCTCTAATAAGTCATAAAGATAGGGGGAGGGGACACAAGGAAGGACTGCACGCTGTGAGTGTTTTGGGAACCAGCCTCTGGACTTTGATGAAGTGACCAAGTGTGATGAGAAGCAGCTAAATACATCCGTTAATACAGAGACCTCTTGTCTGCGTTGACCAGGTATCTCTCTCTTTTAACACGTTGATCTTTCTGAGACATGAAAGTAACATAAAGCCAAAGAGAGGTTCCTGGTTGACATGCAGCTCCCAGTTGATCCCGTCAGTCTCTCCATGGTCTTGGGCCTGGTTTTAACTGTTTCTCACACAACAGAGTAGAGCCCACTGTCAGTATTCTCAAAGGAGTGCTGTCTGACATTCAGAGCTGGGGAATCAACACCAACAGAGACACTGAAGATGAATTTTCTTTCTGTTGTTGAGAAACTGGAAGCCGTAAAAAAAGGTTTTAATATAATTTAAAGGACAAAAACGTTTGAAACCTTCTCATTATATGAATCCAGATACGTTTCAAGTAAAAAATCAAAAGTGCTGATTTTGGTCATGGTGTTGATTTCCCATCCTGGATGTAGCTGAGCAGCCTTCACCCCTCCAACAATGTTTTTCACCTGGAGGATGACTCAAATCAGAAACTTCTGAAACCCAGACCCAGACAATGTATAGTACATGACAGTGGCGGTCATGATGATGATGATGATGATGCAAATGGTTTTAAGATGATAAAAAATGTTGCCTGTGCTGTGTTGCAGGGTTTGGGAACATATCGTTATGTGAGCCAGCGAACTTGTTGGCAGCTGCTTATCTTACACCTTATCTTATAAAGGTCAAGTGTCTAGAATTAAGTGTCAAATAGTGTCAGGTTGCAACAGTACACCCAACTGAAACTCAACAACTATGGTGGCCTATGCAAAAATGCAAGTGGCCCTTTCTAGAGCCAGTGCTTGGTTTGTCGGTTCCGGGCTACTTTAGAAACAACATGGCAGATTCTGTGGCAGAGGACGTGCTCTCTATGTAAATATAAAGGCCTCATTCTAAGGTAACGAAAACACAACAATTCTTAGTTTCAAGTGATCATACACTAGGAAAAAAACATACTTCACTCAGGAACACTTAATCAAAGAAAACTTTATTTCCATTTGCAGTATTATATTTGGCGGCCTCTCTGCCCTTCCACGCGCCTAGATGGAGAGCCTAAGGCAGAGAGAGCACACCTGTCTGCCCTTCGACGTGCAAACACGGAAAGCCTGAGGCAGAGAGAGCACACCTCCTGCCCTTCCATGCGCATACATTGAAAGCCTAAGGCAGGGAGATCAACAGCAGAGACCCCCCGGGAACAGAACAGAGCAGCATCAGTGACAAACAGAAATGACATTGATAAGTGAGACACAGCATGAAAAGGAGGAGCTGGGGTGGAGGCAGGTTGCAAAGTAGGAAGCAGGAAGCAGCAACAGTAGGCAGACCAGAGCAGTTTAAATAGGGCGCCCTGAATGAGATTCGCCAATTGGTTATATAGAAAGGAATCATGTGATCTATTAGCTGACTCCCCTCCATCGATCAGCTGCTCCATCAGTTGATTGAGCTGTTTGAGATCAGCTGACATTGTGTACTACGTGAACTAACGTTATGCTCAATTTATGAATTTTATATAACTTTTATGCCAATATACCCCCCTAAATCCTACACACTGGACCTTTATACCTGCAGTGGTAAATTTTGTCTTCCCCCTCACGCAGTGAAAATACACAAACACTGTTGATGTGTGGTTATGATGTATGCCTGCAGGTGAGCTGGCCTCATCTCCCAGGCCCCCAGGAGGGCTCTCTTTGAGTCTTTTTTTTTTACTTTAATCCTTCCTCTGAATGCTGAGGGGTTTTTTTTATCTTGCCTGAGAATCATCATGTTTTAAGTTTTCTTCAGTACCAAAGCAATACAGTGATAGTTGCCTTTACATTCCATGGGTACATGGCAAACAGGACCTGATAATAGCTAATTTGGCATACTTTTATTGGTGCCAATTTGCCAAAATGCAAACAAAATATGGGCTAAAAATACAGTGCTCAAGAGGAAATATCAGTACATACCTGCAGCTGACATCATAGCAGCACATTTGATGAGTTCTTGCTCTTCTGGTGGCTTAAATTCATTTTTAAATTTCACACAGAATAAAAAAGAAGAACAAGGAAGTCTCTCACTTAAAAATACAAGGATGTTGCTCAGGAAGAGATTTAAATTACAGGAAGACAAGGGACTTCAAAGGATGATTCCTTATTCTAAATTCTGCACTAAACAAAATACATAAAGTTTCAGTTATTTCCTCAAACAACTTCTTAATGTGATCGTACATCATGTTTTTCATCCTCCACCTGTTTGTCTAGAAGTGTATCTTCTTTTTCTTGTTTTTCACATTGTATTTTCAGTGAACTCACCAACATCACTGTGTAAACAAACAACTGCTGCTGATAACTGTGGCAGACTTTAAAAATACCCAGAATGCAGCACATGATGTTTGTTCCCAAACCCTTGTTCCTTGTTATTTGGTCACGTAATGAATCATCTTGTAAAGGTCAGCAACAAACGCCATACTGCAGGTTTGTATTTATATGAGCCTCCACACTGAAATATAAACTGAGCCTTTCTCCTCAAATCCTCCTCTCCCTCCTCCTCTCCTACCCTTATTCCCCTGCTTCCTCTTCCCTTGGTCACCGTAGCAACAATGACGATGAGGACCTATCTCCGGAGCAGAAGATGGAGAGAGAGAGGGAACGGAGGATGGCCAACAATGCGCGGGAGCGTCTGCGCGTCCGCGACATCAACGAAGCGTTCAAGGAGCTGGGCAGGATGGTGCAGCTGCACCTGAAGAGCGACAAACCTCAGACCAAGTTACTGATCCTGCATCAGGCCGTGGCCGTCATCCTCAGTCTGGAGCAACAAGTCCGAGGTCAGTTTCATATAAACACGTGACCTTTGACCTCAGTAACTAAATGTATAAACCACAGATACTGCATCAGCTTAGTTTGTTTTTATCTACATCTTATAGAATGATTTTATACTTATTTGTTTATTTATTTATGGACAAAATGAAGAAACTATAAGGCCACTTTATATTTAAACATTATACAAAGTTATGAACCTGGATAATTAATGATTCTACTGACCAAAATCTGGTTTGTGGTCATTTGATTTTAGGTTAATTTGTGTTAATTTAATCAAGGAAAGGACAGAATAACAAAGATGACCACTGTTCTTTGAACTTTTTTTGATTGTAGACATTATTCTGGTCTTTGAAATTTAAAAAAAAACAAAAAAAAAAACATTAGTTTAGTCTGCAATACAGCGTGATAATTTATAAATATACAAACATGGAGAAAATGTGTGATTTACCTATTCAGTTCTATTTTGTATGCTGTAAGCAATTGTGGCTGCAGTGACATTGGGATCATAAAAGATAAAGCAAGTAATATTTTAAATTTGTAATTTCTAGTTAAAAAATCTAAAATGTTCCTATTTTCTAACTTAAAAACTACTTAAGGGGAAATTTAAGGTGGAAATCTGGGTTCAAGAGGTCAACCTGAATTTGCAACCCATGTAGTGCTCTGAGAGCTCCAGGAGAGGGCAGCAGTGGCACCTGTTGATTGTGTTCAACCTGGCTGAAGTTTTTGCCTTCAGTCTCACTGCTGACTTAGTGACTCAGCAAAAAGAAATACCTCTCTAAAAAAAAAAACGCACACAGAGACATAAAACAAAGTGTGGAAACATTTTTACAGATATAAAACACCAGAAATCATAATAACCTCTCCACTCTCTCCTTCTGTCCAGAGCGAAACCTGAACCCCAAGGCGGCCTGTCTGAAGCGTCGCGAGGAGGAGAAGGTCACCGTGTCATCGGACGGGGCTCCCCTCTCACTGGCCGCCGCACACCACGCCGCCGCCGCCATGGGCGACGGGTCGAACCCCTTGGGACAAATGTAAAACGCAGCAACATCTCCTCCCCCCTGATGGTCAGAAGATTTCACTTATAAACTAATCTGCTGTTGTACCTTTAACTCAAACCAAAGAATTGGAATTCAGAAACCAGAAACCAATCCAGAAACTTCAAGCAAACATTTTACAAATCACTTGCCATGAAATTTAAAATACGTGGCAAACTAAACATGCCTCCATTGAAAATAAGTTTTGGCTCCCATGAAAAAATTGGAAAAGTGTAATGCTTTCAACATCGAAAGCTGCCTCAAATATGGACAAGTTGTCATTCAGCCATCAGTTGTCTGATATGATTAACGTGGCCTCTGTGTACCTTTTAACCATTTGTTTCCTGCAGATTAGAATTATAGCAACTGTAACAAAAAATATGATTTAAGAGAAACAGTCAGTTTATCCACATTCTCTTTATATCTTCAAACCAAAATATGTATTGATTAGTTTTATTGGCTATAGGTACACTAAGCCGGTCAGTACAATGTTGGTAAAGAAATCAAGACTTCTTATGTAATGTTCATCTTTGAAATTAAAAGTTACTTATTCATTCAATCAGATGTTAATGATTACATACAGGTTTAAAGGGACAGTTCACCCCAAAATCAAAAGACCTGTTTTTCCTCATACCTGTAGTGCTGTTTATTAGATTAGATTGTTTTGCTGTGAGTTGCAGAGTGTTGGAGATATCGGCCGTAGAGACGTCTGTCTTTTTTTCGATATAATAGAACTAGATGGCACTCAGCTTGTGTCGCTCCAAGTGCCATGAAAATACGTTTGAAAAGCTCAACAGCAGTGTCTCTTTGGAGAAATCATGACCTGGTTATTTAAGATAATCCACAGACTTTGTTGCTTGCAGTTTCATGGAGGAACTATTTTCTTTCTACCAAACTACACCTGCCAACCGTATCACCACGCGGAAGGAAGTGTGCATCTACTCTTGGACGAGAGGCTCATGCAAGATGTAAACATCTCGCTTCTAGTTTGGTAGAAAGAAAATAGTTCCTACATGAAAACTGTTAAAAACAAGGTCTGTGGATTATTTTGAGTATCCAGGTCATGATTTCTGGAAAGAGACGTTGCTATTGAGTGTTTCAAATTAATTTTTTGGCACTTTGAGTGCCACAAGCCGAGTGCCATCTAGTTCCATTTTACTGGAGAGAAGGCAGACACCTCTATGATTGATAGCTCCAACATTCAGCAACTCATGCCAAAATAATCTAGACTGATAAATAGCACTACAGGTAAGACGAAAAAAATTGTATTTTGATTTGGGGTGAACTGTCCCTTTAAGTTAACACACCAGTTTTAAACCAGTTTGCTCAGTGGTAACCATTCCAAACTTTAAATTCTCTGATGATTGATTTTTGTTTTTGTCTTGTGACTTTAAACCGAACAAACAGAATTCACATATTACTTTTCTACTCTCACCCTAATGCAGGAAAAAAGGCTAAAACTTACACAGACAACATGCAGACCAAATGCCATTTATGTCAAATTTCTACCATTATTTGAATGAATTTGGAGAAATGCGTCGTTCGGTTCCTGACAGTTAATGTCTGGCAGAGCTGATATTTCAGCTGGCGAAAAAACAGAGGCCAGAACTTGAGTTTCTGTCTGGTCTGGGTACATTTTAACAACAGATTGGCAGTAAGTGTGATTTTAATGTGTGACTGTGTATGTTTGTCGTTGCTCTTTGCTCTACAACTTTGTTTTCTTTGTTTGCATGTTGAATCATGGAACAGGTTCACTACCTTACTTCCTAATGTTCTGAGGTCATACGGTACCAAAGGTCCTTGATAAGGAGCAGGAGTGCCCTAACAGTTTCTTATCTCCAGAAGCTTTACAGTGAAAGAATTGAAGTAATGTCGTTTCTTTGTTATTTATACACTGCCGGTTTGTGCAGGTGAACGTTGCCCAGCACATTAACAACCTTGTCAAGTTTTAAGTACAAGGAAAAGGACCAAAAACACCCAGATTTTAAGGGGTTATTATGAGTTGCTTGCTGCAAGGAAGAGTCCTGAATAAAACAGGACCCATTATTAAATACATACAGATCTTTTAGTGAATGAAGCCACACGCATGATAATTATATCTAGGCACAAAGTCGAACGGACATCTCGGAACACGTCTGCTTTTGTCTGATGACAATAAGCATCTGGGGCAATGGCCAATACCTCGGGAGATCCGGTGTAGCCAGCGGATATCGGAGCCGAAACTTCTTTTTCCATGCGCTGGTCATTTTGGCCAATATCTGCGGGCAGATATGTGCATATGCAGATGCATATACATTTTTTAAAAGGATGAGATATAAAGCTAGAAATAGCTGCATTACCATTGCATGTTTACATGCCACTCAAACGTGATTGGTACATAATACTTCTACTACAGACGGAAACCAGAATGCTTCCGATACCAAAATTTTGTCCCATTGCCTACAGATTCTGCATACATATGCAGATATCTGTTTATAGAGATTAATACAGAGGTAAAGACCACACCCATTACAACTGGGGATGGTCTGTTTTACTTGTGACCACCTACAGCAGTGATGTAGCATTGTACTAGAGTGCACCGCTACATCACAATCATTGTTAGCATTCCGGCTGATCATTTTCAGATCATCCATCATATTTTAGAGTTTGCGTCAGGCGTCTGTATCTACACCTTTTATAAGTACTACTGACCAGAACATGAATATTCATGGTCGCCAGAGGATGAATACTATTCATTTAGTGAGCACAGGCCTTTCCTCTGGCATCAATATCAGGCTGAAGAAACGAAATACCAAATTTCTGGATAACATTTAGCCCCAATAGATTTTTGGAGAACGTTCATGCTCCCCAGAACATGAACTCTTTTTATTTTGACACTCTATGAGCATTTCCTTACTTCCAATATTGTTGTGGGGTGACGTAAATACTGCTACCACTAGGGGCCAGTATTACTGCTTTACAGTTAATTTTATTTTTTTTATGTGCGTGTACAGTGTGTACATGTCTCTCCTAATCCCCCTTTATTTTTCCTCTTGGTCTCTCCAGGTCCAAGGTGCCAGAGTTCATCAAGATGATGAGTGACCACTTCCTCTGACGGCGTTTCCATGACAACCCAGCAATCGATCAACCCTGTCGTTGCTTCAGCCTGACCAATCAGATTCTCTGGATCTTCGGCCCGACCAATCAGATCGGCCTCTTTCTCTCCTCTCGTCTGTCTCTGATCCTCCTCTTCACCTTCGTCTCCTTCTTCTGTCGAGAACACGAACTGCAGAGTCACATTAGTCGCTTTTGTCACTTTGCATCTCCAGCCGAAGTGAACTGGATGCTACTTTGTGGAGACGTTAAATGGCCGCTGTAACATGGCTGCTACAAAGTGGCAGTTTGTGGGAGCTTTTGACACAAAGTGACAGCAATGGACAAAAGTCTTTGGAATCACATCATCCAAGAAATTCTTCTTCTTGTACTACTTGTTTTATCAGCATTCCCAGTTTTAAAGAACAAAAGGGTTCTATATATAGTATATATATATGAGAAAAGGAAAAAATGACAAAAAAACTTGTTAAAAAAGTGCAACTGGACGCGGGCAGTGAGGAGGGTATGGGTTGGGAAGGGTTGTTCAGAACGGCGCAAAACATATCACGAAGTGTTTAAAGAGGTTTTTTTCTGTTTTTTGTTTTTTTAAGCAACATTGCGCAGCTGTTGTTGAATGCAGCTTCAGCGCGTCTCTGACTGAATGGCAATCTAACGCCACACTGTGGATGAAGCTGTGCCTGATCTCCTCTTGGATGCAAACCAGTCAGATAGATACACACGGAGAAGCAAAGCAAACAAAACAACAAAAAGAACAGGAAAATTCCAGGAAGTATCATGGAAGCAAGCTGCCCATTCATACATCCCCTTACAAACCGCACATTTTCACATATTAAAGTATGAATTAAAATGAAGATTTTAGGTGCTTGATATGCCGAGTCATTTGAACAAAAATTTAGTTCATAAACGCTTTTTGACTATCATAGATGCCTAGAAAGAAACGGGGCTAAACAGGAAAAACAGGGGCAACTCGTTCTTCCCCTTCTAATGCATTCCCTCTTAACCTGCAAACATTTACAGTAGATTGTCAGTGTTATAAAAATCTGAACATGTTTCTGTATTTTTATTAGTGTTTTATGCTCATAGCCATGTTGACTTTGTTAACAAGTGTCAAAATTGTACAAACTGCTAATTTCTTTGTGTGATCACAAATACAAACACCTGGACAGTTGTACCCAAACAGCCCGTGTGTATCTACTGGGAGGAAGAGAATACCTAAGGAATCAATCAGTTAATCAATCAATCAATCAGTGAGTGACTCCAGATGGACTGGGGTGTTTAAAATTTGAAGGTAGAGGAATTACAGAAGAAAAACATGAAGGACGAATCATGCAGTAATGAAAAAGTGTACTTCTAAATGCGGCAGGAAAGAAAGACTTTTCTCGACATCTTCATTTGAGATTGTTGTTTTGGGTTTGTAGTGCAGATGCACAAGAGACGACAGAAAGAAAGAGCTCTAGCAAACATCCCAAACCAGAGTCCATTGTCAAATGTTTGTCAGCGTGGGCAGAGCAAGCAGAGTTCAAAAAGGTGCCCAAGCCTTTGCCGTAATCGAAGGATTTCTGGACAGGTGGTTGAGAGGATGGACAGATGATAGAAATGCTGGATGGATGGATGGCTGATGAGAGGGAAGAGGATCGGGCTGAGCACTGAAGTGAATTCTATTCCACGTTTAGCACATTCCCTGAATCACGATGGCTCTACTTGAAATGAGTTCTCCGGACATCCCGAAGGCCTAGAGTAGAGTTTTGCAAGTCATGTAAGGTTAAGGAGAAAAGATTTAACATCCTGAGGAGCTAGAGATTGAGGGAGAGGAGAAGAAACAGAGAATCTAGAGGTCTAAATGATGATGCTATGGGGGAACCAAGGGAACAATCATCAGGGTGAAAGGTGTATAATTTTCTTCTGGGGGCCAAGCAGCAGTTGTCAAAGCATTCCTGTGTTGGATTCAGTGGATTCCTTCATTTCCTGGTTTAATATTTGGCTGATCATAACCCTAAACCTCAACCTTAGACTTATCCTCTGCTCTGAATACCAACCTTGGGGGACTTTCTGATTGACCTTTGCTGTCAGATGTAGTTGAGGTGTCTGTTGTTGGGACCATTGGCTGGTTCAAATTTTAATTGGCCTTGAAATCTTTTGCTTGATGAAGCTGCAGTGATGTCTGGCAAGATTTCAAACACTGTCTACTTGGTGCTGGTGCAATGCATTGCATCACAGTAACCTCTGTATACAGCTATCTGCACATAAATGTAGAATCTGTAGGCTACAGGATAAGATTTTGGTAATGGAAGCATTCTTCCGATACCAGCTTCCGTCTAGTAGTACTGACGGGATATGTTTGAGCAGCCAGTAAACAGTCCATGTGGAGAGACAGAACGTATTGGCCAAAAGGCAGTTTCAGAACGCATTGGGTGTCTTCTGACAACAATTTAGCTTTATGTAAGCTTTTTTTTTTAATGTATCTGTATTCATATGCAGATATGTGTTTATAGAGATTAACTGAAAAGACCAGTACATAGAAGATGAAGTCTTGGCCAAGAAATCTGCTTGCTCCAAAACATCTCCCAAAATATTGGTCGTTGCCCCTAGAGGCTTAGTGTCGTCACACCGATAGTCAATGGCCGATTAGCATTATAGAGACAAGAGACTTAAATCTAATCAGGAGTCTGCAGTCCCACTGGGTTCTCGTTAGTTAAGAGCACTATCTGGACTAGTTGGGACAGGAAAACCAAAACATCAGTAGTGGAGAGGAGTCATAATGTGACTGTTCCAAGGTACCTAGATCAGCTATACTTGCAGCTGAATGATGGCACAGTTGGTGTTTCTGTGCCAGAGGACCAAATGTTAGCAGACTCTGGATCATAAATTACATGCCTCCCAGATTAGGCTAGGTTTTAGGGTTTCAGACTGGCAGCACTCGCGGCCAGTCTTGGCCCCCAGAATATAACCAATGTGTCATTTGTCATGAGTCTGGCATGAGTCCACCAGCCTGACGAAGGGTTCAGACATTTTGATCATCTTGGTTTGCTCAATATAAATGTAAATTCAAAACATCTGAGGCAAGTCCAATCCACAAGCCCAAGCACTAATATGTTACTTTAGAATTTGACAGTGCTGCCTCTTGTTCTTTGACTTGCCAAGGTTTCTTGGGTAGAAGTTCAATCGAAGGATCAGGACAAGGTGGGGCTGATAGTGACAAAAGTCATGAGCGTGACCAGGTGAGAACTGGAACAAATGAATCAGGACCGGATAGATCAGAAAGAAATCCTTATTGCATTGCTATCCATCAAGGTCTACTTTGTGGCAATAGGTGAAAGTAATTGGAATATCTGCAAGAACGTCCATCGTTTTGTGGTGTCAATCTGAAAGTCCCCTTTTGCCCTCACTCCAGTTTGAACCCTCCTCTGTCCAGGCCTATGTTTAATCCCCAGCCCTAGTTCTGTCTTCTCTGCTGACCCTAGCCTTATGAGCCCTACACCAGAGCCCTAGCCCCTCTTCCCAGCCTCTTGTCCCACCTAAGCGGTCCCACAGATGCAATTTGAACATTCACACTTCTACCAATGTGCCTTTTTAGAGTTCATATCATTCGAGTTGCCAGAGGAGGACATTTACCTGGTCTTTTAATAGGATGCAAGCTTAGGGAAACCTGTTCTTAGTCGTTAGGTTCTATGCAGTCAGGTTTTTTACCAGACCTGGGAATTTAAAAAAAGCTAAAAAGGAAAAAAAAGTATTTTTTGGATAAAAAAAAAAAAAAAAGAAACTGTATTTAATGTACTGTACGCTTATATGTAAGTAGACAACGTGTTCTGGCTTTGAGCCACTGAGACAGACGCTTGATTTAGCAAAACAAGCCCCCATCCCAGTCCTCCCTCCCCAAGTTCTCCATAACCCCCAACCCATCCTGTTTCAAGCCCCAGCCCTGTTACCATGGTGAACAATGCGTCTCTTCTTGTATTATAGCTTATCAGCTTTTTATCAATATTTGATCGGCTTGTCCGTAAGCCAATGTAGTCTTCAGTACAAAGTGTGTGGTTGTATGTTGTAAAACAGATTTGCTTTTTTTTCTCTCTCTCTCTCTCTTTTTTAAGAAGAATCTTTTCGCTTATTACTTTTTCTTTGTCTGTTCTGGTTTACATGTCTATTATAGAAAATGTAAAAAAAAACAAAAACAAAACAAAAACAAAAAACAACACAATTCGTTAGCCGACAGCATTGTTCTCTGTCGGTGGTCATTTTGACGCGGTTAAAATCCTACCCAATCAACAGGAAGGCACGGAAACTGGAAAAGAATCTATTTGAATAAATCAATCTATATATAAATGTACAAAAAAGTATATACGATATATAAGGAGGGTGCCATTTTCTGTTATTTTTTTATTTTCTGTTGCAAAGGAGTGTTTGCTTGGGGAGGAATTATTTTCTCAAAGACTGAACTGGCAGAAGTTGGCAAGGCCCCTCAGTGTTATAACTTTTCAACTGACTTTGTTGTGTTCTCTGTTGTTGCTATGACAACACCCTCTGACTAGTATGGCACCCCGCGCAGGACAAAATGGGACTGGAGTTCCAGCAGCTCCATTCACTGCTATCTATCCAAGGCAACAACACACAGACGTTTGTAAATTGTATGCAACAAAATGGCAAACTTTACCATTATTTTGAAATTGTGTATGTAAAAGTTATATTTTTACATGTAGACTGTTGTTATTTTGTGTTTTAGAAATATGTTGTATCGGTTTTTTTGTTAAAATATGAAAAAGTAAAATTCAGTGTGTGTTGAAAAAATGTGTCACATTGAAAATGTAGTGAGGTCAAAAGTTCAGAATCATTTTTTCTTTTTTAATTTTTCAACATTATGTTTATATCTGTGGGGGAACATTTTTGAGGGTTTGTGGGAGGAATCAGAAATCATAAAAGATATATGATATTTGTTTAATTCTCCATGCCTCATGACATTACCATTTTTAATTGTATTTTTTGCAGAGAAATGTGTAAATAGTCATAAAACATTTTCTGTGGGGTTTCTGTGGGGTGAGGACTTGCCAGTGAGAGGCGACGATGATGATGAACTTGTTTTGTTTTTTAGTGAGGTCGTATTCGTCCAGTTACAGTAGCCAGGTGCCAACTTTTGGTTTCGGTCAGTGGTGGTCAGTACTGTTTGTGGTTTTGGTTGCTGACCATCTGAAGTGTAAGTCAAATTGTTGTCTTTGCTTCCACATAAAAAAATCACTCGTGTCAGAGTCGGCATTGGGCTTTTTTTTTGTTTGTTTGTTTTTTTGTTTTTGTGAAGAATTTATTTTGACTTTCAAGGAGGAAAAACAAGCTTTTACAACTGCCTGTTGTGATAATTGCTATTCTTAGGGAAAGTGCAAATGCAAATTTATAAAGATGCAGAATATTGTAACCTTAAAAATTCTTGATTTCATTATGTTCACGCATTTCCAAATTCAAAATTTATAATAAAGACAATTTGGTTATAACATAACACACACCTTTTTCCAAAAAAAAAAAAAATTTCAAAAATTTTCTGTTTACTTACATAAATTATGTCAGAAATTTAACCAAGATACCCGAAGAGAGTTCACAGATTTAATTCATTTTGGTTCTACCTGGTGGCTTTGGGCTGGCTCTGACTCCTGTGCATTTATTTTCTTCAAAATGGGTTGTAAATGTTGATTATATGAAACACCCTCAGCACCTGATTCCAGATTAATATATGAAAATTTTGTAAAAGATTGGAGTGTCACTAATATAAAAAAAAGCAGGTCGTCAGCAAACAATCTTATCAGCTATTTCCCCAAAAAGATATCAGATTGATTGTGTGCAAGGCAGTTTCAGTCATTTGTTTTTTAGTGTTTGCCATTAAAATTGAGCTTTTTGTCAAAAGGAACAGCTGCTTTGAATCGGACCTAGGTGAAACACTAGGATTGAATCTGTCAGTGTAAGTGCTAAATGTATTTTTTACGTAATGTTACTTTTGCTATGCTTCATTTCATATTTTCTCTTTGTTGTATAATCAAGTCATCTCCCGAATTACAGTATCTTCATTTTTATGTTACCCCTGATGTTTCTATTAGCCAAAATGTTAACTTTTTCTTTTCCCTCCTTGTTGTACATACACACCTCATTTCTCTTTTTCAGTGACTGTGCCATGAGCTTTGTAATCTGTTACTCTGTACCAGTTTTACTGCAATAATGAGTTGAATTCAAAATGGCCACTCCTGTCCTTTGTTTTCCCAGAAATGTTTGAGACAAGAAGCGTTTATCTCTTTTCTTCTGTTAGCTAGCCCCATTTAAATGAACAAATACACTTGAGTATACTACAGACACGAGCAAGAACCAACAAGTTTGAAATGTGGTACATTTTTATAATACTAAATTTAATTTGTATTTTTTTTTTTTTTTTCCAAGGCAAAACAACTAAAAACATTTTAAACAGTTTATACAAATGACCAGTATTGATATTAACATGGCATTTCTTTTGCAGAAACGTATTATTGATTCCTGCGAAAGAAATGACAAAATTAACATCAAGCCTTTTTTCATGTCTTTAATCTCTACAGAAAAGTTTAAGTCATGCAAATGTCCACTGCCAGATGAGAAAAACTATTTCAAACTCCTGCCAATATTTTAAATCTCTTTTTGCTGAGTATTTCACGTAATACATTGAATATTTTTACAGTTTCATATTCATATAATTCCATAGAAATGATCTATACTCAAGTGCATGTCTTACACTCTGAAAACTCAGACTGAATCAAAATTGTCAAATCTCATTAGTATTTTAGTTTTCATGAAGTTGTGCTGACAAAGGTGAAATTGAGATAACTTTAATTTTACAGGTTTACAGGTAATTTTAAAATTCCCAAGGGGCCTGCCATGAAAGGAAATACAAAGAAAATAATACTTACAAGAGATTTAATTCATTTTTTAGACAATACTTCTTAGCAGTTTTATTTCAAGTTGCAATGTATAAAATCATTTGCTATTAGCACTCAGTAGGTTATAGTCAACACTAGCAGCAGCAATCTGTTTTTGACATTTGTCATTTTACATTTCAATAAATTCTGGATTACGTTCATTGGTGAAATATTTGACATTTAGCATCATGGTTTTTCAGTTGCTTACTTCTACCAAACACCCAGTCAGATTAGAAGATGTTTCATTTCTGTGTGTCCATTACAGAGTTAGGTCCTCTTTAGCCTAGCTTAGCACAAAGACTGCTAGCCTAATTCTAAGTGAAAGAAATACACCATCCAAGAGTCCCGAAGCGGTCTGATTTACATTGTGTATCTCTTAGCCAACAGGCGTCACTAACCCATCCATGAGCCCGCTGGGTTTTCTTGTCAGTAGAGCACCAGGTGAGCTCAAACCTGGCATCTCATCAATTAGCTTCAGTGCTAACTGCTGCTAAAACCACACGGTTACCTTTCTGTTTCTACACCTTTTCCATAAACACATGAAATAGACAGATTTGGAGGTGATGCTCATTTTCAGGAACACAAACAAATCAATAGGAGTATGCAGAATTGTAGTGAACTGACCATGAAAAGTTCTGAATTTTGTCATATCTAACTTGCCGCCATTTTTGTGGCAATTTTTCTGTCGTCACAAGATGATAACATCTATATTGTAAATTCTGCGCTCACCTACAAAGCTATGATTGGTTGTTTGTAAAACTGCCCTTGATGACATAAACAGCAGACATGTTTGAATCTATGAAAAAACTCAGTGTTGGCAGTGATTCAAAGGTCAGGGAGCAGGGTACAATTTAATGATTGCAGAGCCCAGAATTTTAAAAATAAAAGTTAAAGGAAAATACAGTATAGAAAAAAATACAGTACAGTAGACTATAGTTTCCAACAACAGTGTGAGCAACAAGCACAAATAACAGTTGACTGAGGTGATGTCGACTCGACCGCTTATGTCCTCTCTGTAAGTATGATTTGCCATTTTTAAAGACATCCTTCATTTTTCAGTATTATAACCATCATGTGAAGGTGAAAATATATGAACTGTGGCCTTTTTTCTTTCTTCTTGTTCCTTGTGATGCAATTCAGTGAAGAGATGGGAAAAAAAATACGTATAGCAGAACTACCCTGTTATCAGTGCCTGGGCTTTTTGTTAAAGCTTCTTTTGTCTAGTGCTCTTTTGCTATGGAGTAGGCTTAGTGCACCCTATTATAGAAGCAAAAGTCAAAATAAATCAATCATAAATTAAAGTATATTTGGCTTATTTTTTGCAGGGGCAATCCTTTTGTACCATGAATACTAAAATGAATAAGTAAAGAAAAAAATTGACGTCAGATTACTGTATGAAAACAGCATAAAAAAAATTCCACTTTGTAATTTTTGGAAATGTTCAAAAGTGAATGATGAAAATGATTTGCTACTTTATTTTATTATATTTTAAGATGTTTTATTTGAGCCGTGTGTTACTGAAGACAAGCCTGTGTGATGGGTCACAGTTAGAGGTCACAGTTGGGGGGCATCCCATCCCAGCCGGCGACAGATGACGATACGAATATCAGAAAACTACAAATAAAAAATACAAAAACACAGCAGTTACACTTTTTCCCCAGTGTGTGGCTGAGTGCCTCAAATCTTGATTTCATTCTATCTTTTGGTGCATGTGTTCTTTTCTACACTTCCATTTTCTTAATTATTTCTGGTTAATGTTGAATTCTTTTACTTTGTTTTTTTTTGTTAAATAATTATTATTGTCTTTATGGTTGCTGTTATTGTTGATGTTGTTATTATTACACTTTGTTTTTATTCCAGATCAGTGGAGGTGTTGGGGAACAGGTTCTTTTTGATTTCTGTGCTGAGGGTTTTATTCTTCCTCGTACCAGCCCAACAGTTGGCCGTTTGTTGCCTGTTGGTTCTCATCTTGTAGTGATTCTATGAGGTTCATGTTCATGACCGTTCTGTAGCAATAAATGTGCCATTTTTATAATGCAGCGCTTTGAACGCCTCTTTCTTTTAACTCTTCACAACATGGAGGGGAAATGGCATGCAATGCATATTGGTGGATGTGTCAGGAACTCGTCGGTATTGGTCAGATAAAGGGAATATGGCCAAAAATGATAGAAACATAAATGTCAAGTCATTATTCTTTACAATTTTAAAGGCTGATTTTTGTTCCTCAAACCATACAGTACAAATCAGAGAAGCTAGACTTGTACTTTGCTTTGTGATCAGTAAATCATAGCCACAAAATTTCTAAAGCACACTGCTTTGCAAAAACTTTAAAAGCCTTTCATAAATATATAATAATATAGGCCAAATCACCATGACATCATGCTAACAACAATTGCTTCTGGGTAAACATTTGAATTGCAGAGGTTTGTGAATTCAGAAAACTTGTTTATTTCTCTTGCTATTTTAACCTGTAACTGTAGCATTCAAAGTTATATAGTTATGCCAATTTTCAACTGGGCCTGGATTTAATAACTTGGTGATCCCACTTACCATTACAAGCTGTCTGTCTGTCATTATGGAAGGTGCACTGATTTAAATTTATTGTGACAAACTTACCTGTTTCATTATTTTGTTATCTACTGTTTTATTTTGTTGTTCATTGTGATGTATTTATTAAGTAGTTCCAACTCAAACAATTGAATCAGTCCTCAAGTCTTTTACAATCTGACAAACTTAATTAGTTTAGCAAAGCCAACATGATTTGCTCTGACCTCGTAAAGCTTAAGTAAGTTAAACCAACTTAATTGTCATTCAAATGTTGTGGTGACATTTAGTGGTCAAATTGTTTCGTTTAAAGCCCCTACAAGGAGCTTTCATTTTGAGTTGATTTTGGCTACCCTATGGACAGAAGCGGTAGTGTTTTGCCGGAATAAAGCCTACATTTCCCATGAGCTCTAGCACGTATTGTCGTAAAGACGCTTACCTGGCTCACACATGTGTTTGTTTTGGGGATGAATGAAACAACAAGACGGGAAAACTTTGCCCCCGCTTCTATCGGGGATCCCAGCTCACCTCTGCCACGCAGCGGTCGGCTGGTAAGGCTGAAGGCCTGTTTGGCAAGCATTTCCACGGCTTCTTGGACTGAGTATGAAGCGGTGCCTCACCTCTTTATTTCTCGGCACTCGCTGGACCCTGTCGACGCCTGGCTGGTACCTGTCGTCAGCCCAGATGAGGTGTTCCAGCCCCGTGGCCCCTGCTCTACTCGTCCCCGCTGGCGCGGGGTGAATCTGTACAACCTGTGGCCTCTGTGTGTAGCTCCCCGGACAGCTAATGCCGTGGAACCGCTGGCTCCTGCCAGGGTTGGGCTGGTAAATGCTAGATCGCTAGTGAACAAAACGTTTATCCTGAAAGATTTCCTGACTTCCCGAGGATTGGATTTTCTCTGTGTGACTGAGACGTGGCAGACTGTTGGTGAGTCCAGTGCTTTCACAGAACTTTTACCCAATGATTGCTGCTATTTTAACTCCCCGCGGACGTCCGGTCAAGGAGGAGGAATAGCGACAATTTATGAGAGTCACTATTTCATTTCACTACTAGTCAAATGTAAGCAGCTAGGTAAGATGAAGTGTGCCGTCTGAGTGCCGTAAATCACTTCGTCCTGGAAGCGAGCCGCGGTGGACCCGTACACAGTTTCCTAAAAGTATGGATATACACTATATAGAATTAGCTTATCTTCACACCGATGGTCTCATTTGCTGTTGTAGGGTCACGCACAGACATCAGCAGAAACGAGAGACTTTTGCATATCCAGTTAAAAGTTCCTTGTAGCGGCTTTAAGATAGTGGAACTTCTTTTAATTTTAATTCCATCTTACTCAAATATTTTGATTTCAGCCAACTTTTTAAAATAAGTTGTCAACTGACTAAAATGCAGTAATGTAACAAACGTAATTTGTTCATGCTGAAAAACTATTTTATGCGTTATCCCTTAAACTGATTAATCTTTTTTTTTTTTTTTAGAGTGTACGATAAAAAAAACAAAATATCACAAGATTAAACTCGTAATTTTAGGAGAAAAAAGTCACAGATTGTAGAGAGTGTAGTAAAGTAGTTGTAAAAAGAAACGACGTGTGTACAACCAGTGTTGGGGGTGACAGTAAAATATGTTTTAGCAGTACCGAAGTAATATAATGCATTACCAACAAGATTTTTCGGGTGATATTATTACATTTACATGATCATGTTGAGTGAGTTTTCATTCACATACCTACAGTGTATCCCGTTCTACTTTGCATCCTGAGGCTACCTGAAAGCAGCGGGGATAAGGAGCTGGCCTCCGGTGTGATTTTTCCAGTGTGATTTTTTTCTCAGGTAGTAAAGTTGCTGGATCTATAAAAGCAAAACAACTGCATGGTTATTGTAGGAAAACAGAATTAAAAAAAAACATTGCACTGAATGTAATCTGAGATTTTTCTGAATTGCCCAAAATCAACATTTTGTTCTGTATTTTGACTTTAAAGTTTGATGATAGCCATTCATCCAAAAGACACAAAATTAAGTGATTCCTTATGGTAATACTTGATAACATCCATTTAGTCAAAACAACATCATGACAGCCGAAGAATTATGCTGGAAGATGATCTATGATGACAGCATTCAGCAGTGTTGGAAAACCTCCACCAGCCACACCTGATGATTTGTGGCAGAAAACCATGTGAACCAACCAGCTGAAAAACTCAGCTCAGAGTGAACAGGTTTAAAAATGTTCCAACAGTGCTGGAAAAAAACATGTCAGATGAAAAGCAGCGGAGCTCTGATCGGTGTTTATGAGGGAGATGAGGTCAGACCTCCACCCTGCAGTGATTTACTGGATCTTTTATGCTTTGTATAAACAGAAGCAGCGTGTCCGACCTTTAGGCCTTTACACACTGGGAGCTTGAGGAACGGTGCTCGGAGTGGAGAAAAATAAGTGCAGGTACTGCAGTTTTTCACATGTTGGCGTGTGTATCAGGGTGGGGAAGGTGAACCAAAAGAGCAGAAAGAGATATTTCAGTTGGTTTGCCAGTGGCAGGTGAATGTTCCTTAAAAGAACCAATGTTCTCATCACAAGCTGTGGTGATGGCCGCAGGTGGTTTTGCTGATGCTAATGCCTCTGTATTTTTGTTGTTTCATTCAACATGATTTGCTGATGCTTTTATACGCGGTGTGACAGCTCAGAAAAGATGACCTTGTTTTGGGAAAAAAAAAAACAATACCATGCCACGTATTTGTGATAGTACTTGTGACACAAACAGCAGTTGAAAAAAACTCACCCAGTGTGTTAAGTAAAGAAAAAGATTTAAAGAAAAAGTCTTGAATATCTTAAATCTGCATCGTGACATATTCTATTGTTGCATTTGTATGTTTATGTTAAACAGGTCAGAGCTACACCAATTTTCAACACCTTTAATTGAGGTTGGATAAAAATCTTTGGACAGAAAAGGGTGAGGCTTATATTTTGGCAACCTATGACATGCGACCAGAAAGTCATTTAAACTTCACTAACTACTTTACTTAAGAAGGTGAAGGACGAACCCAAGGTGATATGTAAACTCATCTTCATTGGCGTATCATCATGTATAGACATGACGTATCATCTGAAACATGGAAGTAGCTACATGCCCATTAGCCACTTAGCACAATCATTGCAGCTTTGCCCACAGCGTCATTAACAGGCGGCTCGCTCAGTGTGTGACGTGCACTTGTAGATAATGAGTAGTAGTAGTGAGTAATGGAAGAGTCTGTACCTATAACTTACGATGTATTTGTTTTGTGATAGCTACTAGTTTGCTCCTTTTAATAGCTGTTAGAATCAAATGAAATAAATCTGGGAGTCATCTGCATAGAAATGGAAACTGATATGGTGCTTTTGAGAGCCCGGTCTCACTCCGAAGTCACTGAAATCCAGCACTTAGACAGTGACTTGCAGCATCAGAAACAAACAAAAAAAAAGCGTCCTTTAATGTCGACACGATACACGGCCAGTTGCCATTATAGTTCAACAGTGACCAGTGGGATCAGGGGAAAACGTGGCAGGACAAGGACAAAAGTCAAGGCAGCGAAAGTCCTATTGGGGCAGGCTGGAGGGATGGTGGATGGGTCCAACAAACACAGACTTTCACCGAAGAGAGCAGTGTTCACATCCCGTAAGATTCTAAAGCCAAACCCTGTCTTTTTTCCTAAACCCAATCATGCGTGTTAATTGTTGAGGGAAAAAAGTCAATTCATGGTGTTGTACCGTCATAGTGAGTTTATTTGAAAGAGACTGTATGTTAAATTTCTTTAAAAACATCAGTGTATTTTGAAAGAAGACAATGGATGTAACAGGCAGAACTTGACACGGTGTCCCAAAACATCAACAACCAACACACTAGGGCTTCAACGATTAAAGATTAATCGCCTATTAAAATAATCGGTGACTATTTTAGTAGTCAACTAATCGGTTTGAGTCATTTTTCATGGAAAAGTACTATAGAAGTACCCCAAAATACACTTATTGCAGCTTCTTATGTTCAAATATTGGCAGCTTTACACACTCTCCTGTGACAGTGAACGAAAACCCTTTGGCATGAGTATGAAAAAAGACATTAGATGACATAATTTTGGGGTTTGGGAGAGACAGACCGACATTTTTCAACATTTTGACACATTTTTCGATGGAATGATTGTCGACTAATTGAAGAAATAATCGATAGATTAGTTGACAATGAAAATAATCGTTAGTTGCAGCCCTACAACACACCCAGGGTTCCTTTCACGTTGTATGTGGACATGGAAAGTCCATGACCTAACATCAATATGTGATTAGGTTGGAGTGAGAGTGTGTCGCTTTTGAAAGATTCAGCCTAGAGGTAGCATTTAAATGAAGAGTAGTAACAACTGAGGACTGAACCTTGAGAGCCTTCATGAGTGGACTGGGTAGCGGAGGATTTGCAGTCGCCTTTGACCACACAGAAAGTCCCTTAAGAGAGAGAGGATAAACCGCTCTGAAACCACAACTGATATGCAAACCCAATGTTTAAGGCCTTCAGCTGAAGTCGACTATCAAAAGTCGCAATGAGATCTTAAAGCAATAAAACAGATGTCTCCACTACTGTCAGCTGCTAAAAGATCATCACTAAGAACTAACTTACAACATTTCTGGAGCCAGGGCCTCAGCAAAATTTACAACTCTAGAGAGGAAGTGAAAGTACAACAGTCTGGATGTGCCTTTCAAGGGAGTAAATCTGACAATAACTGGGGCTTTTTGGCAGCATTTTGGACTTGAAAACTGGACTGTAAAATATTACAGGACATACATTGCCAACTGCTGGTGGTGCGCTGGTTGACAGAATACAAAAGGTGTGGCTTTTGACACATGTCCTGTACCAACTGCATGTTTTGGACATGAGTGTTTTCCAGTGCCCCTGATCTTGTTTCTGTAGGCTTCCATATAAATCTTCACTGAATCATCCAAAAAACGTTGTACAGCATATAACTAACTGCTGGAGGTGCTGGCAAATGAACATGTGGTTTTTGGAAGTGACACAAGTTCACAGCTAATAAAAAATCTCATGACAATTGGGAAACTGACATCACTCCCTATCGCCTGCAGGGAGAGACAGACGAAACCATGTCGATGAGTCAAAATGAGGAGTCATCTTAAGCTGAATAGACAAGTTTACTGTAGAGGCATCATCAGGTCGGTAAGCAGGCCCTCAACTGAAGAACCAGTTCCTCTAAATTCATGACGTGATGTGTAACCTGCTCAGGCTTGTTACAGCAGGGTGGTAGCAGAAAGCCTGTAAACATGTGGCTTATTATTTATCTAAGTGTCAAGTGTCAGGGACTTTGTTTACTCTGTGAATTTTACAGAAATTATCAAAGCCACAGAATTCAATTTAGTGAGAACAAAAGGAAAACTGACAGAGAGAATCTCTGAGCACAAATATGCCATTAGGAGTGGGCAATATGGCCCTAGAATAATATCGCAATATTTCAGGGTGTTTTTGCGATTACGATCTTCTTCACGATATAACAAATATATATTTTATTATTGATTTAAGAAAATAGTATTGCAAAAAAATAAGTGATATAGTTTTACAGTTTGCCTTCAAATATTCAGTAAACACTAAACAAAAATTATCTTTAATTTCTTTAGTTTGTAAACAACAACAGTAACTCAGATTCTGTATACAATATTAATAGTTCAACTAAATAAAATCTACCACAAATTACACATTTAAACAGTTTCCAAATACAAAAAATGTACACCGGGATCTATGTTTATAAATCAGCAGGTGATTTCCTTCTTTTAGCAAAATCTTAAATGACTGAGTTGGGGTTTTTTTTTTCCACCTGGACCTTTATGCTCTGCCATTTCTCCTGTTATGCTGATATAATTCTAGAACTACTGAACATTCACATGTTGTTTTTTGTCGAACTGTGAGCGGAAAGAAAAACAGTAAGGTTCAGAAAGCAAAAAATGTTTGGTACAGTTTTAGGAAAAGGTTGTGGTTTTGGTTAAAATAACTACAAACAGGAGGTAAGTGAGGTAAACCCTCGTATTTTGCATAGTTACATAAAGTATGTACATAAAGTACTTTGTGTAGTTATCTTAAGTCTGTAAAGTCAAGTAATGACCTTGAGCCAGTTGCACAAAACACTGAGTTTTCTCCTTTAGTATGACACTTGAGATTGACACATTAAATCAGATTATATGAGGACATCTCCACAACTATTAATCAAGGACAATATGCCAAATCCATGCTGTGAGTTTTTACAGTTCTTATGATGATTTATCTTTAACCACGTAAATAATTACATCAGGCGAACACACACTTTTCTACTGAGCACTGAGCAGCAGTGATTATAGCATAAATATCAAGATTCTAGCTATCAGGAGACAAAACTTTTTTTTCGCCACCACACGAACATCATAAACTCATTGATATATATATATATATATATATATATATATATATATATATCTATATATATATATATATATTTTTATATATATATATATATATATATATATAGAAGAAGTCACTGCAATTGGTTAAGAAATATAACTGTTATAGTGCTTTTTACGTTTTCGTAGTTCATAGTTCGGCCCCGCCCACAAAATACATCATCCCTGTTTACACCTGGATTAGCCGCAACTAACAGCTAACAAGCTAATTAAGTTACCTACACAGTATCCAGCACAGCTACTGGCTCCAAATACATCTCCAACCACCCAACATCATCACAGAACATCAATTAGTGTTTTCGGGGGCTTTTATAGCACCTTTATGGCAAATAAAACACACTTTTTACCATAAAAAGTGAAGTATTTTTAGTGGAATTTAGCTGAAATCAACGTATTGAGTCCAGTGACAGCAGATGGGCAGAGCTCTTGAATAGAACTGTTATATTCTACGGCACTGCAGATGGGTAAAGAGCACGGGGGCGCATGCGTGAAGACTGCAGGGGCTCGTCAGTGTGGCGTTCATGTACACACACACAAAAAAAGAAATCTCTGAGGTTAAAGTCCTACATTGGAAACTTTACTGGAGTAAAAGTACATAAAAGTAGAAGTACCTTGAATTTGTACCTAAGTTTTGTACTTGAGTAGATTTACGTTCCACACTTGAACATTAGACACTGTTGTTACTCGAGATAGGACAGTAGACGTAAGTTGTACCATTAGCAGAATAAGTCTCTGTAAAGGGAAGATTAAGTGTCAGAGGTGGGAGTTGTAACGGTACATTCAAAGCAGTAGTAGCATTTTATTCACTATTAGTGGTGATATCAGTAAGAGAAACTGGGCCACAATTTATTAAAAGAGTTCTCCCCGTGTCTAATAATGTAACCAAACTAATGTATCTGCTGTATCTCTGTGACCTTTACATGAACAACATCAGTGTCTCTGCTGTGATACTGAGAGTTTTCTGTCAACTCACCCGCAGATAAGAATAAACCCAGAACAAATCATCTCTGTGACTCTGCTGGTGTACAGTCAGACCTCCCTCCTATTTGTTTATGATAGCATTTTTGTCCTCGGACATTGCTGAATGGGGTTTGTGTTAGTCTATATGTTAGTTTTAGGATTACACTGTCTTGTCTTTACATCATTCCTGGAAAATGTGTTTTCATCTGAGCCACCTGGTTAAATAAAGGCGACAGAAGAGACAGAAAATCCCTCCACAGAGGGGTCAGTTTCAGTTGGGACTGTTTTAGCAATGCTACTGTAGCCACGACCACAGGGATGGTAATGTCAGTTTGTCCTGTAGGTCCTCTACTCCACACGACGAACATGCTAGGTATTAAGGCCTTTGCACACGGAGTCTGTTTTTTTCATCTGAAATTGTCACGTCTATAAAAAAGAAATAAAAACAACCTCACGTTGTGTCAATTATGTTTGCACACTGAGTCCGAAACTTTCGTACCCTCATTAAAAGTTTCAGAACAGGTTCGATTTTTTCACATCCGTCAGAAGTCTTTAGAGAGACGTTGACCAAGTATTGGTGGAGAAAATGTAGCAGCGGGACACAGCTGTGACAAGACAGAGGGAAGGGGTGCACAGAATCATTTCATAACTCAGATAGCTCACGTTCAGCAGATCAAATAGTAATATGCAGGTGGTTGATGATGATGAGGAGGAGGAAGTAGATGTCTACCGCACACAGAATGTGGAGGACAGAGAGGGAAGACAGTGCCGCTCCTTCATGCAGCTACAGTGCAAAATGAAAGACAGTGAGGGAAGCCATGACGACCAGATATGTAACTCCAGTGGAGAGAAGCAAAGGAGGAAATTTTCATTTTGTCATGTAAACAGTAAAATGCATCAGAATCAGTGTGCAAGGTTTCTGTGTGTACCGATTTTTTTCTGGATGATGGGTTAAAAAAACTCATCCGGGGGGGGGGGGGGCGGACTTAGTGTGCAAAGGCCAGCATGTTAGCATGATGATGTTAGCATTTAGCTTAAGTGCAGCCTCAGAAAGCCACGAGCATGGCTGTAGACTTAAACTCTATCCAGACTGGATTAACATTCCAGGCAGAGGTGAGGAATAAAGTATTTACTCTGCTTATCATCAATTTAAGTTATTGTTCTGGACAAAAATTACAGTATGTGGTCTGTAATGGACATGGACATTCAGCAGGACACAAAACAAAATCCTCTTTGGGGGGTGCAGGAGAGTGCAAGGCATGGTTACATGTACACAAGGTGCATTTGTGTCAAAACTGCACATTATCACTGAGTCATAACTCAGTCATATCGAACTAGAATGGAAGGGCTCCGTATGTCTGTTTATTTTTAACAACCCTGCATCCAATTTACTTCCTACTTGCCAACTGTGTTGCTGAGGACCATAGGAAGTGAAGTGTCGAGTGCGTGCACTTGAGATCTACAGGATATATTAGTGGTGCGTTTTATACACACTGTGTAGTGTATTAAGAGGGGACCCCTATTAAGTATTACACTGCCAAACGACATGCTGGGTACAGCTCGTCACCTGTCCCTTACTACAGTACATTAAAGACCCACTGAAGAAAAAGACCAGAGAGACCAGAGATGTTACACTGTACCAAACTCTAACGCTTTTGTTCCCAGAAAAACCCTGGCTCCGACTTCACTGATGTCATTAAACATTGGTGTGAACTTTTGCACCTACATGACATGTATACCTCCGCACTGCTCGGAGATGCAACTGTGTCATGGCAGGTGTAAGACTCAGGAGCCAAGGAAATATTGCGTGAGAAACTGGTAGGGTAATTGGTTCTCAAGAAAGCTGCAAGCGGCAATACCAGAGGCCAAGCAACTCGCCCATTGCGAACAGGCATGTTTTGTGGAGACGCTGCACTAGTCGGTACAAGCAGCACTTCCTGGGGGAAAAAAATGCAGAAATCCACTTTAGAATACAAAGACTTCATGCTGGACAGGATTTGAATCTCAAGAGGACCAGCGAGTTCAGTGGAAAACAGTAGATAATTGCAGCTGTAATTATCACCAGATGGGTTTTAAATAACTGATCGGGGCAGTTAAAATCAACCCTGCCCCCCAGAGAAATGACTTCAGTCTGAATGGGGCTTTAAGTCTTGTTTTATCACCTGTTGGCAGCCTTGATACTCTCGGCAGGAACCTATCATCTTCAGACACTATCCTTTATGTAGAGAATTGTTAGAATAGAATAGTTGTGACAGTAATTATGAAATATAGTTTAGCTACGTCGCTGCAGAAGAACATCACCTCAGAAGTGTTGTGTAAGGTATTGCAGCAGCATGAATTATCAGTGTGTGAGTAAAGGTTGTCTCACCGGGACGCTCCCATCTGCAGCGTGTTCCTTTGAGCTGCAGTCACACCCTCAACAGCCAGGTGACACAACGCAACATGTCCAGCTCCCTGCTGGGTGATTCACATCCATGGAGGAGAAAAGTGAGATGTGTGAGATAATGAAATCAACCCCCCAACATGCAGCTTTCCCTTTCAATTCCTTTAAGGTGTCTGACAGTGTCACATCTAGTATGTGTCATGTTCTTCCAGCTCCTCATTGAAGTTATATGATGTTTACACTGAGTGAAATATTCAGACCCATGGCCAAAATTTTAGATTTATAAGACTGATGGCTACAATTTGAAGTAAATTTCAGTGGATTTAAACCAGGGGTCGGCAACTTCATTACGTATGACATACATTTTACTTAATGAAATGTTAAAACTTAAAATCTGTGTAAAGGATACACATTTTGACAGTTGAAGAATGTAAGAATGACTTTAGGCCTACAACAATAAATGAAAATTAAAAAGTATTATTCATTTTCATATAATTTTCTGTCATAGCCACAAGGAGCCACAGGAGAAGAGCTAAAGTGCCACATGTGGCTCTGGAGCTGCAGGTTGCCCTACCCCTGATTTAAACAAAGCATAGCTGCACAGCATGACTTTGTAATGATCGACACATCGGCAGGTCAGTAAAGCAAAATTTGTTTATTTTCATACTTCCTGTAAATATAATCCAATTAACATATTTTCACATGTATTTTGTATATACTTGATTTTGAAAAGCAGAGGTAGTCACATGTGTTTCCTGGGCCTAAAAAATGCCCTCCAGTGAATGATTAGAGGAAAGTAAAATCAAACATCACTTGAGGAAGTTACTGCAAGGTATTATAAGACCAAAGCAGGAGTGAACAAATATTTTTTCTCCATTTATTCATTTAATCTTAAGGCTAGAACTGAAACAGTGTAAAGAGTGTATGGCTGTCAAATTTCAGTTTTTCAGTCATTCCTAATTTATGTAATTCTGAGTATCAAATGACACACTGAAATGTGTTTAAATAGAAAATTTCATTTATTTATCATATAAATACAGATAACTTTTATTGTCAGTGATTTAAGTCAGTACGTATTGTCATTATTCAAAAAAACATCTGCAAAGGACTCTTAACACTTTGTTGATTCATTTGTAATTTGCTTGTGTTGTTTTGTAAATTATACATCTTTGACAATTTTGTAATAATTTTTGGTCTGGAGCTCTTATCAGCTGAGCAGTCCTTGTTTTTATCTTTTCTTTTTATCTATGATTATTGTTATTTAATAGGGGAGGTATCTTCATAAGCCATTTTTGGCTTCTAACCTCTCCTGCACAACGTTTTAATTCTCAGTTTCTTTTTTCTGTATTTTCTATACATTTATGTGCACCTAAACAAAGTAAATTGTTGTACTTGATCCCATTTAAGGGTCAACCAAAGGGTACTCATTACAGGTACTTGTACTCAGGCCAGTAGATGATGCTTGTACTACAGTTCAAAGGGTTTATTGTACTTTTTACCCTGCTACATTTATCTGACAGTTTTAGTTACAAGTTACTTTGTAAATTCAGATTATTAATACAAAATAATCAACAAATAAATGGTGATGTATTTTAATAGATTCAGCCAACTAGGAAACTAGGAACTAGGAACAATAACAGCTAGGGAATCAGCCCCACCTTTACCAACTGCAACATAAAAATATGTCAAACAGAAATGACTGTAGTAACAACTTAAGATCAAAGCTATCAAATACTACATTCCCAGCTGAAATTTACTTCATGAGAGAGTGGGGTCTAAGGGGGCGTAAAGAGTGAGGAGGAAGAAATGAATCGAGAATAGAGAGATGGAGAACTGTGAATAAGAACATAAAAGGACCTGAAAAAGATTTAAGTTATCATAGATTTATGATCAATGTGGTGCCACACTGCTTTCTCCTCTTGAAAAAAGACTGAAAATAAGATTTAAACTGTCAAAGGAAATAAGTTCGAAGTGCAACAAGGTCAGTGTCTCATCTCAGTTTGTTGTATTTTGTTTAGATAATAGCATTACTCATGGAGATACAGTCAGCATCATTGCACAAAGCTGACAATTCAGTTCCTGTAAGAACAATACTATAACATGTGATAAAGCAAGTCAGTATAAAAACACTTAAAGTCACCGCCAATACTGTGTCATATTTATTTTAGCTTTTGATATCAGTAAAGTTTGATAAAACCAACAGCTGCAGTCATCAGTTGATTTATTAGTCCATAAAATAAATAAATAAATAAAATAAAAAGAACTGGCAACTATTTTGGTAATTGTAAGTCCTCATCTTTTATTGAGGACGAAACCATTCCCATGTCCCCATGGGTAGGGTTTGAATTAAATGTATTTAAAAGTATTTATAATTTGTATTTTGCAGGACAGAAACAAATAAGTTCTGATTTGGAACAAAATACTCTAAGAGCTTGTATTTGTGTATTTGAAGTACTTAAAATACAGTATTTAATTGGTAATTTTATTCTCAAATAAGACACACGTTTATTTACAGGTTAAAACTGTAGGGAAAAAAGTACAACAGTTAGCCTAATCAAAGTCTTTCCATTCATCCATCCATCCATTTTAATCCGCTTATCCAGGGCCAGGTCACAGGGACAGCAGGCCAAGCAAAGCACCCCAGACATCCCTCTCCCCAGCAATGCTTTCCAGCTCCTCCTGGGGGACCCCAAGGTGTTCCCAGGCCAGATGAGATATGTAATCCCTCCAGCGTGTTCTGGGTCTGCCCCGGGGCCTCCTACCAGTGGGACGTACCTGGAACTTCTCTAACTGGAGGCACCCAGGAGGCATCCTGATCAGATGCCCGAACCACCTCAACTGACCCCTTTCAACATGAAGGAGCAGCGGCTCTACTCCGAGCTCCCTCCGGATGACTGAGCTCCTCACCCTCTTATCTCTAAGGCTGAGCCTAGCCACCCCATGGAGGAAACTCATTTCGGCAGCTTGTATCTGCGACATCACTATTTTGGGCATTACCCAAAGCTCATGACCATAGGTGAGGGTTTGGATGTAGATAGACCAGCACACCACGATAGTCCGACACAGCGCCTGCGTCACTGCAGAAGTTAGACCAAACCATCGATCCATCTCACGCTCCATTCTACCCTCACTTGTGAAGAAGACCTCAAGATACTTGAACTCACCAGTGAGGGCACAGTCTTTGGCAGAATGAAAGTAACTAGTGTGTCTGTGTTAGTGGGTACTCAAAGGAGAATATGGTTGTTGTTGGCACTGGGGGGAAGGGAAGAGGGGTGCTTCGCATTCACTTTTACTATTATGTACTCTATTATACTCTGCTGTAATAGTGCTGTTTTGTGTCTGTGGTTGGTTGCCTCTAATGCTGGAGACAGTGGAAATTAACTTTCTCCAATGCATTTAAATTTTTAATCTTGACTAAGGCATCTGCTAAATGCCCAGTCTAATTGTGATCTGCAAGAACTAGTGCACCACCATGGCTCAACTGTTCAGTTTCCCCAGTTGCTTTTCAGTCAGTCAGTGGTCGTTTTAAGCAGGATTTATACTTGTGCGGCAGAGCCTACGCTATAGCCTACGCACGTGGCCTACGCCGTTGTGAGAATTTATATTTGTGCGGTGGTGTGTCTGTGTCACTGCAGTTACACCCCCATAACACTAGTCAGCAGCAGGGTTTCTGTGAAGTGCTGTAAAGTTTAGTTGATTCAAAACACACATTAAACACACATTAAACATGGCTTAATAGAGACAATTTCAAACACAAGTACACAAATCAGCTTCACTATAACTTGCAGCATTCACAGACAAACATCTGGACACATTTTCCCCACAAATACAACATGCTAATGTTTTTAGCACAAGCCTATGGCATTTTGCATTGTATAAATTAGCCTAGCAGCTAGCAGACTTTTCTCTTCTCATATGAAGCCAGGGACAACGGCAACATTTAACAAAGTTAACGTTACGCTTGATTACAACTCACAAGGTTCACCGACAAAACAACTACTAAACACTTTTACAAACAAATTCAAGATGCTAACATTATTAGCACAAGCCTATGGCATTTTACATTGTATAAATTAGCCTAGCGACAAGCAGAGATTTCCTATGCACATATGAAGCCGGGATAAATCACACACAAGACTTAAAATGCTATTTTTGTGGAGGCCTTATTTTTTAAATTAAAGTAAATAAAAGCTTTGTTTCCACTGAGGGAAATGGTTTCAGCTCACAAAAATAAACAGGAGGCCTGCTTCAATGCGACATGTAGTTACATTCACAGTTACAGTTATTTTCATATTACAAATAACTTGTATTTGAATTAAATACACTTTCTCATAGCAGCATTTTGTATTTTGTTTTGATCCATTCGATGATCAGGTATTTGTAATTTGTCACAAGATACTTCTTGATGTATTTGTGCCCATCTCTGCCCCCAACTTTCAAAAATATAGTTTTACACTATTATGGCTGCACTGCCTCTGTCTCAGTTTACACCTATCAAGCTCACAGGCGTGTGCATTGGTTTGCACATGATAAAGTGCCACGTGCTGCACTTTTATCAGTCCCAACTGAGACAAAGACTTCCTAAAGTCAGACCTGCCTGACACCTGACACCTGACACCTGACGCTGACACTTAAAATCATTTGTTTATTTTCAAATGTATTCATCAAAGTCTTGTCACAAACAGGTTTGTCTAAATGACACATTTTCATGAGATGTTACTTAGTGCCATTCAAATGCATGCGCACATTCATGCGTGTGCGAATCTACAGTGTAACCAGCTGAATGGGTGTGTGCTCCACTCCAGTACAGAGGAATGTGAGGCGCGGTTGTCAGTGTTGCCCAACACAAAGCAGCTCTGCGTTAAGTCTGACACCTATGGCAACCGGTGGCTGTTTAACCAACAGCCAGTCTGGTGTCTTGGACAGGGTGTGATCAAACTTCAGATTTATGTTCTCAGATATCACATAAAAAAAATGGCAGCTTTGGTCATTGTTTACAAAAATGACCATTTCCCCTTCTGTCAGAAATGTGTTTTGCTAATTGTTGGAATTGTTGACCTGGATGTTTGAGCTTCAGAGTTTGACACATTCTTTGACAAAGACACATTTTTAACATTCATCTGCTGAAGGCCGAAAGTGTCTCTCTGCTTACCTATAATGTAAACTATGCAGGGTTGTCCGTTACTGTTTGTTAACACACTTGACCATGAAAGTAAAAACCAACCCCAGAGTCACTCCTGTTTGATGGTCTCGCTATTTTTGTGGTTTTTCAGCGCTGTGTCTCTTGGATGTGTGCTGTGGTCGCGGCAACATGCCCATAAACATAAATAAGAAAATACAGGCAGAGGGCAGAGTGTCTGTAGATAAACACACCACCACACACTGAGAGTGGGTCACAAGGCTCAAGATGATTGAGAGGGATTACATCTGTATGAGTCTATATTTAGTTTTATTACAAAAATCCTGCATTTTTTTTTTAAAGTAAAGCAAACAAACAGAGACCTACCCCTGGCTTTTAATTGAACTATCTTTTATTTTATTTTATTATTATTTTATTATTATTTTGTATTTAATTACTTATGTATTGACAGACCTAAAATTGTTATTTTGTTTGTATGAAAGTGCTATACATACATACATATATATATATATATATATATATATATATATATATATATATGTATGTATGTATATGCACATAAATAAAGTTTGATTGACTGTTTGATAAGTGTAACCAGTCTGAGCCTTTTTTTAGGAAAACCATATCAGAATCAGACCCAAGTTATTACTTAAAGCTGAGTATTTCCATGTGTCCAACTGTAATAAGGTCTGGGGGACATTTTTAAGTTCAGTCTCAAAGCAGGAAACAATGACCTAGGTAGAAGTTGGCTGAACACTGGACACCTGTGTTCATGTCACATCTCCCTCCTACTGTCAACATCAGTCTCTCTAAACAATGAACTGATCTGTAGTCATGATAAAAGTCTGGGTATGTCAGAAACTCTGATTCAGGCTGGAGCAAGACACACAGACTCTGTGGTGGTTTTGTGTCTCCTTGTCGTCATATTGCATATTCTAGTGGTTCTGTGTCTCTTTCACTTAATTTTGCATCTTCTTAAGGTAAGGTGTCTTTTTTGCCCGTTGTCTGTCACTGCAGTCATTTGTGTCTCCATGTGGTCGTCTTGTGTCTCTTTAGGCTAATTTTCTGTCTTACTGAGGTGATTTTGTGTCTCTGAGATTATATTATGTTTTATTGGGATAATTTTGTGTCACTTTGAGGTTATTTTGTGTCTTTTTTGGTCACTGTGTGTTAATCTATCGTCATTTGTGTGTCCTTGTGGTTTTGTGTCTCTTTGACTTAATTTTCTGTCTTCCCGAGATGACTTTGTGTCTCTTTGACTTAATTTTGTGTCTATTTTGGTTGTTGTGTGTGTCTTTGTGGTAATTTTTTTTATTTTTTTTTATCTTATCTTCTATCGTGATGTTGTGTCTCAGAGATTATTTTCTGTCTTATTTGGACAATTTTTGTGTCATATTGAGGTGATTTTGTGTGTCATTGGGATATTTTCATGTCTTTTTTGGTCATTTTGCGTATCTCTGTTTATCATTTGTGTCTCTTTGTAGTGATTTTGTGTTTCTTTGACATAATGTTCTGTCTTACTGAGGTGATTTTGTGTGTCTTTGAGATTATTTTCTGTGTTGGGATAATTTTGTGTCACCAAAGTTATTTTATGTCTTTTTTGGGTGTTTTGTGTGTCTCTGAAATAGTTTGTGACGCCTTGTGGTTGTTTTGTGTCTCTTTGGGCTAATTTCATGTCTTATTGAGGTGATTTTGTGTCTTGGTCGTTGTGTGTCTCTGTACTCATTTGTGTCTCCTTGTGGTTGTTATGTGTGTCTTTGGGGTAACTCTCTGTCTTATTGGGGTGATTTTGTGTCTCTTAGATTATTTTCTGTCTTTTTGGGATAATTCTGTGTGCCTTTTCGGGAATGTTGTGTCTTATTGGGATGATTTTGTGTCACTTTGAGGTTATCTTGTGTCTTTTTTGCTTGTTTTGTCTTTGTAGTCATTTGTGTCTCATTGTGGTTGTTTTGTGTCTCTCCGAGGTAATTCTCAGTCTTATTAAAGTGATTTTGTGTCTTTGAGATTATTTTCTGTTGTTGGAACATTTTGTGTCACTTTGAGGTTATTTTGTGTCTTTTTTGGTGTCTCTGTCGTCATTTGTGTCTCCTTGTGGTTGTCTTGTGCCTCCTTGGGGTAATTCCATGTCTCATTTAGGTTATTTTGTGTCCTGGTGGTGTTTTTGAGTATTTTCTTCGTCAGTAGGTGCTAATTTGAGTGTCATGTTGCAGGTGAAGGCTGGGGGGCCTGACACTTTGGGCACCTAGACTTGTGCCAGTAAGCCTGTTTAGTAATCTATTCAGATAGATGGATAGATGAGATTATTTTTAGCTTAATTTTTTCAATTAAAGTCATCAGTGACATCAGTGAGGGGAACAGGAAACCACAAGGCCACAAGGGAGGCCAACATTCCTGAAACAGTTAAAATAGTTGGCATTTTCGTGAGACTGGTGCACCAGAGCTCCATAAATGGTGACAGAGAGGGAGGTTCACATGCTACTTAAAACTTTGTCCGTGGATCTCCGCTTGAGTCTTACATGTTTTTTCGCCTACATCACATTTCCCTCCTCTCTTCCCTCCTCTCCTCCCGTCCATCATCTCCAACAGGCTGCCAGGTAAAGCGACAACTATTCAGCGTGCGTCAGCGGCGTCGTGCTCGCGCTCATTACGCACGTCTCCCGGTGTGCGGCAGGTGTAACCCCGGTCCCACCCACAAGGCAAACTCCTGTCAGACAGAAAGTACAGCCTGTCAGTCGGCAGCACAACACCGCAGAGGGAACATTAAGAGGTAAGAGGCTGATGATTGTTTACCTGGACACTTGTTGGATTTTAACCTGCATCGCTTTCCGTCAACTTTTATCGAGTCAGAATTCCTGTTGTGGTGCGTTCACTGTACTTCAGCGAGTAAACGGTGCGTTTCCTGGTGCTGAAGTCCAGCCGGTGGGAAAGGAACTTTAGTCTTGTTGAAATGTTTCTAGAAGGACAGTAGAAAGTACCTTACTGTTATCCAAGGGCGCAGGTTTCGTTTCAGTACTGGGGGACACAATGAAAAGGGCTACTTTACTGTTTGTATTGGGGCATCTATCCATTGTGCTACCATTGGTACCAAAACTACCATACAGGATAATATCCTAGTGAAGATTTAAAAAACATTTAAGTAATAGTAGCCCACAAAATATATTAAAAAACACCTAATGATAGTTTAATGCAAAATTGGGATCCAAAAAAACCTGCTTTAAATATTTTATCATGAGCAAAAGTTGAATTAAGTCACCAACATTCCCACATGGGAATATTATTACCCATCCTGTATGACATAACAAGTAAGTGTGAACAAACTATGTTGCCAAAAGTATGTGGACACATCAGTAATATTGGTGTTCTTATAGGGCAGGGGTGTCAAACTCATTTTAAACCATCGCACAATAACCTAAAAGTACCATCAGCTCCAGTATTTTCCCTTTATTTTGTGTTAAGAGTTACAAGTACATTCTGGTGATGTTCATCCTTTTATAAAACAGATGAACAGCCTGAGATGTCTTAAGACAAATAAGTGCAATTTCAACAATATGTCAGTTTTTCCTTGCTCCTGAAACCTTGCACCTTAGTCTAGTCATCTAGTGGGCCGGATTGGACCCTTTGGTCCACGGGCCGTATGTTTGACACCCCTGTTCTAGTTTCTGTTTATGATTCCAGCCCCTTAGTTCCATTGGAACTAATGGCAATGCCTCTGTGCACAACGCCAGCTCAATAAAGAAAGGAATTTCCCAGTTTGGTGTAGGTGAACTTGACTGGCCCAGACTGAGCACCATCCAGTACCTCTGGGGTGAGCTGTTGTATCTTGTAGAAAGCCTCCTCTAGACTAAAAACTGAAATTTCAGCATATTATTGTGCAGGAGCGACAAGTGAGAGTGTCCACATACCTTTGGCTACGTAGTGTAGTTCCAAAATTTAAGTCACTATAGGAGTATCGTAGGCATGTTATGATCAGCCTATATCAAAATAACATGGATAAAGTACCTTAGAAATATGAGTTATGTTACTGTTTGGTCGTTGTTGTCTCGAGTGTTGTTTCCACTCAAAGCTTTAAACATCTGACTGAAACAGAAACAGAAAATCTGTGCGGCACCAAACTTGTGGCAATTAAACACACACTGACAATAAAACTCAGCTGTCACAATGATTGAATATTGTATTTATCCTCAAAGTCCCACTGTTCTTAGTCAAAGGGCGAGTCTGACTGTACTCTGCACTGTGCTCCGATAAGAAGGCTGCAGAGAGGAGACCTTATCTTTATTTCAGCTGGGCGTGCAGCGGTAATGTCACAAACAGTGGCTCCACATGGAGCCATGGTGTCAGATATTAGTTAATTAATGACAACAATAATAACAGTAACACTCCCTGAGCAGACCACGTTTATATACAGTGGACCTTTAACCATGGCGGTGTTGCAGCCTCCACGTGTTTGGACGAAACAATAAGTTGGGTAATTGTTCAGTGATTGTTTGCGTTCTGTTGTACTGTTTAAAAAATAAATAAAAACTGTGATATGGTTTCTAGTCAGACATAAAATCATTACTTAAATGTGAATAATGTAATTTGAAAATTACCCGCAGCTCTCTGCAGCACTCTGAGCCTCTTTTAGCTGATAGTTTTACGGGGCATTTAGAAAAAGAAAGTGGAACACAGCAACAAAGGAACAAGACATTTGTACTGGGAGTTGTTCAGGGAGAGTGAACATTGGGTTCCTGAGGTGGACACAATAACGTTGCTCTATGTTCTCTTGGTGTGTGGGTGGCAGTAGCTCAGTGGCTTGGCTTGGGAACCGGAGGGTCACCGGCTCAAGTCCCCATACGGACAAGTATGGAGCGTGGACTAGTAGCTGGAGAGGTGCCAGTTCACCTCCTGGGCACTGCCGAGCTTTCCTTGAGCAAGCCACCAAACCGCCAATTGCTTGGGACGCCTGTCCATGAGCATCCCCTTTGCTCTGACATCTCTCCATTTAATGCATGTACAGTATAGGTTCTGTTTGTGCATGTGTGTGTATTTCGGGCCTGTGTGTATATGACAACAGAATGATTGATAAAGTATATCTTCTTCTTCTTCTTCTTCTTCTTCTCAATAGGCAAATGTTGCTACACATTCGCCGAAGTAACATTATAAGATAATACGTCAGCTTGTTGTGGAGTTGTTCGGCTCCCAAGCTAGTGAGCTGGATGCTTTTGTAACTCATTTTGTTAGCTCAACCTAACGCAACAGTGGTCCTCTCAATACTAGAGGTGTAAATCACAAGTTTAATCAGCGATAGTAGAATATATGCTGAACCACAAAGACTGTTGCGATATGATTCGATACAGTTCCATTCAGGGGTTTGTGATCGATATGAGACAATAGCAGTAAATATCCATGTCGTCTTTTTCTTGGCTGCTCACCATTATTTGCCTGGCACTAGGATGATAGCGCTGTTTGAATGTTTAGGAAGGAGGTGGACTGAAATGGGGACATAAATGTGCCATGGGAATGTCAAAATAATAGCGTATCTTTAAGATGACGATATGTATCTGTTTTCTCTTTGCGCTGATTATATTTGATTGATTCAAGTGGTTATTGAATCGATATATTGACATCGATTGATGTATCGTTACACCACGGCACTTAATAGGGTGATCTTAAGCAGAAAAATTTGAAAATTTATCTGTGTCTTGCTTTAATTTAACTGTCAGCAACGTGTTGTATTTCCTCTGTTATATGTACTTCAGTATATTTTTAAGAGTAGTTGTTTTGCAAAATAATTTTTACTTTTACTTGGATACATAAATCATTTTTATATTCAGCAGAACATGTGCACAACAGTAATTGTTTGACAGCAAGGGATAACATAGCCCCCAAGCCAATCATAACACCACAACCCCCCTTCAATTGATGACAGTTCAAGATCATGTCAGAAGATGAAACGCCTCCATCTCCAGAGGCACATACATATCTCTGGCCCAGTGTCTAGAGACCCTGTTTGCCTTTGTGATTATGAGATTTACTTCTGTTTGAGTCAGTATAGTTCTAAAGTAACAATACCTTTACTTTAGTACCGTTTTCATTTACTCTACCCACTACTGATTTTAACAACTCCAAAATGTTTAACTTTGTTAGCCTCTCGTGATTAGCTTGGCAGACAGTGTTCGTTAAAGAAAGCAGATAAATAGACCTGTGGATGTGCGTCAGGTTAATAGACTGGTCCTGTGCTGTTGTCCTGCATTCTGCATGTTAAACATTGTTGTGATGCTGTTGTCTCAATGACTTCTAAAGCAAACACAGGAGTAAGTCATGCATGATAAAGTGTTTTCCCTGGCTGAGGAATGCTGAAACCCTGACTTAACATCAGCTGCTAGTATCTCTGAATCTCTGCCTATGGCTGTCTTCTGTTTGTCTCCTTCTATATTCCTCCTCTTTATCTTCCTGTCCATCTTTTGCTTCACAGATTGTCTTTATCTCTCTCTCTTGCTGTCTCACTTTCTCCTCTTTGTGGTCTGACATGTCATTCAATTCTCTTGTCTCTTCAGTTGTGGCCTTTTTTTCCTTTACTTTGCTCTTTTCTGGCCATTACTCAACGTTATATCTCAGGAACACAGGGGAGACATTTGGTTAGATACTGACTTGGTGACACTAATCTTGGGGGTCCACCTTGAAACTGTACTAATTATGTAGATCTTCCATGGTGCCATCCGTGTTTTAGAACATGTAGCTTTGAAGCAACATCCACATTTGAAGCACTGTTTACTGTCATGGCTCCATAGGAGTTTGGACAGACATGGATGTAAACTGCAACTTGACTGGTTTGCGGAAGGGCAGCAATTCTAGTTTATTATTTTAATTTTTGGTAATTGGTACTGCCACACCTCTCCTGTCATTTGGTGTTTGACCTTTAAAGGGTGAGTGATTGATCTGTGCAAAATATGTACACCTGGCACTACTTACCTGTTCAAAGTAGGTTGGACTGTGACAGTATTTGAGTTTGCACTCTGCGGAAGACACTGATAAAAATATTTGTGGTTGTATTTATATACTGTTCGCAAACTTCAGAGGACCCGTGTCTGTACCCTGCTCTCTTTTTTCGCTCCTCATAGCTTTTCTATTTCCAGTATTTCCTCATTCCTGTCTTTCACTTTACCCCCCCGATCACTCTCACCCACTTTCTGTTGATTTCTTCACACCACTTTCATTGCCTGTGGGTATTTGAGCCGTCTCTCCTGTCACTCTTTAAATCTCAGATCTTTATCTGCAGGGGATGATGACTTTCTGAACAGCAAGTTAGAACATTGTGACAGTGGAATAAACACAACATCCAGCTCTCTCACACTAACACCCCCTCCCCTCCCTCCACTCCATCTCTCTAATGTGGTTTAATAGGACTACATTCTTTCCCTTGACTCCGGTCCAGACACTTAACTAACCAGACCAACAAGAAAACAGTTCTCTCTCATAGTTTTGCTCCGTACACACCCACCTCTGTTTCTCTCCCTGTCTCTCTCACCTTCTCACTGTCCACACACACTTGCAGAAGGAGTCCAGAAATAGCGACATATAAAAAGCCAAACAGGGTTTCCTGCTTTCTACTGACGTTAAATATTAAAGCGAGTCATAATGCACCATGGGATATTTCCTCTCATACTCAGTTACAGTGTATTGATATTTTTTTGAAACTGATTGCCAGTGCAATACCCAGAGTTTCAGTTCTGTCATCCTTTTTAAATGTTGTTAATCAAAGCAGTTAGATAGACGTGTGGATGTGTGTCAGGTTAACAGACCCAACCTATATATCAGCTGCAGCATCTCTGACTCTGCCTATGGCTCTTTTCTTATCTCTTTTTATATTCCTTCTCTTTATCTTTTGATCTTTTCTATTCTAAGTACTGTTACCAATCAGTGCTATTTTAATACCATACTTGGTGCAACTTGATCTCATCCCTACTTGTCACATTTTTCTGCTTGGGCAGGTACTATGATGACACCGGTGGCAGCCTTTCGTGATGTATCTTGACGCAGATGGGTTCCGCGGTTAGGTTTAGGTGACAAAACTTCTTGGTTATGATATGGAAAAGATTTTGGATGATGCTAAGAAAACACAACAATGTATTTGTTGTTGGACTCGATCACTGGGTATCCTGGGTCAAAATTCTGTGCTTGTTGGTCGCAACCTACTCCCCTCCTGCCCACCCTAGTGGAGTTTCCTGCCCTTTAAACTACATCCATTGCTTTGAGTGTCTAATATTGGTTTGTGGAAAGCCTGATGCGTCTCACACAGATGCTAAAGGGTGATCTTGGACTCAATCACTGGGTCTCCTGGGTCAAAATCCTGTGCTTGTTGGTCCCATCCAACTCCCCTCCTGCCCACCCTAGCGGAGTTTCCCACTCTTTAAACTAATAATGACATGGATGGGTTTACAATGGAGTTTCTGGAAAGCCTGGTGCTTCTCACACAGACGCTAAAGAGTGATCTTGGTCTCGAACACTGGGTCTCTTGGGTCAAAATCCTGTGCTTGTTAAATCCATCCAACCCCCCTCCCACCCACCCTAGCTGTGTTTCCTGCTCTTTAAACTACATTTGTTGCTTTGAATGTCTATAAATGATGTGGATGTGTTTACAATGGAGTTTGTGGAAAGCCCAGTGCGTCTCACACACACGCTAAAGGGTGATCTCGACACTGGGGCTACTGCACAAGTGGCCTATTTTAATGCCCTGGGAGTGAGACCAGGCTGCTTGGTGACATCGTGACAACTTGCAGGGGCTAAGAGGGGAACTAATTTTGTGTAGCTCGCATGCTAACTGCTTACACACTAACCAGTCAGGAACGCTAGCACTCGTCAGTCACAATAGCTCTCATAGTTTCTACTCCCTCATAATGTTTTGTTTTCATAACTTTCATTCATTGAATAGATATTGAAGGGGTAAACAAGTTTCCTATCTGGTACTTTGACCAAAACTGCACCAGCAATTTGTAAAAACGTTTGTGTAAAGTCCTTCCTGAGTCCTTTAGTGACTGCTAGCTAGTGTCAAATGAGTGATTTACTTAATCAGGTTGCACCAGTAAAACTTAAGAATCCCTGAAATAGTTAAGACTTTAGTCATGTGTAAATCAGCTGCTAGGAAATATTTTTAGTGCTGTCCAATCAAAAGCTATCAACATAAAGTTACTGAAGCATCAAGAGCCATAAGAGCTGTTTTAGGAGGCCAAATAACATGTTAAACTCAACCACTAATCTTTTGTAAATGTGGGTATGACTTTGTTTATTTACACATCTATTCATGTAGAAATTTGTTTGTTAAGCGTGAGCAAGAGATACCCAGTAAAGCGAACCTGTCTGACAGTATTTAGTCATGTAGGCTCCGAGCCTTTAGGCATCACTACTGTAGTTGTGCATTTTTTCACAAAATCACAAAATGATGCATGATGACTACAAAGATACGCTAAACCACCACAACCACCTGTGTGTCTTGCCCCTATGTAGAATAGGTGGTGGGGCCCTTTACAAATCTGTGCCCAGTGGCCCATGGTCTCATAATCAGGCCATAAGTGGGAAGGACCATCCCAAATGAGGCTGGGTCACCTGTTAGAGCCTTTACAAGGCCATGTCAGTGAGGGATCCTGTGTTTTTTGCATGTGTGTGTGAGAGAGAAAGACAGAGACTTAAGTATTGAGATCATAAATGATGTCATTGCTTTTAGAAAGCCGGCACCCCTTCCAGCAGATACCTGTCTTTGTGTGTGTTCGTGCATGTGTATATCTGTGCGCGGGCTCCCTTTCACTGAAACCTCCATTACCTTCGCATTTAGCAATGTCATAAAAGTAGGATTATGAGCTCAGGCTTGGCTTCAGCACAAATACTGATATTTGTGGTTTTCCCCTGAACACTTAAGATCTTCACAATCCTCAGACATTCCTGAAATACACCTGAAGCTGGTACGAATCTGTCCAGACCAAACTTGTTTTATATTAAAGCCTTAATCATTTTTAGAAATTAAACATGAAAAGGTCTCAACAGATAACATTTTTATATATTCAATATGAACTCTTCTGATCCGTTGATATGAACCATGATCCAGAGGGCAGGGATCAGAACTGTGCACAGACCACTTTCTCACAATGACAGAAAGACAAGCACTAATTACATTGGAGTGTACTACTTCTGTCGCTGTGTGATGAGTTTTTGCTCGGGGTGTTGTCTGTTTGTGAGCTGTCAGGACGAAGGAGGAAAGTAGGTCTGTTTGTCTTCATTCTCTTCATTCTGTTCCTTTCATGTTTGCAGAAGTGATCACACACATCCCGTCCGAGGTATAGTACCGTTAAAACTGTTTGTGGAGCTCATGAAACTCAACCTGAGAAAGAATAAATGAATTCGAGCAAAGAATAATTACATGTTCTAAAATCCCTTTTCATGTAAAATCAGAAAATGATGACACATCAATCAGTTCGTTTCTTAAAGAAACTGAAGTCCTAAAGTTTCAAAATGTGGTATTAAGTGCATGTTTCAAGGGGTTTTTGCTCATATCAATTTCTAATATCACAAAAAGTTAAATAAAGCACTTAAGTGACATTAGGTGATCTAGATCCTGATTTAAAGTCAATTAAAAAAGATATCACACTCATGACCAGCTGCTTGGATGGATGGATGCAGAGGTCAGCAATTACATAAAATGTATCATAAAAACAGATATTTCCTGTCTGCTGCCGGTCAGGGTTTTAGTGGTTGTCGGGGGCGTGGCTTTACGAGTAGGCGTGGCATCTTGTGGATGAGCTTGTTCACTTCCTCTGCCGATATTTCTCAGTTCAAAGACGAGAGGCAGGAACATGAGCATGACTGTAAAGCAGCACAAGTATTTAGCTTCTGCCGCCCCGAAGTTTTAGTGAACAAGCCACCTATTGTGTGCCGCATTCATTTCTATTATGATACAAATGTCAAGTCGTCTGGTATGAGGAACACCCCGAGGTGGCATCTGGTGCCCATCAATCATTAACGCAATGGGATTTATGTAGAGCAGGAGAAAGTTCCCATAATGCTCTAAAAAACCTCTCTGTGTGGCTCATTAGTCACTGTGCTCAGTGTTACAACTCTGACATCAATCTGCTGTTTTATTCTGTACAGGCACAATCGTCACAGTCAGTTTTTTTTTTTACTTTCTGGCAGTAGTGATTTCTTAAATTGAATGCATTTAGTGTTAGTAACTGTAAACTAACTGTGGGCACCAATTTTTCCTCATTGTTCATATTTTATGTATAATTGTAGTCATTTAGATTGTCTATGGTGTAATTTTATTATGTTGGTTACATGAAATCTATTGCACCATCATCCAGGGAGAGGGATCCCGCCTTAGTTGCGATACTTACATTTTTTTCCCTTTAAAGGGTTTCTTTGGGATGTTTTTTTCTTCCTTATCATATTCCAGGGTCAAGGGACAGAGGCTGTTGTGTGCTGTACAGATTGTACTTGTAAAGCCACTTGAGGCAAATTTGTGATCTGTGATATTGGTCTGGAGCCTATAGATTTGAGTTCCAAATTGTAGTCAAGTAACATTCAATGGAAACTATTTTTTAATTTAAGTAATCATTTTAGTCATTTTTTAGGCAAAAAAACCAGACATTTGCTGGTTTCATGCTTCTGAAATGTGGGAAGTTCTTTTCATTATTATGGAGAACATACTTTTTCATTTGGACTGTTGGTTAGATAAAACACACCATTTGAGGACGTCACCTTGACTCTGGGAAATTGCAGTTTCCCTATTTTCTGAATTTTATTGACAACACAATGAGTAGAGAAAATAATGAGTAGATTAGTTGATAATAAAAATAACTGTGAAATGTAGCCCTCATATACTGTAAAACTTCAAATAAAAGCCTGGGCTACTAATAGAATTTTTTAATAGTCAGTCTGACAATGGCAAGACGGTAAAATAAAACACGCAATACGATATGTTGCGATGGTGATGTTGTATTATTTACAAAAATAGAACACCATTCACTAATTTTCTGTAACCACTTATCCTGTTGGGGGTCACAGGCGAACTGGAGCCTATCCCAGCTGACATTGGGCGAGAGGCGGGGTTCACCCTGGACATCTCACCAGACTATCACAGGGCTGACACATAGAGACAGACAACCATTCACACTCACACTCACTCCTACGGACAATTTAGAATCACCAAATAACCTGCATGTCTTTGGACTGTGGGAGGAATGTAACATCCGGTTGTAAATTCCATCACAGAGGATGGCAAAAAATTATCATATTTTAACTTTGGACGGCAGTGCGTCTTCTGTTGCTGTCGCTGTTTCTCTCTGCCAGCCTCACTGAAGTTTACAGTCCTGCTCTCATCCACTAAAATGATATTCGGTTTGCTGTCTACCATCTGCCTGATCCGCAAGAACACAGCAAAAGTCAATATTGTAGTAACTAAAAAGCAACGCAGTGTATGCTAAAGAGTTAGCATGGAGCTTGCTCTAAATCAGCACAGTGAATGCTAAAGACATGTTGTCACCCTGCGTAACATGCTGAACTTCCTAGTGCCAAAATTGGAGTGAATGCTCTGATAGTGCTTAGTCTTTCATCTGAGATAGGCTGAGTGTCAGTGCAGTTGGGGATGTCACTGCACAGTAAAATTGTTAGCACTGTGTCAAGTATCACTCAACATCCTGAACGGCAAGGTGTTAGCACGTAGACTTCAATCACTCATCACAGTGCACTTAAGTGTTATCATGCAGCCCACTGTGACTCTTCTAAAGGGTGATTTGGGTCACCGTTTTCTCTTGTCAGAATGACAATAAATGTGATTAAAAAACATCATGAAAACATGAGTAGTTACAGCAGATTATTGTTTTTAATTCTGGCCACATTTAAGAAACACGTAAGATTCTGACTCAGTGTGCCATAGTGTCACAAACTGCAACTCAGAGCAGTGAATCATGGGAAAGTAAGGAGGTGGATGGCAGGTATGTCAGGAATGAGGGTGTGAGCCTTGAATGGTTACGTTGACACACACGCAAAATCGTTTGGAATGGTAACTTCACATACTTCTGTACATTTCCAATTTATGTGTGTGTGTTGACATAGTCGACTCACCCTGTAAGAGACAGCTCCTTGTTAACCCCGATGTGTTTTGTCCGTATCAGTGTAGTGCAATTCAAATAACAGTTTCTAATACAGGCAGGGAGGGAGGATTGTGTGTCGTAATCTGATAAACAGTCCTGCCTGGCAGAACTCACCTTCCTCTGATATTTCTCTTGAGCAAACTTGCATTGCTATGATGTCACGTCTTGACTTTCTATAAGTAGTTTCACACATAGGCATAGACATTACTTTGTTTCAAGGTTACGTATGATAACGGCATGATGTGAGTGGGATAAAAATGCAAGTAGAGACACATCATCAACTTACATCATCCGTTTGTGCTGCTCCCATGTTTGGAAAATGTCTTACTTCACTCAGATTTAATTAGATGAGTCAACAAACTTGTAAATTGACGCAGTGTGATCAAGGACCACAGGTTTTGCAATGGTTCTTTTATGACTGTCAGATTTGTTGATTGGCAGCCCTTTGCAGTGTGTATGGGTCTTTCAAGTGTGACCACTCACCTGTGGATCTGTGCAGAGCTCCTCTTAAATTTACAATAGTTATCAATATTGTGATAATATTTTGGGTTAAACTATTCTTCACAATTTTAGCTCAGATTTTGAGGAGTTTGAACAAAATAGCATGACATTTAATGTGTCAGCAGTTCAGGACTCTTTTCCAGGGATTATGGCCCGATCCCAGTGTCCCCCTTAAACCCTAAATCCTGAACTCTCTGGGACTGATTTGACGTTCCCTGGTAAATACTTGAGTTCAAGAGGCTGCAAGGCCTCGAACACAATGGTTTGAGTTAAAGGTGTTAGAAAGAATAGTATCAGTAACATTGTTAACACTGTGCTACATTACAGAGAAATACAAACCGTACTAATGAACCTTCATTAATATAGGCCTATATTTTATCTACAAGTGCACGTCACACACTGAGCGAGCCGCCTGTTAATGACGCTGTCGGCTAAGCAGTAATGATTGTGCTAAGTGGCTAATGGGCATGTAGCTACTTCCATGTTTCAGATGATACGTCATGTTTGTAGTCGACCAATGAAGATGAGTTTACATATCACCTTGGGTTCGTCCTTCACCTTCTCAAAATGATCCCACACTTTGGATTTCCTGCCCGACATGTTATTAACGGCCTGTGGAATAACCGCAGGGACCAGCGCCTGGAAAACGCGAGGTTGGGCTCTAGATGCTACTCTTCTGCCTTTTTTGTGCCAGCTTTCAAAAGTGCAGCAGGTTGTGTCTGAGGTTGCAACCTTAAAAAGCATTGTGTAGCCTATTTACCTGAAATCCTGAGTGCAGAGCTGATCTTCTTCCAGACGCTGTTTATAAGTGTGTAGGCCTATTGTCTGTGGGACAGATGTAAAGCTCTGAGTAGCCCTGCACTAACATGATCAAGTTTTTCATATTTATCAGACGGGAAAGATATCTGTCGGCTGTGATTGGTTTGTAACGTGACTCCTGTCTGACTGCTGAGCGTGGCCACTTCCTGTGTCTGTCCTTTCAAATTAAATTCCCACATGGTCCAGTCATATAGGTTTTGATTTATTTTGATAAAGTGCAGCTTCAATAGAGTTTCACGTTTTTCTTTCTTCCACTAAGCGACCACTGAAAGCTTATCAACTAATGACCTTTCTGGTCGATTAATGTTCGGTCGATTATTAGGAGGCAGCCCTACTAGGCAGGGTTATTGGTTACTGTTTGTACACACGCCTGCCAGCAAAAGTAAAAGTAAAATCCAATTCTGACAGCTGTGCCTCTTGGATGCCTGCTGCTTACGGTCTGGCACCTGGTTGCTACCATTTTTAAATTTCCAAACTGACTTGATGGGGTACATGCCCATAAACATTCTGAGCCAAGAAATAGGAAGAAAATGAGACTACAGGCAGAGGGCAGGGTGTCAGAAGAACACACTTCTAATGGGCCGTAAGTTATGACTGACAGGGATTACTTTAGATGTTGTTTTTTAGGAAAATCCTGCCTAGTACATCTTTAAGTAGATGCGGTTGCTCCTTCCATGTCTGTTTACGCCTCTGGGCATACCCTAATAACCCTGTATTTAACGTTACAACACTATGGGTTATTCCCTCAGGCAGAGATGTGGACTAAAGGAAAGTGTGCGTAAAGGGCGCAAAATGTCTTTGAGAGAGTTGTCATGCACTCGATGATGTGAGTGGGACAGCTCCAAGCCTTCGCGGATTTGCAGGAACGTGCCTCAAAGTCTTTGAGTCCGTAAGTGGGGCCATCGGGATCGGGCCTGAATGAACAAACTTTGTGCAGGGCCCCTCTGTTAATGAGGTGCAGCATCTTCTGCACAAACCACAGTGGAGTCAAGTTTCTAAAACCCTTTGAGCCCTCTCCAAATTAGTTTCTGTGGTGGATTTAACTGGCTAATTGCAGCCCAGATAAGATCTTTCTTGACCTGAAAGGGTTTTGAAACACTCCACTGACATGAAGGTCAGAAGAAATACTTATTCTCACAAGAAAGCTGTTGTTGATGTACACGATGTACCTTTCTAAATCAGAAGCAGGACTACGTCTACATGAAATAACTCCTGGAATGCATTGAACTTTACAGATTTATGGTACTTTATATAACCCCTCCAGATGATTTGAATTTAAGTACTCAGGCCATAAGACTGAAGGCACTGAGACATTCACACATCCCAGAATACCCAATATTCACTAATAACAATAACAAAAACACTCTATATTTTCACTGTCTTACACAGGAGATTCAACAAACTTTGCCTCCTTGAATATCTTGTTTCTTAGTTTCCATCCATTTCAATACAACTTTTCTTTTACCTATTAGCCTCAACAACCTTCAGACATGTAGCTTTGTTTAATTCAAAGATCACACATGATGAAGTGTGCTAATCTACTAAACTTTCTTGCTGAGAGTTAGTTGAACAGAACAATACAAACAGCAGCCAGGTGGCATTGCTTAGAAAGACTGCAAGCATGAGGAAATGTCAGGCTTGGCTCTGTCCAAAATCTAACAAACCTGTCTACCAGCATTTATAAATTTAGTCTAAGCAATTAACAAGTTATTTACTGTTTGTTTGATCCTACTTCCTGTCTTCATGCTATGCTAAGCTAATCGCCTGCTGGCTCTAGCTTTGTATTTAGCACACAGGTATAAAAAGTAGTTTCAATCTTTTCATGACTCTTTGCAAGAAAGCAAAAAAAAAAATGTCTGTCCTTAAATTTGAATTATTCCCAACGTAAATTAGGATTGTAAAGTGAATTGTAGCTATGCTGGACATCACATGTCTTGGCTTGAGTCTGTTCCTGGTTCAGTTAATGTGACAATCAGGCGATTAAAAAAAAAAGAAATTACACAGTTTGTTAGGGCTGCCACCTGAAAGTCGGAGATTTGTATCATCATTCAGAGACCCCTCACTGTACTGAGATTCCTTCAAGTCGAACACCCTTTTTTTTTCTTGCCAGCTGGTGCGTCATGTGTCTCTGAGGGGGTTTCGCCTTGATTGCCTGATGAAGGTCTAGTACCGAAAAGTTGTAAATAAGTTATTTATTGCAAGTTAGACAGTGTGTGGGAGTCCTTTTGCAACTTTCTGGTCTTCTCTCTCCAATGCACCTGTCTTTTTTAATAGATGTGTGAAGTGTTTCCTTTGCCTTGTAAGGTTCCGAAATAACGTTATCTTCTGTCTTCTGCTTCGAAGTGCTGAGTTTGCAGCTCACAGCAACTTGACATGATACAGTCTCTGGCTTTTCTTAGATATCTAGTGTTGGCAAAAAATGTTGCACATTTCCGATCTGTCATTAGCAACATTAGCTTGTTTACCATATTGTGTGACATCACGGTCATACTGGATGTCCTGCCGAACCCTGTTGAAACTCTCAAACTCTATGTCCTCCTGAGACCCAAACATTTGTTTGGTATGCATTTTTAATTTCTCCTAGCTATTGTGGATTAGTAGGACCCGATAAGTATAAAAAACTAAACTAAACACAACTAAACGAGATGATAATAAAGTCCCAATGTCCTTCAGACAAGTACTTTATAATTAGCAGTGTCTTAGCTTGTTACTGTTGCTAAAATTGGTCAAATTTGTTGCCATATCAAACTACAAATGTTATTAAACGTAATTGGAAAAAGTTTTTAAACATTAAAATTTGATCAAGTTTTGAACCTTGTCCACTTTTGTTTCTGGATTGGCCGCAGACTGACTTAGAAATGGCTGCCATCTTGTTTATGTCCATGAACAAGGACAACAGGTCTGAGTTAAGCAGAATGAAGTATAAGGTCCAGTAAACCCAAAATGTAATGTCCCTATATGAGGACACAGGGTCTCAAATAGTCAAATATTTGTATTGAACAACTTCATCTGATTTGACAGGCATTTTTTTGAGTCGGGTACAGCCTTACAGTTTGTCCTGTTTTATCATTTGTCTCCAGTCCGATTTACTGCCCATTACTGGCATTAAATATACTTTATTAGGATTTTTCCCACTGGAGTTGGGACCTTTTCAAGAAAAACTAAAAACTTGCTGACAAGAACAAGTAAATAAAGAAAAAATATGGTATGTCATTAGTGACCAGTATTTATTATTCCTCCAGTCTAAAAAGTTCACTCTCCTCCAACTCTTTCTGCAGAGTTGTCCCATTGTCTTTGCCTTTTTTGTGCAAAGCTCAGTACAAATGAGCAAAGAAAACAGTTTTCGCTGGATGTTACCTTCTCTTTTACCATACGAACAATGTATGGCATTGAGAGGACTCAACACTTCATAGTCTAGTTGTTCAGTGCATTGACCTTGGCATTGTGTGGGTGTTTAGTACTCTTTGGAGGTTTAAATTATGTTAACATCTGTTTACATATTTACCGATTTACACAAGTATGTTTTGTTATGCTTTTTTTAATCATCAGTGGATTTTAACAAGATATTGTGATATGGATTTTTTTTAATATATATGAAATTTTGTTATGGTATAATAATGTATTTATTTTATTAGATTTCTTTTTTACATTTTTTTTTTAAAAAAAAAAATAGATGCTAAGAAGAAAATATACATGCAGTATAACACAGGTAGAGTCAACAGTTCCTTAATTGTCTTTTTCCCAAACACATACACTTATTCTTGACTTTAACTGCAAACTGACGTATTATTTCACTCAACTCATTTGAATGCCTCTCAATATGTTTCTGCAGTGAAAGCCTTTCGTTCCATTTCATCAGCCTTTCCAAAGCTCACATTCCCCACCTCGACATAATGTTCAGGCCAAACGGTTTAGATTTTAGGGTCATGAGTGTGTTTTGGAGCCCATTTTGTACATCTTGTAATTTCTCCTGCTAATGGACGCCTGAGAGTCCTAATTATTCATCTCAGTCATTTCAAAAGTGCCACCAAGCTTCTCCTGAAATGCATCTTAGTGCATTTTTGCATTTTATAGCTCCTTGTTTTTTTCCTCCCAAGTTTTAATGAGTGTTGTTTTGCATTATGCAGTACCTCCAGGCTTCAATTTGGCATCTGGGAAAGTTGGCTTGACTCCAAGACTGTGGTCACCCAGTGCTTATTACTCATTAAGCCTCGTCGGAGGGCCGAGTGGGTGCAGGCTGGGTGGGTGCTGGGTGGGGGCTGCAGTGCTTGGAGAGTAGCTGTTGTTGTTGTTGTTTTTGTGGATGATCTAGTTATGGAAGTAACTAAGAGATGAGAAAGTGAAAGAGTTTGGAAGTCGTTATTATCTGCACATCTTTCTACTGTCTGTCTGCAGGCACATGTCTTCCTTTGTGTACAGTAGAGCTGGAGATTTACTGAAATTTTATACAGTTAATCAAACAAAATATGACGTGTGGCTTTAGAGTTTCTGCCTAACATCAGAGCAGATAGATTGATTAATAGGTTATATTAAGTTTTTTAACAAACGGCTGACCCTGTTCTTTGTTGGTGAAGACAATTGGGCATTCAATAGCATGACAATATGTGAACATATACCTGCTTGAATATCTATCTTCCTCTTAGATTTTTGGTTGTCTACATGTCAACCTGCTCTGTCTCTTTGTTATTTAACCTCTCTCCCATTCTGTCTGTCTAACTGATGACAGGCATTTAATCATTTTCTGGGTAAGTTTAGGAGGAGCTCACTGTGAGTCGGTTGCGAACCCAGCCCTGCACACCTGTGTATGTGTGTGTGTGGGAGAATGTGGTTGGGTGGTGGTGAGAGCTGGGTTGTGCCAAAACTAAAATAACCTGTGGTAATACCTGAACGCTGTGAAAACATGCCATTAATCAGTCTAATGAACACAATGTGCGAGGGACGTGACCAGAACATGTCTCATTATTTTTAATAACTGCCCTTTATCCAACCCAGTCTCACCAGTCTCACTCTCAACTGGTCAAGTAGGCCACCAATGCTGGGTCAGTGGCCTTTTGGCGGCATTTGTTGACACTCTGGATGGTAGTAGTATAAAGAGCAAGAAAATCTGCACAGGAAGGGTAGGTTGGGGAGGTGGATGGGTCAAACAAACTCTGGACTTCCACCCGTGAGCCTTCTGTTCGTGTCCAGTGTGAAACCAAAAGTCAGTGGAGCTGTTTGAATAATGATGTGGTGTGCTAGTATGTTTAGCACACTATGTGAGTGACTTATGTCACGTGATTTTATATTACAGTGAAACGACCTTCCTATTTTTCAGCCCAACCATGATGTTTTTTCTCAGCCTTCTAAATTTCTTGAAAGTTTTCTGGAAAGAAGAAACTCCATTTAGACCCCATTAAATGTTATTTATTATTACGTCCTTATTGGAAACTAAATGTCCAGTTCATCTGCTATCCCCTTGACTAAAAGTCTCAAAGTTCCACAAGGTTACCAACTGATCACACACTATTTAACCTATTATGATTATGTATGTATGCATGCTAATATGCATCTCTGAATCTATATTTAATTGTAGCAAACTTACTTGAAATAAGGGTTAGGTCAAGATAAGTGCATAACTTATACCTACTCCTTTTCGAACGCTAAATATTCACCTCTGTTATTATGATTGTTTTTTATTTTTATTTTGTATGACTGATTACCTTATTGATCACCTACATTTTGGTCTATTTTTATTTATGTTCGAAATAAAGATTCTACTACTACCTATAATTAACCTCAATTTTTTGCTTGCCTTTGTTGCCTAAACGTAAGGAAGTAAACCTTAAAACAAAGTCTTTCTACCTACATTCTAAGTTAGATTAGAGATAAGATTTTGAGAAAGACTGTGAGCAGTTAATGGGTAAAAACTGTGTATTTTTTGTGAAAACAGTTTTTTATTTTGAGAAGAGATGATGCATATAACAAGTGTAATTTGACATGCTGTCCCTGAATGTCCAAAACTGATGTAAGAGGGTACCTGGCACGTCATATTTTGATGTAATGAGCCACTGGTAGTGAGTATGTGTTGCTTTATTGTCATGCTTTTGGCAAAGTTTACCATCCATATTTAAAAGGCGGCATTAAAATTGAAAATCATCAGACTCAAATTCTCTCTAACTTTGGCTGTGAGCTGCATTCTGTTGCGAAATTGTTTTACCTTTCACTTCATCTTCCTCTAGACGCACAAATTCCACAAATTCCCCCTTATTTTAATGACAAAGAGCAGACAGTTTAGAAAGTGATGCAGGGTGACAGAATACGATGTGAGGAACGCGACACATTTTCTGTGCGAGTGCTTTCCAACAAACACAGAGACTGCAGAAACTGGTTGTTTTGTCCTGTTTTACACAGGCATGAAAATGATAGTTTGGAGAGAGAGAGGTGATCTTGAACGGGTGTAATTGTTAAATACAGAGGAACTGGTTCGGCTTTGCTTCAATTAACAGGGGAGGGGCAAAGAGGGAGAGAGCAAATACAGGAGAGTTGATATGTTGCTTATTCACCGCATCAGTAAGTACAGACAAACTGGTTCTGCTGTTATATGGCTGGTGTGTCTTTAGAGGGCGAGCTGCATGCAACTGCAAAGCACACGGCCGAATCCAGTTTGGATTAGGCCCAGGATTCTCAAATCCTGTAGGACAAAACAGCCTTGTTCTTATAATGTAGAAAGGGACAGTGAGTGTTGGGTTTATTTATATAAACTCAAGTAGACAGCACTTTATCTTATCTATCTTTTTATCTTTTATCTTTTATCTGATCTCAGAGTTTCTAGAGAGATCGGTATGTGGCCAAAAGTATGTGGACAACCCTGCTCACAACTGTGTACTTTTGGTGTTGGCCCCTTAGTTACAGTATCCCTAGATAAATTTTATGGCTACAGTGATATTTTAGACAACAGTGTGCTTCCAACTTTATGGCAACAGTTTGTGTTTGACCCTTTCCTGCTTCAACATGGCAAACCCCCCATGCACAAAGCCAGGTCTATAAAGAAATGATTTTCCCATTTGGTGTGGAACAACTTGACTGTCTTGACCTCAGCCGCCTCTCTTTAACTCATCCAACACCTTTGGGATGGACTGGAACACCCACTGCGAGCCAGACCTTATCACCCAACATGTGTCGGACCTTACTAAAGCTTTTATGTCTGAATGGGAGCAAATCCCTGCAGCCAGGTTCAAACATCTGGTGGGAAGTCTAAAACCAGAGGAGGCTGTTACAGCAGCACATGAATGCCCATATTAAGGGTTTATCCTGGAAATAAGTGATTAACAGAGATGCTACAGTAAACTGATCATTATTTTATTTGATCTTGCTTTTAATATTTTGGGTGCAACAAAAAGAAGTAGTCACAAAACCTGTCATTCAAAATTTTATTTTAGATATTTGCAAAACAAAGCAAGGAACAGGCTTTACTTGTCGCCTTTGCATGAAATTTCCTTGAAAAGTCCTTAAGGGTTTAACAAGCCACGGGCAAAGATTCTTTGAATTCACAAATGGCAAACAGTCACTCACATATCTCCCTTGTGTATTTCCTTTTGGTAAAGACAAAGGCAAGAAGAAAAAATGTGAATACTTGCATTGTTGTAGTGCTAGATAACGTACTGCTAAAAAAAGGTTCATTGTTGTGGCTCCCCACAGTAACAAAAAAACTGCATCATTAATAGGTTTTAGCTTTGGCAAAGTTTAAAATCATTGAGTTTAAAGTCATTGTATTTCATGTTGGACTTTTTTTATATATATGAAATGCATCTCATGTGACATTTGTGTATATTCACGTGATTTCTGACATATCAGCGAAGTCAGAGCTGTAGTAAAAAGTTGTCTCCACTGTGATGAAACATTCCTGGTCAGTTAATGAGCCTGCAGGGCGTCTCCTGCTGTTCACTCCCCAATTTAAAGCTGCTGCTGGATCAAAGTGCACCAGCAAACAAGGTGACATACCGCAGCTGTGAGTCATGAACAAGGCATGCTGGGTAGGAGTTCCCTGATGAACTTCAACACACGCAGATCTGTTTGCTGAGTAATGACTTGTGTCCTTATCATGACATTGCATGTCCTCTGATAAGATGGACGGATGATAAGGACGGAACATGTTGGAAACAATACGAAGCTTTCTGATGTATTTTGAATTTTAGAAACAGAGTCAAACATCCGTGATAGATTGGATTTTATTTTTTTGGATTAACTGCCCATCCATACCTGATGGGCATGTCGATAAAATGGTATAAATGAATAAAACATGAGGGAGGTCAGAAGTTCGATCTCTGCAGTCTACATGTTGAAGTGTCCTTGTGCAAGATCCCCAGTTGAGTGAGTGTGTATGTGATGAGCACCTTGTAAAGTAGCCTCTACTTTATGAATAGGTAAAGCACTTTGACTGGTCGCTAAGATTACGAAAACGCTATGTACTGTGGATTTAGTGCATTTACCAAATAAAAAAGAGAAAAAAAAAACTTTGACAAAACAGCCAAGTCTGCACACAAGTAGGATGGATATACAGTCTAAAGACAGACTGTGTAAATGACAAAGATGATCGAGTGAGTCATAACTTCCTGCCGGTGGAGAAGCTGCCTCACCTGACAGCATAGTGTTATTTGTTCAAACAGGGAGAGTCAGCAGTGTCTCATCTGAAAAGAATGGGACGCTCATTTGAGCTGCTGAGTCTTTCAGGGAGGAACAGTGACTTTCTTATCAGTGTGATTTTACTTTTACTGAAGTAGATCTATGATTAAACACGAGAGGAGTTTACTGTAAGGCTCTTTCCTCAGAGAGTTTTATGGTAAATGATATAAAATGAGTCTCACTTTCATGAGTAGCACTGCCCTGCAGATTGATGAGCTGCATTTGTCCTGAAATATAAAGTTTGGACTCCACATTTGCTGCTTTTTCACTGTGAAGAAAGTGGTTAATTTAGCAGCTAAAGAGACAGATATTTTTCGGGAGACCAAAATAAGCTTATAGACTAGCAATTATTATGTGGACACAAATACAACTCTAAATGGAAAGATAATGTTGCTCTGTGTTTGCTGGATTTGGAAGTACACAGCTGCTCGCTAACATTAGATCTGTGTACAAGAATCTTACCATACGTATCATAATACAGGGGTTACAGTTAAATATAATGGGATATATTCCCATAGTGGAAGCATGGCGATATATTGCAATCGCAGTGCTAGCAGTGCCCCCTGTATGACCAACCTGGTCTCACTCAGAAGTCATCGAAATCCGGCGCTAGAGCAGTGACTTCTTCTTTTCACGTTGGCATGATACATGGCCGGTCACTGTTGTAATTTAACGACACCTGGTGGTGTCAGGTCAAAATGCAGCTGGACAACAAGAAAGTTAAGGTGGCAGAAGTCCCGGTAGGGTGGTCCGGACCAACAACCACTGACTTTTACCCGGAAGGCAGGTGTATGTCATCAGTAAGACTGTAAAGCCAAACTCTGTTCTTTGTTCCTAACCCAACCAGTGCTTTTGTTGCTCAAACCCGGCCACGTGCATTTCTAAGCCAATTTGCGGTGTTGTACCAACATGCATTTATTTTGAAAGAGACTGTATGCAAACTGTAAATTTCCTGTGAAAACAGAAGTGTATTTTGAAAACAGACAATGCATGTAACAAGCAGAACTTGACACGGCATCCAAGAACGTCAACAACCAACGCACCCAGGCTACCTTACACATCGTATCTTGATATGGAAAGTCCATGACCAAACGTCGATATGTGACGAGGTCGGAGTGAGAATGTGTTGATAAGCTGCCTGTTTCAAAGGCCTGTAAACTTTTATTGATTTAAAATCGGCAGTGTTTTTGAGAGTTGATACAGTACAACACAATTATAATGTGAAAGTGAAATATATGCCTATTTTCTTACACCTCTGACTAACATTGAAGCCAAAACAACTTTTTTAGGCTGGAATATGTATTGTACTGTGTAAACATGTCCGATATATTCAGCTTGTTGTTGAGATTTGACCTAAAAAACATAAGTATTAACATTATTACAGCTTTAAGTAGTTTTCGGCAAAGGTAATCTCACCCCTACCGGAGTAGTATTTATTCTACATACCTTAACTTGAATATTGTAGTACACCTTATGAGTATACGGTGCCTAAAAATATTGATATTTGATATAATTTTTGATACTACAGGGGAAGATTGACACTGAGGGCATACATTTTTGCAAAATATAAGTATTACAAGGCTATAACATGAGAAAAATTACTTCTCATTTCTTGGTTAGTAGCAGAGAACAGCTGAATTTGTGGAGTAAACATTAACAATAAGGGGGCGCAAGAAAGTGCAGCCGGTGCCGTTGTAATGATACTGCAGAAAATTAATATTAAATGCCTTTTCAAATATTCAGAATCGACATGTAGCAATTGATCAATATACAACACTACACTTTAGAGTGGGTATTAGCTATGCTCCAAGCTTCAGTCCACAGGAAGTAATTTCTACATGTGCCACTTGTCCCTCAAATTAGCCATTGTCTTTCCTGCTCCCCAGAGAATGAAGTCTTTAGATTTTACCGTCACCCTCAGGATGAACCACATTTTTAGCATCACTACTGATAAAGCTCTAAGAATAGCTAATTCAGTGATCGTTGCAGCGTCTGGCAGGGTTGTAGATCTAAGGGTTGTAGATTTGATCTTGTCACATAAAATCTTCTATGTGTGTGTTTATTTGTTATAAGGAGACAGAAACAAGGCCTGAAAAGAACAAAGTCAACAAAAAGAAAGAGAGAGAGCTACAGACATGCAGGCGAGGCTCCGCCCTCCTCATACCTGCCTGCTTATCGAGGTGTGTCTGACTTGGCGATCTGCCACAGTCATCAGGCCCCACCCAAACACACCCTGGGGTGAGAATTAGGACTCCTCCAACTTAGATTGGGGGGGTGATGACTGGAACTCTGTGAACCAACCCAGCCTTGGGTTTTGTCATGGTTTATTATTGCTTAGTGCCGACTTGATGGGACTTGCTGTAGTTTGTTTATATTGAGTTTCATAGTATTAGGGGAACAATAGGCAAAGATGTGCTTCTTAAAGCTTTAAATTGGACAATTAGACAACGATTATACATTTGTGTAATGTAGTAATGTGGAAGATTTTAGAGTTTCTGCTGCGTCTATACTGCATACACATGAGATACAGTATGTACTATATTAATTGAGGAGATAAAGTTGCAGTTAAGAGTATGAAAACAAAGACTTTACTGTGTTGTACTTACAGGAAATAATTAAAATAATAAATATTAATATACAGCATCAAACGGTAGCAACTTTGGAATGTTACTGCCAATTTTCACTTTCAAAAGAAACCAAAATTTTAGATTTATTACCATTTTTTTCCCCAAGACATTCCTACATGTCACAGCTCACCACCATCCACAATGTAATTACAGAGTTAGTTGCAATTCAGTGCACTGGATTGTGGGATAATAGTGTCCAATGACCATTCATCAAGGGCGTCTGGAAATGAAGTGCAAACTTTTTTTGTTTTTTGAGAATACTTTTTCCTGTGTAAACATACTACAGACTAAAAAGAATGTAGTCTGGAATTAAGACACATTCTTTGTCCAAGTATTTAGTTCAACCTGTTTTCTTTAGTTTGGTTCAGTTCAAGGAACAGGTCAAATTTAACCAATGTAGTTTAGGTCTACTCCACCCTTCATTCATAGCCTTTATGTTTTACACACACACACACACACACACACACACACACACACACACACGAGAGGTTGAGTAAACTGATCAGTCAACCACAGACACCCTCACAAACTCTGGTCAGATATTAACCAGCACACTCACATTCTCTCCTTCTCTCTCTGCTTGTCCATTCTGGTCAGCGGGGAGAGGTTGTAGTTAGGGTCATCTCCATGTACACAGTGGTGCAGCCCACACACAGACACACACACACACACACACACACACACACACACACACACACACACACACACACATGCACACAGAAGAAACCCCCTGGGGTCTGAGCTCAGTCAGGAAATTAGTTTTGGGTCTGTCTGCCATCATGAACACATCTCTCCCTTCAGGTCCTGCAGTGAGTATTGTAAAAACATTTTAAAGCTCAGAGGCTTTGGAATAGCATCAAAATTGTGAGATAAAGTTAGTCTTTAGTTCGTCATCTTTTTAAACTTTTCCTGCTGAAACAATGGGTCAGGTAGCAAGGAGTTTGCTCAGCTTGGGTTATACAGTAAGACTTTAGTTTTGAAGAATTTACCTATGTTAATCCTTTGAAATGACTTTGACTTGCAATTAACCAGCTTAAATACTGTGTGACTTTGCTAAAAAATTATTTTTGTTGTTTTAAGAATGTCTTGCGTGCAACACACTGGCATTTGACACACATTTTTTGTTGACTGTAGCAGATGTCTCAAAGCCAGACTCCACTACTACAGCTCAATGAAAATGCATGTGTTTGGGATTATACTGGATTATACTGCGCAAGTTGTGCGAGAGTTTGTAAATGGATGTTTTGATATAGTTTTGCTGTTGTTAAATGTGGTCCCCAATCAATCAATAAATCCATATGTTCGCTAACTTCTATGCAGGCATACGATAAAAACCTTTCCCTGACAAATTAAAGGTAGCGCAGCATGACTAATATTCAATTGGTCATTTTGGGGGTGAAGTACTCCTTTAAGAGAATTGCTGAAAAGTAATTTTAAACATTCAAAAGTGGCACAACAATTAGCCTAGCTTTGGTTGATGTAAAGCAGTGTCATACTTGCGTTCGGACATTTCATCAAGCTAGTCAAGTAGCTGTTTGTTAGTCGCTCACTCTACAGCAGGAAGCGGCACTTCAAAATGTAAGCTATGTGCTGGAAATTCACTTTACTTTAAAATAAAGTGTGTTTTTACAAATTTGACACGTTCGCAAGTCACTCGCGGCCCGTTCAGAGTGGACCCATGGCAACCCACCAGCTGGGAACCACTGATGTAAAGCCTTAGATAATTAGCTAAAATAAGACACCTCTGGCACACACCATATGTGCAATACAGCCACCAAGCAGTCAAAAAAACTACAGCTCCCGTGAAAATTTACAAGTACGTTAGCATGGCGACATCATTGTAAGTTGGTTTTATGAGTAATTTTTTGGTTGTAAACTCAACTCTGCTGCCTAAACTTGTGCAGCCTTCGCTCCTCTCTGTCCCGCTCTTATTATACTGACACCCTTGACTTGCGTCTTTTGTTAAGCTGTGCCGTTTAGCCTGCAAACTCTTGGGCTTATGGGAAATGTTGTTTGTTAAAGGATCCTTTCTTTTTTCCTGTGGTCATCCAGATTCAGAGAATTTGTGATGTTTGTGTGTGTTGAATTTAATTTAGAAACCTTTGACAATGTCAGGTAATGTGATTCTGACAATACAACCCTGTCGCCTAGAAATTACGTTCATGTACGTCTTGTTTTCCCAATTACTTTTTGCTGGGTAATGTAATTAGGAAAACAAATTTGCAGTATAAAAACATAATTTAAAGGAGACGGGGTCGACAATAACGAAGAGAGAATCACAGCATCCCACATTCATCAGGCACTATTTTACTTTATAATGAGTTTTTTTTTTTAAGACAGGACTTTGTTGGGTCTGCTTACTACTTAAACACTGTATATTGAGCTTTTTTGTCTCACTTCCATCATCCTAGAGATCCCTCTCTGCTCCCTCAAGCTCCTGTCGATGCATGTAATCTTTCTCAGAGGGATTAAAGCACAATGGACTTGTTTTGATTGCATTTAATCAGACAACACAGACTCAGTGTGTCACGAACACCCAGCCCACTCATGTTGTGAATGCATCCACTCACATGGCGAGTGAGGGAATTAATTGCCTGCTGTCCATCTGTAGTTTTCATATATGTGTATGAGGATTGATTGCCTCCTTTAAGATAAAAACATACATTCGAGCCACCCGGGTTAGCCGCTTCAGCTCGAGCTCACAATGGCTCTCTGTGGTCGCTTTCAAACAGTGGTGGGTGGGAAGCTTCTTCCCGCTGAGAGTCTGTTCAGTAGGCAGACTGATATTGTGCTTACCAACAGCTCAGAACAATATTGAACAGTTCTCATGGTATAGAGCATTTTGACATTTAACTGCTCAAAGCAACTTAAAAATATTGTAGGTTTTCTCCACTTTTGCTTTAAAATGTAACTTCAGGACCCTATTTAGTGACTAATGGGAACAAACAATGTTGAAATTGGTGCTAGACGTGCTTGTTTTTGCCACTGACAGGCTCAGATTGTTGTTATAAGTGTTTTGACAGCATTACGGAAAGGATCCCTACAGAGAAAGACGTTTTTGTTGAAGAGTAAGGTCCTTATGCTTAAAACAAACAGCCCTGAAATCACTGTCGCCAAACCTACTAGACTTCTTTTAAGTAACTAATAATTTTATCATTTTATTATATTTAATTATAATTTATATTATATAATCAAATCAATCAAAAAACAGTGTGTTCATACAACCAAGATGAGTCTGTGTATTTCAGTGTATGGTGAGGACTTGAAATTTTTGGCAGACATATACAAGAGGAAAGGTTGTGTTAGGGGAGTGCATATTTATTTTGTAACACTGGATGGTACTTGGTCTGTAAATAACCTGGGTTTATTATTTATTTAATTTGGTGGTAATATGAGTTAAAAGAAGAAATGTAAGAAAGGGGTATGGACATCTTTGTCTTGTCTGTTTTTTTATTTTTATCTTTTACTATTTTGGTTTGAAAGAAAGTTGTTGATTAATTAATGCATTCAAAGTCACAAGAAATATAATAAATCTCACAAAAGCGGCCGGTTGGGTTGAAATAAATCCTTAATTCCCCCATTTAGATGTGAAAATATGATGGCTCTGCACAGGCTAAATTTACTGTTTCAATTAAATCTGATGGGTTTGACAGTGGCAGTTTCGGGGCTGCTTCTGGTTAAACGAAAAGGAACTTACTCTTTAACAAAAAAAGTCTATCTCGGGAATCACCAGAGGCTCAACAACACAATATTATCATGATACTTAAGTCACAATACAATATTATTGCAATTTTAAATGTGCCGCGATAAAATATGTTGCAATTTATGAACTTTTTTCAACTGTAAGTTATTATTTTTAATTAGTTATAAAATATGTCTCCAAAGGAACATCCAATAAGACAAAGTTTTCAGTCTTTTCATCTCACTTCAATCATTTTATTGCAGTAAAATGTATCTCATGGACTGACAAGCAATTGATTTTATTATTCTAGTGGGCTACCTAAAGTTTGATTTGCATTCGTATTATTAATAAAAAATATATATATAATAAAAAACCGATACTTGGCACACAAAAATATCATGATATTATGATGTATCGACTTTCCATAATGTTGTCAGACACTTAGAATAGTAATCTGAGCCTGTCAGTGGCAAAAACAAACCCTTTTAGTTGAAGTGCTCAAATGCCCCAAGTGGTCACATTGCAGCCTATTTCACTGCTGCCAGATGCAGCCCTCTTGCTCAACGCTGGAGCAATGTCAAAAATTGTTGTTCTCATCAGTCACTTAGGCATAAAAACATGGGAAAATAGGGTCCAGGTTGAAAATACTTTCTTCTTTAATAAGAAGGGAAGATTGGTTTCCTAGTTTCCCTTTTTTATATCACACTTGATATCACACTTTGTGGTTCTACCTCATAGTCTGCCTCTTATTCTAATGCAGATTTTGACCATGACCTTCGCAGAGTAAAGTAATCCATCACAGTAAACACGAGCAAAGCGTAATGTTTGTACTTGACCCCCTGCTTCCTGTTACTCACCTGGCCCACTGACAGTCTCCAGGACATAATCACTCTAGAGATCAGCTGACAGACTGCAGTCTAGCTAAAGGGGACAGTAGTTTATTTCAAACCAGGTGTGACTGTGACTGATTTTGGTATCTTTCTAGATATATAATAGTGTGACAGTTTAAAGGAGGAATATGTATTTTTGATTTTGGGATGACTGTCCCTTTAATCATTACCTCTCAAATGACCTGAAGCATCATGGGATATGTATTTTAGTGCTTCAAGTCTTCAAATAGATTTCTTTCTCTGTCAGAATCTGACTGATCCAGCTGACAAGCTTTTCGACTGTTTTATACTGTATCTCAGATTTGTGCTGGTATTAAGGATATCGTCTCTGTGCTGCAGTGAGCTGCTCACCGGAGCATAATTCAGTCTGAAGGGCGATCCTTCCTGTTCCTCTCCATTCCACACAAATGAAAAACTTTCTTCGTGAATCAGAGGAGGGTGTTTTACCATTTGGGTGTTGCCTCAGTTCTGATTGATGGTGGCATCTAGACACTCAGGCCAAACAATCTGCAGAATGTCCTTCAGACGAAACACATTCTGCAACCAAAGTACACGTTTAGACTTCATGTGACTGAGTGTATTTTTTTTAAAGATGTGTGCATCACGATCAGCAGCCAATAGGATCAGACTCCCCAGTGGCGTTTGGTTGCTGCGAGATCTACTGGTTGTGAAACATGAGGCAGATGTACTGTATGAGGGTTACTGTGATGAAAGTTTATAAAACACTCTGTCTGTTTGTCTCTCCTCTTTAAAGTCTCCAGAGCTCCAGAGAAGCAGAGAGGACTTTCCTGCTTCGCTAGACAAACTACGGCAGCTGATAGAAGACAAAGTTCACGTCCTACAATCCCCCTTCGCTGAGGAGCAACAGGTAAATGAAACGCCATTACATACTGAAGTGTCTTTAAACCTTTATGTTAAGTTAATGTGTATTACCTGATCACTTTTTGTAAAAGAAAAAAAGTTCCATCATGTTAATTCTGTGTATGATTATACAAATATTATGGAAATTATTATAAAAATGTTAATATTATGTTGATTAACTGCTACATGTGATGAACATGAAAAAATTTCAGGATATTTAAATATAATATATTATTATCATTACCGTGATTAGACTGATTGATAAGGTAGAGCTGGTGCAAAGGGATTTACAAATAAATGACTGTGCTTGGCATGAATGAAAATGCAGTGTAACAAAAACATCCTATGATTTGTAAGCAAAAAAAAAACTGCACAGAAAGGTGCATCTGCATTAGAGTTATTATAGTTTTGTATGATTATTTTTTATTTCCATTTAATTTTAATTTCAGTTAGTTTTCAGATGGGATCATTAGCTCGTTTCAGTTTAGTTTTTACTTTTTTCTTAGGTTAATAGTTTTAGTTTCGTATTTGTTAGTTTCACTTCTGGTTTTAGTTTTTTAAGATTTAAGAAATTCAGAGTATGTATTACAATACATATAAATAAACATCTGCACCGATGCCTCCACATGCTTGTGCTGACATTTTTGACCAAAATTGACAAAGTTCAAAACTGTTTTCTGAGTTCAAAAAAGTTGTCTTTTTTTAATGTAACTCTAATTTTAAATCTGCTGTTGTCAATACTTGTAAAAGGTATTTTTTTGCTCTCCTATCAATGCCCTCCGGTGTTAGACCCAATATTGATACCCTCTAGTCTTTTGTGAGATTTTGGTAATATATTTCCTTGAGTGCCTCAAAAATCTCTGCCCAAAATGTACTTAACCCTGTGCATGTCTAAAATATGCGGGTATGGTTGCCAATTTGTGTGCCACAGTTTCTCCAACATTTATTTCAGTATGTTGAGCCCATTTTAGCCACTGTTTCTGGTGTCTGAAAAAATCCTATCACCCCCTTTCCATCTGAATTCCCTCCAAGTATTTGAATTGGTTACGAAGTGTGCACCGGTACACACTTCCTGCCAGTTGGTCTGTGGTATGTCTGTATCCACTTCAGTTTCCCATCTTCTTTTTATCGGTATTATTAAGAGTCATGCTTGAAAATATCTTATAAAATGACTTTCTTGCCCCCATTTCCTGTTTGCACTTTTATCAAAAAATCCTTGATTGGGGTCTATTTTTAGTTTTAAGTTAAGTTTTTGTTAATTATAATGACCTTGCCAAGTGTAATTTACAGTGTTAGAAATTATGAGCAGAGACATGTGGGGTGTGACTGGAGAGTGTGAACTGTATGTGGAGCATCACTGCAGATAGAACAGTATTTAACCGTGAATTGGATCATGACCCAAAGGTAACATTTTCCAGATGGACAAATTTTTAAGGAAACACTTTCCTCTCTAATGACTTAGATTTCTACAAATGTACCTGAATGTGAACAGAGTCTGTTTCTCAGCAGCTTTACTGGAATCTGAAACATGACGCCCGCAGTAAAAACAGTTAGATGATTATCACCACTGTAGCAGAGCCACAAAGTGTCATTCTGTCTTTGCTGACGTTGAAACTCTGTAATTTTTTTTTCACCTGATGTTTTTAAAACATGAATCTTTGCTAGAGGGTACGGGGCTAATTGCTCAACATTGCCTTAACTGCATTCTTCCTAACGGTTTGTACAGGGATTTGTTTTTATCGGCACTCTTTATGTGTTTCACTTGGCTTCTCCGTGGGAATCTGTGCTCTTCTCTCTTATTCACTGTCTGCCTGTCTTTGTCCCTTTCCTTTCCCTTGTTGTTGATCTCTCCTGAGGCTATATTCAGAAAGACAGCTCAAATCCAGTGTTCTCCTACACGCTATTAAATAAATGTCATTTTTCAGAAGTCTTTATTCCAAAAAATCAGGTACAATTATTAAAAAGAATCAGATTAAACATTTCTGAAGTTTCAGTCCGTGGGTTTTAATACAGACGGGCTGCAGCTAATGATTAGTTTCATTTTTCTGGATTAATTGATTAATTGATCTGTGAAATGGTGAAAAATATCAATCAGTGTTTCCCAAGGCCCAAGATGACGTCCCCAAATGTCTTGTTTTGCCCAAAGATATTCAGTTTTCTGTCATACAGTAAAGAAACTGGGAAGTATTCACATTTAAGGAGCATGAATCAGAGAAATTGGAATACTCAAATAATCAAACTGACTGATTATCAAATTAGTTTGCGATTAATTGAAGAGTTAGCACCCAATTTTTTTTTTATCTCCACTGCAGTTTTTCTGCTCTAAATGCTTAAACTGGAGGAAAACGTGCTTAAACTTCCAATTCTGCACTTCTTTTGCAGGAAAATTATCCAATTAACAGAAATTTTTCTAACCAAGCCTAAATTGGCCGTGCTGATATAATAGGGGTTCAGGCTCAAATACCATTCATTTATGTTTAGGAAAATAGTTTGGCTTTAAATAACTGGTTTTGGTGGCACAATCCCAACTGGAAACGCAGCGATGTGTCACGCAAAAGTAACCAGTTTTGTTGTTTTTTGGTCTCTTAACTGTTATCTGCAGATAAGCAAGCATCTCTCTTAGGTGACACCATCCACCATCCATTCTATCTCCTGTCACTTTAGCAAGGTGGATATGATGGTAAATGGACTCAAATAGCACCTTCCTTGTCTTCAAAGTTGTCACATTGACCCATTCACACACACGTTCATACACTGGTGGCCAAGGCATCTGCTACTCAGTTAAAGTCATTCAGATGAATTTGGGCAAGATAGTTTTGGGGTTCATTATCTTGCCCAAGGATACTTCAACATGTGGGCCGGAGGAGCCAGAGATAGAACCACAATCCTCTGATTAGCAGAGCCACAGCCTCCGACTTCTCAATGATACATTTGAAATGTAAAAATGTAATGTAATTGTTGTTTACAGAAAAATACAATGCCAACATTTTCTTCTGGCAACCTGGCTGCACAATTCCAGTTTCTCCACATAGCAAGTTTATTTTTATACCATAAAATGTCCTGCCCAGTGTGTTTCCTTCACGCAATTGTCCAAAAAATAAAATAAGAATAGAATAGAAAAAATTAAGACATCCTTGGATGGTGTGTCAATATATCATCATCAGCCTCTGAACTCCTCTATCATCGGGCTGTCATTACCACCAAATCATTGCAGAATGGCATAGAAATTGACACAAATACTGTATCTCTGCATTCACTGCAGATGTGGTCATTTCAGACACAAAAAAAAGATGAAGTGTAGTTGACAACCTAAAGCAGAACGTAAATTGGCATGGAAACAGTCTGATAGAAAGTAAAGTGGCTAAATGTGAGTGGACAGACATTCATCTTCAACTCCAACAGCTCACTGGTTTTCCCATTGGAGTCGTACCTGTAGTTTGCACTTAACTGGTCCAAAGTTGCACCTTCAAAACACATTTTTCCACCACCACTGGTGAGCTTTGGTGTATCAGATTTAGCTTCTATGTGAACATAGTGCCAGTGTGTCTCTCAGACTGAGTCACATGGACACAGACAGACAGACGAAGGGGAGGATGAGGGCGATCGTTGTGTTCTGCCAGAGTGACTCAGTCGGGCTGTTGTCGTTAAGCCCACAGCCGCTCGCCGAGGACCCTGTAACCTCAACGAGTTCAGACTGGCAACCCGATTAAACGTCACCTTCTCCAACTTTATCTTCACTCGTCATATCCTCCGGTGTCTCTTTTCACCCCCTCTTGTCTGTCTGTCTGTCTGCTGATGGACCTGTCTGCCTACCATCAGTCTCTCCTCCTTCAGCTGGTGATTCATCGCTCTTTTCTGTCTTACTCAACATGTTGCTATGTCTGACAAATGGAGATAGCAGACTACTGAGAGCTGAAGTGTTACATGGGCACATTCTCATATCAAATGCTGTCCCGACTAAATATTATATGACTTACAGAGCATGTGTCATTGTTGTTTTTTTTTTCTCTGACATCCAGCATGTTCCCTGTTACCCTGGTAACTGAAAGGAAGCTATCATGCTAATATGCTAATTCACTGTATATTAGCATGATAATCAGTGATGGAACGTTGGCCTTCCATTACTTTGTGCACCTCCAACATGGACGCCAGAAGGTGTGTTACAAAGCTTCTATAAGTCCTCTGTCTTCTCTTGTGATCAGGGTTTGGTGTGTGAGGAGAGCACAGGGAGAGGAGGACTGTGGAGGTTTGCCATTTTGAGCGAGGAGCTGACCTTTCACCTCAAGCAGCTGCAGAGACAGACAGAGCAGGAGCTCCGCAACATACACACACAGTGAGTCAGTGACATGTTATGTGCCTGCTACAAGGAAACCTCTGTAGTGTATAAGAGGGAACACTGAGCCTTCATTTTTTAGTCTGATCCAAAGACTGTATATAATGATGGATGGCATGACAGCTCCCCAAAAGTGAAGCTAAAACATTGCGATCGCCCCGTGGTGGTTAGCTGCAGTATAGGTAATACAGGCACACTCATCCATGCTAGTGGATGGGACATGGGCCAAACTAAAACATCAAAGTACACGCCAAATAAATTTTGGCACAAACATCCACATGGAATTGAGTATGAACTGATTAGATGTTTAGATGTCAAGTTAGATGTCAAAAGTTAAGTTTACTGTTACCTAGCGCCTGTCTCATTCTCATGGACGCAGTATCTCATGAGGGCTTTGAAGGAAATAGCCTCAAATTTGGCACAAATGTCCCCTTCAAATCAAAGATGAACTGACTGGATTTGGGTTTTTAAAGGTCAAGGTCTTGTGACCTTGCATCCATCTCATACTCGTGAACACAATATCTCAAGAACACCTCGAGGAAATTTTTTCAAACTTGGCATGAACGTCCACATTGAATCAAGGATGAACTGATAACATTTTGGTGGTCAAAGGTTAAGTTTACCGTGACCTTGTATCCGTCTCATTCTCATGAATGCAGCATCTTGTGAGGGCCTTGAAGCAAATAACCTCAAATTTGGCACAAACGTTCCCTTCAAATCGAGGATGAACTGATTCGATTTTGGTTGTCAAAGGTTAAGTTTACTGTGACCCTGCATCCATGTCATACTCATGAACACAACATCCCAAGAACACTTCAAGGATGTTTTTTGTTTTTTGTTTTTTTTTTTCAAATTTGGCAAGAGCGTCCACACGGAATTGAGAATGAACTGATTAGATTTTGGTTGTCAAAGGGTTAAGTTTATTATGACCTTATGTCCATCTCATTCTCATGAACGCAGTATCTCGTGAAGACCTTGAAGAGAATAGCCTCAAATTTGGCACAAACATACACTTTGACTCAAGAATGAACTGCTTAGAATTCAGTGGTCGAAGATGAAGGTCACTGTGACCTCACAGTTGGAAACACTGTTAAACTCTATAATTTAAAAGTTAGTAATCCTATGACTACTTTCATACTTTCAAAACTACAAACAATGATCCTTTTCACTAAATACTCTCTAAAGGCCAGCGTGCATGTTTCAGGTCATAAGAATTAACTTACAAGTCTTGAAAATATTTATTCTGATGCAGGAAATCAATCAGAGAATTGACTGTTATCCTGATATCATAAATAAACAACATGCATGTAATTCACACACTAAAAAATTAAAATCTCAGGTTTCTAGTCGTCTTGAATCCTGGCTGTGTTTTTTTTCATCAAAAAATATTCTCAGTGTCCCTGAAGACTATATATGAATGTTGTATTTTGGCAAACGTCCTCACTTCTTCTCTCTGAAACTGGACTCTCCTGTAAATCAGGAGCATGTCATGTAGTGTTTGAACATGTGAGTAGGAGGCAGCTCTGTTTTGGTTTGTGGGGTTTTGTCACAGAGCTGAAATACGGATGTGGGAGTTTCACTGTATCTCATAACAGCAGCAGGTTCTGCTCCGCTGGAGAAAACAACAGGATCCTGCCTGCCTGTGTGTGTGTGTGTGTGTGTGTGTGTGTGTGTGTGTGTGTGTGTGTGTGTGCCTGAGAGAGAGCGGGAGACGGGAAAAGACAGAAAACGAAAATGAATGGTTCTTTCATGCATTTGTTGTCTTGTGTGTGTGTGTGTGTGTGTGTGTGTGTGTGTGTTTGTGGTCCTGTAAATCTATCTTTGTAAGGACCAATTGAGCCTTTGAGCCTTGATTATTTTGTCCCCCTGTGTATGTGTTTGTTGCACTCAGGGACATGGAGTAAATCAAATACAATAATAGTTTTTTGACCAAATACCTTGATATTGATATCATGACAATATTGTAGGGTTGACTGTTGGTGCTTTCATATGATATTTACACAGTGAGATTTTTGATACATAATCATCAATGGTAGTTCAGAAAATTACATCACTCTCCTGTAACACAGCCTTAAGACCAGGAAAAGACAGCAGTAACAACATTAGATAAGATGATATCTAGTCTCATATCACAAAATGCATACCATATTAATATAAGAATGGATATCCTTGCTCAGATTTTTTTTTTCTTATTTGGTTGCTTGAAACCGCTGATCTGACACCAGTGGTGTATTTTGAGTGTCTGAGTGGAACTGTTTTGTGCATTCTTAATGCCAGATAGTAACTACGAGTTGTGGAAAGTAACTAAGCACATTTAACCAAGTACTGCCCTAAAGTGCAATTTGGGGTACTCATACTTGTAAGTATAAATATTGTACTTACTACTCCACACCGTATTTATTTCTCAACATTAGTTGCTTTGCAGATTCAGATCAGTAAGACAAAATACGATTAAGTAAATTACGATGTATTATTATAGGTTAAGATGAGACTTTTTTTGATGCTGAGGGGGCAATTCACAAACTACTATACTACAGGACCTAAACTAATTCAAATTAGTTCCATCTTTACCAGCTGCAACATTAATGCGATGAACACATTAATGCATTCATAAATATGTCTCAATAATATAGTATACAGTACTCCAAAATGGGCCAATGACTACTCTTGATATAAGTATCAAAATAAACTGTAGGTATATTATACTTTTACTTGTAAAAGAGTAAAGCAGGATTTATACTTCTGCGTCGAATTGACGTGCCATACCGTACGTCGTAGACTGACATGCACTTCCCCAGAAATGTAACTACACGTTGCGGCGACGCAGACCTCCTGTCTATGTCTGTAAGCTGAAACAGTTTCCCTCAGTGGAAATGAAGCTTTTATTTACTTTAATCTCACAGATAAGAAACAATAAATTGCAAAGACAATAAAGCCTCCACAAAATAGCATTTTTAGTCTTGTGTGTAATTTATCCTGGGAAATCTCCTGAGGATAATCTCAGCTCATCTCTAGGCTAATGTATACAATGTAAACTGCCACAGGCTTCACATTGGCATGTTATATTTGTTTGGAAAACATGTTTAATATAAGACAGTTGTTTTGTCAGTGAACCTTGTGAGCTGTAATGGAGCCAAATTTTGTAACATTACCTTTTTTAAATGTTGCTGTTGTCCCTGAAAAGTCTGCTAGTCACTAGGCCAATTTATACAATGTAAAATACCATAGGCTTATGCTAATAATATTAGCATGTTGTATTTTTGGGGAAAATGTGTCCAGATAAAGACAAATGCTTTTGTCTGTGAATGCTGCGAGTTATAATGAAGCTGATTTGTGTACTTGTAATTGATATTGTCGCTATTAAGCCATGTTTAATGTGTGTTTTGGGTGGGTTTTGCATCACTAACCTTAACTACAGAGTGACAAAGACACACCACCATGCAAGTATAGATGCTCACCATGACGTAGGCCACTCGCGTAGGCTACAGCTATCGTCTGCATAGAGCTGAAATCCTGCTCTTCATCATTGTGTTGCCTCTTCACCAAGATCCAAGTACTTCTACCACCGCAGGTGACTACACATCACTTTTCTATTATAAGTGGAGACGCTCTTATGTCAACATCCCATTAGGCTTTTGCAAATTTTAATTAAAGTGCTCTGAGGGTTCATTACAAGACATAAATCTTACAGTGACAGACATAATGACATCACGCTCAACTTGCTTGATTAATGTAACACACAGATTCTACTGCATCACTTCACCAAAATTTCACACAAACAAAGCACAAAGGGGCTTCCACCATCAGTGACATGTGTGTGACATCACAGATGCTACGGCCATCTTTGTTTTCTGTCTGGAAAATCTGTCTTGGGCACATCAGGCCAAAAACAGTAAACGTCTATAAAAGTTAGACAGTGCTTGTATCCCTGGTTAAAACTTTTTATATAAAATGTGAGAAAGTGAAAGTTCCTGTTGAATTTCCCGATTTCGTTACAACGTGTGATGTGTTCAGTAAATGTTCAGATGGTAGTAGGTGGCTGCTGCCTCACCCCGTGCGCTCCTACTCTCTGTACTCCTGCCATGACGAGCAGTTTGGCAGAACAACACTTCAACTGGTCTCAGTTCTGTCAGACGAGACAAGCTAAAACACATCTCGGGATTCAAGGTGTGCCAGCAGACACACACCCACCCGCACACACACATTATTCTGGTGAATTTCCAGGAAATCTCCTAATTTCTCAGCAACACTGGTTCCCATCGCCAAGACTGGTTGGGCTCCTGTCACAGCTTGGATCAAAGGCTTAATGAGAGGAGATGAATGGTTTCTTAATAAATACTGTTAAGATGTCTCCATCATGTTGCCCTGCCCAACATGATATTCACTTCTTATATCCTCTTGGCTTACTGGAAGAAGACGTCACCCTGCTTTCATTTTGCTGGGGTTTTCCTTGGCTTTCTGGGAGGCTTATGTAATGCCAGCGCCAAGACAGGGTTGGGCTTTGTGCAGGAAAAGAGGATAGAGCTACGACTCTACAACATTTAAGTACAGAGATAAGGCAATTCTTTTTTCTGAGTGGACTTGAACTAGCTGCAGGACTCAAGCAGCTTTCACACCAAGAACTTCTGGAGCACTTCTTAAAAGCTCTGCTTTAGTGGAGTTTCTTTGTCAAGGTGAAGATGATGCTTTTTAAACTCTTCAAACACAGAAGTGTCGCTGTCCTCTGACAGGAGAGCTGTTCATTCAAAGTGAAAACATAATCCGAATCAAGTAGTAACCTTCATGGCTCTGTGGTGACACTAAAGCAGTCCTAATCGTCTTTCAGACCAAACTTTTCTCCCACCAAGCGAGGCAAGTGTAGGATGAAGAGCATTATGTAAAGCAGCCACATACTGCATACGACTGTGAACAATTATAACAGTCCTTTTCTTTCCTTATATTCCTTTTTGACCATTATAATTGATTACAAGAATTGTAATCGGAAGAACTATGGTCTTTATTTTTCTGCCATCTATTGAAAAATTTGCCTCAGAAGGCTCATATTGTGGACCAAAGATGGAGGGCAAAGGCATAAATCTGCTGGTCTCATTCCAAAGTCGTCAAAATCTGATGCTAGGGCAGAGACTTGCACCATCTGACACCAACGAAAAAGCCGTCCTTTAATGTTGGCATGATTTGCGGACGGTTGCCGTTATAGTTTAACAGCGCCCGGTAGCATCACGGGGAAATGCGGCGGGACAAGAATGAAAGTTATGGCAGGGAAAGTCAGAGTAGGGCAGGCGGGCGAGGTGGTGGATGGGTCCAGCAAACACTGACTTTCCCTGGGAGAATGGTGTTTGTGTCCCGTTAGATTATAAAGCCAAACTCGGTTCTATTTCCTAAACCTAACCACGTGCTTTTGTTGACTAAATCCATCAATGCAAGTTTGTTGTTGAAGGAAGAAAAAAAGTCAATTCGCTGTGTTGTACTGACATAGTGCGTTTATTTTGAAACAGTAAATTTCCTGTGAAAACAGAAGTGTATTTTGAAAGAAGACAATGCATGTAACAGGCAGAACTTCACACGGCATTCCAGAACGTCAACAACCAACACACCCAGGGTACCTTGCACATCATATCCTGATGTGGAGAGTCCATGACCAAACGTTGATATGTGATGAGGTCGAAGTGAGAATGTGTTGGTTTGGTAGAAAGAAATTGGTTCTTATATGAAACTGCTCGCAACAAGGACTGTGGATTATCTTGAGTAACCAGGTCATGATTTCTGAATAGAGTCATTGCTGTTGAGCTTTTCAGATGTATTTTTTTGGTGCTGTTAGCACCACAAGCTGAGTGCCATCTAGTTCCAGTATATTGGAGAGAAGGCAGACTCTTTCTGCGGCAGATATCTCAAACACTCACACCAAAACAATCTAGATGAATAAATAGCACTACAGGTAAGAGGAAAAATATGGGTTTTTGATTTTGAGGTGAACTGTCCCTTTAAACTTTGTTTCCTTTGTTACTGAGAGCATGAACTGAAAACAAACTGCTGACATACAGAAATGACACTTAACATTTAAAGTCCTCCCTGTATTTTATGTGACATTCCTGTTATGTTTCTCTTAAAACTTTCCCAGAAATCTACTTCATGAATTCACTGTGTGTTTTTATTAGTGGAAGCATTCAAAGCAGAAGGGTGGCCCAGCATGCCCTCTTAAAAGGCATTTGATCTTTGACCTTTCAGCCTGTGAAGTACGGAAACACCCAAGTATTACACTTCCAAGTGTTTTGACATATAAGGATTTTGTTTTTTAGTGAACTTCTATCTATCCATTCTATTTTGGTTTTATTTGTTCAGTTGTTGAGAAATCTGTCACAATATGAAGAACTATGTTTTGTTTTTGTCTTACTCCTCACACCGGTTACTTTCTAAACAGCCTGTTATCTCTCCTACAGCTTCTGTAGGGACTATTTTTTCATTAGAAAGTAGTTCTAATGTCATGTGGATTATCAAGGTAGTATCAAGAACACTGCTTCTGGACAGAATTATTTCTGGGGATAAAGATCGTTTTTATCATTCATTCATCTGCCCCGTTATTTTCTTGGTTAATGGCTTTATTGTTTTGTCAATAAGACCTCTTGCAGAAAATGTGTGCCACAATTTGAGCCAAAGAAGACGTCTTCACATTACTTAAGTCTGACCAACAGTCCAAACTGGAAAAATATTAAATTTACATTAACAGGAGAATATAAAACCAGCAAATACCAACAATAGAAAAGCTGTAACTCGATACATCTTTGGTATTTCGACTTAAAACATGTCTTATTCCTCATTATTTAAAGAGTTAACTAATCATTTTAGTTCTTCGTGTTACTGTTGATTAAATGTGGACGTTCAATACTTTGAGTAGAGCTGCAAGAAGTAATCAATCAGCTGTCAACTATTAAATTAATTGCCAACTAATATGATTATCAATTGATCAGTTTGAGTAAAACAACTAAAAAAACAATTAAATTCTGTGATTCCAGCTTCTTAAATGTGAATATGTTGTGTTTTTTTCTCCTCTATGGCAGTAAACTGAGTATCTTTAGGTTGTGGACATTAAAAAGACATTTGAGGACATCACCGTAGGCTTTTGGAAACACTGCTTGACATTTTTCACCATTTTCTGACATTTTATAGACTAACTACTATTGATTAATCAAGAAAATGATAGATAGCTTATAATCGTTAGTTGCAGCCCTAAATGTGCTGCTCCAACTAAATTTTGTGAAGCTAAGGTAAGGTAAAAATCCCAAAGATCTTGTCAGATAAAGCCCAAACTATCTGCACGGACAGATACAATAGGGATGATTTGGGTGAACTGACCCTCAGATTTAAGAATAGCAGCAGAAAAACACAAAACTGGATTCTTTGTATATTTTTAGAATGACTGACAACAGTGCTGATGTTTTCTGTCAGAGGTTTAATGAAGTAAAAATAACGTAAATTCTTGACCTGCTTCCTTTTAAAACAAGGAGACATTCTTTGTTATCTGCAGCAGTGCATGATGGATCAAAAACTCACACACACATACACACACACCACAGACAGCAGTACAAACCAACAGACTCAGCAGCTCTCAGCGGAGGAATAGCTGAAGTCTGATTGTGTTGTTTTCAGTGGTATTTTCCCATAGATAGACAGAAACAGTCTTTGCTCCGGTTACGCAAGGAGAGTTCAGCCTGTTGCCAAGACTAACAGGCAGACTGGCAGTTTGGAAAACACCCAGCTGAACTCTGCCAACCCTCTCCACGTCTTCTTCTTCTTTCATTATTTCAATTCTTCTTCAGATCTTAAAACAAAACTCCAGCTATCAAACATGAAATCCGTCAACAAGGTGGAAAAGCTCACTGATTTATCCAGATAAAAGTTTCATTTCCCTCTGCAGGACACCAACACCACAAAGGTCAGAGGTCAAAGCAACCTGAGAAAAGAGGAGGATTGTTTTTTATTATTTATTTTTCATTTTCTCTTGTTAGTTTGTGTTATTCTTTTTCATATCTTGTCCTTTTCTCTCTTTAATCTGTCCATTTTGTGTCTTCCCTTCAGCATGGTTGTGTAACAGAACAAAACTGAACATGATTTCTCTTTTCTTCTCCCCCCGTCTATCTGTCTTTCCTCCTCCTCGCCCTGTCAAAACAATTTTGCTTCACCCTGGCATTCCTCTCATCCTTTATTTATTCCTTTAAGTTTGTCTTGTTTCATGATGTTTGTCTTATTTTCCTCCCGTTCCCTCTGCTGTTTATTATCCTTCAAGTCTCTCTGCTCTTTCCCAGCCCAGAAACTCCTGTTTGTACTAAACATCCTTCCATCACTCCTCGTCTTCTACACTCTTATTCTACAGTTCCACTTTTCCTCTTTTCTAACAGCACAACAACCAGTATGTTTTTTATTTGCGTCTGTAAACCGTTTAAAACCCAAAGATATTTAATTCACAATAATGAGGATGAATAGAAACCAAAAAAAGCAGCAAATCTGCACTTTGGTCAAGCTGAAACCAGAGAATGTAACTTTCATTTGCACTCACAGATGTATTTGTAATTGCAGATAGGCATAGAAAGTGTTGACATAATATGGAGTAGAAGTAGAGACATTAACAGTTGTGTTCATTTACATATAGGTCTATACCATCACCTTTGTCCACGATAGAAAACACTCTGCGGAGTGGATTTTATTCATCCAAATGGGTTCTCTTTGTGCTATAAATACGCGCACAGTTTATACATCCTGTGTAACCTCAACACAGTGAAAATTACATATGTGACGGGCTGCAAGTGGTGATATACATTAATGTAAAAAAAAATATAAATAAATAAAATAAAATAAATCACACCCACACATTTTTCACCTGCAATTATGGAGTGAAATGTGTTTGTCACATACATTCAAGCAATTATGGAACCCTATTCACGCGTTTCTGTACGTAAGCACCTAATCAGAACACACTGGCAGCTGGCACCGTGTGTGTGTGTGTGTGTGTATATGTGTGAGATTTTCATATTGTCAACAACACACACACACACACACACACACTGGTAATTACTGTCTTTCACACCGATGGATGATGTTCCTCGTGGCTCGTCACATGCAGCGTTTTAATGAAGTCATTTCATTGGTTAAAATCAGTTTGATTGACAGGTGACAAAATAGCTCATTTGCATGACGCTTCAAACTTAAAAATTTCCTCAAGGTTCCTCTCAAGATGTTTTTTTCTTGTGAACATTCAAGTGAAGAATGGTACCAGAAACATCTCCACTAGATAAGTGGTTAAAATGGTGGAAGGATTCCCACAGTCGAGCAGGAAAAGGCCTTTGGTAGGTCAGGCAGTGATGCTCTTACTGCTCAGATTAATCACATCTTTCATTTCTAATATTATTATATATAATAATATTACTATTACCATCTGGCCCCTGAAGATGGCAGCGTTAAAAACATCTATGAGGAAAACAGGTTGTATTAATAATAGAATTTAGGAAAAGTTGAGAATAAATGACATTTTCTTTTGTATTGTCCTTTTTTTATTACGATGAGCTAAGAATATTTAGATTTTACTTAATGGTGCTCTGACCATGACAGATTGGAAAGCATGTTAAATCTTCATGTTTGTAAGTTGGCGCCTTTGTTTCTAAAGCTTGGGGCAAAAACGTTATTGTTTTTTAGTATATTTTTGTAATTTATGTCATTACTCTGGTTTCTGTTGCCTCCTTTTTTTTTAATGGTGTCTTGTAAGCATGTTAAGGCCGGGCAAATTACTTATGCATTTTCATTTAACCTTTATTTTAACTCGGAAATACACTGAGGTAGAGACCTCATTTAAGTACAATGCAGCTGAGTAAAACAGTATAAAATAAAAGCACTTAGACACATAAAGGTAGCAACGAGAACTAAAAAGCAATAAAACCACAGTTAAAAATGTAAAAAATAAATAAATAAATAAAAGCATCAGTGATAAATAAAAATTGTTAAAATGACACTACATGACACTACAATGAAAGAAAATCAAATCTACCCAAACTTCTTTTAATAACTAAAAAAACTTGTGGAGAGAAAAAATGAATCCAAAATTACATTTTACAGAAGGACTGTTGGAATAAATAAGTCATGTTCAACTTCAAGTTTTATCCAGGAGCCGAACCTTGACTCTTCAGATTTGTAGACACACGTGTTAAACATTGTGTCACCAGTGTTATAGGTGATGGAAAACAGGCTCAGCAGCCCCAAAAATGCGCTAAAGCTTGTTGAGAATTTTCCCTCAAGACATAGGGTGAATTTGTGTGAGTCTTATTGTTTGTAATTCTTTTTAAAACTCCTTTGAAAAGAAAGATGGTTGTAATGCTTTAGGCAGCTGAACACAGGACTTTCATTTGGAACAACAAAATTTCTTTCTTTTTTTTTTTTTTTTCAATTTCAAATTTCAGTTTTACAAATGAGGCACAAAAACACCCTGTTGAAACACATTATTATTCACATATTAGTAAAGGATTTTTAACTACTACAGTCAGAGTGCCTCGGATGCATTTTTGGACTGTCTGACTGCACTTTTACACTGAGTGAGCTGGCCATTTGTTGTTTTTTGTCTTTATGTTTCAATTTCACAAATTTCCCTACACGGCCGAGGTCAGATGTATTTGTAACAGAACACTTCATGTCATGTGATAGTATTTTTAATAAGACTGTTGCTTTTAAGATCTTTTTATTCTTTTAAATCTATGCTGACATTAGAGCTAGAGGGTAATTCAATGAATCAGTCTATTTGTTTGTTACATGAAATCATAATATTCAATTCCAGTGAAATATAAAACCGTCACTTCCCACATTTTGTGCATCAAAAATAGTGTAATGATAAGTCTGATTTGGACATCAATGTTTTGTCAGTAATGTAGGGGTGAATACCAGTGCTTTTACAAAATATTTACACAACGAGAATTTCTGATAATCATCAGTAATGTGGATATAACAACCAACTAGGTAAAGACAAGTAATAGAACGAATCACTCTTATTGTTAGAATGATTAAAAACATACATATTTATAATAAAATACCCATAAATCCAACATTCAATACTATCTAATGCTTAGTTTGTTGCCCTCAGACATTTTCTTTACCAGTGTTTGAGATTTACTTTTGTCTTTATCCCAAGAGGACAGAGTGAATGTACATCAGTTATCATCATCTTTGTCTTTTAGGTTTACTTCAGGTTTCTGTCCTCAGCGGAGTCTGTAGGCCTCCTTGAAAACCTCATTAACAGAGTGTTAATATATTTCCCAGAGGGCCTTTGTGTTGCCGTGCCTTTGTTTGTGTCGTTTTTACTCATTTGTCTTTCTCTACATGTTGATGTCACTTCTTCAGTGAGTTCATCAAAGGCTTTCCTCAGAAGAGCCTCCTCTCCTTCCTCGCAAACAAAACACTTCTCTGCCTCTCGTCACCTGCTGTTCTCACACCCTGTTACAGGGAGTTAGTGCCTCCCAGTGGACACATGCTGAATCACACTCTGAGGTCTGAATGCAGTGTTTCACTCAGGCCTTCATTTCTGCCTGTTGTAGTTCGTGTGTAGACTGTTATTATTCCTCCTCTTGGTACTCCTACCATAATTCTTATGTTGCTTCTTAAATTACGATTACACTGACTGCTAGTAATGGCAGCAGTAGGTTACAAAACTAATACTACCACAATTTTTACCACGACACTGCTATGCCTACCAGTATTAGCACTGCTGCTTGAGCTGCTACAGTACATCTACCACTAATAGTATGGCTACGTCTACTGCCATTAGAAGCACTAGCACTGGTACTGGTACAACAAATACTATAGCTTCTACAACTGTATTACTACAATTTCTTTGGTACTGCTACATCTTTACACTGCTGTGCTGACTTGTATTATTAGTGCTGTGGCTATAGTGCTACTTCAGTGCATCTACTGCCAGTAGTACGGCCACTTCTACTGTCACCAGAAGCACTAGTGGTACAAGCACTAGCACTGGTACTACTACAACAAATACTAGAGCTATGACAACTTTACCACTACTATTTCTGTTGGTACTACTCTTTACACTGCTTTGCCCACTTATATTACTAGTGCTGCTGCTAATAATACTTTAGTATATCTACTACCAGTGGTAGGCTGCTTCCACTGCCATTAGCAGTACCAATAGTAAAAACATAAACAGTGATACAACTACAACAAATACTATAGTTACTATAGCTGTACTACTATAATTTCTATTTGTACTGCTACATCTTTGCACTGCCATGGTTACTTGTATTATTAGTCCTGCAGCTAGTGCTACTTCAGTACATCTAGTACAGCCATTTCTGCTGCCACTAGACGCACTAATAGTACAAGCACAAACTCTGGTGCTATACCACAAATACTATAGCTAGTACAACTTTACCACTACAACTTCTATTGGTACTGCTACATCTCTACACTGCTATGCCTACGTGAATTATTAGTGCTGCTGCTAGTGCTACTACAGTACATCTGCTGCCAGGAGTACAGCTACTTCTACTGCCACCAGACGCACTAGTAGTACAAGCACAAGCACTGGTGCCATACAACAAATACTAGTTGATACAATTTTACCACTACAACCTCTATGGGTATTGCTACAACTTTGCCTACTTATATTATTAGTGCTGCTGCTAGTACTACTACCAGTGGTAGGCTGTTCCCACTGCCATTAGCAGTACTAAAAGTAAAAACACTAGCAGTGATACTACTACAACAAAAACTGTAGTTACTACAGTTCTGCTACTACAATTTCTGTTGGTACTGCTACATCTTTACACTGCTATGTCTACTTGTATTATTAGTCCTGTGGCTACAGGGCAAGCTATTGTGCAAGCACTAGCACTGGTACTGCTACAGCAAGTACTATAGTTTCTACAACTCTGCTACTACAACTTTTATCAGCCATCTGCTATGTCAACTAGTAGTGATAGTGCACCTACATCTACCAGTAGTATGACTACTTCTACTGCCACTAGCAGCACTAATAGTACTAGCACTAGCAGTAGTGGCAGTACAACTGATAATATTACTACAACTACTGCTGTAGTACTATTGGTACTACTACTGTGCAAATGCTTCTAGCAGTATTACTAGTACTTATAGGCTACTACCACTGCCACCAAGTTGTACCTCTTGTACAAACACTGACGCTAGTACTACTACTATTACACTGCTGCTACCACTAGTACTTCCATAATTATTACCCATACTGCACTGTACTGTAGTTACTATATAGGCTATTACTACTGATCCTACAGATACTACTGCCCCTATTTTTTAGCGGTACTACTATTTGTTCTGCTTCTACTCTTGGTGCTAGTAATACAAGTCTGCAACTCAGACTAATATTACAACTGTAATTAATGCTGCTATTGCAACAAGTAGTATCTCTAGTGTAGTACAAGTACAGGTACTACTACAACAGCTACTGCTGCAAAATGTGATCCTGGAACAATAGTACATGAAGGTGTGATAACTGCTGTGTTCACGTGATTACTGCTGTAGCGTGTGGTGAGCGTGGTTTTGAATATTGGGCTGCTGTTGACTTTAAACACTGAGCATGAATCACTAGTTCTGGATCAGCTGTTCAGCTCTGTGTGTATCTATGAAAACACCACTGTGTTTGTTCAAGGAAGGGACGGTTTCATGTCAAAGAGGGTGGCAGGAGCCCACTGGTCAGGAATGTTTAATGTGGCAATGTGGCCGGTTCTGGTTTTCAGATCTGCAGATGAAAAGTGCTCTCAGGGATCAGGAAGAAAGACCAGAGGGTTGATTGTTCAAATCTGAAGACCATGAGTAACCTTTATTTTTTTAGCTCTAAAAAACCTCGAAAACAGAAACGAGAGTAAATGTGATGATGTATCTGTCGTAGATGTTTTCTCAGGTAAATCTCTCAGCTGCTTGAAGACAAATATGAACAGAACAGTCCTGTTGTCACTGAATTCAAGTGTGTGTTCAAGCAAAATATGTACTGTAAAACAGCAGCACCTCAGGGGTAAAGGCTCCCATTGTGTACATTCACAAAGAAATGTCATATTTACAGTAATTGCCTCAAATACGGAAGACTATCTTTTGCATTTTGCTATTGTTTTAAGATAAGATAACCGTTTATTCATCCCACGGCGGGGAAATTTTCAACATTACAGTGGTGATTGATTGTCCATAGATTTAGTAGGTGTGGTCTGCTGGGAGCAGTGTTAGTTGTATGGTCTGACAGCAGCAGGAAGGACCTGTGGTATCTCTCCTTCAAACACAGCGGGTAAAGCAGCCTGTCACTGAAGGAGCTGCCCAGTGCTGTCAAAGTGTCCTGCATGGGGTGGGACATGTTGTCCATAAGGAATGATAGTTTGGCTTCCCAGGACAGAGCTCCTTTTCTTTATCAGTTGTTCATTGACATTCAATATCTTTTCACACATGCTTCATATCAGCTTGTTAACATGTGGTGGTGTTTTTATGAACCAAAGAAAAGTTTATGAGAGACTTCTTTTCATCTTAATGTGTGCATAGATGGCCCTTTTTTGCATGCTTAGTATGTATTTTCTGCCAATTTATACCTAATAAAATCAAAAATATTTGCAGCAATGCATGTTTACTCTAAAATTAGTCGTGAAGTTTAGAAGTAAGACTGAAAATGAAACTTTTTTTTTTTTTTTGTCTTTTAGGTCACCAACACTACAAATTTCTTACTGACCTGTAAGAGAGTTTTTACACATAGCAGTTTTCAATTAATAGGGTCTGAATCCTCTGTAACTAAGCAAGTAATAGCACTGGAGGCCAGTGATACCTAACTAAAATTTCAACAAGCCAATCTGTAAACACTCAACAATTAATTAGGACAAACAATCAAACAGACCAGTATGAAGTAAGAAATTATGACCTTTTTTTTTGTCATCAAGATGAATGCGACAGTAAAGCTTTCCAGTCATATTGCCCACCCTTATTTAAAAGCATATATCCTGTTTAGTGGATTTTAGCCATCAAACCTGACACTGAGCGTGAATTCTAATTCAAAAGGTGCATTTTTGTAAATGTTTTGCATTTGTGTTGTCAGACTCTTGCAGATCGAAGGCCGCCAGCAGCCGCTGACCACTGAGCTTCTAAATCTTCAGGAGAAGAAGAAACAGGCCGAACAAGAGCTAAAGAGGAACTCCAGTCTTCAGACGTCCACTGTAAGTGACCACATGATATCTTACACACAGGTGACAGTGGGTTAAATAAACTAAGAAGAATATCACTGTGTCAAAAAGTAAGAGGAAGAGGACATGTTACTGAGATACGCTGAAATATGATGATATATAATAAATATGACCGATGTTAAACATTTATTAGGTGGCTCATATATCTTATTTTATAGAGCAGTTTTCACAAGGTTAAACAATGATGCAAGTAAAATTATAACATTGGAGAGTAAAACATCAGAAAATAAACACAATGAAAAACGTGTGCAGCAAAAAGTATAATAACGATACAAATTGCATATAAATGGTTATCTAAAAAAGCTTTTTTAGAAATAAGAATAGGTTTTCAAAAGGGAAAATAGATATTTGTTACTATCTTCTACTACTGACTTTTGAGTCACAGATAAACATTTTCTGTGTTCATATTTACACAGATGAGCTGATTATCACAATAATATCATCATGTTTAGAGTCACTACGAAAATCAGAAACCAGATATGGAAAGTGTGACTGAATAATTTGAACTCCAGGACCACAGCTTTCAACAGCAACTAATCGTCTTTATTTGTTTAAGTAAACCAATGAGATCGCTGTATTTCCTTTTTTTGTCCTCCTCAGTTTCAGCTGTGTGCATTTCGAGAGCTTCAGGCCTCCATCACCGAGCGTTTGCTCCAATCAGAGAGGTTGGTGTTCCAAGAAGAGGCACTGATCACACTCCGTAACCTGCTGACCCAAGACCTGCACCGGTACCAGGAAGAGACGCAGAGACTCACCTGTTTCACACAGAAGATATTAAAACAGTCCAACAGGTACCTGACTCCACATCCTGTCTGACAAAATAACTGAGTATAACTGATTTAGTTTAACTTTGATTAAATTTACATAATTAAAAAACCTGTTTTACGTGTGTTAAATATAAATAAGATGTAATTCAGACGAGAAAACACATGTAAAAGAAAGAGTCTGAGTTTCATTTTGCTGACTGCAGTGTTCAGGTCAGTCAGTTGTTCCCATCTAAAGGTATTTAAACATTTCGCTTTATGTTTCTCTTTCAGAGGGGAAGCGTTCACCAGCAGACAGAGTGACCACAGCATGCAGGGAAAGAACGAGACAGAAACAGAAAACAACATGGTACAGTTCAACTCAGCCTTTACACTTACAGCACCCACAGCTCCTCTCTGATCTGTTGTCTCACTTCCTTTACGTTGGTTTGTTCTACTTCCCTGTTTCAGTCAAACCTCTAAAAAACAATGCTTAACAATATTTATTGTTTGTTAGTTGGTGAGTTTTTGGGGCATTAGAAACCAAACTAACAGCACACCTGACCCGAGGTGCCAGGGTCCAGCTAAAGTCATACCACATCCAGACATTTTTAAAATGCACAAAACACACATCGAGCTGATTGGTCCCACTCTGCAGTAGATGATCTCATGCTGTGAGTGTGATAAAGGTTTTTGTGCACAACCTTTTCTGTAATATGTCTCACAGCAGGTACTGACATTTCATCCTCTTTTCCTGTGAATGTTATCCACACAGATGAATCCATATCTCACTCCTGACATGGCAGATCTCTACAAACACAGCTCTTTTAGAGGACAATGTTACAGAGAAATCTGTGTATCCGCTGTTCCATATGTACAACGTCTTTCTCAGCATTTTCTGACAGTCATAATGACATCTAACAAGTAGAGATCTGGGTCGTGCACTGGTGCAAAGACAAGGCTGTAGCGCCCTGTGGCCTGTTCAAGTAACTCTGCAAGATAAATATTGAGGTTCAGGCCCTCTATCCCTTCAAGAGGTCCCTTATGAGGATATTACTTGTGTCCTCCGAAGCTGTCACACTTTCCTTCCACAGATTTGACACAGTCAGTGAGTTGTTTGGCTTCTTTTCTGAATTAAGGTAGCAGTGTCTAAAGTTTCACATATTCACATGTGTTTCACTATGGGTCTCGACGTTCAGCATTTCCAACAAAATTTGTCCTTCCCTCTTTATGAAATGATGTCTGAGCAATAAAAAAAGGAAGTTTTAGAGGCATTAGATACAGTTTTTCTGCCATGTTTTGGAATTTTTACAAACAGTCAACTTAAATCTTCATGGCTTGCAAGTATCCCCAACCAAAAGTCTGTAATTGATATGTTATTTGTTCTTAGAAATAATAATTAGTTGCAGCTTTAGATCGTTTTACGCTCCACAAGGAAAAAACATGATAGCATCACAACCAATCAGAGGCTCAGAGGGAAGTTTGAAATCTAAAATATCTTTAACATTAACACTACGTACTGTAAATTAATAAATTAAAGAAACTTAGTTATTAAAAGAACATTAAATTTTCATTATCTAAACCAGTTCTTTTCAACTTTCTTGGGTTATAACCATTTATAAAGAAGCAAATATCTGGTGGCAGGTGCTCCTCACATTGTAAGATGTAAAACTAAACATAATATTACAAGTAACTAAGAATACTTTAAGTGTAACATTTTACAGAATCCGCTGCAAGAAAAGATAATGTTGGTTTTGACTTTAACAGAAACTGAAATATTTAGTTCAACAAGGTGAAGTTCAGTGTCTGGTGGAGAAAAGTGAAACAACAAAGCAAAGATAAAGCGTGAAGATAAACCTCAGTGCAGTTTTGTTGAGGCAGAACAGTGTCACTGTATCTTTGTCTACGTGTGTGTGTGTGTGTGTGTGTGTGTGTGTGTGTGTGTGTGTGTGTGTGTGTGTCTGGCATTGGTCCAGCTGTTGTCAGTCTTTCTCAGACAGTCGGAGTGGAGACAGAGGAAACATCTGCCTGCTCATCTGGCTCTGTCTGTCACACACACACAGATGCAGACCCACACACACACACACACACACACACACACACAGAGCATCAATTTCCTAAAAAAAAATAAATAAACAAAAAAAAACAACAACCCATAATAGACTGACACAGTTGTGACAGGAAACGATGAAGGAAGAAACCTGGTTTGGAGTCTTATTATAACAGGAAACCTGTCAAAGTGTCACCACAGTTTAACTTGTGAAGCTTAAACACAAACAGCAGACAGGCCGGCTGCCAACATGCCGCATCTCCCGCACAGAAATACAACATGAATCAGGCTCGTCCTTTTTTAGTTTTCACAGGTTTCCATTGAAAAATACCAGATTTTTATAGCAGGACGTAAAAGTGAAACTGCACCAAAAATCGATCATGTGAGTGACTGGAGTAGATTTTTTAGTTTACTTCTTCATATTTAACAGCTGAATTCATACAGTATCAGTCACGATCAATTTCAATGGATCACAATGGACAATAAAAAATCAACAAATTTCTTATGTTATGGTTTCAGAATGATGAAGACAGTTTGATAACAATTAGAAACTAAATCAGATGTATTCCCATGGCAACTGTCATGTTTTCCCAGATGATGTACAGACTTTTAGGCATTTTAATATCTCAAATGGCCTGAAAAATGGTGCATATAGATGCCAAAAATAGGGTTGGGGAAAAATCTCCCCAGGATAGCACGCACCCGAACCCCCCACTAAGTTTATGCCGAGCCCCGAATGTTTACAACATCTGGCTCTGACCCTGGTGGCAAAGCCTTTCAAAGCTGAGTGTCTATTGATCAAAGGTTTTGTTCAGCCAAGGTTAGAGATGGTTCACTTTCAAGGCTAGAATAAAAAATGTTTGCTGCTAGTAGGAGATGGGATGCAAACAATGGTCTCTGCTGTCAAAGTCAACTTACACTGAAGGCACATTACACATCGAATCCCCTGCAACCATTGCTGTCTGTGTAAGCCCACACACTACTGGCGTATTGACACACCTTTAAAGCTCTAAAGTCAGACTCTGCTGTCATTTTGTTTTGATTTGGTGTTCAGAAACATGCTGATTGTGTGGCGCCTGGTGGTGACATACGAAGGCAATGTCCTTGCCTCAGTAGCCATGGGTTCAATTTCAGCCTGCAGCCCTTTCACACTTAGACTGTCCTCTCTAATAGAGGCAAAAAGCTAAAACAAATGTTTAGATTAAACATATTAATCATGATTACATTCAGTATTATTTAGGCCAAACTGTCAAAAATAAAGAGTTTGACAATTATACACCTGTCACCTAGTCACTGATTCAATGTCCTGGCAGCTGAAGTCACTTGTAAAGTGGATTTAAATAGAAATAGGTCAACTCAGTGCAAAACTGGATTTCACAGATGACAGAATTTAAAGAATTTGACTTGTGGCAGTTTATAACTCTGACACCCCCAAAAAGCTAGCTCATAAAGCAAAATGACCTCATGTTGTTTCTGCTTTAAGTGTCAGGGGACAGGGAGGGTGAGGGGAACTCTGACCCTCGACACCTTCAGCCCGCGGTCTCACGCTTCGCCCTGTTAATCTAGACGAGCCTCTCAGCCCCAAGAGAGGCTCAGTAACCTTTTTACCAGATTGATTGAGGTTAATCCGTCAGAAAATGAGCCAGGATTTGTATAATCACACTTTATTTTGATTAGATATAAATTTAATAGATTTAGATCAGATTTGATAAAGAGGTTTTTGTAGAATCAGTGATCCATTCTGGATTTGAGACTTTTATAGCGCTCACAGACACTGTGCTGAACGTGAGCTTGGTATGTCTGGTGTTCTCTGTTATATAGTCTAAGTGAAACCATCAACATGTCAAACTGCATTGTGCAAAAGTTATTATTATAGTAGCATATTAAGAGCTTAGGTAATAACTCAGGTAACGTCTGTTTATGGATTTTTGAGAGGAGCAGCTGGACGAGCTAAACTGTCAGCATTCCCCCGTCTTAGTAACTATCAAAAAATCACAAAAATAATTAAAAAAAATGCTCTATAAAGGTTTGACACAGGTGCACTTAGTCATCAGATAAGGACATCTGGGCTGCAGTTTGATGCTCATGGGGAAATATTTAGAGAAAATGTGTTTTACAAAGATCAGTGTGGGTGAGAAGTGCTGATGATTTTTGTTGTATTATATTCTAATTTTGTTTCATTGTATAGAGACACTAGAGAGTAGGACAGATGCAGGACGATGTTATTAAGTGCGAGAAGAAGTCAGCACACTATTTTTGTGCATTTCTCCTCAGTTTAATATACTGGTTAATATTTATGATATAGGAATAATTGTGAGTGGCACAGGGCCGCAGTGGTTAGCATTGTCGCCTCACAGCCTGGGGTGGGGGAGCGCCTCTGTGTACAGATTGCATGTTCTCCCCGTGTCAGTGTGGGTTTTCTCCAGGTACTCCAGCTTCCTCCCACAGTCCAAAGACATGCAGGTTAATTGGTGACTCTAAATTGTCCGTAGGTGTGAATGTGAGCGTGAATGGTTGTCTGTCTCTATGTGTCAGCCCTGTGATAGTCTGGTGACCTGTCCAGGGTGTACCCTGCCTCTCGCCCGATGTCAGCTGGGATAGGCTCCAGCCCCCCATGACCCCAAACAGGTGGTTACGGAAAGTGAATGAATGAATAGAATTAATTGTTTCAGAAAGTGTTGAACTATTATACTTTTGTACCCACTGATAGATTACTGAACGGGCCTACTGGGCACAGGCCAGGCCATGAATGCTGAAAAAAAGTGCAGTGTTGCTCTACAATATACAGGACGTGGGGACCTTCAGTAAGCTGCTTTTAGTTTTCCATATTTAACATATCACTAATCTTTGACAGGCTTTCCCCACGATCATACATCTGAGCTCATTTTTGTCATTCCCACGTGAAATAAAGAAACATCCAGGATTAGTTGGAGCAGATTTCAGCCTGATTTGTAACAAATATTCCTGCTGAAGGGATAATTGATGGCTAAGCAAAGTGTAAAAATGGGCTGGCTTTAAGGACCGAGCGCCGGTTGGTTAATAATTTCTGTTATTTACTGCCATGGAGAGGGGAGGAGGAGTGTGTGTGTGTGTGTGTGTGTGGGGGGGGGGGGCAACAACAACAACAACACAGGAACATATTGCCAAGCAGATTGCCTCGGGCCAAACGTCGCTCGACGTTTTGCTCTCTGTGAGAGACGTACGTGTCCAACACAAGACTGCTGCCACTAATTGGTTATATATTTTATTTTTTATTACACTGTTGTTTCCTCTCTCTCTCTCTGCTGCAGTGACAGTTTTGCTTTTGTGTGTGCAGCGTTTAACTGCATCTGCTTGTTTGCATCTGCGTGTCACACCGACAACTTGGACAATGCTGTTTGATGTTGAGGTGATACGTGTGTCTCACAGTAATAACTCTGGCTGTGAGTTTAGACTGGGAGAGGTGTCTGTGTGGGGAGAAAGTGAAGAAGTGAGAAAAGTTGGAAGCGCTAAGAAGTGCTGAGGGTGAAAGTCATGTTTGTAAGATTCTTCTGATTCTTCTTCTGATCTGAAGACATGGACTGCAGCAGGAATGTTAATATGCACAGTAATTATCTTCTGTCACTGCGTAAAGTCTTCTTTTAAAATATTTTCCAAGACAAACTAGAAAACATCTCCTGGGCGGAGGACGCATCTGAATGGGGAGCACATGCATTAAAACAGACATAGGCCTATATAACTGATGTATTGAGTTCATAAAATATTTCTAGAAGTATATCAGACTCCAAAAAAATACCCAGGCCGTGGCCCCCCAGCCTCTCGTTTCCATTATCTGTGAAACAACTAAAAGCAAATAAGGAACTGAAGGAACAACCAGGAGAAAGTACAAAACAACCCTGAAAACAACCTGAAGACACTAAAAGAACAAATTAAAAAGCTACAAACAACCTAAAGAGGAAAGAAACCACTCTGAAGAAGCTGAATAACAACACAAAAAAACAGAAAACAACCATTAAGAACCATTAAAGGGCAAAACATTGTACGAATATGAATGCAAAACACCAGAAACCAACCACAAACAACCATGAAAAGGCAGAACGCTGTCCAAAGAAATGAGAAAACAACCTTAAGCAGTTAAAAAAAAAACAAATTAAAAAGCTACAAACAGTCTAAAAAGGGAATAATCCACTCTGAAGAAGCTGAATAATGACGCAAAAAGCCAGAAAACAACTACAAACAACCATGACAGGGCAGAACACTGTACGAGAAACTGGAAAACAACCAGAAGAGGCTAGAAAACAACCATGTGAAGCTATGATGCAAAACTACGAGGCTTGAAAATTCAGTTGTCTCCGACTAAGAATTTAAGTCTAGATAGACAACTAAGTCTTGCTTATCAACGATTGAGTCATGTGTTTTTTTTTCCCTCAGTGATCCGTATTCTCATTTGCAACAATGACTTCTATTTTTCCACACCAGACAAAAGAGCTGAAGCACCAAAATAAACTCTTTGTCTTGTTGACTTTCAATAAGAACCTATTTTATAATGGGATGTATACCATCTAGCGCTGTTTGTGGGAGCAGCACTGTCCATAGTCCTGAAATTAAGTAGACATAGAGAGACAGACACAACTCGTCACTTCATTTAGTTTCTTCCTTTTCTTAGCTGTTTTGAGAGCCGTAAGCTTCAAACAGCAGACTTTTACAGCTAATCCACCCTGATTAATACATTTATACCCAAATAGGCTATATATCATGAATTATTGGGAGCAACTATGCAATTATAAGTAAAATCGGACATTTAGCACTCCCGCATAACCCAAGTGGAATGATTATTTGTTTCATAACCACATTTTCCTGCCACTGTGAGTCAAATCCTTAGCTCCAATTGTGAAAAAGTCGACTATTCAGGGTCACTCTTTTAAAAAACTGCCTGAAAGAACTTGAGAATAACCAGTACATGCTAGAAAAACAACCTGTAGAAGGTAGAACACAGCTGGAAGAAGCTAAAACTAATCAGGAGAAGCTAGAAGACATTCAGAAGAAATTGAGAATCAGCCAGAAGACAACCAAAATAAACTAAAAAAAGAAGTTGGAGAACAACCAGAAGCAAGGAAATAAACAGAAGAAGCTAGAACGGAAAACATTTCGAAGTAGCTAGAAAACAAGCAGAAGCTAAACAACAACTATTGTAACCAGCTCACCTGTTTTCCCCTCTAAGGGCAGTGGCCTTGTAGGTAACCTGTGAGGGTGTGTGTGGAGGGAAGCAGCTCTCTCGGGGTGTTGGTGTGAAGACGGCAGGCAGCAAAGAGTGATGATAGTAGTAGAATTAAGTGTCTTAATGAGCTTGTGGCTACTCTTTAACCTCATGAGAAGACCATGCTTATTGTTCTGGGGTGAAGACAGCCATCCTTCCTTCTGCAGAGTTGTCCGCGAGAAGCTGGTTACCAGCTAATAACAAGCCAAGCTAAAATTAATGTTAGTAAGCCAGCGTGTTCCCAGCTATGGTTCAGATCTGGTAAGCTGTCAAAGAAGCTAGAAAACAATCAGGAGAAGCTGGAACATAAATAAGAGCTGTCACACAAGCGGAGGAAAGTAGAAAACATTTCAAACCAGCAACATTTTTCTCAGTTTCTCTCCTAAGATTTTATGTCATGAGGAAACACCCTTCCTTTTAGAGTTTTTGGAGTCACTGTGAACTGAATTTGACCTGACGACGTTTGTCTTCGTCATCCTCCTCAAAGCTGTGAGGTGGCCACAAACACAGGAATAATGAAATGTTTGGAAGTCTTTTAGCTAAAAACGGAGGAGGCAAGTTTGGTCCTGACAGATGATCAAATTTATTGTTCCCGACTTGAAAAGTTTCAACTGTTCGGTGTGCAGATGGCCAAGAGCTGAATCTCTGTGTGATCTCTGAGTAAACCAGCCTGTCCATCACAGAAATCCATGTAAACTCTTACAAACATTTCCAACACCTTCCACACCAAATTACATTTTTCTTAGTGTAATATCTGAGAGATGGAGCCACGGCAGCGACCCCACTGATTGTACATATCGGGATTAATTTACTGGTCAAAAAGAGTCATGGAGGAGCTTTGGCAAGTCTGAGAAAGTGACCCTGGTGATGTCATAGGGATGTCATCAGCGTCATCAGCAACTACAAAATTTAACTGAACTGTAGGTGTGGAAGTTTACCTGGTGGGGACAGTGTTGAGTTACATTATGGAAAATGCACAGAAGATAAAGTATGTGCTCATACTCCTCAACTAAATCAGAGCAGCACGTCATCATGTCGGGTCCTGAACTTATATTCTGGGGTAAAAAAGCCTGAGCACTTCTGCACCAGACATCAGTGAGGCATTCACTGTATTTCCCAGGATGCATTGCCGTCACATATCTGGGTCAGATGGTGTACAGCTCTACACCATATGTCTGTACTGTAGTGAGGCCACAGGGAATGGAGAACCAAAGTGTGTGTGTATGGACAGGACTTTGGGGAATATGGACCTGGTTTTCCTGAATGAAGCTCTGTCTGCCCATCTTTCTGTGTTTTGGTAGACATTCGTTTCTATGATATCATAAAATATAAGGTGCATTTCTTTCAACTAAATTCAGATTTCCTGTGTAGGTTTAAAAGGTTAGTAGAACAAAAAAAAAGAAAGAAGTCATTAACAGCTCAAATTAATGCAGACCATCTGAAAGGACAAGTTCAGGGTAGATGTACATGTGTACAAACCTATTAGTCCACATTTTAAGTCTGTGGACTCTGATGCCTAACTCCAGAGTGTCCATGTGTACAGAATATCTGAGGTGTAATCACATTTATACATTCAAGCGTACCTAATAGAATAAAGATTAAGTCAAGTCCTTAAGTACTTTGTACAAACACCTGTGCAATCCAACTGCTCTTATGCACTCTTCCTATTTATATTTACGAAAAAGTAATGCACCAGAATTCATATATAGCCCATGTAACCATGAAGGCTGTGATCATGAGACAATTGCGCAGTTGAGAGTAAAGACAGAGGGAGCATGAAGAGTGAAAGTCTGTATAAGGAGGCAGGTTAGGGTGGTGGATGGGTCAAACAAACACAGGACTTTCCCCAGCAGAACAGTGTTCCTGTCTTGTGGGCAACCAGGTGAACTTTAAGTTATTTTAAGGTACATCTTCATGTTATGTTAAGTATGTAACGTGACCACACCCAACCATGATTCTTATCCTAAACCTAAACTAGGTCACTTTACTTTTCTGAACCTAACCTATGTAACTTTACATGAAGTAAACAACATGACGACGCCCAGCCATGATTCTTAGCCTAAATCCAACCTACCTAACTTTACTTTCCTAAACCCAAGTTATGTATTTTACTTTTCTAAATCTACCCTATGTAACTTAACTTTCCAAACCTAAACCCCATAATTTTGTTTTACTAAACTTAACCTGCATAATTTAGCTTTAAGTACATAACTTTATGCTAACCTTTTGAGACCTGGAGCGACATCACTTTTCTTGTGCTGCTTTTAGATGTCTTGTATTAGTATTTAAGTATTTAAAAGTAGTATTTAAACCTTTAAACCTTTAATTTTCTTTTTTAGCTAGGGAAAAACTGTATTCATAATGATAATTATTGTTACATATTTAAAATTATGGTATGGCATTATTAACATTTTAAGCACTATTTTCAGGTCATTTCCTTTTTTTCTTTTTCTTTTTTTAAATTTTCTTGTTTAGAATTTTCTGTTTTTACCAACTTCTTGCTATTTTTTGGGGTTATTTCTTCTTTCATTGCTCATTGCCTTCTTTCAGTGTCTTTGAAAGAAATCAAGCCAATTTGCTGAGGTTTCAAAAGGTTGAATGCATCACTTGACCAACCACGATTCTTTTCTTAAACCTAACCTAATTGACGGAGGCGCTGATTCGTAAGATATCACACAGACTGTGAGCATATGTTGGTACAATGTAGTGCAAATCATTAAAACAGCCCTCAAATAACTCTTGAGGTCATAATGATGCTGCACAGTTTGTGTGTTTTATATTGAGAGGAATCTCTGGTATTTTCCTCATCTCCATATACACAGAGAATGACACACATGTTTAGGCATTTAAATCAGAATATAAGCTGCTGTAAAAAAACATGATGAATTATTTTCATCATATTTAATCATTTATTTAGAGTATATTATATTAATTAATCAATCTCCTGTGACTGTGTTTGCTGATCCAGTGATCCCATGTAAGCTTGACCTGAATGTTGAGAAACTCATCACAATAAATGTGCTTTACATAAGGACAGAAATACAAGAACACACACATTTCATCACCAGCGACTGTGTCCCTGTCTCTTCATATCATGAGGCTCAGAGAGGCCAAACGGAGTGCACTCAACTCACAGGGCAAAAATAATAACATTAAAAATCATCAGCTCAGAGCTAATCCCACCACGGCCTGTAAACATTTTAATACCGCGGTGATTAGCAGCGATCCTAAACCCCAGCCCTCTCAGTCCTCCCAGGCGCCGGCTCCTCTCCCACCCCAGCTTGGCTCACCGTCCCTGGAGGAGGCAGCCAGGCGAGACCCTGGATTAAGGCCACTCAATGCTTTGGACCCTCGAGCCCCGAAAGTTAAACCCCTGGACGTTCGCCACTTAATTTCTCTAAGTGACATCGGCTTCGTTGTTATGATTTCAATTAAAGTTGGATTTAATCAAGTGGCTTTTTGGCAAAAAAAAATGTTGCCATGTTCTCTTTCTTCCTTTTTTTTTTTACTGTGTTTTTTTTCCAATTTTAAATTCTGTTTATATATTTATCTATCCTTTTATTTTATTTCTGTGTGAAAGTGGGATGTTGTGTTTCAGGGGGAGGGGGGATGATTTTTCAGATGAGCGAGCAGATGTTGCACTTCCTCAAGAGGGATTTATGTCAGAATAGGAACACACACACACCACACACACTGGGCTTCATGTCATTATGCATGCGTTTCAACAATCAACAACATCGACATACTAAAGACGGGAGAGAAAAGCGCACCATTAACATACTGCTTTTAAAGTTGAAATCTAAGTGATGGAACAATGTCTTTGAATCTGATGTTGGAGATTAACCAAGTGTTAATGTAAACTAACTGCTTTTTACATTTATAGGAAAATGTTTTGTTATGTTTGTAAGAGGAAGTAACAACGCGTCTTCCATTTTGCGGCTATGTCTGGATGATAGCCCCAGCTTTCCAAGAACTCCTGCACGATTTCATGTCCCATGTTTCAAGTGATTAATTTAACCCCAGCTACTACCTTTTCCTAACCCTAACCAAGTGCTTTTTGTGCCTAACCTTAACCAGACCTGCTTGTTATACCTTAAAACAGCCAGACGAATATTCTTGAAGCAGCTCACGAGGGTTTTTGCAAATCTAGGGTTACCATTTAGCCATGAGCCTCTTTTGCCACCACATCCTTACATGATCTGGTACGACCAGTAGCTAACAGTGGCTACTGTTGTATTTAGATAGATATGGCTGCGTAGCTGCCTCGTTTGCTGGCTGGTAACTGCTCTCTTATTTGTGCTTTTTATGCTATGTTTTAGCATGTCACAGATTAACAGCTAAGTGGTTTTATCACCTAAGTAAAACAGGAAGTAAACACATTGTGCCTCAACACCTTGTGGTACATGGCTGTTTAAAGAGAAATGGATACAGCGTTGCCGGCAGGTCACAAAGCAGCCTCACTTATAAGTTTGCATCATTGCCTACAATGTTCTAATGCACCCAGAAATACTGAAGTGATAGCTACCATGGTCAGAATTTTCTGTCATATCACTCACCACTAACCTGCTACATGTGCTGCTCAAACTCGTGGCTAACATTGTTTTGGGGATCTGTTATTGTCTTCACCTCTTTCAGCATTCACCCGATTCCACTTCGTCCCAGTCACCAATTAGTCCTCACCAAACCACCAGTGAAGAAGAGGCAAAGCAGGCCTGGAGTGCCAATCATAAGAAACCAGCTGCAGGTCTGTCCCGTGGTACAAACCTGCGCCGAGCCGGCAGTGTCAAAGACTTGATCAATAAGTTCTCTGGTTCGGATGCCCCACAGAGCCCCACCTCTGGAGCAGGGAAAGTCGCAAAGTCTCCTTCTGCAGAGGCTCTTGAGTCTCCAAAGTCTAGGTCGAGTCCATCCACACCAATTAGTGTCAGACAAGATGAGGGTCCAGTTCCCAGCATCACTGTGACGCCTCCATTCAGGGAGACCAGTCAGAATGTGGCTCGATCAGCTCAGAGAAGCACCAGTACTAGTCAGATCACGGCGAGAATTGATTGTCCAGTAGGAAGCAGCGCTGAGAAGACTGACTCAGAAGCAAAGAACAAAACGCAAACCCCAGTCTCTGGTAGAGACTCGGTGGCTGACTCCGGCATGGGATCGGTAAGCAAACAAACAAACAAACTCCTGACCAGCCATTTTGGTGCCCTTGCATGAAACGAAAAGCTCTGCATCTTCTCTGCGTGAAGACGACACAACAGCATGGTGCTGCAGGTTTTTGAAATGCATCCTCTTGCATGATGAAAGCACTGATTAATCCGCATGACGGCTAGAAAGCATAAAACCATGGCAAGATTCTGAAGCATCTTCAAGCGTACTAATCAAAATGGCAGAACTCACTCACAGATTTAACTCTAACCTCTCTTTGATTCTTTCGCTGTAAATGAGCTTCATGTGTTGCCATTTTTGTCTTTGGCCTAAAATGATACCAACAAGCTTCATGCCATGGCTGTGTTGATTTTTACTGCATGATTGCAGTAACTGGGACAAATGACAGTGATTGGGGCAAACATTTGTGTATTTTTGAATTATGTTGAGTTTCTGTCTGATAATTTGCTTGGTGAGAACCATGAGTGCAGCAACTTATTGTGCATATTATCTACAGTATGTTCAAAGATGGGGCAAAGTCATTGTTTTGCAAGTCACAAGAAAGTCATAGCCAAAAATCTTGGTTGTGAAGTCCAAAGTCGATTCCCAAGTCAAGCCCAACTTCTAAACTTTGTGTTTCAAGTCTGCTCTGCCAAACACAACTTTCCCTACTGATCATGAATTGTGATTGGCTGTTGAATTGAACTGATACTTGTTTTCAGAGAATTAAATCCAATCTTGCAGACTTTTTCAACCTTTAATATTTGGGTTTGGGGAGGATATCAGTATCGATCACTCTTAGTCAAAAGCCTTAAATCTAAGTGAAGTCATAAGTCCTTGGTGTAGAAGTCAAGTCTTTTTATATTTAATCATTAGGTTCATGACTTGACTCTGAGTCATGTGATTCAAGTCCACACCTCCTTCAAAATCAACTTCTCTCCCACTGTTTACTCCCAAATGTTTTAAGCGAGGCTTCCTTCATTACGATCATACCAAAGGTTCATAAAGTCACAAAGTGGGAGGGACTATTTCGGACACTTCTAGTTCCAGAAGTAAAAGTTTCATTCATTTTTCCTGTAGACAGTGTTAAGTGATTCACAGGTGGAACATGTCTACAGTTTGTATCAACATGAAACTCTTCATTACAATAAAGATGAAGAAATATGTAAGAGATTTGTGGCACTTGCAGAGTTCTTCTGCTCCATAGTGCCCAGACAAGTTGACTTCAGCTTCAAAGAAACCCCATTTAGCATCTTGATGAAGGCCTGAGCCGGAAATATTTGGGGATAAATTGCAGAAAGCTAGTGCACGTTGATGTTGACTTATTTCCATAGAAGTTTAATACAGTTGTGTCAATTAATAGGTATCTTTTTTGTCCATCTGAAAACTTTTTTTGTGAACTTAAAAACCCCTAGAACTTTCCCCTTCATGCCATGTTTTTTTCTTTGTGTCATATATTCATATCAGCTTTTGCTCAGTGAATTCATCCATACCACATCTATATTTGTTCCCCCGGGTTGATTGGTGAGTACTTGCCCTCCAGCAGAGGTACATATATAAGTCAGGTTTATTTCATCCCTCCTTCCCCACCTTCTGCCCATCTTCTCCAGGAGTCTGAATTTGATTCAAACAAGCAGCCCGACAGCCCGTCTGAGGATGAGCCCACCACACCCCGAGCCGTGCCACCCACCCAGAACCCGAAATATCAGCTGTTCCTCAACAAGGAGCCCAAAACTAACGGGTTGAGCGGCAGGGATGCAGATGGCCCAGGAGGCGGCGGGACGGTGGGGGAGAACGGCCCCAGGCTGGCGCGATGGGAGACCAACCGGCTGGGGCTGAACCACTTTAAAGGTTCCCTGGAGTCCCTGGCCTCACGGGACTGGGACACTACGTCTGACAGGGTGAGTTAGGCGAACTGTGGATATTAGAGACAGTTTTGATGATGATCAGATATCTGTCATATCTGTGATTCAGAAACACAGGACCTGTTATTAAACAGTGCCATCTCCTGGACAAAACGTAGCTTTTGGGTCTCTTATTGGCCATGCACTGCAAAAATCCCCATCTTGTATTATCATTACTGAAACCTTAAAGTATTATTGTCTTAAACAAGTGAAAAAATCTGCAGGATCAATGAAATGTAAAGTGGTATTTTCATGTATTCTCTCTTATTCTGTCTTGTTTCAAGATGCTGCTCATAGAAAAGTCTTGAAACAAGTTGATTTCTCACTAAACTAGAAGAAGTATTTTTTAAAATTAGACTTTAATGACCCAATAATAAAACCAGAGTTAGTTAGTAAAGTGGGGATGTTTGGTGTGGTTATTACAAACTTGATTAATACCAGAGTTTCTCACTTTTGCCTGGTCTTGTTCGTTTTAGATCTCAAAATTCTCAAGATGCTCAACAATCAGCTTTAAAGGTTGCATACTGATTTTAGACATCTCTTATCCTGAATCTAATTAAATCCACCTTTTTTTTTTTTTTTTTTTTTAAAAAAAGACACTTTTAATTAAACATTGCGTAATGATGATTAACATACTCACACTGAAGAAGACTTTCTGTCGAAACGTCTGTGTTTCTGGTAACACCACCCAAGTTGGTTTATTAAATTTACCAAAAGGACATTTGTGAGTGCTGGCATCTTTTCTCTTTTTTTTCTTCTTTTTTTTAACATACAGAAATAGAAATCTACTCTCAAGTGAGTAACTAAATTGACTCACTTTGCAATGGACCTCTGGAACGGTCAAAAAATTTGAGTCAGAGAATCTTAGGGGTCTAGCAGGCACATGTATCTTGACTATGTCGGACAGATAAGTTGGGGCAAAGCCATTCAGTGATTTAAAAACCAATAAAGGAATTTTGAAATTAATTCTGTGACAGACAGGTAACCAATGTAATGATTTTAAAATTGGAGTCAGGTGGGCTATCTCTGTCTGATCCCAGAGAGACTGACCCAGTGTTCAAGTATTTCCAGCAAAATATGACAGATGATACATGTTTTATGCAGCCAATGTATAATAGAATTTTTCCTTTCCAGTTGTTGAACAACGCCATCGCCTGGACAAAACACAGATTTAAGGTTTCTTATTGGCCGCCCTGATTACTGTTTTCACAATACTCAATTACACCAGAGTTTCTCAACTTCTTCTGACTTTTTAACCTGTTTTAGATCCTAAAATTGTGAAGATGTCCAACAAAAAGAGAGTTGTCTTACGAAAGTATGAGAAACTCTGAATTATACAATGTTAAGAGTGCCTCAAATCAATCAAATCTAATGAATGTAAGCACGTTTAATGCAATATTAGGTCTGACTTGTGTAAATCATAATAAATAATACAAATATAAGTATTTCATTTGGTAATTTACCACATATAATCATATGTAATTAACAGCTGATCATAACATCATGATTCAGTCATCAGTGTAATAATTTTTTTTACCATTAGCCAGTAACATACATCCTGTTTTTGTAATAATCTATGTGAGCTCCACGCTCAAGCTTAATGTGCCTCTTCATCATGTGCTCACATGTTAAATAAAAACATTTTAAGTTGTTGATTTTTTTATTTTAATAACAGTTAGGAGACTAATGCAGTGTTAAATGTATGACATTATCAGGGTTGTTGTTCATGTTTGATTAAGGTTCCTACAGTCATGGAAAACCTGATAAGGCCATGGAATTTCACAGTCACATTTCCAGGCCTGAAAAAAACGTCATGGAATTAGTTAAACTTATTCAATGTTTTGGAAAACTCATGGAATATTGTTGTAGGTAATGACTTTGTTACAGTAATCTTCCTTGGATAGCCCATGCCTAACATAAAGACAAATGTATAGAGTTTGAATCAGATATGTTAGGAAAAAATGCCAGGCAAGTGAAATTAAAAATATATACATTATGGATCCTTGAAAAGTCATGAAGTAGTTTGGAAATTTTGTCCATGAAAATGTAGCAGTTTACAGCAGTGAAGTTAGAGCCCTCTGTCCTCACACTGATTGTTGGCTTTTGTATTTTCTGTCTGGCTTTCTTGTCTCTCACTCCATTTGTTGTTCTGTTGTTTGCCATCAAATCATTGCTATCTTGTTTGTTTGTTTGTACAGTGGGGTGTTGAGAGCCCTCCCAGAGTGTTCAACAGTCCATACACCACGACTTCCTCCATGGATTACAACCCCATGTACCGAATGTCTGAATTCAAGGTATGTTGTGGAAAAAAGGTTTCATGTTTCTGTATTTTATAAGATAACGTAGCTTTAGAGACACTCCTAAGATCACAGAATAATAATAAATTGATATTTAAGCAGGCAACACAATTTGGATGTAAACGAAATCCTTCAAATACTGAAAATTTCAGCTGAATCTAATGTTTTATCTAAAATTGACATTAATAGTATACTATGCAGGTTATTACTTTTACAACTGTTTCACACAACATTCAAGCTTGGTCTTCTGAGGCTGACTATGGCAGGATACTGACCCTCCTCTCTGCCCCTTCTCCTCTCCTCATCCCCAGGTAACAGGCGGACTGTCTCCTGCTACTTCAGAGATGAACCTGTACAGCTTCAACAGCCGCAGTACCAGTCCAGTGAGCATGCCCACGCCAACCCTCGCCTCTTCCCGCCCCCGATTCTCTGCCTACGACACTCTGAGGAGGAGGAACGAGGTCACCAACACTGTACGTTTGCTCACAAACGGATAACACACACTCTATCATTGTGTCCACATTTTAAGTTTTTTTTTGTTAAATGTGTAATTTTGTCACTACAGGTGGTACCCACCACCACCCACTACAGCATGCGCTCTGCCACTCTGGGAGCACCAAATAAGAAAGACTACATAGAGGAGTTGACCAAACAGATGGACGTCCTCCAGAAGGTAAGCCTCGCCACGTTCATTTTGGGATTCAAGCACATGTAGTTCTGCTGGAAACATATGGTTTGTTACCATAAGTAGCAGAATTCTTGAGCCAGAATGACTGCTAGTTGGTGCTGCAGTATAATATGTTGTGGTATTTAAACCTATGTAGTTTGCACCCATAGCTATTTTCATGGTGTGTGTGTGTGTGTGTGTGTGTGTGTGTGTGTGTGTGTGTGTGTGTGTGTGTGTGTGTGTGTGTTTTCCAGCGTAACCAGTTCCTGGAGGCAGAGAGTGTGGAGATGGAGAAGGAGAGGAACCAGATAAGGTCAGACATGATGTTATTTCTCTGTCTTTCTTATTCTCCTCTTTGCTTCCCCTTTGGTCTCATTTTCTTTTTTTGATGTAACTGTACCTGTGTAATGCTGCTTTCATGTCCTCTTTAGATGTTCCCATCTCCCAAGCGGAGAATTCTTTCCTCCAACTTCAGTGTGCTCATGAGCTTTTAAGCCAAAATGTGGAAAAAAAACATGGATACCACAAAGATGATGTGTTGTGTTCAATCATACAGAGCCTATAACTTCTCGTGAGTGAATATTCCTGTGTTTTTCACATGTTCATTTGGACAAATAAAAAAAAAACTTTATCAAACAAGATTTTAAGAAAATCGCCGACTTCCCGTGTTGTTGTTCCGGTTTGAGCGGGCGCAACTTCCGGTTACTCTGACACCACCTGAACGCCAGGTGGGTGTGGTTTTGCAGTCACGTGACAAACATGGCGCGCGAATTTCAGGTGTGGGAAGAGTTGGATGATCCTACAGGCAGCAGGTGTTCTCTGAAAATGAAACACAATGTTGGATATGATCCAAACAAAACAAAGGAAAGTGATTATGTTCCCACAACTTGACCGATTTGCCCGGTGTGGACACGATCGTCGTTACAAATGGCCGCCTCCTCCAGATCTAAGGTTACGGCGAGCCGATGAAAGCACACAACAGACTAGTGGATTATAACTACTTTGTTTGCGGTTGGGTCCCCGACTGAAACGACGACTCTTGTTTTTGGTCGGGTGTGTAAATGTGCTCGAGTATAACTGTCTTATATTTCAACTCTGTATGTGAAGGCACCGCTGCCAGGCTAACGTTGCTAGCTAACGCTACAAGCTAACGTTCGTAGCTAACGTTGCTAGGTAACATTACTAGCTAACGTTAGCTTACTTTAGCTACTGTTATTTACCTACTAGGTCTACAGTTTACAGAGGTCTTGTGATAAGAAGTTGGCATAACAGATTGTAATTGCATCCAACTCGAGGCCTGTTTTACACAACGCTTTCGAGGGATAGTTATGAGTCGTGTTGTATGAGGTCAGTATCCATAGTCTGTGTCGGCACGCCCCCCGTTTGGAGAAGCAGGCAGGAGTACCATCATGGAAGCTAAGCAATGTAACATTACTGCTGTGAACAGGGGGCAGCAGCAAATATGTATATTTTAGCCACCTAAAAGCAATATCAGTTTGTGTATCCAATATGTAGAATATTTTAACCTCTTCCCTCACGGTCACACAGCCCTTTCCAAGGCAAACTGAACCAGTATGCTCTCTTCTATGCACCAGACTCCATCGACAAAAACAATAATTTTAGCTGGTGAACACAGAAATCTGCTGACCTACTTCTGCCATGATCAGCTGGTTAGTTTGTGTTATTGTGCAATTTCTCCTGAATCTGAACTAACAATTTAAAGCACCAAAGTCACACAATAACCCAAACAAACTGAATAATAATAGAGGCAGCGGTAGATGAGCAACCCCTGTTTACAGCAGCATAAAATTACTGTTTTTGTCAAGGGAGTCTGGCTCTGAAGACATCATAGATGAGTTTTACTTTTGGGTCAGTTTCCTGTCGCAAAGGGCTGTTTGACACCAAGATTAGGAGGTCAAAATGTTCCCAATATGTGTAACAATGTCATAATAACACGGACACCTAGTATACATTTTTTAGTGTATAAATTATAAATATTACAAATAGAAATTGAATGTGTTGTAGCCCACTAGAGTGAAATAATCAGTTGCTTTTGCAGTTTACCAGATACATTTTGCTGCAGTAAAAATGACTGAAGGGAGATGAACAGACTGACTACTTTATTTTAATTGATAAAACTGTTGACAAAGCTGTCTTTCGGGGGCATACTTTGCAGTTGAAAAAGGGTAGTAAATTGCAATATTTGGCAATATATTTTATCACAATACTCAGCATATCGCAACAGGTTTAAAATCAAACTCATTTTGTATCGTGACGCATGTATTGTGATGATATGGTATCGTGGGGCCTCTGATGATTCCCACCCCTCGAGTACAACATTGATTTTTTTTTTTTTAGATGGACTGTTTTGTGGGCGGATAAAATGTGTTTTGCTGCCGCCCCACCCACAGCAGTGCATTGTTTCGTTTCTGTGGCGTTACTCCCGTCTTTACTGGCCCTCTCAAGTTAAAATTTGAATCATTTTACACCTGCAACCACACCCCTTAGGGATGTCATAGTGTTCTGACTCCACCCTCAGTACACTTCTGCTTCACTGATGTGAGGTAGCTAAACTCCTCTTGTTCTTTGGCTCTACTCCTCTCTGTCATCTCAGTGAAAACCTTGAGTTTGACACATCGCAGTCTGATAACTGTCTCCCTGTGAAGGTTTGAGATGCGCGGCCTGCTGGTGAACAACGAGGACCTGCTGAGGACCAACGCTCAGATGAACAACGAGATGAAGAGGATGAGAGAGCAGATGATAGAGATGGAGAGAGAGAACCAGGCGATGGGGGAGAGATGCAGAGAGATGGAGGTGTGAGCAGATAGATGGCTGGATGGAATGAGTAATACCACACTTATCCATGTGTTTGAATGCCTGACTCTTTTTTTTTTGCACCTTGCAGATTGAGGTGAAGGAAGCCCGGGACATGATGGTGGAGGCCAACACTCAGGAATACGCCTTCAATTTTCTCCAGCAGTCTCTCAAGAACAAGATCCAGGATGCTGAGGTACACATCGGAAACTAAACTCTGTTGCACTGATGAATTTACATAATAAACAAGCATGTGCTGCCTGGTTTTTGAAGATTACAGTCGATGCAGAAATATGACACATTTGAAAACTATGCACCACCAAAACATCCAGCTAAGAAAAACATATTTATATGGAAATCAACTACTGCACATATAAAACTCAGTGATAGTCTGTAGACAATTTACTGAACTCAGCAATAGGTCTGGTTTTATTAATCCGCATGAGAATGCAGTTATGAGCATGGTGTCCAAACCTCTTCCTTATTGGTGCGTTCAGGTGTTGAGAGTTGACATATGAGAGTTATCTGACAGTAAGACACACGCACATTATATGAGGAATCCGAGCTCTGAACTGTGTGTTTGTTTTTCAGGACAACCTGGAGAAGCAGACGCAGCACGCCCAGACTCTGTCTGAGAAGCTGTGGCTGGCAGAGAGACAGCTGGAGGAGCTGGAGGTGGACAGAGACACCAGAGACAAGAGGACATCTGAGATGAACGCAACCATCCTCAGACTGGAGACAGAGGTACAGAGAAATTTGACATGTACAGGGAACCTTCCCAAAAGTTATTAGCAGAAACAAACCAGATGTTTGTATGTACCTTTTAATGTGTTTCTGTGTGTCTCCAGCTCGGTGAAGCCGTGCAGGCGTCCACACAGGCTTCAGCAGAGCTGAATCTGCACCAGAAGCTGCGTGAAGACAGCCAGATGAGAGTGGAGGAGCTGGAGGAGTCTCTGCTGGAGAAGGAGCAGGAGCTGCAGAAAATGCAGCTCCTTGTCAACAGACTGCAGGGAGAGGTACGTTCATTTGTCCAACACTAATACATATTATCATTTCATACTAACATCAGCCAGTTAACATGCAGGTCATGTATTATAGCTAGGTTTTATGTTTTTGTATAAATGAAACAAAGTCAAAAGATAAAAAGTTGCTGCTTTTTAATTATAAATGAGAACACCTTTGGTTTAAATGCACCCTCAGGATCTGTGTGTTTTTGCACGTGTGTGTGCAGGTCTCTGGTAAGCTGATTGATAAGGAGCGGACGCTGGAAGAGGAGATCCAGTTGAGAGAGAGGATACAGCTACAGTGTAAACAGGCTGAAAGGATGGTGGACGACCTCCAGATGGAGCTGCAGAGCACCAACCAGACCAAAGAGGACCTGGCCAAACAAGTCAAACAGGCTCAGGTACTGATTTAAATCATTCAGTCGCAAAAAAAAGTGCATTAATATAACGTAAAATCCATATGCAACTTCAAAGCACATAAAAAACACTTCTTGTGATGCCCCCCGTCTGGGTAGCAGTTAGCACACTGCTGCTATTAATAAAGCAAATATTACTTAGTCACATCCATGTTGGTTGTCACCTTTGCTTCTCCTCCTGGGATGAAATGTTACTGGGTTCAGCTTATTGTTGGTTTGTTTAATGTAAGAAAAATATGGAGTATTACCAGACTTCAACACAGAAATATATGTTTGTATCAACCTGTATGGGATTTTAGAGCGCTAACCAAGCCGAGCATTGAATCCTTGAGGTGAACTCTGCTCATTCCCATCTGTAGCTCAAACAGTATCCACAGAGTGTTTGCCTACGTGACCTAATGATTCAAACAGAGATGTCCACTTGAATTAATCAGTCATGCAAACCATCAGAGTGTTGGGGTTAATGAGGTATTAATTATGCAAATCCTGTTTAGCAATCAGCGTGCTAATTCCATAATCCCAAATATTCATCATGTCGCTATTTCTGAAGATACTTAATCTGTCCCGTTTCTCAATAACCTGAATGTGTTGTGCTGACGAGACAACAGACAGCTGACCTCAGATAAGAGGCTGCCTGAAAAATGTTTGGATGATGACATTTTTTTAACTCTTCTTCTTTCAGGAGAAGATGATCGACATGGAGAGCGACCTGGAGGAGCTGCATGACAGCGAGCAAAGATGGGCTGCCAAACACAAGAGAGCTATTGAACAGGTAAACACAGTGGGAACAGGAAGTCAGTTAACTGATATTATTTTGTCCTGTACAGGACTGTAAGAAGTCCAACATCCATTTTTTCCATCTGACTTCATTCAGCTGGATATTAAGATATTTGTGTGTTTACTGTCAGACCGAGCAGCTGCAGCTGAAGTTGCTCCAGGAGAAAGATCTGAACGACCATCTGGAAAGTGAGAAGGCCTCCATGGAGAGACAGGTACTGAGTGTGCTTCTTTTTTTTAGTCTACATGTAACACAATACCTCTCTCCAATGCTGTATTTCAATCTTATTAGACCTGTAAAGAACTAATAAAACACTTTAATAGTAATTTTTAAAAAAAACTAAAAAAAATTCAAAATAATAATAAAAAATAAAATAAATGGATCCCTTAAATTTAACTTACTGTTGAACTGCTTTGGACATTTTAAAGTGTACAAATCGACTTGTCAGTGTCCTCCAGTGGAAGAACAGTGTAATAGAAATGGTGTTGATAAACTGTTCTTTGGCATTTATTCTTTCTTGTCACTTATTGGCAGGTATTTCTGTGATAACCTAATGTAGACCCAAAATATTTGCCCTGTTTCCCAGTCACTTTCTAATGATGACACAGATGCAGAATTTCCAAGGGTTAGAGTTACAGTTTGAATATTGATGATAACTGTAAGTCAAAAATCTGGATTAAAAGGTTAGAAGAACAAAAACAAAGCGAGCAACAAGCTTGTAATATCTTATCTAATTAGTATGTCTCTCTGTCTATAGCTGCGTGAGATGCGTCTGGAGGTGGAGGAGCTTCAAAGCTCCAGAGTGCAGGAGGATGTCATCTCCAGGGCGGAAAGCAAAGTCAAAGAGCTGGAGAACATCCTGAGGACCGAGGAGAGGTCAGTCACATGGCTTTCAAACAAACCTCTGTTACAACTTCTCCAGCAGTGTATCAGTATGAAGGAGGATTAGGGCCGTGTTAAAGTATTAATAAATAAATCTTAGATTTTGAGAATAGTCTTACATCTACTGTCACCCCCAACATTGTTTGTACACACTTTGTCGCTTTTTATATTGTGTTACCCGACTTTCCAGTCCTAAAATTCAAGTATAATCTTGTATTATTTTGACTTCATTCTTGTAGATTTATGACTTTACTCTCGTAGATTTACGACTTAACTCTCGTAGGTTTATGACTTTACTCTCGTAGATTTACCACTTTACTCTCGTGGGTTTATGACTTTACTCTCGTAGGTTTATGACTTAACTCTCGTAGGTTTATGACTTTATTCTCATAGATTTACCACTTTATTCTCGTAGGTTTATGACTTTATTCTCGTAGATTTACCACTTTACTCTCGTAGGTTTATGACTTAACTCTCGTAGGTTTATGACTTTATTCTCATAGATTTACCACTTTATTCTCGTAGGTTTATGACTTTATTCTCGTAGATTTACCACTTTACTCTCGTGGGTTTATGACTTAACTCTCGTAGGTTTATGACTTTACTCTCGTAGGTTTATGACTTTATTCTCATAGATTTACCACTTTATTCTCGTAGGTTTATGACTTTATTCTCGTAGATTTACCACTTTACTCTCGTAGGTTTATGACTTAACTCTCATAGGTTTATGACTTAACTCTCGTAGGTTTATGACTTTATTCTCGTAGATTTACCACTTTACTCTCATAGGTTTATGACTTTACTCTCATAGGTTTATGACTTTATTCTCATAGGTTTATGACTTTACTCTCGTAGATTTACGACTTAACTCTCGTAGGTTTATGACTTAACTCTCGTAGGTTTATGACTTAACTCTCATAGGTTTATGACTTTACTCTCATAGGTTTGACTTTATTCTCGTAGATTTACGACTTTACTCTTGTAGGTTTATGACTTTACTCTCATAGGTTTACCACTTTATTCTCGTAGATTTACCACTTTATTATTGTAGGTTTACGACTTTATTTTCAAGTTTTAAGATTTTGTTCTTTAACATGGCCTTAATCCTTCTTCATAGTATCAGAAAGTGTATTTTGTCATAAGGTTCTTTTTTTAAAAAGAAAACTGAAAGACTAAAACATGTTCCTGAGACTTTGTTTGTATTCTAAGGTCACTCTCACACCTGTAGTTCAGCTTATTTAGTCTGGACCCAGTCGTACAGGCAGCTCATTTATTGAACAGCTTTGGTGATTGTATCGTTAGCTCTACAGGGACCCATGCGGAAAAATCACGCTCAGGTTATGTGCTGATTTATCTCCTCTGATGAGCTTAGGATTTAAAAACTTGATTAGGAATATTATTATTATTCACTGCACCTGGACCTCATGTGATTAATAGGCATGGACAGGTAGAAATGATACAAAAAAGAGGCCCCTTGCATCGTACTGTATTGGGAGGACAGTACCTGTGTGGTCCCTGCATCTCAGTTTTTAATCAGGAAAGGAAAGTTAACTATTATGTAACCATAACAATATAACCAAACATGCAGATACACAGGTATGTGCTAATGTGTTTGTGATGTGTTTAGGAACAAGTCTGTTTTGACAAACACCATCAGTAAACTGGAGAGGAGGATCAACGATCTGACCGATCAGATGGAGGAGGAGCACAGGATAGCTACTGAGCAGAAAGACCTGGTAACACTCTCACACGCACATGCACACGCACGCACACACACTACTAGGGTTGTCAGATACTAGAATTCCTAACTTCAATTTAATACCATGGAAACATTGACATTGGATACCACAAGGAAAAACTGACACAACATTGAGGGCACTGAAGTTTAGACTTTTATTAAATATAAATATAACAAGGCTATAACATGACAATGACTTTTCCTTTCTTGGTCAGTAGCAGAGAACAGCAGAATGACTGAAGTAAACGAACAACAACTACATTTTTACAATTACAAAAATAAAATTCTTCTTGGGGTAGTGAACACATTGTAAGGCCTCTGAGATTATCACACATACCAAAGGCAAGAAAGTGCAAGTAAAAAAAAAACAGAACTTCAAGACAAACCCAAATGGAGGTAATAACTATTTTTATAGGCTATAACAGTACTTGCAAATTATTATATTTAACCAGAGCAAATGAGATGAGAGATTAGACTTTCTTAGTATCCCTGAATTAATTTAGTTTTGCAGGGAGGCATTAACACACATGTCACAGCACTGAGGTCAGTGAACAGTAGCAGTCATCAGTCAAGGTCAAGTGCTGTCTATCCAAACTAAACGTGGCTCTCTGATTGGTCCTGCAGATCACTCAGAGGATGCGCTCTCTGAAGCGTCAGCTGAACGAGGCAGAGGAGGAGGCGAGCAGGAGGGAGGCACAGTACCGCCACACCCAGAGAGAGCTGGCAGAGGAGAGGGAGACGAACAGCCGGCTGCAGAGGCAGCTACTCGACCAGCACCTGCAAACAAAGTACGCACAAACACATGCACTCATATTTGTTGTGGAATTTCGTAGATTTTCTCTTGGTAGCACCTGCCACCCACTCTGAAATGTGTGTTTTCTGTAGCCATGCAGATTAGTTTCCACTACATTAAAGGCACAAATACATGTCAGGGTTCAACCCCTTTTTTTTTTACTTGCCCGGTCAGGCAAGTTGGTCAGAGATCTACTTGCCCAAAGACTGCAGTTATTTTTATGTTATGTAATCTCCATTCACACTGTATTAATTAATTAAAACAACATATGTCATGTATTGTAGCTTAATTCCTACACAAAAATGACAGTGTCAGGGCTTAAAGTGAAAAACTTGTCAATCATTCTCCGTCTATAATTTGGCGCCCTACTTGAGCCATGCCCACCTCTATTTATTTTTTACCCCTCTCTCCAGTTCTGCTGTATTAACACCGGGTTTAATATGTTTTGCTTCCATCTCTCTGCCCTGCTCTACTCTACTTCAACGCTACTTAGCTCTCTCTCTACTCTACCAGTAGACTACCACATCCACCCGTTGCACAAAACGCACACAGCAGTGTTTCCCCTAGGGTGGAGTTGTAGCAGCGGAGGTGAAGCACACGCATGAAAAATAATTTTCACATGCGTGAAACTTTTTTGTATGCTTGCAAAGCACAGCCTGCTGGGATGTTTCTATGTATCTACTGGCACCAGGAGGGCTCTTTAGGACTAAGTATACATAGTACATTTGTGCACAAAGGTGTCTCAAGATTTAGGAACAAACAATTTTATTGAATATAATAAAGTAAAAAGTCACTAGACATGCTACTGTTTTGTGCTATGACCTATTTAAGTGCTGGAAGTTGTTATTTACGTGACAACGCCTATGTCTGTGCATAACAGCAGTCTGTTGATAGTTATTTACACAGTGTCCATAACAGTAACTGTCAGCTGACAAACTGCACCGGGCTCGGGGTCAGGTTTGGTCAGGAAAATGCAGCCTGAGCCGCTCTAGCGTGCTCACCTGTGTGTGTGGCGGAACTCTGCCGTGTGCGATACAGAGAGCAAAGGAGAATTGTTAACGCGTGACCATGTAGAGACGCACATGACACCATAAATAGTATATTGTTATGTTATTATATGAAGCGGCCATTGCGCAAAATAATATCAATGGGGGCTGTGGGCAGGACATTGTTACACAGTGTGTGCCTGTGACTTCAGGCAGAGAGACCGCTGCATCAGAGCCAAAGGAGCACGTTTTAAAATGAGTTGTTAGTTTACGTGCCTGACCTTGAGTTTTACTTGCCCCGGGCAATCGTTATTGTTGAGCCCTGCATATACAGTCTTTCACAGTTTCAGTATTTTGATGGCACGATATCTCTCTAACAGGCGTAAGGAGACTCTGACCATCCGCCAGACTCTGGATAACCTGAAGCTGGACCTGAGTGTTGACGACGAAGACGAAGATTATCAGCTGCCACAAACAAACGTCTCCAAAGTCTGAACCCTCACACTCCACACACCATGCTACATCTCTACAATGATTTAGTGTGTGGTAGCATTTTCAAAACCTGCCACCACGTTATCACAGTAAGAGGCAGGAGACTAAATTCATTCTTCCAAAAAAGGGAAAGGATAAGCTGCATTTGACGAAACCCAAAAGTCCACTAGGATCCTTTATTTACCACTGCTGTGTTATGTGAAATCTCCTGGAGTTTGTCCTGGAAAGAACCATGTAATCAAGTACTAATAATATGTAATGTGTTGAATTATACTGTTTAAACTTGTACACCAATTTGAAATAATTGCATAATTAGCTTACCTCTTATTCAAAGGAAATGTTTCTTTACAGGAAACTTCTCAGTAAAATGTCAGGAAATTAGAGACCTGACATATTTATCGCCCTCCCCTGACGACTAGCAGGAATTACAACCATTTACAGTGAAGAGCGAAGCTCCTGGTGGGCTCACAGCCTCACTGTCAGTGTGAGACACAAAGATTAGCCTGTCAACAATAAAGTGAAATGCCTGTTTTCTGCTTTTCTATTACACAGAATATTTAACAGAATAATTGTCTACTTGTTTGCCAAAGGAACTAGGTGCAGAAAGATGCTGACAAACATAAAGGGAAAACTCACTAGTGGACAGTGAGGGGGAAAAGTGCCTTTAAAGAACTTTAAACAGCCTGAAATACATTTTGGAGTGTGGAAGCTTCAAGGTCTTTAAGTGAGTGCACTCTTATGACTCTGACAGGACTCATTTAGATTTGTTTTTTTTTTTAATTAATAGAAAGTTATCTGGTGGAGCTTTGCTGATTTTTCTTTCACACAGAGGGATTATCCATGTTAGAGGCTGTTGAGTTTAATATGTTTTACACATTCACCTGCAGTATTTGAACATATTTCATGGTGGTTGACACATAACTGCAGAGGAGGGATCTCCGGATGTGACACGCAGAAACGATTAAGAGATTATTTATATTGAACAATTTTTTTAATGTTGTTTTTATCATCTGAAGATTGCTAATTCTGTATTTGTAATTGTTTGTGGGGCAAAACGTATGATTTTAGAGAATGAAATGTATGATTTTTTTTTAAGTTCAGTTTCAGGTATTTTAGGGGTTTTGCTGCTGTATTAATGTAATGTACTGTGCCTTCCACTTACAGTATCTGTTTGTGAGATAAGATTTAAGGGGTAGGATTTTTAGTGTCAGTGAAGATGACCAAAAAAGCACACTTTACACTTGTTATCCAGATTGAATCAAACCACACAAAAAATTACTGAATATAGTTTCTATATCTTTAAAAGTGAATCAACTGAGAGGTTTCAACTATCAAAAGAAACATAAATGTCTAAATATAGTTTAGATCTAAGATGTGTGTTAATGCAGTAAGTGGAAGAGGCAAAAAAGAATAAAATAATAGATTGTGTTAAAAAATGTAAAAATGTGTAAAATGTTCTCTGTGTTCTTATTTTGGAGGGGATAACTATGTGAACAGGAAAACAAACAAGGCTGGGTTGTTAAATTCAAATCAGTAGAAAATGATTCAATATTAGTCCATTAATACTTTAATTTGACCCACTTCCTGCTTCTGATTGATTTGTGAGTAAACTGAACCCAGCCCTGTTCAAACAGTCCTTTGTATGTGTAAGGCTAATATTCAGATACTGTTTGGATTCTCTGTTATGTTTACATTTGTTGGTGTATTTTGCTTTTTTGGAAACAGGATCATACATTACATGAAAGAGTTTGATTTTTCAGCTGATGGGAATGTGTGCTACACATGACTAGTGTTTGTTTTTGTAGGTTTGTCATTCTCATGACAAAGGCAACGGTGTCTACGGATGTGTAAAAAGGAATAGATTTCATTGACTTATTTTTGTAACTGAACTTCACATTCTACTGGTTCTGCTGTTCTCAGGTATTTATTTTTCACATTGTCTGTTTGGTGAGAAGTTTCTTTGTACGAAATAAAAATAAATTCTTCTCCACTGTGAATTTTGGGTGTTGGTGTATTTCTTTATTATGTGCTGTGATATTTCAATGGGTTTTTTGTATTTATTTCTAGCATGCTTTACTATGATGATCATTTGGGACGACATACTATACTATGACTTTTTCATGATTTGGGACGACATACTATACTATGACTTTTTTTCATGATTTAGAAGGACACTATACTATGACTTTTTTTTTCATGATTTGGGATGACATACTATACTATGACTTTTTTCATGATTTAGAAGGACACTATACTATGACTTTTTTTTTCATGATTTGGGACGACATACTATACTATGACTTTTTTCATGATTTAGAACGACACTATACTATGACTTTTTTCATGATTTGGGACGACATACTATACTATGACTTTTTCATGATTTGGGACGACATACTATACTATGACTTTTTTTCATGATTTAGAACGACACACTATACTATGACTTTTTTTCATGATTTGGGACGACATACTATACTATGACTTTTTTTCATGATTTAGAACGACACACTATACTATGACTTTTTTTTCATGATTGGGACGACATACTATACTATGACTTTTTTTCATGATTTAGAACGACACACTATACTATGACTTTTTTTCATGATTTGGGACGACATACTATACTATGACTTTTTTTCATGATTTAGAACGACACACTATACTATGACTTTTTTCATGATTTGGGACGACATACTATACTATGACTGTTTTTTCATGATTTAGAAGGACACTATACTATGACTTTTTTTTCATGATTTGGGACGACATACTATACTATGACTTTTTTCATGATTTAGAACGACACTATACTATGACTTTTTTCATGATTTGGGACGACATACTATACTATGACTTTTTCATGATTTGGGACGACATACTATACTATGACTTTTTTCATGATTTAGAACGACACACTATACTATGACTTTTTCATGATTTGGGACGACATACTATACTATGACTTTTTTTCATGATTTAGAACGACACACTATACTATGACTTTTTTTTCATGATTGGGACGACATACTATACTATGACTTTTTTTCATGATTTGGGACGACATACTATACTATGACTTTTTTCATGATTTAGAACGACACACTATACTATGACTTTTTTTCATGATTTGGGACGACATACTATACTATGACTTTTTTCATGATTTAGAACGACATACTATACTATGACTTTTTTTCATGATTTGGGACGACATACTATACTATGACTTTTTTCATGATTTGGGACGACATACTATACTATGACTTTTTTCATGATTTAGAACGACACACTATACTATGACTTTTTTTCATGATTTGGGATGACATACTATACTAGGACTTTTTTTCATGATTTGGGATCACATACTATACTAGGACTTTTTTTCATGATTTGGGACGACATACTATACTATGACTTTTTTTCATGATTTAGAACGACACACTATACTATGACTTTTTTTCATGATTTGGGACGACATACTATACTATGACTTTTTTCATGATTTGGGACGACATACTATACTATGACTTTTTTCATGATTTAGAACGACACACTATACTATGACTTTTTTTCATGATTTGGAATCACATACTATACTATGACTTTTTTTCATGATTTAGAACGACACACTATACTATGACTTTTTTTCATGATTTGGGACGACATACTATACTATGACTTTTTTCATGATTTAGAACGACACACTATACTATGACTTTTTTTCATGATTTGGGATGACATACTATACTAGGACTTTTTTTCATGATTTGGGATCACATACTATACTATGACTGTTTTCATGATTTGGGACGACATACTATACTATGACTTTTTTCATGATTTAGAACGACACACTATACTATGACTTTTTTTCATGATTTGGGACGACATTCTATACTAGGACTTTTTTTCATGATTTGGGATCACATACTAGACTATGACTTTTTTCATGATTTAGAACGACACACTATACTAGGACTTTTTTTCATGATTTGGGATGACATACTATACTAGGACTTTTTTTTCATGATTTGGGATCACATACTATACTATGACTGTTTTCATGATTTGGGACGACATACTATACTAGGACTTTTTTCATGATTTAGAACGACACACTATACTAGGACTTTTTTTCATGATTTGGGATGACATACTATACTAGGACTTTTTTTTTCATGATTTGGGATCACATACTATACTATGACTGTTTTCATGATTTGGGACGACATACTATACTATGACTTTTTTCATGATTTAGAACGACATACTATACTATGACTTTTTTCATGATTTAGAACGACACACTATACTATGACTTTTTTTCATGATTTGGGACGACATACTATACTATGACTTTTTTCATGATTTGGGACGACATACTATACTATGACTTTTTTCATGATTTAGAACGACACACTATACTATGACTTTTTTTCATGATTTGGGATGACATACTATACTAGGACTTTTTTTCATGATTTGGGATCACATACTATACTAGGACTTTTTTTCATGATTTGGGACGACATACTATACTATGACTTTTTTTCATGATTTAGAACGACACACTATACTATGACTTTTTTTCATGATTTGGGACGACATACTATACTAGGACTTTTTTTCATGATTTGGGATCACATACTATACTAGGACTTTTTTTCATGATTTGGGACGACATACTATACTATGACTTTTTTCATGATTTAGAACGACACACTATACTATGACTTTTTTTCATGATTTGGAATCACATACTATACTATGACTTTTTTTCATGATTTAGAACGACACACTATACTATGACTTTTTTTCATGATTTGGGACGACATACTATACTAGGACTTTTTTTCATGATTTGGGATCACATACTAGACTATGACTTTTTTCATGATTTAGAACGACACACTATACTAGGACTTTTTTTCATGATTTGGGATGACATACTATACTAGGACTTTTTTTTCATGATTTGGGATCACATACTATACTATGACTGTTTTCATGATTTGGGACGACATACTATACTATGACTTTTTTCATGATTTAGAACGACACACTATACTATGACTTTTTTTCATGATTTGGGATGACATACTATACTAGGACTTTTTTTCATGATTTGGGATCACATACTATACTATGACTGTTTTCATGATTTGGGACGACATACTATACTATGACTTTTTTCATGATTTAGAACGACATACTATACTATGACTTTTTTCATGATTTAGAACGACACACTATACTATGACTTTTTTTCATGATTTGGGACGACATACTATACTATGACTTTTTTCATGATTTAGAACGACACACTATACTATGACTTTTTTTCATGATTTGGGATGACATACTATACTAGGACTTTTTTTCATGATTTGGGATCACATACTATACTATGACTTTTTTTCATGATTTGGGACGACATACTATACTAGGACTTTTTTTCATGATTTAGAACGACACACTATACTATGACTTTTTTCATGATTTGGGACGACATACTATACTAGGACTTTTTTTCATGATTTGGGATCACATACTATACTAGGACTTTTTTTCATGATTTGGGACGACATACTATACTATGACTTTTTTCATGATTTAGAACGACACACTATACTATGACTTTTTTTCATGATTTGGAATCACATACTATACTATGACTTTTTTTCATGATTTAGATGACACACTATACTATGACTTTTGTCATGATTTTTGATGACATACTATACTAGGACTTTTTTTCATGATTTGGGATCACATACTATACTAGGACTTTTTTTCATGATTTGGGATCACATAGTATACTATGACTGTTTTCATGATTTGGGACGACATACTATACTATGACTTTTTTCATGATTTAGAACGACACACTATACTATGACTTTTTTTCATGATTTGGGACGACATTCTATACTAGGACTTTTTTTCATGATTTGGGATCACATACTATACTATGACTTTTTTCATGATTTAGAACGACACACTATACTAGGACTTTTTTTCATGATTTGGGATGACATACTATACTAGGACTTTTTTTTCATGATTTGGGATCACATACTATACTATGACTGTTTTCATGATTTGGGACGACATACTATACTAGGACTTTTTTTTTCATGATTTGGGATCACATACTATACTATGACTGTTTTCATGATTTGGGACGACATACTATACTATGACTTTTTTCATGATTTAGAACGACACACTATACTATGACTTTTTTTCATGATTTGGGATGACATACTATACTAGGACTTTTTTTCATGATTTGGGATGACATACTATACTAGGACTTTTTTTCATGATTTGGGATCACATACTATACTATGACTATTTTCATGATTTGGGACGACATACTATACTATGACTTTTTTCATGATTTGGGACGACACACTATACTATGACTTTTTTTCATGATTTGGGACGACATACTATACTAGGACTTTTTTTCATGATTTGGGATCACATACTATATGACTTTTTTTCATGATTTGGGACGACATACTATACTATGACTTTTTTCATGATTTAGAACGACACACTATACTATGACTTTTTTTCATGATTTGGGATCACATACTATACTAGGACTTTTTTTCATGATTTGGGATGACATACTATACTATGACTTTTTTCATGATTTAGAACGACACACTATACTATGACTTTTTTTCATGATTTGGGATCACATACTATACTAGGACTTTTTTTCATGATTTGGGATCACATACTATACTAGGACTTTTTTTTCATGATTTGGGATCACATACTATACTATGACTGTTTTCATGATTTGGGACGACATACTATACTATGACTTTTTTCATGATTTAGAACGACACACTATACTATGACTTTTTTTCATGATTTGGGACGACATACTATACTAGGACTTTTTTTCATGATTTGGGATCACATACTATATGACTTTTTTTCATGATTTGGGACGACATACTATACTATGACTTTTTTCATGATTTAGAATGACACACTATACTATGACTTTTTTTCATGATTTGGGACGACATACTATACTATGACTTTTTTTCATGATTTGGGACGACACACTATACTAGGACTTTTTTTCATGATTTGGGACGACATACTATACTAGGACTTTTTTTTCATGATTTGGGATCACATACTATATGACTTTTTTTCATGATTTGGGACGACATACTATACTATGACTTTTTTCATGATTTAGAATGACACACTATACTATGACTTTTTTTCATGATTTGGGACAACATACTATACTAGGACTTTTTTTCATGATTTGGGACGACATACTATACTAGGACTTTTTTTCATGATTTGGGACGACATACTATACTATGACTTTTTTTCATGATTTGAGACGACATACTATACTATGACTTTTTTCATGATTTAGAACGACACACTATACTATGACTTTTTTTCATGATTTGGGACGACATACTATACTAGGACTTTTTTTCATGATTTGGGACAACATACTATACTGTGACGCTTTTTTCATGGGTTTTGATAACATACTATACTATGACTTTTTCATCACATTTTTTATGTCATCATTTACACTGACTTTTTTTAATCATACTTTTATTTCTTAATATGCTATGACTTAACATGGTTATCATGGCATACTATAATATGGTTTTTTGTCATTGTGTTCCTAACCCTTTTTTATTTCTATTTTTATGGCATACTATGACTGATTTTTTTGGCAAATTTTTTATGCCACACTATACTATGACTTTTTTTTAATCATTTATATTTCCCAAAGTATTATGGAGTGGACTGATGTACATTAAGTAAGATTACCTTTGTGGCAGAGGGTTCAAAAATGTCTACACGAAGATCCACTCAAGGTCCATTAGTTTCCTCGTGAGGGTGCACACGTGAGGATTCATACCTCCACGCTGCTTCTTTGCCTTGGAACCTTTCTCTGGATTAATGCCCACAAAGCATCTGAAAAAAAATTTAAAAAACAAAAACAAAAAAACAGTACATTAGGTTCACATGTTTGCTTGTGTGTGATAGTGACTATACCATTTAAGTCAGGCATGACCAAAGTCTAACCAGAGGGCCAATATTAGCCCATGGGCTAATATTTTAAATAGATTTTAAAAAGCCTGTGGGTTTGCTATTCAAAATTGTTACATGCCAGGCAGGGGCAAAGTGCAGTTGTGTTTGTGTCTGTTTTTCCCTCCTGGTCTTCTCTCTCTCTCCTCCTCTCTGCTTTCCAGGTGCTATCAACCTGATTGGCCTACACCTGTAGAGTGTGGGTGCTTGCAGACTGGCCAATCACATCCAGAGCTCTTGCATAAAAGGACCATGCCTGCAGTGATCACTCTCTTCTCTTCTCTTCTCAAACCTCATTCTTGTGGAGTAAGGTTTGTGGACATAGGTAAGACGGGGTACCCTTTACATTTCTTCATTCATGTAGGTATCCATTGTTGTAAAACACTAGGTTTTAGGGTTGGTGCCACCTCTGTATTTATTTTTGGTTAAGCTTCTTTTTTAGATAAGAGAGTCAGGTTTTTGTTTGAGTTTTATTTAAAGTTCAGACTCAGTTTAGGTCCAGTTTTATTGTAACTCTTTCTGTTTATTTGGCACAACCACCATGTCCCACCCTCCTCCACAACTGTGATCTTTTGTTAGTAGATTTAATTATCCAATAAACCATTTTCTTTGTGTATACACCCGCTCTGACTCCATCTTATTTTTTGATTGTTGTGTTGATGTCTCCTTTCTATCTTGCCATCAAGGGAGACGTAACAAAAATATACAAAACATAATACAGGTTATTCAAGCAAGTTAAATTTGCATTTTTTTTCCATTCGCCTTACAGTGGCAACACTATCATACAGTTTGTAGACATGCACCAAGTAGGAACTACATACAAGGAGCTAATGTATTTTCATAAACAGATGGTGAATAAGCAAATGACTGGTTAACCAGCAGCAGTCATTTCCTGCTAGGTACTAGACATGGCCACAGCAAAGAAACATTAGGTCGACAGCGAGGGCCACCACTTTCAGGGCCGGTGGAAAAGTTGCATTTTTTTTTTTCACTGAAAAATGAAATGGTTTGCGTTTGTCTCACTTGTATGTGTGTGAACCCATATCATGGAAGAAGCACTTGGCCCCTAGGTATTTTCCCATTAGAAAGTTTGGACACCCCTGGTTTAAGTGATGTCGCTGTAAAATTGTGGCACACAAGTGTATTACTGTATCAGTTTTTCATTCATTTAGTTGAACAGTTACTAAGAGTTGACTTGGGTAAAATCTGGCAACTATAAGAATAAGAACTATGACTTTTAGTTGACTGTGATTTACTTTGTCAAAGACAGCCCTCGCACATCTTCTGAAACATCATTTAGTAAATACCATCAATAACATATTACCCAGGAAAATCTAAGTGTATTGTGGTCTTAAAAACATAGATCCCGTCAAAGCCTACAAGCACTTTGTGTCTTGCTGCATTTTACGGTACCTTTGGATGAACTCGAGGGTGCACGAGGCCTCCTCGGGATACTGCAGGTTGAAGTTATAGTAACTAACGAAGAGAGCAGCGATCCCATTGACAAAGTTAACTTGTGGTCCCATGACCACTTGGCCTTCGATTGAAAGCATCCAGGCCCTTGGCTTCATCACCTCACCTGAGACAAACATAATAATGATTCAGCTGGTTTTCTTTCCTGTTGCAGTGTTTTGGGGCAAAGTGGTTTCATATTATCCCAATATATCAACACAGGATTTCTTTTACATCAGGTTAATATAAGAGGGATTGTCTCTTTTTTTGATGGTACCAAAAGTGACAAAATGTGATTTTAAAATCCTGTGCTATACCATATTACTCTGATACTAAGCCAAGCTTGCTTCCGTACTTTATTAGGGTTTAAACTATTTCCCCAGTAAGTACTGTAATGACTGGGGGAAAATATAAACTAACACAAACATCATGAAAGAAAAAGGAAGACATGCCTTTAAAATACCTGATACAATCAACCGAGGGGTGCTGGGTAAGTTGAGGGTCCCCTGGATATCAGCAGCTGTGGCTGACGGCTGGAAAATAAGAGTTCAAGCATACATTCAATTATTTCTTTGACTTAAAAAGTGGCCAGAAAGCATCTAATTAATTGAACATATAACTGTTATGCTAAATAGTCCTTACTGACGGCTTGTTAAACTAGAAAGTTCTGTGCTTATTTCACAAAATGTCCTCATTTCAAATCGGAAATCTTAGTAAGAGTGCTGCAGGGATCACATTGTTTTGTGGGCTAACGCGAAAGTTAGCATTGATCTGGTTCCCTTGTCAAAAAGACCATAGGATTTTGAATGACTGCAGAAAATAAGAGTTTATGATGTTTACAAGTTTTGTTCAGCAAGATAATCTTGCAAATTATGATTTTTGAAGCGTGAATGCAATCACCAGAAGTAAAAGCTAACATTAGGCTATAAACAAACCCTACGGTTGCAGGACTAACATCAACACCATGACATTCTGTAGTTTCATTAAGCCATGAAGCAATCGCCTATTTTAAGACGTGTAAAAGCTTCAAAATATATTTTATGTCGTGGAACAAAATGTGAAAGTCTCTTAAGCTTGTGTTAACCACAGACCTTATTTCAGGCATCTAACCAAGAACCCATTCAAAAAAACATTACTGACTTCAAGACAAGGAAACTGGGAGTGGTAAAATGCTAACTCATTCCTGGGTTTAAGGACTCATTCCTGCAGCACTTTTAAAATACAATATTTCAATGCTATCATAAATATCACATTGTGTGTATAGAAAACAAAGTCTGCAAGTAAGCAATGGGGATAGAATTAGGCCCTGATCACACAGAAAGTCTTTTAGCAGCTGGAGGCACCGTTTTTTAATTGTGTTTAATGAGAATGAAGCTTTTTGCTCGCGTGTATTTGCGTTGCAATGCGCCTCATATTTCTGTTCTCTAAGCACCTGGCGTTTTTGCCAGAGCACTCTGAAAAAAAGCCTCACATCATCTCATTTTTTCCCATTGTCCAATTGGATGATTTGAGAGGCGGGCCTTCTGTGGTGGTCACGACAACAAGTTTTACAGTTGGTAAACAGTGGAGGAGAAACTGGTGGTAGCTGTTGCTGGACACTCAGAGCTATACGGCCCAACAATAGACAGCAGGTTGTCACACTGCCCCTGAGTCATCCTAAAATATGCCTGGAAACAGCCATCATGGAGGCAAAACTCCTGGACCAACTGGTGGTACTCCCCATGATCCACCCTCGTTATTAGGGTCTCATGTACCCACACAGATCTCTGTTTCCCTGTGCCCAACAAACTATTGACTGACAGCCTCTCACCCTCAACCACAGCTACAGCAAGTACCCTCTGCCTGAACATTTTAGGAACTAGACACTAATTACTGTCACGTAACTGAAATAAATAAACAATTGATAGATTACACTGGAAAGTTAGAATAAGGAGGTGAGTCCGTGGTTGCCTGGCAACAATAAAAAGGCACAGCTACAGCAAGCATATTTTCACCAGTGGGATTCAATTCACGTTCTGCAACCTGCAAAGCGCTTTCTGTGTGATCGCGGCCTTAGTCTGCAAGAGGCCCAGCATTTGAGAGTGAACCTACGTCAGCCTGAACGATGATTGCATCCCTTGCTTCTTTGAAGTAGGCCAGCAGCAGAAGTATAATGCACATGGCCTTGTCTTGACTTGTGTTTGGCTCATACTTAGCAAGGACCTCTTGAACTCCCGCGTTCTTGTTGAGTTTGAGGCAGAACTTTAGGATTAGATCGCCTTTTCGCTCTATGGCCTCTGGTAGCTTGGCGAGGATGGAGATGTCTGTCAGTTGAAGGAAATGGGAGAACATGCCCCTCTGAGTAAACAGATAAGGCCATTCTTTTTTTACATCCAATATGGCGGGTGGAGGGATCATGTTTAGGTATTGGCGAAGTATTGCGTACGTTTTTTCAAGCAACTTCACTGCCTTTTCTGTCCCGTCCATTCCTTCCTCTGAGTGGAGGGTCACCGTTTGCCTCCTCGTGTCCTCTAGTGTCACCTCCGTTTCACCTAGTGGGAGGTTTAAAGGTTCCCACCTCACACAGCCGTACTGGTCCACTGGGCCTCTTGATAGTTTTTCCCCCTGGGAGTTGGAACCTCTCTCTCTTCTCCGCCGTGCACATGTGCTGTTGCGGTTCTTGTACTCCACTCTTGCTTTTATTTGCATGAGGAGGGAGCTGCAGCCATCTCCCACAAACTCTCCATTTTGATCAACATCAGCGAAACTTCTCGGAAACTCTCTAATGATACCCCGAATTATATTATGGCAAACAGCTCTCGATGGATTGAGATCATGTTCACGCATCTGATCCACCACGACCTTTACCATCTGTCTTCTGTCTTGTGGCGATGGTCTTTTAAGACCAAGCACTGCTCTCCGGATCCCTGCTGGCATTCTGTCCCAGTCGACTCTGAAGTTGGTATGCCATGGTCTGCTGGGAAGAGCAGTTACAGACATTTCCTGCGTGCTTTGAATACTCAGGGTGAATGGGGAGTTTATGGAAAGGGGAAGGGAGGCAACAGTGTCTGAATTTGAGTTGACTGGGCTGTGTTCTGGGAGAAAAAAACACACACAGACATGAAATTAAACAAATAACACACATAATCACAGAGATAAGGGCAGACTAAATAGTAGGGGTGGGAATCACTGGGGAACTCACGATTTAATTACACTTATTTCTATTCAATTATCAAATAATTCTTGATGTACCACAATTGTTTATTTAACATGTGAATTCTGATTATTTCTACCACAAAGTATAATTGTTACACTTTGTGTTTAAAATGTCAGTCAATAGGATTTATTCTGGTTAAAGTTGGAAGGGCTAAAAATTAACATACAGTGCGAGAAAAAAAACATTAATAACACAGAAACCTGCTCTAACTGTTAAATTATGTGCACTGATGCAGAACTGGAAGAAGGCAGGGCCATGATTTTAGTGATAATTATTTCTTCCACCCCTACTTACTAGTGAAAATAAATATATAAACCAATACATTTCATTTTTACTTTTTCAGAACCAAATAGAGTTTAGACATATGTAGCCTGTGTTATTTTAGAGCTTCCCTTTGTTTAAACGCAAGAAAAAAATTCAAATAAATTGAATTTGATCCATCTTTATATCAAGAATGCAGTGTTTCATTAATGTGCACATATTCACATAATGTATCATACAGACCAATTCATTTTAATGTGTCTAATCTGTTGGTTTCAGTCATATATAATGTGTATATAATATTTTATTCAAATCATGACCCAAAGTATTCAAAATCTAATTGTGAGAGTCATGCAAATACCCAACCCTACTCAACAGCACTGTTGTGTAGGGACCTTTAACTAGCCTTTTAAATTTCTGAAGGACAAGTACAAAGGCAGAGGGAAAGCACTGGTGACTATAGATACTAGGGCTGGGTATCTGCACTGAGTTCTTAAATCAATCGATTCGATTTCAATTCACAAGGTCCTGATTCAATATCAATTGGATTGGGGATATTTCAATTACAATAAAAAAAAGAATAAGTTGAGAACAGGATTTTATAACTAAATGTTCTTTCTTAAGCAGCAACAGTAATATTAAAACAGCAATGTCACACTATCAACACTATCTCACTGGAAACAAATCTAAAATGTCAATAAAGTAAATCATATTCCTGACATCACAACACTGAGTGAAGTTTAGAAAGAATAAAGAATCAGTCATGTTCTTCCCTCTCAGATAACTGGTCAGCAATCTTCAGAATTCTCTCACAGGCACTGTCCATAAATTTGCAACCTAACGCCTACTCTGCCATCTTCGGCATAGTGCCAGCTGACCAGCAGATTATCAATAAACATAAGGACATTATAGCATTTACAACTCTACTTGCACGCAGAAGGATTTTGTTACATTGGAAATCCCCCAAACCACCCAGCACCTCCTTATGGATGAATGACCTTATGCTTCATTTAAGCCTAGAAAAGATCAAATATACACTTAGAGGGTCGAGAGACCTCTTCTAGTCCACCTGGAACCCAGTAATGTCTTTTATTAACAAACTTCCAACCCTCCCCGACAACTCATAAATTCATGATTACTAGATCCTGAGGGATGTTGCATGATGTCGCACAGCAAACGCAGCCTCCTCATTTATTCTCAAGCTTTATTTTCGAACTAGCTACCTCCACTTTATCTTTCCTTTTTTCTTTGTTTAACTATTCATATCTGTTGAATGATATCTTAATCCATCAATATCATAACTTTTATGTATTCATTTAGTTACTTATTTTATTTCCTTAGATTGGGATGCACTGGATGTTTTAGGGTGGGTGGGTGTGGGGGGGGGTTATATTTGTTCTGTGAAAAATCAAAAAATATTATCTTTTTGTATAACTGTCTACATATGCCTTGCTCTCAATAAAAATATTGTTCAAAAAAAAAAAAGAATCAGTCACTAACAGTCCTCCTGTCCTCTCTGCTTCTCCCTCTGCTGCTGAGGAGAGTCACCGCCTGGGAAATTTGAAGATACGAGCCAAACTGTGCTAAACCGTAAAAAGTAGGCTAACAGTTACAGATAAAAGATCCGGTAACATTGGAGTTTCTCAATACTACAGTCGTTAATGAATAAGCGTCAGGGCCCATTTACTACGGACAAAACTAAGAGGATTAAAGCTTCACAAATCCGTGGGGGAAAAACTTATATTAAAAGATTGATCTCAGATTTTAAAAATCGATATTGGGTCATTCATATGAAGATCAATTTGAATTGGATGAATCGATTATTTTAACCCATAGAGATATAATGAAGTGGTTTCACACACACATGGATTACGTCTAGTCCCAGATTAAGGATCAGTTAAATAGTCCAGTCCAGTTTGGGGATGTAAAAGGAAGAAATGAGAATGAATTCGAGCTCTGTTTTCTAATCTAAATAAACATCTACAGATAATTTATTACCCTGTTCGTTATCATTCTGTTTCACCTTTATGCTTCCAGTCGTTCACAAGTTTTCGGCGCTGGAGTGGTGTGAGGTACTTCTCAAGATCATTCTCTTGGAGAAACTGCATGTCATTTTTACTCTCAATGCCAAGTTCCTCTAAGCCCTCCAGCAGAGATGTCAACGTCTCATCGGTGAGGAATGGAAAAGATGATAAGACTGCATCTTGAATTTCCTGCCAATTCATTCTCTAAAAAAAAAAAAAAAAAGGAACAATAATCATACACTTGTATGTCATATCTGTCAGAGACCTGAGAGACCTGCAGAGGATCACGGACAGTAAGGACGATATGTCGATAAGTACTGTCATTTGATATGATGATTTATTGTGACTTAGTTTACGTTTAAACATTTTTTTGATCAAACTTTTAGAGACAACACATATTGAAAAGGATATGATGTATTGGCTTCTTTATAAATGAAGACAAAGACAAGTATTTCCTGCTCCCCACGTCTAGGGCTGTCACAAATTAGTTAATCGAACAGTTTGATTAAAAAAAATTGTCTCCAGATTATTGCCATGAAGCTTCAAAATATTTTACTGGAAGCAATGCGCTCCAAACTCTGCTGGAAATACAAAAGAAACATTTAATTCAGAAGCACTGAGACTTAAAACTTTAGACTTTATTATAATTAATTCTCCCTTTTTTCATCATCCAATTAATCATCAGAATACTCAAAAGAATATTACATTATTAAATTAGTCAGTGACAGCCTTACTTTGCACCATCCTGGCTGAGATGTGCATAGGGCTGGGCGATATGACATCAAATTAATATCAGGGTTAATTTAACATTTTCTCTCGTTTACAATTAATAATTTTTGTTATTTTTGCCTGCACAGTTTACTGGGGTTTGTAGTGTAAAAATGTTCAACTATAAAAGCTGGGATATTTTTTTCCTTATGAATGAGTGCATAATCTATCTTACTGATTTTTAAAATAATTGAAGGAAACATAGACAGTGTCCCTCAACTGCACAGAGGTGTGCTTCTCTGAGACATAGTAAACAGAAACATGTTGAACAATCATCAATTTAATTTCTCAAATTTGAAGTTCTTCACAATTGTTCCCAAGCAAAACAAGCATTCCCTTCACTGTCACTTAATCAGCAGCCAGTGTATTTTTCTGACTCAAATTTTTAACTGGCCACAGATGCCCCAGTTCTGTTATTATGGTCATTCACATAAAACTCAGTCCATTTTTCTCTCTCTTGAATACATGGTGTCAACAGGTTGCCTGCACTTAAGTACACCTGGAGAAGCTGGTGTCTTTCTGCAAGCATTTTGCACAAATGGTTTAAGTTGAGCAATATAATGGCACACTGCTCAATGAATGTTCATGTTACATGTTCAGCGAATGCTAGTAAGCTAGCCATGCACTTGCTGGCTTGCTCCCAGCCCTAAGGTATACTAGCAATTATTTTAGATTGTAATTTTTCTACATTTTGTTACACAGAATTAAATGTTTGCAGTTGCATAACATAATGCTGATAATGGCTGTGCGTGTGCTGTTGATTTCCACACCAGAAAGGCTTTGTTAAATGTTTGTTCCACATGTTGTCATTGCAAGAAAACCTCATAATTCCGCTTTTGTGATTTGTCATATTTTGTTTGAGATAAAAACGTTTGTGTCTTTCACAGGAAAATAGAGTAAACTTATTGTTTTTCATTCCTAAATTGTTGATAAATTTGCATGACAGCCAAGGTAGTTTCATCTGAACACTGGGGGGGCGCATAAGAAACAGTGGACTGGGGGTCATCCACTAGAAAATTTCGAGCACCTGACACTCAGTTTCCTGCATTCTGGTTAATGGTATGCACAGATCTGTACCTTTTGTACATCATATTATGGTGTACATGTCTTATAAGTTCTGTGGTACTCCCATATAACACTACAAAGAATAAAGTATAAAGAGAGAACCAAAGTAAGAGCAAGTTACACTCACCGTTACATGGACTGCCTCCTCTTCCTCTTTAATCTCTGGAGGCTCTGGCTGCTCTTGGTCCACACTGAAGTTCCTCTCCCCAATACAGAGCTGTTGGTCAGTGACGACCTCCTCCTCCTTACAGACATGTTGCTGTGGGAGCTCTGTGGGGACTGAGATCAAAAATAGGATACTACTGTGGTTAAAGAAAGTACAGACATGACATCAAGTAAATACAGATATGTATTGAAACTATTATAATCCCTGGGTAGTTTACATACCTGTCGTTTGTAACGTCATTTCAGGTTTCCAACTTTCCAACAGTCTGCGCTGACGGTCGATCTCTTCTTCATACTCGACGATAGTTTTCTCAAAAACTCCGAATATTTCTTCAGCAGCAGCAGTTAGTCTCTCGATGATAAACCCTCTCAAATACTGAACTGAAGACATTGTTGTTTACTAACGAATATAATAATTTTCTGCGGTACGAGAAAAATGTCCTCCTCCAACTGACTACTTCACCATATTCGAACAGCGAACGCTATCGGCGCGTGTTTTGTTTACTTCCGGTGACGTCAGAATTTTAAGTTTCGGCAGCGGAAGTGAATTAGCCGTTCGGTTATTTTAAAGATTTAAAATAAATAAAAATATATTAGCAGAGGTGAAATGGCTTATTTAACACAGGTAAGTAAAACTAGCAATAACGTGTCAAATTAATGTCGTACAAATGTAATTTAAAATATGTAACTTGAAAGAACTCCTGCACAATGGCTCCCCCGTGAGGCCAAGGTGTGTCAATGGCATTTTTGTAGCTGCCAGTCAAAGTGGAGCTAATTATTATTATTATTATTATTATTATTATTATTATGCCTGGTTTAAGAAGGCATCATGGTAAATTCAATTTTATTTTATTTTATTTTATTTATAAAGCTTTACAGTATACAACATCCCTCTGTTCTTACAGCAGATAAGGATAAACTCCTCACAGCTCATTGTAAGTTTTTGTACAATAAAATCTAGTCTCGCATAGCCAGCTCTATCTCCACACTTCATTTTAGCCCTGTGTAGTAAAAATCTCTATCAGCAAAATATCCCTGGCTGTCAAGAAAAAGTCGTACTCTGAAAATTAAATTTATCTTTAACAATGCAGTAAAGTAGAACTATATGTAGTAGAACGGAAAGTACTCAAAGAATACCTCAAAGGTGATGTTTTTTTCTAACAAAGCTTTATTGTTAGAAAACACAGCAGAACAAAAAACAGCAGTTTAGAATCTACGTCCCTGAGAAAACTGACTGTTCTGTTAGTTACTTAGGCTGAATTGTTGACAGTACCATGTAGTGCATCATCTACAGTTTTTGTCTGTGTCACCACTTAAACCGAAAACAAAAATTACATCAAACTGATGCGATCACAAAATATGAAAACATACAAAATTAGATGACATGTTGCAGACAAAAAAAAGATCCTAGTTGGCAGGATGACACGTGAGCCAACAGCAGTAGAGATAAAAATAAATAAATAAAAACAATATTAATAACCAAACATTTTTAAGATTCATGAACTACCTGTGCAACAAAGACTTTTCAATAACTTTGGGAGATTGTTGAAGAAACGCTGTTGCCAACAGAAATATGAAGGAAAACAATGAAATCAGAGCAACAAAACTTGATGGCATTGCTGAAAATATACTACCTCAACATTTTGTAAACTCCTCTCAATGGGGAACTGTATATATTCAGTACCTATTGTAAAAGTTACACTCAACAGGAGTTTTAGCTCGGCAGTTTCTCCTGTGTATAGTGATCCTCAGATGTTCTTCCCAAGTTTGTAATTTGAGTAAAACTTTTACTTCAATGCTGCAATTATGTGGCTCCTCTCTGTGAGTTCTTGTGTGCTTTAACTGGGAACCACAAGAGTTGAATTGTCTCCAACATATTTCGCATAAACAAGATTATTTGCATGTATGCGATCTCAAACGCAAAGCACCAAAGCATGTTTTCCCGCAGATCGTTTCAAAGGTCCGGCTTCTCACCACTGTGGTCTCTTCTCATGTGGGCTGACAAGTTCCTATTATGTACAAAATCTTTCCCACAGATGCTGCAACAATATGGCCTATTACCTGTGTGAACTCTCATGTGGACTATCAAGTTAAAGCGTCGACCGAAAGCTTTCCCACATGTTTTGCACGCAAACGGCTTCTCTCCTGTGTGAATCCTCAAGTGGGTTGTCAAGTCTATACTACGTCTGAAATCTTTTCCACAGGTGTTGCAACAATACGGCCTCTTCCCTGTGTGGGTTCTTATGTGGTCTGTCAAGTGGCTGCTACATCTGAATTCTTTCCCACATGTTTTGCAAGAATACGGCTTCTCGCCTGTGTGGGTTCTCGTGTGAAATCTTAATGACGTTGCATGGTTGAATCGTTTCCCACAGGTGTTGCAAGAATATGGCCTCTCTCCTGTGTGGATTCTCATGTGGTCTGACAAGTAACTTTTACATCTGAATTCTTTCCCACATGTTTTGCAAGAACTTGGCCTCTCACTTGAATGGACCCTTAAATGACCATTCAATGATGCCTTCTGAGTGAATGTCATCCCACAGTGGTTGCAAGTATGTGGCTTTTCACCTGTGTGGATTCTCACATGTATCTGCAAATCTGACTCATTCTTGAAAGCTTCCCCACATGTGTCACATTTAAAAGACTTTTTACGTGTGCGTGTATGACAGTGAATTGTTGACACAGTGGGGTTAGATACATTGTGAGTGTGACTATTACGTTCACGGTGTTGATTCTGTTGTTTTGGCTTTGCCTTTGTAGTTGATCCTGAGTCCCGATGCTTGCCTCCTTCCTGGTCTTGGCTCTTGGTTTCATGAGAGTTGTGAGACAGGAGCTGGTGGCCACTGTGTGATTCTGGGACCGCAGTGCTTATAACCGGCATTTTTACTGAAGGCTCTTTCTCTGCTGCACTTACAGTGTCATGATGATAGTTTGGTTCTGGTACCACAGAGCTTCTGAGTAGCATTTTTACCGAAGATTCTTCCTCTGCTGCACTTACAGTGTCATTATGATTGTCTGGTTCTGGTACCACAGAGGTTACAACCTGCATTTTCACTGAAGACTCTTCCTCTGCTGCACTTACAGTGTCATTATGGTTGAAGTTCAGAGTCTGATCTTCTTTGACATCTCCTTCCTCATCAGAAAGACTCAACATAAAGGCATCAGTCTCCTGCTTCAGCTCGAACTGCTCTCCCTCCTGACTGCTGCACAGTTCCTCCTCTTCCTCTTTCATCTGTGGAGGCTCTGGCTCCTCTTGGTCCATGCTGGAGCTCCTCTCCTGAATGCCAGGCTGCTGGTCAGTGACAACCTCCTCCTCCTGCTCCTGCTGACAGACATGTTGCTGTGGGAGCTCTGGAGGGACTGAAAACAAAACGAATAGGACACTATTGTCATGGTGAAGATGAAAATGTAGACATGCGAGCTAAGTATTACCAGTAAGTATATCTAAAAACTGTGATTACATATAAGTCGAATTTCTCTGTTTTGTGGCATTAAAATAAACAGGTTTCACACACCTATCCTGAGTAACGTTACTTCCGGTTTCCAAGTCTCATCCAACTGTCTGCGTTGACGGTCGATCTCTTCTTCGTAGTCGACGATAGTTTTTTGAAAAGCACCGAATATTTCTTCAGCTGCAGCAGTTAGTCTCCTGCTAATAAACTCTCTCAGATTCTGAACTGAAGACATTGTTGCTTAATTACAAAGTGATATCACTGCCAACGTAACGACTGAGATATCTTCTTCTGGCCAACACACCCAAGTTGTTAGCGAACGCTACAGACACTCGTTATGTTTACTTCCGCAATCCACCGGATGTCACAATCCTCACTTCCGGCAGTTGGGATTAGTTAGCTTTTCGTTCGTCTCGCTTCATGTCACAGGAAAATTAGTGTTGGTTTTTTTGTTGTTGTTTTTTAATCTCTGAACAAATAAATTTAACTGATATCTTTTCAGGTAATTTCAAAAAAATATTTAAATAAAACAGCAGTAGGAGCGTAAAGACGTGGCACAACTAAGTAAATGTAGAAATTAACAGTGTTAAATACCCATATATTCAAATTGTTAACAAACGTGTCAAATTAATACGTTTAAATGTAATTTTAAGGCATGAAACCTGTTGCAAAATGATGTGTAAATATAATTTTTGTAGCAGTAAGTAGAGGTGGAGCATTTTATTTATTTATTTATTGCTTGGTTCACATACTGATTGATAGTTTATTAAGAGAGCATCATATTTAACACGCTCATTTAAAGTATTTGTAGGTAAAAATAAAGTCTTGCATAGCCAGACCTATGCGCACACTTCATTTTAGCACTCTGGAGTAAAAACCTTAACAGGCAAAGTAACTGTGGTGCCCCAAAAAATTAAATTTGCTTGTAAAAACGCAGTATAGTAGAATTATTTAAAGCATAAAAGGAAAGCAAACAAAAAATAACTCCAAAGTTCTGATTATTTCTTTTATTGTAAGTGTTTTAAGCTTTTCTATTTATGTGGAATACATGCAACCTTGGCCATCTGAGCACTATAAATACAGTACTTGAGTAGCCGACATGTTACATTTTCCACTATAGACATTCTTGTTCAATATGAGACAGCTTCACTGATCACATTTACAAATGCTATCAAATCATTTAACTTAACCTCCAGTCACTGAGTTGCAATATTAAAACATGTCCTGCATGTTATAACTTAACACTGATAAGAACTATTCTCACTATGACAACTTATTATACACTTAATTTAAGTCACACTCTGCTGCAGCCGCGATGAACATAATTTACTTCTCTAACTTAAGACGTCAGGGTGACTGGTTTTCTTAAATAATCACCTTACAAAGCTTTACTTTTAGAATATGCATTAGACAGAAAAACAGCATTCTCTTGCCCACAATCCTTAATATTATAACTTCTTATAATCTAAGCTTATTTAAGCATTAAAAGCACCAAGCAGTACACAATTTACTTTTGCTTTTGTGTCATTACTAAAACCCCAAACAACAAAAATTATATCAAGTAGATGCAATGACAAAATATAACATTTTAATTAAATATGACACGTCCAGACAAAAAGGAAAAGACTCTAGTTGGCAGCGTGACAACATAAGTGACCAAACCAAGGAGATCAGATCAATAAAACTTGATAGGATTGTTGAAAATGTACTACTTCAACATATTGTGACTTTTTGGGGATTGTATGCATTTAATGGCAGAGATGTAGCTATTGCAAAAATGTATTTCATACAGTTAGTGAGCATGACTCATTGGAGGTTTCAGTTCAATGGTTTCTCCTGATCCTCAGGTGTTTTTTTTCCAAGAACATGATTTGGGTAAAAGTTTTCCTTTAAGTGCTACAATTATTTGGCTCTTCACTTCTGAGTTCTCATGCAAAAGCAAATCTACTCGCCTGACTGCAATGCTATATGGTTTGCCGTAGTAGACCCATCAAAGCAGCTTTTCCCACAGGTCTTGCAATGGTCCGACTTCTCACCAGCGTGGGCTCTTTTCATGTGGACTACCATGTCACACTTACGCCTGTAATCTTTTCCACAGGTGCTGCAACAATACGGCTTTGCACCTGTATGGATATTTAAATGCATATTCAATACTGATGACCGACAGAACGTCTTCCCGCAGGTGTTGCAAGAATACGGCTTCTCACCTGTGTGGGTTCTCATGTGGCCTATCAAGCCTGAACTAAGTTTGAAAGCTCTCCCACATATTTTGCACGTAAACGGCGTCTCTCCCGTGTGAATTCTCATGTGGCCTATCAAGTGACTTTTGCGTCCAAAATCTTTTCCACAGGTGTTGCAAGAAAACGGCTTCACACCTGTGTGGATCCTCAAGTGGACATTCAAATTACTAAGAAGTCTGAAATCTTTTCCGCATGTTTTGCAAGAATATGGCTTCTCTCCTGTGTGAGTTCTCATGTGGACTTTCAAGTGACTGCTATATCCGAATTCTTTCCCACATGTCTTGCAAATAAATGGCTTCTCCCCTGTGTGTGTTCTTATATGATTCTTCAATAATGATGGCTGAATGAATTTTTTCCCACAGGTGTTGCAAGAATATGGCTTCTCCCCTGTGTGGGTTATCAGGTGTCTCTTTAAATCTGACCTATACTTAAAAGTTTTCCCACATGTGTCACACTTTAAAGACGTTTTACCTGTGTGAGTATTACACTGAATTGTTGATATAAAAGGGTTAGATACATTGTAAGTTGATCCTGAGTCTCTGTGCTCGTCTCCTTCCTGATGTTGGCTCTCAGCTTCATGAGAGTTGTGAGAGAGGAGCTGGTGGTCACTGTCTGCTTCTGGGACCACAGAGTTTTTAATAACAATGTAGTTTATAAAGTTTTCCTCCACCACATTTTGAGATTCACTGATACTAACGTTGAGAGACTCATTTTCACTGTGGTCACTTTCTTCATAAGGAGGAATCAACATAAAGTCATCAGTCTCCTGCTTCACTTCATGCTGCTCTCCCTCCTGACTGCTGCACAGTTCTTCCTCTTCCTCTTTGATCTCTGGAGGCTCTGGCTCCTCTTGGTCCACACTGGAGTTCCTCTCCTCAATACAGAGCTGCTGGTCAGTGACGACCTCCTTCTTCTTCCAGACATGTTGCTGTGGGAGCTCTGGAGGGACTGAGAACAAGAGAAACAGGACAACTACTGTGATGGTAAATAACCAAATTACCAATTGCCTTAAATGACAGGACAATTTGAGGTATGAAAAGGGGACAGAGAGAGGAGACAACATGCAGCAAAGGGCTGGCAGCTGGAATCAAACCTGCAGCCACTGCACCCAAGGACACTGCCTTTGTACACGGAGCTCCCGCCCTACCTACTGCACTACTTGGCACCCCTTACACATGTAGTCTTGGTAATCTGAGCACATCAGTGTTATCCATAAATACAGTACTTGAGTGGCTGACACGGAGTTACATTTATCCACTGCATACATGTTTGTTCAATGAGGCAGCTCCACTGAAACTACCAGTCTCAAATCAAACGTGAACCTAACCTCCAGGCACTGAGCTGCAATATTAAAACACCTCTTGCATGTTATAACTTCACAGTCTGAAAAGACCATGAAACAAGAACTGAATTGTCTCACGTATTTTGCAAATACAATGCTTGTTGCTTGTATGCGATCCTGTAGGCTCTGTAGGAGACGCATGAAAGTATTTTTTTCTGCAGGTCATGCAAAGGTACAGCTTCTCGCCTATGTGGGCTCCTCTCGTGTGAACGATCAAGACACTATTAGCTCTGAAATCGTTTCCACAGGTGTTGCAAGAATATGGCTTTTGTAACCTGTGTGGATTCTGATATGAGCCTACAACAGTGATGTCCTACAGAATCTTTTTCTGCAGGTGTTACCTGAATGTGGCTTCTAATGGGTGTGTTGTCAGGTGTCTCTTCAAAGCTGACTGACCTTTCCCACACGTGTCACATTTTAAAGACGTCTTACGTTTGGGAGTATTCCAGTGAATCACTGACATAGTATGGTTATATACTGTTACCTTTGTGACACTGATTTTGTTGTTCTGACTCTGCATTTATAGTTGATCCTGAGTCTCCATGCTTACCTTCTTTCTGATCTTGGCTCTCAGCTTCATGAGAGTTGTGAGAGAAGAGCTGGTAGTCAATGTTTGGGTCTGGTGAGACAGCGCTTTTAACACAGATGTAGTTTGGAAGGTTTCCCTCGAACACATTTCTGTCATCGATACTCCAGTTCACAGTCTGATCTTCACTGTGGTCACTTTCCTCATCAGTAGGAGTCAACATAAAGTCATCAGTCTCCTGCTTCACTTCAAGCTGCTCTCCCTCCTGACTGCTGCATAGTTCCTCCTCTTCCTCTTTAATCTCTGGAGGCTCTGGCTCCTCTTGCTCCACACTGGAGTTCCTCTCCTCAACACAGAGCTGCTGCTCAGCGACAACCTCCTCCTCCTGACAGTCATGTTGCTGTGGGAGCTCTGGAGGAACTGAGAACAAAACGAATAGTATACTACTGTGATGGTGAAGAAGAAAATGCAGACATGCGAGCTAATTATTATCAGTATATATACTCAATGGCCACTTAATTAGGTACACCTGTTTAACTGCTTGTTGACACAAATAGCTAACAGGCAATCATGTGGCAGCAACTTGTAGACATGGTCAAGACGACCTGCTGAAGCAAAGTGTACCCAATAAAGTGGCCGAAGAGTGTATGCAAACAATTGGGATTATATATATCAAATTGCTGTATTTTGAGTTGATAAAATAATTACATCTTACACACCTATTCTGAGTAATTTTATTTCAGGTTTCCAAGCTATATCCAACAGTCTGCGCTGACGGTCGATCTCTTCTTCGTACTCGACGATAGTTTTCTCTATAACTCCGAATATTTCTTCAGCAGCAGCAGTTAGTCTCTCGTTGATAAACCCTCTCAAATACTGAACTGAATACATTGTTGCTAAACTATAAAGTAAATGTTACGACCTAAAAACCTTCTCCCAGCTCATTCTGTACATCCACAGAGCTAACGCTGCTAGCGCTTCCTTTGTTTACTTCCGCTGGATGTCACACTGTTGAGTTCCGACACCGGAAGTGAGTTAACCTTTCGTTCCGTTACACTTGATGTTGAACTTTGAACGTCTCGCTTCATTTCACATGGAAATAAAGTTGTTTTCTCAGCACTACTACATCCCTGATGTGTTTTTCAGTTAGTTAAAACACATAACTTCAAATAAAAAAAAAATCAACAGCTGTGAAATGAAAGGACTTAACTTAGACAAGCAAAAGTAGCTGGGACAGTGTTAAATACCCATGCATTCAAATGAACTAACATGTCAAAAAATTGTGTTAAAAATGTGATTTTAAAGTACGAAACATGAATGAAAAATGGTCCTTGTTGACGTGAAACAATTTTATTTTTATGTATTAATTATTTATTTGCCTGGTTTAGACTCAAAAAGCATCATGATTAATAGGCGCATTCTAGGTTTTTGAGTGTAAAAAACATAGCTTCCCATAGCCAGACCTATCTCCACACTTAGTTTTAGTGTTGTGTAATAACAATCTCAAAGTAACCATCTCTGTCAAGTCAATGTCATGCTCTAAAAAGCACATTTGACGGTAAGAATGAAGTAATAAGAACTATATGTAACATGGAAAAAGTAGTCATAGAATACCTTAAAAGTGATTTTTTATTATTATTTTAAGTGTGAAACTTTATTTGTGTGGAATGTACATGCAGTCTTACCCATCTGAGCACAATGTTATCCATGGATATTGTACTTGAGTAGCCTACTTGTAGTTACATTCCTCCACTGCACACATTGTTCAATATGAAGCAGCTCCACTGAAACCACCTAGCAGTATCAAATCCTAGTTAACCTCCAGCTGCTGTGCTGCAATATTAAATCACCTCCTGCGTGTCATCATCTTACAATCTGAAATGAACCCTTTCTTTAACACCATTTTGTCATCCATGCTCCTTGGGGCACGCTTCATTGCATTCATTGTTTGGGCTGATCCACTGACAGCACCATGTAGTTCAACATCTACAATTAGTGTCTCACCACTACAACACTAAACAGAAAAAGTACATCAAGTTCATGCAATTACAAAATACATTATTTGGCATTAAATGACTCAATGCAACCAAAAAATAAAATACTTGTGGGCATGATGACAACATAAATGATCTAACAGCAGTACAGAGGACCCTCACAATCCTCTCATATATCTCATATATATAGTGTATAAAAATTGTTCAGAGTTAGTCAGTTAGTGCACAGGTCTCCACAGGAGTTTCAGCTCCATGGTTGATCCTGTGTGTACGGATCCTCAAGTGCTTTAATGAAGTACTAATGTGAGTACACATTTTCTTTAAGGTGCTGCAATTACGTGTCTCCTCACTTCTGTCAGGTCTTGTGTGTTTTGACAATGACACATACACAGTAAACTGTCTCACATATTTCGCAGAAGCAAAGTCAATTGTCTGTATGCGATCTTGTGTGCTCTGCCAAATGAGGGGCGTCCAAAATATCTTTTCCTGTAGATCTTGCAAAAGTACAGCTTCTCCCTGCCTTTGCCTCTTCTCATGTGGACTAACAATTTGCCGCTATGTCTGAATTTTTTTCCACAGGTGTTGCTTGAAAATGGCTTCTGTCACCTGCATGGGTTCTTATATGAGTCTTCAATTCGATTGTCCGACAGAATCTTTTCCCGCATGTGTCGCAAGAATACGGCTTCTCACCTGTGTGAGTTCTCATGTGGCCTATCAGGTGACTGCTCAGTCTGAAAGCTCTCCCACATGTTTTGCACACAAACGGCTTCTCACCTGTGTGAGTTCTCATGTGACCTATTAAGTGGCCACTAAGTCTGAAAGCTCTCCCACATGTTGTGCATGTAAATGGCTTCTCACCTGTGTGGGTTCTCATGTGGCCTGTCAAGTGACCACTGAGTCTGAAAGCTCTCCCACATGTTTTGCATGTGTACGGCTTCTCTCCTGTGTGAGTTCTGGTGTGGTCTATCAAGTGACTCCTTGATCTGAAATCTTTTCCACACGTTTTGCAAGAGTACGGCCTTTCGTCTGTGTGGATTCTTATGTGAGCGTTCAATACTGATGTCTGAGTGAATTTTTTCCCACAAATGTTGCAAGGATGTGGCTTCTCACCTGTGTGTGTTCTCAGGTGTCTCTTTAAATCAGACCTACATGTGAAAGCTTTCCCACATGTGTCACATTTGAAAGACTTTTTACCTGTGTCAGTATGATAGTGAATTGTTGATATAGTAGGGTTATATAAGTTGTTAATGTGACTATTGCTGCTGTGATTCGATTCTGTTTGCTCTGCATTTCTAGTTGAACCTGAGTCTCCATGCTTGTCTCCTTTCTGATCTTGGCTCTCAGCTTCATGAGAGAGGAGCTGGTGGTCACTGTCTGGTTCTGGGACAACATGACTTTTATCTGAAATGTACTCTAGAGGCATTTCCCCCACCATATTCTGAGTTTCAGTGATACTCCAGTTCACAGTCTGATCTTCACTGTGGGTACTTTCCTCAATTGTAGGAGTCAACATAAAGTCATCAGTCTCCTGCTTCACTTCAAGCTGCTCTCCTTCCTGACTGCTGCACAGTTCCTCCTCTTCCTCTTTAATCTCTGGAGGCTCTGGCTCCTCTTGCTCCACACTGGAGTTCCTCTCCTCAACACAGAGCTGCTGCTCAGCGACAACCTCCTCCTCTTTACAGACATGTAGCTGTGGGAGCTCTGGAGGAAGTGAGAACAAAATAAATAGGATATTATTAAGTTAGTAAAGAAGAAAATGCAGACATGCAAGCTAATTATTAGTATATACACTCAATGGCCACTTAATTAGGTACACCTGTTTAACTGCTTGTGAACACAAGTAGCCTATCAGCCAATCACGTGACAGCAACTCAATGCATTTAGGCATGTAGACATGGTCAAGACGACCTGCTGAAGTTCAAACCGAGCATCAGAATGGGGATGAAATGTGATTTAAGTGACTTTGAACGTGGCATGGTTGTTGGTGCCAGACGGGCTGGTCTGAGTATTTCAGACACTGCTGACCTATTGGGATTTTCATGCACAACTATCTCTAGGGTTCCAGTGAGCGGCGCTTCTCTGGGTGAAAGTGCCTTGTTGATGCCAGAGGTCAGAGGAGAATGGCCAGACTGGTTCAAGATGATAGAAAGGCAACAGTAACTCAAATAACCACTGGTTACAACCAAGGTCTGCAGAAGACCATCTCTGAACCAACAACACGTCCAACATTGAAGCAGATGGGCTACAGCAGCAGAAGACCACACCAGGTGCCACTCCTGTCAGCTAACAACAGGAAACTGAGGCTACAGTTCACACAGGCTCACCAAAACTGGACAATAGAAGATTGGAAAAACGTTGCCTGGTCTGATGAGTCTGGATTTCTGCTGCCACATTCAGATGGTAGGCTCAGAATTTGGTGTGAACAGCTGTGTGATGCTATCATATCAATATGGACCAAAATCTCACAGGAATGTTTCCAGCACCTTGATGCATATATGCCACCAAGAATTAAGGCAGCTCTGAAGGCAAAAGGGGTCCAACACGCTACTATCAAGGTGTACCTAATAAAGTGGCCAGTGAGTGAATATCAACAGCTGTGATTATGTGATATTCAATTTCTCTGTTTTGTGCTATTTAAATAAATAGGGTTTTACATACCTATCCTGTGTAACTTTATTTCAGGTTTCCAAGCTATATCCAACAGTCTGCGCTGACGGTCGATCTCTTCTTCGTACTCGACGATAGTTTTCTCTATAACTCCGAATATTTCTTCAGCAGCAGCAGTTAGTCTCTCGTTGATAAACCCTCTCAAATACTGAACTGAAGACATTGTTGCTAAACTATAACATGAATAATTATCTGTGTTGTGACCTAAGAACCTTCTTCCAGCTAACTCAATCCATCCACAGAGCTAACGCTGCTAGCGCTTCCTTTGTTTACTTCCGCTGGATGTCACACTGTTTGAGTTCCGACACCGGAAGTGAGTTAACCTTTCGTTCCGTTTCACTTGATGTTGTACGTTGAACGTCTCCCTTCTTTTCACATGGAAATAAAGTTATTTTCACAATACTTCTACATTCAATATGTTTTTGAGTCATTTCATAGAAATTACATTAGATAAAAACATATCAGCAGCTGTGAAAGGACTGAACACAGGTAAGCAACAACAGTTTTAAATACCCATGCATTCAAATTAATTGACGTGTCAAATGATTGTGTTAAAAATGTGATTTTATAGTATGAAACGTGAATGCAAAATAGTCCTTGTCAGTGTCATTGAAGCCATAATGTGTACATGGCACTGTGTAGCAGCTTGCTGAGGTGAAACCATCTTATTTATTAGTATTTTTATTTGTTAAGTATATCAATCAATCAATCAATCAATCAATTTTATTGATAAAGCCCAATATCACAAATCCCAATTTGCCTCACAGGGCTTTACAGCATACGACATCCCTCTGTCCTTAGGACCCTCACAGCGGATAAGGAAACCCCCAAAAAAACCCTTTAAAAGGGGAAAAAAACACGGGAGAAACCTCAGGAAGAGCAACTGAGGAGGGATCCCTCTTCCAGGACGGACACACATGCAATAGATGTTGTACAGAACAGATCAACATAATAAATTAACAGTAATCCGTATGACACAATGAGACAGTAAGAGAGAGAGAGAGAGAGAGAGAGAGATGCAGGACAGACGGTAATGACAGTAGCTTACAACATTAATGAAATATTATAATTAATAATAATATATTAATATCTGATAGTATACATGTGTGACAATAATCATATGTGTATAATAACAGTAGAAGTATGACTAATGATAACAGCAGCAGCAGGAGGCATCTGCTGTACATATGAATGTATAGTGTCAAAAGGCATCATGATTAATAGCCGCATTCTAGGTTTTTGAGTGTAAAAACATAGCCTCCCACAGCTAGACCTATTTCCACACTTAGTTGTAGTGTTGTGTAATAACAATCTCAAAGTAACCATCGCTGTCAAGTCAATGTAATGCTCTAAACAGCACATTTGACATTAAAAATGAAGTAATAAGAACTATATATAACAGGAAAAAATAGGCAAAAAATACCTTTAAAGAAAGAAAGAAAGACAAATTATTATTTTAAGTGTGAAACTTTATTAGTGTGGAATGTACATGCAGTCTTACCCATCTGAGCACAATGTTATCCATGAATATTGTACTTGAGTAGCCTACTTGTAGTTACATTCCTCCACTGCACACATTGTTCAATATGAAGCAGCTCCACTGAAACCACCTAGCAGTATCAAATCCTAGTTAACCTCCAGCTGCTGTGCTGCAATATTAAATCACCTCCTGCGTGTCTTCATCTTACAATTTGAAATGAACTTTTTCTTTAACACCATTTTGTCACCCATGCTCCTTGGGGCACGTATCATTGCATTCATTGTTTGGGCTGATCCACTGACAGCACCATGTAGTTCCTGTAGATCGTGCAAAAGGACAGCTTCTCCCTGTTTTGGCCTCCTCTCTTGTGGACTAAAGATTTGCTGTTATGTCTGAATTTTTTCCACAGGTGTTGCATTAATATGGCGTCTGTTACCTGTATGGGTTCTTACATAAGATTTCAATTCTGTTGTCCGACAGCATCTTTTCCTGCGGGTTCTGCAAGAATGTGGCTTCTCATGTGGACATTCAAGTAACTTCTGAGTGTGAAAGCTGCCCCACAGGTTTTACATATAAACGGCTTCTCACCTGTGTGGGTTCTCATGTGGCCTTTTAGGTGGCTACTATGTCTGAAAGCTGCCCCACATGTTTCGCAAGGATACGGCTTCTCACCTGTGTGGTTTCTCATGTGGACAGTCAAGTGACTTTTGAGTGTGAAAGCTGCCCCACAGGTTTTGCATATAAACGGCTTCTCACCTGTGTGGGTTCTCATGTGGCCTATTAGGTGGCCACTATGTCTGAAAGCTGCCCCACATGTTTTGCAAACACACGGCTTCTCACCTGTGTGAGTTCTCATGTGGACAGTCAAGTGACTTCTGAGTGTGAAAGCTGCCCCACATGTTTTGCAAACATACGGCTTCTCACCTGTGTGGATTCTCATGTGGACAGTCAAGTGACTCTTACGTCCAAAATCTTTCCCACACGTTTTGCAACAATATGGCTTCTCTCCTGTGTGTGTTCTGGTGTGGTCCATCAAGCTACCTCTTGTTCTGAAATCTTTTCCACATGTTTTGCAACAATATGGCTTCTCACCTGTGTGTGTTCTTCTATGAGCATTCAATACTGATGTCTGAGTGAATTTTTTCCCACAGATGTTGCAAGAATATGGCTTCTCACCTGTGTGTGTTCTTCTATGAGCATTCAATCCTGATGTCTGAGTGAATTTTTTCCCGCAAATGTTGCAAGAATATGGCTTCTCACCTGTGTGTGCTCTCAGGTGTCTCTGAAAAAGTGACCTACATGTGAAAGCTTTCCACATGTGTCACAATTCAAAGACTTTTACCTGTGTCAGTATTATAGTGAATTGTTGATATAGTAGGGTTATATGAGTTGTTAGTGTGACTGTTGCTGTTGTGATTCGGTTCTGTTTGCTCTGCATTTCTAGTTGAACCTGAGTCTCCATGCTTGTCTCCTTTCTGATCTTGGCTCTCAGCTTCATGAGAGAGGAGCTGGTGGTCACTGTCTGGCTCTGGGACCACATGACTTTTATCTGAAATGTACTCTAGAGGTGTTTCCTCCACCATATTCTGAGTTTCAGTGATACTCCAGTTCACAGTCTGATCTTCACTGTGCTCACTTTCCTCATTAGTAGGAGTCAACATAAAGTCATCAGTCTCCTGCTTCACTTCAAGCTGCTCTCCCTCCTGACTGCTGCACAGTTCCTCCTCTTCCTCTTTAATCTCTGGAGGCTCTGGCTCCTCTTGCTCCACACTGGAGTTCCTCTCCCGAACACAGAGCTGCTGCTCAGCGACAACCTCCTCCTCCTTACAGACATGTTGCTGTGGGAGCTCTGGATGAACTGAGAACAAAATAAATAGGATATTATTCAGTTAGTAAAGAAGAAAATGCAGACATGCAAGCTAATTATTAGTATATACACTCAATGGCCACTTAATTAGGTACACTCATTTAACTGCTTGTTGACACAAATAGCCAACAGGCAATCATGTGGTAGCAACTCAATGCATTTAGGCATGCAGGCGTGGTCAAGACGACCTGCTGAAGTTCAAACCGAGCATCAGAATGGGGATGAAATGTGATTTAAGTGACTTTGAACGTGGCATGGTTGTTGGTGCCAGACGGGCTGGTCTGAGTATTTCAGACACTGCTGATCTATTGGGATTTTCATGCACAACTATCTCTAGGGTTCCAGTGAGCGGCACTTCTCTGGGTGAAAGTGCCTTGTTGATGCCAGAGGTCAGAGGAGAATGGCCAGACTGGTTCAAGATGATAGAAAGGCAACAGTAACTCAAATAACCACTGGTTACAACCAAGGTCTGCAGAAGACCATCTCTGAACCAACAACACGTCCAACATTGAAGCAGATGGGCTACAGCAGCAGAAGACCACACCAGGTGCCACTCCTGTCAGCTAACAACAGGAAACTGAGGCTACAGTTCACACAGGCTCACCAAAACTGGACAATAGCAGATTGGAAAAACGTTGCCTGGTCTGATGAGTCTGGATTTCTGCTGCCACATTCAGATGGTAGGCTCAGAATTTGGTGTGAACAACATGAAAGCATGGATCCATCCTGCCTTGTATCAACGGTTCAGGCTGCTGCTGGTGGTGTAATGGTGTGGGGGAGATTTTCTTGGCACACTTTGGGCCCCTTAGTACCAACTGAGCATGGTTTAAACACCACAGCCTACCTGAGTATTGCTGCTGACCGTGTCCATCCCTTTATGACCACAGTGTACCCATCTTCTGATGGCTACTTCCAGCAGGATAACGCACCATGTCACAAAGCTCAAATCATCTCAAACTGGTTTCTTGAACATGACGATGAGTTCACTGTACTCCAATGGCCTCCACAGTCACCTGATCTCAATCCAATAGAGCACCTTTGGGATGTGGTGGAACGGGAGATTCTCATCATGGATGTGCAGCCGACAAATCTGCAGCAACTGTGTGATGCTATCATGTCAATATGGACCAACATCTCTGAGGAATGTTTCCAGCACCTTGATGCATATATGCCACCAAGAATTAAGGCAGCTCTGAAGGCAAAAGGGGTCCAACACGCTACTATCAAGGTGTACCTAATAAAGTGGCCAGTGAGTGTATATCAACAGCTGCGATTATATGATATTCAATTTCTCTGTTTTGTGCTATTTAAATAAATAGGGTTTTACATACCTATCCTGTGTAACTTTATTTCAGGTTTCCAAGCTATATCCAACAGTCTGCGCTGACGGTCGATCTCTTCTTCGTACTCGACGATAGTTTTCTCTATAACTCCGAATATTTCTTCAGCAGCAGCAGTTAGTCTCTCGTTGAAAAACCCTCTCAAATACTGAACTGAAGACATTGTTGCTAAACTATAAAATGAATAATTATCTGTGTTATGACCTAAAAGCCTTCCCCCAACTCATTCTGTAGATGAACAGAGCTAACGCTGCTCACGCCTCCTTTGTTTAATGTTACTACTACTTCTTCTTCTTCTTCGTCTTCTTCTTCTTCTTCTTCGTCTTCTTCTTCTTCTTCATCCTCTTCTTCGTTTCCGGCAGTATCGACGCTACTTGGCGTATCACTGCCCTCCACTGGACAAAGTCTTTTTATATTCTCACATACAGCTCTGCTTCACGCAGGAACTGTAAGGCAGCTCTTATAATCATCTGATGAGTCTCACCCTGCCCGAGAATAGATTTAACAGAAAATGTCTCAACACCCAGCTCTGACAACTGACAAATAATTCCTTCCTCTAGTCTCCTTTTCCCACAGTTCCTGCCATTCTTTTTCAACACCCTCTCTGATTCTTTCTCTCAGTTCCACTCTTCCCGGAGATATATTTAAATCTATTATTTCTTTCTGCAGGGTTGCCTTTGCTATAGAATCTGCAATTTCATTTCCCTCAACTCCAGCATGTCCAGGAACCCAGCAAAACTTGACTTCACACTCAGTCTTTCCAACTCGAAACAGAACAGACAATGTTTCTTTAACAAGAATCTGTGAAGATTTTCAAGTAATATTCCATAACGCTGTTAAGATATTGATCTATTTGTGGAGCTATCACAGTGTTATCTTTTTCATGCAAAAAAGTGAGATCAGCATCCGGTTCCTGCATTACCCAGTGAGGTACAGGTAACCAGCCTGCGTGTGTTGCTATGCTGTCCTGCTCCATTCCTAGTTTCGTGACCCATTGATGCACACTGTCAGTAAATGATCTGTACTTGACCCTTCCACCAGAATCCCCTGGCTCTTGCAAGAGACACCTAGCTGGGAGTACCTGATCAGATCCTCTTAATTCTACCCAGCAGCCCCAACTTACTACGTCTTAAACATAAGGGCATTTCACCCACTTCTATGAGCAGTGCAGGCACTGGTGAGGTTTTAAATGCCCCACAGCAGAGTCTCAGTGACTTGGCTTGCAAAATGTCCAACTTCCCCAGCAGTGACTTAGCAGCAGATCCATATACATAACAACCGTAATCTATTATAGACCTTATCACTGCTTGATATATTAAATGCATAGTCTCTCTCTCTGCACCCCAATCACATCCAGCCAGACTTTTCATTACATTTATCACTTTTTCACATTTTGCCTGTGTTTTTGCAACATGAACAGCCCATGTCAGTCGTTCATCAAACCATAAACCCAGAAATTTAACTTTGACTCTCTCTAGCGAGGATCCATACATTTTCAATCCCAACTTGTATCTTTCGTTTGAATCCAAAAATCATAAATTTTGTCTTCATGGCTGAGATTTTAAATCCCCACTTATCTGCCTATTCCTCTACAGAAACTAATGCCCTTTGAACTTGCTTTAAAGTGTACTCTACATTTCTCCCTCTTCTCCATATGGCCCCATCATCTGCAAATAAAGACTGCCCAAACCCTCTTCCAATGTTCCTGAAAATATCATTTATCATTCTATGAAAAAGAACGGGACTAATTACACTGCCTTGTGGTGTGCCATTTTCAATTTCTACAATTTTGGACCTTGTCCCACTCACTTGTACTGTTCTTTTCATCAGAAAGTTTTTAATCCAATTAAACATTCTACCTCTTACTCCTAAATCATAAAGTTTAATCATTAGTCCCTCCTTGCACAATTAATCATACGCTCTTTCAATGTCTAAAAATACACTTACCACTATTTCTTTATTCTCAAATGCCTTTTTAATATCTTGCTCTAAGACTGCAACAGACTCCATTGTTGACCTTTGAACATTAACAAAAAGTCCCTTGCTTTCTATAAAGTAAACCAACCTATTAGTAATCATCCGTTCCATGATTTTACAGAGCACTGATGTTAATGCTATTGGACGGTATGAACTGGGATCACACGAGTCTTTGCCAGGTTTCAAGATAGGAACTATGACTGCATGTTTCCATTCCACAGGCAGACAGCCCTCCTCCCACACTGAGTTAAACAAAGCTAACAACTCCTCAAGACCAAATTCATCTAAATGTTTAAATAATCCATAGGATAACCCATCCCTCCCAGGAGTAGTGTTTGCTCCAGAACATATAGCATCCTGCAACTCTGTCATATTAAAAAACAGGTTAATTGGATTTACATTATCTGAATTCCCAGCCAACTTCCACTGATTTATTAATATTACTTCAGTCCTCTTCCTACTTCTTTCAACTCCCAGATTCCCAGAACTATGTACTGCTTGAAAAACATCAACAAGCATGTCAGCTTTTCCTTTATTTGATATAGCCTCCACTTCCCCATTTTGCAAAACTGGAATATGCTTCCTTTTATAAAGACCTGACATTCTGTGTACAGCTGACCTTTGTTTACTTCCTGGATGTCACACTGTTTGAGTTCCAACACCGAAAGTGAGTTAACCTTTCGTTCTGTTTCACTTGATGTTGTACGTTGAACGTCTCGCTTCATTTCACATGGAAATAAAGTTACTGTCTCAATACTTCTACATTCAGTATGTGTTTTTGAGTCATTTCATAGAATTACATTAGATAAAAACATATCAGCAGCTGTGAAAGGACTGAACACAGGTAAGCAACAAGTTTTAAATACACATGCATTCAAATTAATTGACGTGTCAAATGATTGTGTTAAAAATGTGATTTTATAGTATGAAACGTGAATGCAAAATAGTCCTTGTCAGTGTTACTGAGGCCATAATGTGTACATGGCACTGTGTAGCAGCTTGTTGACGTGAAACAATTTTATTTGTTGTTATTTTTATTTGTTAAGTAGACATATGAATGTATAGTGTCAAAAGGCATCATGATTAATAGGCGCATTCTAGGTTTTGAGTGTAAAAACATAGCCTCCCATAGCTAGACCTATTTCCACACTTAGTTGTAGTGTTGTGTAATAACAATCTCAAAGTAACCATCGCTGTCAAGTCAATGTAATGCTCTAAACAGCACATTTGACAGTAAAAATGAAGTAATAAGAACTATATATGACAGGAAAAATAGGTAAAGAATACCTTTAAAGAAAGAAAGAAAGACAAATTATTATTATTTTAAGTGTGACATTTTATTTTGTGGAATGTACATGCAGTCTTACCCATCTGAGCACAATGTTATCCATGAATATTGTACTTGAGTAGCCTACTTGTAGTTACATTCCTCCACTGCACACATTGTTCAATATGAAGCAGCTCCACTGAAACCACCTAGCAGTATCAAATCCTAGTTAACCTCCAGCTGCTGGGCTGCAATATTAAATCACCTCCTGCGTGTCATCATCTTACAATTTGAAATGAACTTTTTCTTTAACACCATTTTGTCACCCATGCTCCTTGGGGCACGTATCATTGCATTCATTGTTTGGGCTGATCCACTGACAGCACCATGTAGTTCCTGTAGATCGTGCAAAAGGACAGCCTCTCCCTGTTTGGCCTCCTCTCGTGTGGACTAAAGATTTGCTGTTATGTCTGAATTTTTTCCACAGGTGTTGCATTAATATGGCGTCTGTCACCTGTATGGGTTCTTACAGGAGATTTCAATTCTGTTGTCCAACAGCTTCTTTTCCCGCGGGTGCTGCAAGAATGTGGCTTCTCACCTGTGTGGATTCTCATGTGGACATTCAAGTCAGTCTTACGTCCAAAATCTTTCCCACATGTCTTGCAAGAGTACGGCCTCTCTCCTGTGTGAATTCTGGTGTGCTCTATAAAGTTACCTCTTGTTCTGAAATCTTTTCCACACGTTTGCAACAGTACGGCTTTTCACCTGTGTGTGTTCTTCTATGATTGTTCAATACTGATTTCTGATTGAATTTTTTCCCACAGATGTTGCAAGAATATGGCTTCTCTCCTGTGTGAGTTCTCATGTGGACAGTCAAGGGACTGCTAAATGCAAATTCTTTCCCACATGTCTTGCAAATAAATGGCTTCTCACCTGTGTGTGTTCTTCTATGAGCATTCAATCCTGATGTCTGAGTGAATTTTTTCCCGCAAATGTTGCAAGAATATGGCTTCTCACCTGTGTGTGCTCTCAGGTGTCTCTGAAAAAGTGACCTACATGTGAAAGCTTTCCCACATGTGTCACAATTCAAAGACTTTTTACCTGTGTCAGTATTATAGTGAATTGTTGATATAGTAGGGTTATATGAGTTGTTAGTGTGACTGTTGCTGTTGTGATTCGGTTCTGTTTGCTCTGCATTTCTAGTTGAACCTGAGTCTCCATGCTTGTCTCCTTTCTGATCTTGGCTCTCAGCTTCATGAGAGAGGAGCTGGTGGTCACTGTCTGGCTCTGGGACAACATGACTTTTATCTGAAATGTACCGTAGAGGCATTTCCTTCACCATATTCTGAGTTTCACTGATTCTCAAGTTCACAGTCTGATCTTCACTGTGGTCACTTTCCTCATTAGTAGGAGTCAACATAAAGTCATCAGTCTCCTGCTTCACTTCAAGCTGCTCTCCTCCTGACTGCTGCACAGTTCCTCCTCTTCCTCTTTAATCTCTGGAGGCTTTGGCTCCTCTTGCTCCACACTGGAGTTCCTCTCCTGAACACAGAGCTGCTGCTCAGCGACAACCTCCTCCTCCTTACAGACATGTTGCTGTGGGAGCTCTGGAGGAACTGAGAACAAAACGAATAGGATATTATTAAGTTAATAAAGAAGAAAATGCAGACATACAAGCTAATTATTAGTATATACACTCAATGGCCACTTAATTAGGTACACCTGTTTAACTGCTCGTTGAAACAAACAGCTAACAGGCAATCATGTGGCAGCAACTCAATGCATTTAGGCATGCAGGCGTGGTCAAGACGATCTGCTGAAGTTCAAACCGAGCATCAGAATGGGGATGAAATGTGATTTAAGTGACTTTGAACGTGGCATGGTTGTTGGTGCCAGACGGGCTGGTCTGAGTATTTCAGACACTGCTGATCTATTGGGATTTTCATGCACAACCATCTCTAGGGTTCCAGTGAGCGGCACTTCTCTGGGTGAAAGTGCCTTGTTGATGCCAGAGGTCAGAGGAGAATGGCCAGACTGGTTCAAGATGATAGAAAGGCAACAGTAACTCAAATAACCACTGGTTACAACCAAGGTCTGCAGAAGACCATCTCTGAACCAACAACACGTCCAACATTGAAGCAGATGGGCTACAGCAGCAGAAGACCACACCAGGTGCCACTCCTGTCAGCTAACAACAGGAAACTGAGGCTACAGTTCACACAGGCTCACCAAAACTGGACAATAGCAGATTGGAAAAACGTTGCCTGGTCTGATGAGTCTGGATTTCTGCTGCCACATTCAGATGGTAGGCTCAGAATTTGGTGTGAACAACATGAAAGCATGGATCCATCCTGCCTTGTATCAACGGTTCAGGCTGCTGCTGGTGGTGTAATGGTGTGGGGGAGATTTTCTTGGCACACTTTGGGCCCCTTAGTACCAACTGAGCATGGTTTAAACACCACAGCCTACCTGAGTATTGCTGCTGACCGTGTCCATCCCTTTATGACCACAGTGTACCCATCTTCTGATGGCTACTTCCAGCAGGATAACGCACCATGTCACAAAGCTCAAATCATCTCAAACTGGTTTCTTGAACATGACGATGAGTTCACTGTACTCCAATGGCCTCCACAGTCACAAGTCACCTTTGGGATGTAGTGGAACGGAAGATTCACATCATGGATGTGCAGCCCACAAATCTGCAGCAACTGTGTGATGCTATCATGTCAATATGGACCAACATCTCTGAGGAATGTTTCCAGCACCTTGATGCATATATGCCACCAAGAATTAAGGCAGCTCTGAAGGCAAAAGGGGTCCAACACGCTACTATCAAGGTGTACCTAATAAAGTGGCCAGTGAGTGTATATCAACAGCTGCGATTATATGATATTCAATTTCTCTGTTTTGTGCTATTTAAATAAATAGGGTTTTACATACCTATCCTGTGTAACTTTATTTCAGGTTTCCAAGCTATATCCAACAGTCTGCGCTGACGGTCGATCTCTTCTTCGTACTCGACGATAGTTTTCTCGAAAACTCCGAATATTTCTTCAGCAGCAGCAGTTAGTCTCTCGTTGAAAAACCCTCTCAAATACTGAACTGAAGACATTGTTGCTAAACTATAAAATGAATAATTATCTGTGTTATGACCTAAAAGCCTTCCCCCAACTCATTCTGTAGATGAACAGAGCTAACGCTGCTCACGCCTCCTTTGTTTAATGTTACTACTACTTCTTCTTCTTCTTCGTCTTCTTCTTCTTCTTCTTCTTCTTCTTCTTCTTCCTCTTCTTCGTTTCCGGCAGCTTCGACGCTACTTGGAGTATCACTGCCCTCCACTGGACAAAGTCTTTTTATATTCTCACATATAGCCCTGCTTCACACAGGAACTGTGAGGAGGCTGCTCTTGTAATCATCTGATGATTCTTACCCTGTCCGAAAATAGATTTAACAGAAAATGTCTCAACACCCAGCTCTGACAACTGACAAATAATACCTTCTTCTAGTCTCATTTTCCCATAGTTCCTGCCATTCTTTTTCAACACCCTCTTTGATTCTTTCTCTCAGTTCCACTCTTCCCGGAGATATATTTAAATCTATTACTTCTTTCTGCAGGGTTGCCTTTGCTATAGAATCTGTAATATCATTTCCCTCAACTCCAGCATGTCCAGGAACCCAACAAAACTTGACTTCACATCCAGTCTTTCCAACTCTAATCAGAACAGACAATATTTCTTTAACAAGAATCTGTGAAGATTTTCAAGTAATATTCCATGACGCTATTAAGATATTGATCTATTTGTGGAGCTATCACAGTGTTATCTTTTTCTTGCAAAAAAGTGAGATCAACATCCGGTTCCTGCATTACCCAGTGAGGTACAGGTAACCAGCCTGCGTGTGTTGCTGTCCTGCTCCATTCCTAGTTTCACGACCCATTGATGCACACTGTAAGTAAATGATCTGTACTCGACCCTACCACCAGAATCCCCTGGCTCTTGCAGGAGACACCTAGCCGGGAGTGCCTGATCAGATCCTCTTAATTTTACCCAGTACTGCAGCTCCAACTGATTACGTCTTAAACTTAAGGGCATTTCCCCCATTTCTGTGAGCAGTGCAGGCATTGGTGAGGTTTTAAATGCCCCACAGCAGAGTCTCAATGCCTTGGCTTGCAAAATGTCCAACTTCCCCAGCAGTGACTTAGCAGCAGATCCATATACATAACAACCGTAATCTATTATAGGCCTTATCATTGCTTGATATATTAAATGCATGGTCTCTCTCTCTGCACCCCAGTGACATCCAGCCAGAGTCTCATTACATTTATCACTTTTTCACATTTTGCCTGTATTTTTGCAATATGAACAGCCATGTCAGTCGTTTTATCACACTCTTTCAACTTTCACTCTCTCTAGCAAGGATCCATACATTTTCAATCCCAACATAGGTATCTTTCTTTTGAATCCAAAAATCATAAATTTTGTCTTCATGGCTGAGATTTTAAATCCCCACTTATCTGCCCATTCCTCTACAGAAACTAATGCCCTTTGAACTTGCTTTAAATTGTCCTCTGCATTTCTCCCTCTTCTCCATATGGCCCCATCATCTGCAAATAAAGACTGCCCAAACCCTCTTCCAATGTTCCTGAAAATATCATTTATCATTATATTAAAAAGAACGGGACTAATTACACTGCCTTGTGGCGTGCCATTTTCAGTTTCTACAATTTTGGACCTTGTCCCACTCACTTGTACTGTTCTTTTCATCAGAAAGTTTTTAATCCAATTAAACATTCTACCTCTTACTCCTAAATCATAAAGTTTAATCATTAGTCCCTCCTTGCACAATTAATCATACGCTCTTTCAATGTCTAAAAATACACTTACCACTATTTCTTTATTCTCAAATGCCTTTTAATATCTTGCTCTAAGACTGCAACAGACTCCATTGTTGACCTTTGAACATTAACAAAAGTCCCTTGCTTTCTATAAAGTAAACCAACCTATTAGTAATCATCCGTTCCATGATTTTACAGAGCACTGATGTTAATGCTATTGGACGGTATGAACTGGGATCACACGAGTCTTTGCCAGGTTTCAAGATAGGAACTATGACTGCATGTTTCCATTCCACAAGCAGACAGCACTCCTACCACAATGAGTTAAAAAACACTAACAACTCCTCAAGACCAAACTCATCTAAATGTTTAAATAATTCATAGGATAACCCATCCCTCCCAGGAGTAGTGTTTGCTCCAGAACATATAGCATCCCGCAATTCTGTCAAATTAAAAAGCAGGTTGATTGGATTTACATTATCTGAATTCCCAGCCAACTTATTAACATTACTTCAGTCCTCTTCCTACTTCTTTCAACTCCCAGATTCCCAGAACTATGTACTGCTTGAAAAACATCAACAAGCATGTCAGCTTTTCCTTTATTTGATATAACCTTCACTTCCCCATTTTGCAAAACAGGAATATGCTTCCTTTTATAAAGACCTGACATTCTGTGTACAGCTGACCTTTGTTTACTTCCGCTGGATGTCACACTGTTTGAGTTCCAACACCGAAAGTGAGTTAACCTTTCGTTCTGTTTCACTTGATGTTGTACGTTGAACGTCTCGCTTCATTTCACATGGAAATAAAGTTACTGTCTCAATACTTCTACATTCAGTATGTGTTTTTGGGTCATTTCTTAGATAAAAACATATCAGCAGCTGTGAAAGGACTGAACACAGGTAAGCAACAAGTTTTAAATACACATGCATTCAAATTAATTGACGTGTCAAATGATTGTGTTAAAAATGTGATTTTATAGTATGAAACGTGAATGCAAAATAGTCCTTGTCAGTGTTACTGAGGCCATAATGTGTACATGGCACTGTGTAGCAGCTTGTTGACGTGAAACAATTTTATTTGTTGTTATTTTTATTTGTTAAGTAGACATATGAATGTATAGTGTCAAAAGGCATCATGATTAATAGGCGCATTCTAGGTTTTTGAGTGTAAAAACATAGCCTCCCATAGCTAGACCTATTTCCACACTTAGTTGTAGTGTTGTGTAATAACAATCTCAAAGTAACCATCGCTGTCAAGTCAATGTAATGCTCTAAACAGCACATTTGACATTAAAAATGAAGTAATAAGAACTATATATGACAGGAAAATAGGTAAAGAATACCTTTAAAGAAAGAAAGAAAGACAAATTATTATTATTTTAAGTGTGACATTTTATTTTGTGGAATGTACATGCAGTCTTACCCATCTGAGCACAATGTTATCCATGAATATTGTACTTGAGTAGCCTACTTGTAGTTACATTCCTCCACCGCACACATTGTTCAATATGAAGCAGCTCCACTGAAACCACCTAGTGGTATCAAATCCTAGTTAACCTCCAGCTGCTGGGCTGCAATATTAAATCACCTCCTGCGTGTCATCATCTTACAATTTGAAATGAACTTTTTCTTTAACACCATTTTGTCACCCATGCTCCTTGGGGCACGTATCATTGCATTCATTGTTTGGGCTGATCCACTGACAGCACCATGTAGTTCCTGTAGATCATGCAAAAGGACAGCCTCTCCCTGTTTGGCCTCCTCTCGTGTGGACTAAAGATTTGCTGTTATGTCTGAATTTTTTCCACAGGTGTTGCATTAATATGGCGTGTCACCTGTATGGGTTCTTACAGGAGATTTCAATTCTGTTGTCCAACAGCTTCTTTTCCATGGTGCTGCAAGAATGTGGCTTCTCACCTGTGTGGATTCTCATGTGGACATTCAAGTCAGTCTTACGTCCAAAATCTTTCCCACATGTCTTGCAAGAGTACGGCCTCTCTCCTGTGTGAATTCTGGTGTGCTCTATAAAGTTACCTCTTGTTCTGAAATCTTTTCCACACGTTTTGCAACAGTACGGCTTTTCACCTGTGTGTGTTCTTCTATGATTGTTCAATACTGATTTCTGATTGAATTTTTTCCCACAGATGTTGCAAGAATATGGCTTCTCTCCTGTGTGAGTTCTCATGTGGACAGTCAAGGGACTGCTAAATGCAAATTCTTTCCCACATGTCTTGCAAATAAATGGCTTCTCACCTGTGTGTGTTCTTCTATGAGCATTCAATCCTGATGTCTGAGTGAATTTTTTCCCGCAAATGTTGCAAGAATATGGCTTCTCACCTGTGTGTGCTCTCAGGTGTCTCTGAAAAAGTGACCTACATGTGAAAGCTTTCCCACATGTGTCACAATTCAAAGACTTTTTACCTGTGTCAGTATTATAGTGAATTGTTGATATAGTAGGGTTATATGAGTTGTTAGTGTGACTGTTGCTGTTGTGATTCGGTTCTGTTTGCTCTGCATTTCTAGTTGAACCTGAGTCTCCATGCTTGTCTCCTTTCTGATCTTGGCTCTCAGCTTCATGAGAGAGGAGCTGGTGGTCACTGTCTGGTTCTGGGACCACATGACTTTTATCTGAAATGTACCGTAGAGGCATTTCCTTCACCATATTCTGAGTTTCACTGATTCTCAAGTTCACAGTCTGATCTTCACTGTGGTCACTTTCCTCATTAGTAGGAGTCAACATAAAGTCATCAGTCTCCTGCTTCACTTCAAGCTGCTCTCCCTCCTGACTGCTGCACAGTTCCTCCTCTTCCTCTTTAATCTCTGGAGGCTTTGGCTCCTCTTGCTCCACACTGGAGTTCCTCTCCTGAACACAGAGCTGCTGCTCAGCGACAACCTCCTCCTCCTTACAGACATGTTGCTGTGGGAGCTCTGGAGGAACTGAGAACAAAACGAATAGGATATTATTAAGTTAATAAAGAAGAAAATTCAGACATACAAGCTAATTATTAGTATATACACTCAATGGCCACTTAATTAGGTACACCTGTTTAACTGCTCGTTGAAACAAACAGCTAACAGGCAATCATGTGGTAGCAACTCAATGCATTTAGGCATGTAGACATGGTCAAGACGATCTGCTGAAGTTCAAACCGAGCATCAGAATGGGGATGAAATGTGATTTAAGTGACTTTGAACGTGGCATGGTTGTTGGTGCCAGACGGGCTGGTCTGAGTATTTCAGACACTGCTGATCTATTGGGATTTTCATGCACAACCATCTCTAGGGTTCCAGTGAGCACTTCTCTGGGTGAAAGTGCCTTGTTGATGCCAGAGGTCAGAGGAGAATGGCCAGACTGGTTCAAGATGATAGAAAGGCAACAGTAACTCAAATAACCACTGGTTACAACCAAGGTCTGCAGAAGACCATCTCTGAACCAACAACACGTCCAACCTTGAAGCAGATGGGCTACAGCAGCAGAAGACCACACCAGGTGCCACTCCTGTCAGCTAACAACAGGAAACTGAGGCTACAGTTCACACAGGCTCACCAAAACTGGACAATAGAAGATTGGAAAAACGTTGCCTGGTCTGATGAGTCTGGATTTCTGCTGCCACATGAAAGCATGGATCCATCCTGCCTTGTATCAACGGTTCAGGCTGCTGCTGGTGGTGTAATGGTGTGGGGGATATTTTCTTGGCACACTTTGGGCCCCTTAGTACTAACTGAGCATGGTTTAAACACCACAGCCTACCTGAGTATTGTTGCTGACCGTGTCCATCCCTTTATGACCACAGTGTACCCATCTTCTGATGGCTACTTCCAGCAGGATAACGCACCATGTCACAAAGCTCAGATCATCTCAAACTGCTTTCTTGAACATGACAATGAGTTCACTGTACTCCAATGGCCTCCACAGTCACCAGATCTCAATCCAATAGAGCACCTTTGGGATGTGGTGGAACGGGAGATTCACATCATGGATGTGCAGCCGACAAATCTGCAACAACTGTGTGATGCTATCATGTCAATATGGACCAACATCTCTGAGGAATGTTTCCAGCACCTTGATGCATATATGCCACCAAGAATTAAGGCAGCTCTGAAGGCAAAAGGGGTCCAACACGCTACTATCAAGGTGTACCTAATAAAGTGGCCAGTGAGTGTATATCAACAGCTGCGATTATGTGATATTCAATTTCTCTGTTTTGTGCTATTTAAATAAATAGGGTTTTACATACCTATCCTGTGTAACTTTATTTCAGGTTTCCAAGCTATATCCAACAGTCTGCGCTGACGGTCGATCTCTTCTTCGTACTCGACGATAGTTTTCTCTATAACTCCGAATATTTCTTCAGCAGCAGCAGTTAGTCTCTCGTTGATAAACCCTCTCAAATACTGAACTGAAGACATTGTTGCTAAACTATAACATGAATAATTACCTGTGTTATGACCTAAGAACCTTCTTCCAGCGAACTCAATCCATCACATAGCTAACGCTGCTAGCGCTTCCTTTGTTTACTTCCGCTGGATGTCACACTGTTTGAGTTCCGACACCGGAAGTGAGTTAACCTTTCGTTCCGTTTCACTTGATGTTGTACGTTGAACGTCTCGCTTCATTTCACATGGAAATAGTTATTTTCTCAGTACTTCTACATTCAGTATGTGTTTTTGAGTCATTTCATAGAAATTACATTAGATAAAAATATATCAGCAGCTGTGAAAGGACTGAACACAGGTAAGCAACAAGTTTTAAATACACATGCATTCAAATTAATTGACGTGTCAAATGATTGTGTTGAAAATGTGATTTTATAGTATGAAACGTGAATGCAAAATAGTCATTGTCAGTGTTACTGAGGCCATAATGTGTACATGGCACTGTGTAGCAGCTTGTTGAGGTGCAACAATTTTATTTGTTGTTATTTTTATTTGTAGACATATTAATGTATAGTGTCAAAAAGCATCATGATTAATAGGCGCATTCCAGGTTTTTGAGTGTAAAAACATAGCCTCCCATAGCTAGACCTATTTCCACACTTAGTTGTAGTGTTGTGTAATAACAATCTCAAAGTAACCATCGCTGTCAAGTCAATGTAATGCTCTAAACAGCACATTTGACAGTAAAAATGAAGTAATAAGAACTATATATGACAGGAAAAATAGGCAAAGAATACCTTTAAAGAAAGAAAGAAAGACAAATTATTATTATTTTAAGTGTGAAACTTTATTTGTGTGGAATGTACATGCAGTCTTACCCATCTGAGCACAATGTTATCCATGGATATTGTACTTGAGTAGCCTACTTGTAGTTACATTCCTCCACTGCACACATTGTTCAATATGAAGCAGCTCCACTGAAACCACCTAGCAGTATCAAATCCTAGTTAACCTCCAGCTGCTGGGCTGCAATATTAAATCACCTCCTGCGTGTCATCATCTTACAATTTGAAATGAACTTTTTCTTTAACACCATTTTGTCACCCATGCTCCTTGGGGCACGCTTCATTGCATTCATTGTTTGGGCTGATCCACTGACAGCACCATGTAGTTCCTGTAGATCGTGCAAAAGGACAGCCTCTCCCTGTTTGGCCTCCTCTCGTGTGGACTAAAGATTTGCTGTTATGTCTGAATTTTTTCCACAGGTGTTGCATTAATATGGCGTCTGTCACCTGTATGGGTTCTTACAGGAGATTGAAATTCTGTTGTCCAAAAGCATCTTTTCCTGCGGGTGCTGCAAGAATGTGGCTTCTCACCTGTGTGGATTTTCATGTGGACAGTCAAGTCATAGTTACATCCAAAATCTTTCCCACATGTCTTGCAAGAGTATGGCTTCTCTCCTGTGTGAATTCTGGTGTGGTCTATCAAGCTACCTCTTGCTCTGAAAGCTGCCCCACATGTTTTGCAACAGTACAGCCTCTCTCCTGTGTGTGTTCTCATATGAACGTTCAATCCTGATGTCTGAGTGAATTTTTTCCCACAGATGTTGCAAGAATACGGCTTCTCACCTGTGTGTGTTCTCATGTAGACAGGCAAGTCACTCTCACGTTGAAAATATTTACCACAGATGTTGCAAGAATATGGCCTCTCACCTGTGTGTGTTCTCAGGTGTCTCTGCAAAACTGACCTACATGTGAAAGCTTTCCCACGTGTCACATTTTAAAGACTTTTTACCTGTGTCAGTATTATAGTGAATTGTTGATATAGTGGGGTTATATAACTTGTTAATGTGACTGTTGCTGTTGTGATCCGGTTCTGTTTGCTCTGCATTTCTAGTTGAACCTGAGTCTCCATGCTTGTCTCCTTTCTGATCTTGGCTCTCAGCTTCATGAGAAAGGAGCTGGTGGTCACTGTCTGGCTCTGGGACCACAAAGCTTTTAACTAAAATGGAGTCAAGAGGGGTTTCCTCCACCACCATATTCAGAATTTCCTGCTTCACTTCAAGCTGCTCTCCCTCCTGACTGCTGCATAGTTCCTCCTCTTCCTTTTTAATCTGTGGAGGCTCTGGCTCCTCTTGCTCCACACTGGAGTTCCTCCCCTGAACACAGAGCTGCTGCTCAGCGACAACCTCCTCCTCCTCACAGACATGCTGCTGTGGGAGCTCTGGAGGGACACACGACAAAAGTACCACACTACTACATACGAGCAAATTAAAACCAGTAAATATTTCAACACTTGTGATTATGTGAACGTTACATTTCTGTTTTGTGGTATTTAAATAAATAGGGTTTTACATACCTATCTTGTGAAACCTTACTTCCGGTTTCCAAACTACATCCAACAGTCTGTGCTGTCCATTTTCTCTGACCATTCTGACCATTTTCTCAAAAACTCTGAATATTTTTTCAGCAGCAGCAGTTAGTCTCTCGTTGATAAACTCTCTCAAATACTTAACTGAAGACATTATTGCTAATCTCTAAGTTAAATAATTATCCGCGGTACAATTAAAATATCTTCTTCCAGCTAACTCAATACATCCACAGAGCTAACGCTGCTAACGGCTGTTTTGTGCACTTTCGCTGGACGTTACACTCTAAAGTTCCGGCAGTGAGAGTGAGTTAACTCTTTGTTCCGCTTTCACCAATGGCTGTACAGCTTCATTTCAGCTTCATTTTACACACAGTGAAATTTGCTTATTTTTCTACACAGTTACATTTGACTGACACGATTTCACATGAATGATTTTGAATAAAATATATTAGCAAGGGCAAAAGGCATTATTGTAGCAGCTAATCGTGGTGGAGCGATTTAGTTTTTTTACTTTGTCCACATACTGATGGTGAGTTTAACAAGGCATCATATTTAATTCAGCTCATTGTGAGTTTTTTTGAGGTAAAATCTATTCTTGCCAGATCTATCTCCACGTTTTAGCGTTATGCAGTAAAATCCTAATCAACAAAATAACCATAGCTGTCAAGTAAAGGTAATGCCCCCAAAAAGTACATTTGCCTTTATAAGTGCTGTAAAGCAGAACTATGAGTAACATAAAGGTAATCAAAGAATAACTCAACTTAAAAGGGAACCCTATTAAATTAAGAATGCCAGTATTATATTTCCATTACCTTGGAAAGTCCAATATCCTCCTCAGACCCGATCTTTCCTTTGGTATGCATTTTAAATTGCTCCTTGCTATTTGGGATCAGCAGGACCTGATAAGTATAAAAACTAAACATTGCCAATGATAATTAATACCCAATGTCCTCAAGGGAGATAATAATAAAGTCCTGATGTCTTCAAACGAGTACTTCCTAATTATCAGTGTCTTAGCTTGTTACTACTGCTAAAATTGGTCAAATTTGTGGCCATGTCAAACAACAAACATTATTAATCTTAAATAATCAAGTTTCAACCATAAAATGTGATCAGTTTTTGGACCTTTTCTGCTTTTGTTTCAGAGTTGGCTGCAGACTGAGTTGACAGAGATAGCTGACATCTTTTTTTTTTTTTTTTTACATGGATTAGTGTATTGTGCTCTTACTACCACAAGATGGCACAAAAATTGTCCACAAACGAGGACAACAGGTCTATGTTAAAGTGAATTAAGGACAAAAATGTGATATCCTCATATGAGGACACAGGGTCCCAGGAGGTGAAATCTGTGTACATGAGCTCCTCTCTTTCAGAGCCAGAAACCAGAGAGGGAAGTCTCAAACTTGTGATGTCATAGGGTATAAAGTCTGGAGCTGCTCCATAGACAATGACTGAGAGCCTGATTTAATGGACCCACACAATGTTTTTGTTGGATTTTTTGTTGTAGTGTTCTCAGATCTGAAACAGAAAATGTCCCCATATACTCAGATCATTCCTCTGGGTGCTCTCAGTGCCATCTTTAAATGTTCCCAATTCATTGTCAGTGGAGCAACTCCAAACTTTATACCCAGTGACATCACAAATAAAAATTTAGCCCTATAGTTTTTGGATTTGGGAGAGAGTTGGTCGTGTTCGCAAATATTTTTTGGACTGTGTTGAACCATAGCAATAACATCTACGGACAATCAATGTTGTCCATAAATACAGTACTTCAGTAGTGCACATGTTGTTACATTGCTGCACTGCACATTTATTTAATGAGATAGTTCAACCGCTACCAAACAGTATAAAATCATACTTTATGTCACCCTCCAGTCGGTCAGCTGGAGCTTTAAATACCATGAAAAGAACTACTCTTACTATGACTACTTAGCTTTTGAAGTATGTCACACCCAGCTGCAGCCTTGACCAACAGAACCTGCATATATAGTTTTAGACTTCAGGGTGAATCTGACATTCTTAAATCATCATCTTACAAAGCTTTATTGTTTGAACATACATGAGATCAGACACCAGTATTTAGGTGGCAACATCCTTTGATCATTGTATTGATTATTTAGGCTGAATTGCTGACACCACTTGTAGTACATCATCTACAATATTTGTGTGTGTGTCACCACTCAAACCTGAAAGAACAACAGTTACAGCAGGTTGATGCACATATAAAATACATGCAACTGTAAACTTAAGAGACATTCTGCTGACAGCAAAGAACTGACTCTAGTTGTCAGGATGAATACTTCAGTGCTGTGGAATCTCTTTTGGACTATGATGTAACCTCTTCCGCAGGTGTTGTGAGAGCAGGACTCCGGTCAGCTGTATGGATTCTTACATGAGACTTCAAAAGTGAAATCCGACAAAACCTTTTCCCGCAGGTGTTGCAAGAATGTGGTTTCACCCCTGTGTGGGTATTCATGTGGCTCAACAAGTGACTTCTAAGTCTGAAAGCTCTCCCGCATGTTTTGCATATAAACGGCTTCTCTCCAGTGTGGGTTCTCATGTGGCCTTTTAAGTGACTTGCATGTCTGAAAGCTGCCCCGCATGTTTTGCAAAAATACGGCTTCTCACCTGTGTGGATTCTCACGTGGACGTTCAAGTCATTCTTACGTACAAAATCTTTCCCACATGTTTTGCAAGAGTATGGCTTCTCTCCTGAGTGAATTCTGGTGTGCTTCATCAAGTTACCTCTTGCTCTGAAATCTTTTCCACACGTTTCGCAAGAAAACGGCCTCTCATCTGTGTGTGTTCTTACATGAACGTTCAATGCTGATGCCTGAGTGAATTTTTTCCCACAGATGTTGCAAAGATATGGCCTCTCACCTGTGTGTGTTCTCATGTGGCTCTTCAGAGCTGACCTACTTGTGCATACTCTACCACACGTGTCACATTTGAAAGACTCTTTACCTGTGTGGGTATTACTGTGAACTACTGACATAGTACAGTTGGATTCATTTTTAGTGTGACTGTTGCTGTTGTGATTTGGTTGCGTTTGTTCTGCATTTCTAGTTGAACCTGAGTCTCCATCCTTGCCTCCTTTCTGATCTTGGCTCTCAGCTTCATGAGAGAGGAGCTGGTGGTCACTGTCTGGTTCTGGGACCACAGTGTGTTTAACTATAATGTAGTCAAGAGGCGTTTCCTCCACCATATTTTGAGGTTCAGTGATACTCCAGTTCACAGTCTGATCTTCACTGTGCTCACTTTCCTCATTAGTAGGAGTCAACATAAAGTCATCAGTCTCCTGCTTCACTTCAAGCTGCTCTCCCTCCTGACTGCTGCACAGTTCCTCCTCTTCCTCTTTAATCTCTGGAGGCTCTGGCTCCTCTTGCTCCACACTGGAGTTCCTCTCCCGAACACAGAGCTGCTGCTCAGCGACAACCTCCTCCTCCTTACAGACATGTTGCTGTGGGAGCTCTGGAGGGACACACAACAAAAGTACCACACTACTACATGCGAGCAAATTAAACCCAGTAAATACTTAAACACTTGTGATTATATGACCGTTAAATTTCTCTGTTTTTATTTAAATAAATAGGGCTTTACATACCTATCCTGTGTAACTTTATTTTAGGTTTCCAAGCTATATCCAACAGTCTGCGCTGACGGTCGAGCTCTTCTTCGTACTCGACGACCATTTTCTCAAAAACTCCGAATATTTCATCAGCAGTAGCAGTTAGTCTCTCGTTGATAAACCCTCTCAAATACTGAAGTGAAGGCATTGTTGCTAAATTATAAATTTAATAATTATCTGCGGTACAATCAAAATAGCTTCTTCCAGCTAACTCAGTACATCCACAGAGCTAACGCTGTCAACGGCTGTTTTACTTCCGCTCGACGTTACACTCTAAAGTTCCGGCAGCGGAAGTGAGTGAACTCTTCGTTCCGCTTTCACAAAGGGTCTCGCTTTATTTCACTCAGTGAAATAGGGTTAGTTTTTCCGCACAGTCATATTTAACTAATATGTTTTGAAGCATTTCTCATAAATTGTTTCAAACGAAAACAAATTAGCAAGGTCGAAAATAAACTTGCGGTCAAATATGGTTTAAAGTTTGAAATGTTAAAGTACTCATGCACAAATGGTCCCTGACAGTCTCACTGACTTGTAGCGGCTACTCAGGGTGGAATTATTCTATTTTTTATTTGGTTCCAATACTGATGAATACATTCACAAGGCATCATATTTAATTTAGCTACTTGTAAGTTTTTGTAGGTAAAATCTATTCTCGCCATATCTATCTCCACACGTCGTTTTAGTGCTGTGCAGTTAAAATCTTAATTAGCAAAGGGACCATAGTTGTCAAGTAAATGTAATGTAAAATCATACTTTTTGTCACCCTCCAGCCTGTCAGCTGGAGCTTTAAATACCATGAAAAGAACTACTCTTACTATGACTACTTAGCTTTTGAAGTATGTCACACCCAGCTGCAGCCTTGACCAACAGAACCTGCTTATATAGTTTTAGACTTCAGGGTGAATCTGATATTCTTAAATCATCATCTTACAAAGCTTTATTGTTTGATATACATGAGATCAGACACCAGTATTTAGGTGGCAACATCCTTTGATCATTGTATTCATTATTTAGGCTGAATTGCTGACACCACTCTTAGTACATCATCTACAGTATTTTTGTGTGTGTGTGTGTGTGTGTGTGTGTCACCACTCAAACCTAAAGAAACAAAAATTACAGCAAGTTGATACACATATAAAATACATAAAAATGTAAACTTAAGTGACATTTTGCAGACAGCAACGAATTGACTGGCTCTCATACAGAGAGGGTTTCTCATCCTCAACATGAAAGTTCACAGTCCACTCTTATAACTAAGGAGGTGTATAAAAATTCTTCAAAAAATAATAATTCCCAGTCAAACATTTGTAACAATCATGCACTCACTGTACAACCAAGACGTTTCAATCAACTTGGGAGATTATAATTGTTTTAAAGAAATACAGTTGCCAAGAGAAATATAAGTGCAGTGATATGAAGGATAAAATGAGATCAGATCTACACGATGTGATGTCATTGATTATGTTGTCCTATTTTAACATACTGTGACCCCCTTTCAATAGGAAATTATATACAATCAGTGAGACATGTAGCTATTGCAGAAGTGGATGACATTCAGTGAGTGAACACATCTTCATGGGGGTTTCTCCTTGATGGTTTCTCCTGTGTATATCAGTTCTCAGGTGTTTTTCTTCAAGTAAGCTCTCCCACCTTTTGCATGTAAGCAGCTTCTCTCCTGTGTGGGTTCTCATGTGGCTTATAAGGTCACGATTACATCCGTAACCTCTTCTGCATGTGTTGCAAGAACAGGGCTCCTGTCATCTGTATGGATTCTCAAATGAGACTTCAATAGTGACATCCGACAAAAGCTTTTCCCGCAGGTGTTGCAAGTATGTGGCTTCTCCCCAGTGTGGGTATTCATGTGGCTCATCAAGTGACTTCTAAGTCTGAAAGCTCTCCCACATGTTTTGCATATAAACGGCTTCTCACCTGTGTGGGTTCTCATGTGGCCTATTAGGTGGCTACTATGTCTGAAAGCTGCCCCACATGTTTTGCAAAGATACGGCTTCTCACCTGTGTGAGTTCTCATGTGGCCTATCAAGTGGCCGATAAGTCTGAAAGCTCTGCCACATGTTTTGCACGTGAACGGCTTCTCGCCTGTGTGGATTCTCATGTGGACAGTCAAGTCACTGTTACGTCCAAAATCTTTCCCACATGTTTGGCAAGAGTACGGCCTCTCACCTGTGTGTGTTCTTATGTGAGCCTTCAATACTGACGCCTTAGTGAATCCTTTCCCACAGGTGTTGCAAGGATATGGCTTCTCGCCTGTGTGCATTCTCATGTGGACTATCAAGTCACTATTATGTCCGAAATCTTTCCCGCATGTTTGGCAAGAATATGGCCTCTCACCTGTGTGTGTTATCAGGTGTCTCTTCAAAGCTGACTTACAGTTTAAAGCTTTCCCACATGTGTCACATTTGAAAGACATTTTACCTGTCTGAGTATTACAGTAAACTGTTGACATAGCAGGGTTGGATACATTATTAGTGTGACTGCTATTGTTGTGATGTTGATTCGGTTGTGTTTGCTCTGCATTTCCAGTCAAACCTGAGTCTCCATGCTTGCCATCTACCTGAACTTGGCTCTCAGCTGCATGAGAGTTGTGAGAGAGGAGCTGGTGGTCACTGTTTGGTTCCGAGACCACAGAGCGTTTAACTAAAATGTAGTTTATAAAGTTTTTCTCCACCGCATTTTGAGTTTCATCAATAATCAAGTTCAAACTCTGATCCTCACTGTGGTCACTATCCTCATAAGTAGGAGTCAACATAAAGTCATCAGTCTCCTGCTTCACTTCAAGCTGCTCTCCCTCCTGACTGCTGCACAGTTCCTCCTCTTCCTCTTTAATTTGTGGAGGCTCTGGCTCCTCTTGCTCCACACTGGAGCTCCTCTCCTGAATACAGAGCTGCTGGTCGGCGAGAACCTCCTCCTCCTCCTTACAGACATGTTGCTGTGGAAGCTCTGGAAAAGAAGACAATGCAGACATAAGGACAAATTATTACCAGCAAGTATATCTAAACAACTATGATTATATGTCAGTCAAATTCCCCTCTTCTGTGTTATTAAAATAAATAGGTTTTCCATTTAAACTAGAGACCCTATATTTGGAGGTTACCTCTCAGGGGGAGATATATATTTCAGATCGTAAGTGTAGCCAGCAGGAATGCCATTACAAGAAAGTGGCTAAAACCAGCAACACCTACAGCTGTTATTGGAATGACGTTATGTGTTATATCTCTAGGATGGAAAGGATTACTTCTTCTATGAGACTGACACAGGACATGTTTTTGAAATGATGGGAAAGCTGGATGGTGTATATTACACCTATTCCTTCTTCATTTATTGGTTTATCTATGTTCATACCTGTATTTACGTTTACTTTATTAGTCCATTTTGGCTTCTGTGTGATGTACTGTCACTCACTTTTATGCTACCTTCTGCTGTAACTATCTTTTACAGGAGGCCTGGACAGATAATGCTATTAGATCCTCTGATTATGAGTAAGATGTCTGTTTGGACCTTCAAATAATTCAGTGAAAACGGATATTTCGAAAATAAATACATGGGCAGCTTTTACACACCTATCCTGAGTAACTTAATATCAGGTTTCCAAGCTATATCCAGCAGTCTGCGCTGACGGTCGATCTCTTCTTCGTAGTCGACGACCATTTTCTCAAAAACTCCGAATATTTCTTCAGCAGCAGCAGTTAGTCTCTCGTTAATAAACTCTCTTAAATACTGAACTGAAGACATTGTTGCAAAATTGCAAATTAAATTACATATGCTTGCGTTACGACTGTAAATATCCGCTTCCAGCTAAGAATACATCCACAGAGCTAACAGTGCTAGCGCCTGCTTTGTTTACTTCCGCTAGACGTCACACTCTTAACTTCCGGCAGCGGAAGTGACTTAATTTTTCGTTCCGCTTTCACTTAACGTTGTTTTTTTTCTTTCGTATTACAGAAACAATGAATCCGTCGTAAACAGGTACATGAGTAATTATACAGGCAGGTGAATAAACGTAAATAGAAAATACGTAGAAAAATAAAATATAAAACAAAATAAAATGAAACATGCCAGGGGTTACCATAAATACATAATAAAAAGTAAAATATAAACAATAATAAGAAAAAAATATTAAACTGGAAGCACAGATCCAAAGTTTTAATAGCCGTCTTATTCTTTGCAGAGGAGGATATTATTTTAAAATATAAACCCATTTCTTTTTTAAAAAACAATAAAGAGAAGTTTTGTACGGCTAAATTTACATTTATGAATGTGAAACTTGGCAATAAAAATAATAAGATTAATTACAAAATACTCTTTTTTGTACGGAAAAAAAACAAAGAATACATTTTCCAGTAAAATATCAAAGTTACAGATTATATTCTCCAACATAAATCCACAGATATCTTGCCACAGTTTACAGGTATGTATATATTTCCAGAACAGATGTTTCACTAAACATTGTACATCCATCATGTTTCATTTTACTGCGAAATTGGGTTAGTTTTTCTCTGGACAATTAAACTGAACGGATGTCTTTTTTTATATTATTAAGTTTGATTATTGATTTTTACATACAAGTTGACAACAGTTTTAAGTAGTTGTGAATGACAGTGTGACATAATGGTGCAGAATGAAAGAAAACCAACCAGCAAACAAAAAAAACCCCATTGTAACAGTGAACAATAAGCTTGCTCTTAAAGTCTAAGACAAAAGATATGGATACAAAAATTGACATCTGACATCATTTTAAATTTCCTGGGAAAGCCTTTCAATTTATATCGGACTCTCTCAAGCTGTAGATTACTGATAATCTCTTTTATCCATAAAGTGTGGGAAAGCGGTGTTGGTGATTTCCATCTCATTAATGTTAGGCATCAAGCCAATAATGTAACAAACACTACAAGATCTGCTCCAAGCTTCGGCAAAGGAGACTGAGAGATGCCAAACAGGGCTGTAATGGTATTAGGAGCTGTAAGTCTTGTACCTCTGACAAAGTGTTGGAAATTGCAGTCCCAGTAGTTATGCAGCGATGACCAAAACATATGTGCATGCATTACAGGTGTGTGATGACATTTTTAACTTAACAGATGTCTTGTGAAGTTATTTGAAACATACATTTGAAACATCTTATCAGGAGTGGAAGGACTTACTCAACACAGGGTAGTATAATTCACAATAACACCATGTAAAATGTAACCAAATGTGTAAACAAATTTAGTAATTTAGTGGTTCCACTTAAAGCTTCTGGCTTCTGACTCTGGACCTTGCCTCAACATCTTTGTTCAAAACTTGTCTTCTTCCCTCAAATGTAACATTAGTATTAGTATTCCCAATAATGTTACCAGATCAGAGGTGACATGTATTCACTACATGACTAGATATGAGTGCTTTGGTATGTATAAATCTCACAGTATGTGGATAAGTTTTACACAACACAGGCATTGCAAATTAGCTTAGGCTATAAATGCTGTGGTGTGTGGCATTTATGTATGCTACATACTTGTCCCCATACAAATAAACATTGAAATTAAAAACTAAAATAACTGTGCATCCATAAAGTTATTAAACGTGTCAAATTTATACAGTAAAAATGCATTTAAAAGTATGAAATGTTGAAGTACACCTGACAGTGTCACTCAGGCCTTAATGTGTAAACAGAATTTTTGTCAAAGCTAGTCAAAATGGAGCGAATTATTTTTTCCCTCGTTTACATGTTCATGGATATTTTACCTGGACATCATGTTCAGTAAGCTCATTTTGAAGTATTTGTGGGTAAAAGTCAAGTCTTTCATAGCCAGACCTATCTGCACACTTGATGTACAGCGATACAGCCATTAACCATGGCCTTTCACCTAAATGTAAAGCTTAAACTTGCCTGTACAAATGCAGTCAGACCTGTAAGTAACATAAAAGTAAGGTAATCAAAGAATACCTCCAAATTATTTTTTTAAACAAAGCTTTAATGTTTGAATACACAAGATAAAAAAAACGCTGGTCACTGCATTATTTATTTTATTTATGACCTGCTGCAGACAAAAAAGAAAAGACTAGGAGTTTCTCAGCCTTAACATCTGAGATTTCACAATCTTTGCCAAGAGAGATGAATCTTTTCACTCAAATCTTTCAAACGTATGGTTTCTCACCACTGTTTTCTGTCTTGTAGACGATCAAGTCCCTATTACATTCGAAACCTTTTCCACAGGTGCTGCATGAACATGGCGTCTGTCCCCTGTATGGACTCTTGCATGATATTTCAATTGTGTTGTCCGACAGAATCTTTCCCCGCAGGTGTTGCAAGAATACGGCTTCTCACCTGTGTGGATTCTCGTGTGGACTCTCAGGTGACCGCTACATCTGAAATTTTTCCCGCATGTCTTGCAAGAATAAGGCTTCTCACCTGTGTGGACTCTTTTGTGAGCGTTCAGCGCTGACAATTGAGTGAATCTTTTCCCACAGGTGTTGCAAGCATGTGGCCTCTCACCTGTGTGTGTTCTTATATGAGCCTTCAATACTGATGGCTGCACGAATCTTTTTCCACAGGTGTTGCAAGGATATGGCTTCTCACCTGTGTGTCTTCGCAGGTGTAGCTGCAAAGCTGACCTACATGGGAAATCTTTCCCACATGTGTCACATTCGAGAGACATTTTACCTGTGTGTGTATTACTGTGAATTGTTGATACAGTAGGGTTATAGATATTGTTAATGTGACTGTTGCTGTTGTGATTTTGTTGTGTTTGCTCTGCATTTCTAGTTGAACCTGAGTCTCTATGCTTGCCGTCTACCTGATGTTGGCTCTCAGCTTCATGAGAGTTGTGAGAGAAGAGCTGGTGATCCCTGTCTGGTTCTGGGACCACATAGTTTTTAATAACAATGTAGTTTGTGAAGTTTTCCTCAACCACATTTTGAGATTCACTGATACTAACATTGAGAGACTCATCTTCGCTGTGGTCACTTTCTTCATAAGGAGGAATCAACATAAAGTCAACAGTCTTCTGCTTCACTTCAAGCTGCTCTCCCTCCTGACTGCTGCACAGTTCCTCCTCTTTCTCTTTCATCTCTGAAGGCTCTGGCTCCTCTTGCTCCACACTGGAGTTCCTCTCCTCAACACAGAGCTGCTGCTCAGCGACAACCTCCTTCTTCTTGCAGGCATGTTGCTGTGGGAGCTCTGGAGGGACACACAACAAAAGTACCACACTGCTACATGTGAGCAAATTAAAACTAGTAAATATTTAAACACTTGTGATTATATGTAAGTTGAATTTATCAGTTTTGTCTTATTAAAATAAATACGTTTTACTCACCTATTCTGTGTAACTTTATTTCCGGTTTCCAAGCTATATCCAACAGTTTGCGCTGACGGTCGATCTCTTCTTCGTACTCGACGATAGTTTTCTCGAAAACTCCGAATATTTCTTCAGCAGCAGCAGTTAGTCTCTCGTTGATAAACTCTCTTAAATACTGAACTGAAGACATTGTCGTTAGATTATAAATTAATTATCTGCAGCACGACTAAAACACCTTATTCCAGCTCATGCTACACATCCACAGAGCTGACGCTACTGTATGTCTATGGACGCTTCTAGCGCCTGTTTGTTTACTTCCGCTAAGTGTCACACTGTTAAGTTCCGGCACCGGAAGTGAGTTAACCGTTAGCCACGTTCCTCCACGTTAACTCAATTTAACCGATGTCTTTTCGAGTAATTGAAGAAATATTTTTAAATAAATACACATTAGCAGAGGTGGAAGGACCTAATAAGGATATGTTAAAGTAGCAAAGACGGTGCTAAAATACCCATGCATTCAAATTATTGGTAAATGCGTCAAATTAATGTTAAAAATTTAATTCTCAAGTATTACACGTAAATGCAAAATGGCCCCAGTCAGTGGTACGGAGGCCATAATGTGTAAATATCATTTTGGTAGCAGCTAGTCCAGTTGGAGCTCAATATTTTTTGCCTGGTTCACTTCAAAGAGGTATCATTTTTAAAAAGCTCATAAGTTTTGGTGTGGAAAAATCTAGTCACCTCTATCTCCACACTTTGTTGTAGGGCTGTGTAGGAACAATGTTAATCAGTGAATTAAACATAGCTGTCAAGTTAACACCCCGAAAAGTACATCTGCCTTCAAAAATGCAGTAAAGTACCAGATGGAACAGATAAGGTACACCTTGAGACTCCAAAAAGAAATATTTATTAAAAGATGGGGCCCTGCTATCACCTTGCTAACATAGTGAAGTGATTGAAATCTGCCTTACATATTTTACAGTGTATGTATCTTTATCTTCCCTACCTGACTCACCTCTTGTTGCATAGACATACACTCATGCCATTACATATACACACATATGCAGCTCCCCTCCCCAACCTTTACCCTTTTTTTTTGTCTTTTTTATCCTTTTTGTCCAACATTCCTTTTCCCTAAGTTAACCCTTTTATTTTATTTCAAAATAAATACTTTAAGCTGTGATGTTTTTGTGTTTAGCCATTAAGTCACAGCTGTAAAAAACAGAAAAAACCAGCATGGAAATTCTGAAAATGATTGTTTTTATTTAAATTCCAGCAACTTATACAAAGTTTAAAAAAATTCAGTAAATGAGAACTATATGTAGCGTGAAAGTAAAGCTATCAAAGAATACCTCAAACCTGCTGTTTTTTGTTTGTTTTCACTTTTATTTTCCTTATTATTACTTGTTTTAGAACTGTTCAGGGTGTGCAATGAATGTAAATGCAATCTTGGCCATATGAAGACATGAATACAGTACTTGAGCAGCCAACATGTTGTTACAATCCTCCACGGCATGCTTGTTCAATACTGATCAAATTAACAAACAGTATAAAACATTTCTCGCATGTAATAACTTCACATTCAGAAAAGAAATATTATTCACAGTGACTACTTTTACTTTTGATGTAAGTAACACACATCATCTACAGTGTTTTTGTTGTGTTGCAACAAAAAAAATACCATGTTAATACAGTTACAAAGATACAAAAATTTGACATTAAATGACGTATTTCAAAAAAAGATAAGACTCCAATTATGTGTCTCCTCACTTCTGTCAGGTCTCCTGTGTCAGGGATGTTTTGACCATGAAACATGAACACTTAATTGTCTCACATATTGTTGCAGAAGCAGAGCTACTTGCCTGTGTGCAGTCTTACATGTTTTGTTAAAAAAGAAGCCTCATAGTATCTTTTCCCACAGATCTTGCAAAGGTACGGCTTCTCACCAGTGTGGGCTTTTCTCATGTGGACTAACAAGTTACTATTACGTCTGAAATCTTTTCCGCAGGTGTCGCAAGAATATGGCTTCTCACCTGTGTGAATTCTTACGTGGCTAATCAAGTGACCAATGACTCTGAAATGATTCCCACATGTTTTGCAAGAAAACGGCTTCTCCCCTGTGTGGACTCTAATATGAGCATTCAGTGCTGACGCCTGAGTGAATCTTTTCCCACAGGTGCTACAACAGTATGGTTTCTCACCAGTGTGCGTTCTCACATGCACTATCAGCTCACTTTTGCGTATAAAATCTTTCCCACATGTTTTGCAACAATACGGCTTCTCACCTGTGTGTATTCTTATATGAGCTTTCAATGCTGATGTCTGCATGAATCTTTTCCCACAGGTGTTGCAAGAATATGGCTTCTCCCCTGTGTGTGTTCTCAAGTGTCTCTGCAAATATGAGTTATACTTAAAAACTTTCCCACATGCGTCACATTTTACAGGCTTTTGACCCGTGTGAGTATCACAGTGAATCATTAGCATAAAAGGGTTAGTAACACTGTTAGTGTGACTGTTGCTGTTGTGATTCGGTTCTGTTTGCTCTGCATTTCTAGTTGAACCTGAGTCTCCATGCTTGTCTCCTTTCTGATCTTGGCTCTCAGCTTCATGAGAGAGGAGCTGGTGGTCACTGTCTGGTTCTGGGACCACATAGCCTTTATCTGAAATGTACTCTAGAGGTGTTTCCCCCACCATATTCTGAGTTTCAGTGATACTCCAGTTCACAGTCTGATCTTCACTGTGCTCACTTTCCTCATTAGTAGGAGTCAACATGAAGTCATCAGTCTCCTGCTTCACTTCAAGCTGCTCTCCCTCCTGACTGCTGCACAGTTCCTCCTCTTCCTCTTTAATTTGTGGAGGCTCTGGCTCCTCGCTGGAGTTCCTCTCCTGAACACAGAGCTGCTGGTCAGCGACAGCTTCCTCCTGCTGACAGACATGTTGCTGTGGGGGCTCTGGAGAGACAGAGAACGAAAAATGGGATACTACTGTAATGGTAAAGAAGAAAATATGGACAACACTACAGTCATTTGGCTGATCACTAGTGGGGTAGAGACATCATACAGAAGACCAGTGGCAGAACTGGTGGCCTGGTGTCAGGAAAATGATCTCTCCCTAAATGCAGATAAGACCAAGGAGATCCGAGGAGAAGAGAAGGGCAGCACATGCCACTACACATCGGTGAGACAGAAGTAGAGAGGGTGAAAACCCTTTAAATTTCTTGGCACCCACATCAGCGAGATACCCACCTGGTCTCACAACACATGATAGATTACCAAGAAATCCCAGCAGCAGTTGTATTTCTTATGAAAGCTGAGGAAATCTGGCATGCCAACCAATATCCTAAGCAACTTTTTGTCCTCACCAGTTCAGTCACAGTCTGGTACGGAAACTGCACTGCTCAGGAAAGCTCTCCAGTGTGTGATAAAAGCTGCACAACTCATTTCAAGAGCACCCCTCCTGTCCATTCAGAAAGTGTCTACATCACCAGGGTCATCAGGGGGGCCACCGCATCATCAAGGGCAGTACACACCCCAACTGCTCTTCACACTTCTGCCATCAGGCAAATGCGACAGGTGTGTGAAATCCAGGAGAAGAAGACTGACCAACAGCTTCTAGCCACAGGCTGCCGAATAACAGCATCAAACACACTTCCTGAGACCCTGTGTCCTCATATGAGGACATCACATTTTAGGTTAACTTGACCGTATACTTCATTCTACTTAACTGACCTGCTGTCCTCATTCATGGACTTCTGTATGCCACCTAGTGGTAGTAGGGCCCCACTACACTAATCCATGTTAGAACAAGATGGCAGACATCTCTGCAGAGTCAGTCTGCAACCGATCCCGACACAAAAGTGGACAAGGTCCAAAACCTGATCACATTTTAAGGTTGAAACTTGTTTATTTAAGATGAATAACTTTTGTAGTTTGATATGGCAACAAATTTGACCAATGTTAGCGACAGTAACAAGCTAAGACACTGTTAATTTGGAAGTACTTGTTTGAAGGTATTGGGACTTCATTATCGTCTCATTTGAGGACACTAGGTATTACAAATTATAGGGCTGCAACTAACGATTTCATTGTCGAATAATCTGTTGATTATTTCTTTGATAAGTTGACTAATCATTTTATCAAAAAATGTATTAAAGTGTTGAAAATTGTCGGTCTGTTGCTCCCAACCCCCAAAATTATTTCATCTAATGTCTTTTTTTGTACTCATGCCAAAGGGTTTTAGTTCACCGTCATGGGAGAGTGTGTAAAGCTGCCAATATCTGAACGTAAGAAGCTGCAATAAGAGTATTTTGGGGTACATTTATAGGACTTTTCTATGAAAAAAGACTCAAACTGATTAGTCAACTACTAACATAATCACTGATTATTTCAATAGTCGATTAGTCATCAATTAGTCGACTAATCGTTGCAGCCCTACTAATTACTGGTGATAATGTTTAGTTTTTTATCCTAGCTATATTGGGATGCTGATCCCAATATAGCTAGGAGAAACTGACAATGCATACCAAACAAAAGTTTGGATCTAAGGAGGTTAAACTCGGGCTTTTAATTCAGTTCTTCGTTCCTGCTTATGTATTTATTAATGTTCTTACAATCTAACTTTAATTCTAGTTTTACTGTTTTTTCGTGGAGGGAGACTGGCAACTAAGAATGTCATTGTATAGTGTAACCCGCTGAGTTTTAACTGTGCATATGAAAAATAACTTCTCTGTTTTGTGTTATTAAAATAATTAAGTTTTACTCACTTATCCTGAGTAACTTTATTTCTGGTTTCCGAACGATATCCAACAGTCTTCGCTGACGGTCGATCTCTTCTTCGTACTCGACGATAGTTTTTGTAAAAACTCCGAATATTTCTTCAGCAGCAGCAGTTAGTCTGTCGTTGATAAACCCTCTTAAATACTGAACTGAGGACATTGTTGCTAAATTATGAATTAATTATCTGCGTGACAACTAAAATATTCTCTTCCATAACTCTGCACATCCACAGAACTAACGCTCAAGCCTCTGTTTTGTTTACTTCCGGTGATTGTCACACTGTTAAGTTCCGGCAGCGGAAGTGAGCTAACTTTTCGTTCCGCTTTAAATTAGGGTTGTACAATCGTCTGGTTTCATTTCACAGTGAGATTAGGTTATTTTCTCAACATTACTACATTTCTGACGAGTGGTTGAGTTATTTCAAAGAAAGTATATTTAAAAAGTCGCCCATACATTCCAATTTGTAGTAAACATGTGAAATTAATTTTGTAAAAATCCAATGTAGAATCTGACAGGAAGCCTGAACGCAAAGTGGCCTCAGTGAATGTGATTGTGGCCACTGGCAAATATAATTTTCGTAGCAGCTGGGCGGTGGAGCTTTCTTTCTTTTTGCATTGAGTAATATAACAATCAATACAGCCATGACACTAATGGATAGTTGAACAAGGCATCCTCTTTAATAAAAAAAAATCTGTAAATATCTAGTCTCGTCTAGCCAGAACTTTCTCCACACTTTGGTTTAACACTGTGCAGTGGAAATCTTAATCCGATCAGCAAAGAAGCCATAGCTGTCAGGTAAATGTAATGCCTTACAAAGTACATTTACCTGTAACAATGAAGTACTGTATAAGAGAACTACATGTAGCAGAAAAAGGGAGACGGTCAAAGAATACCTTTGATGATTTTTTAATTTTTTTTATTTAAGATTTTATATGTAGGTAGAATACAATCTTGGCCATCTGAGCAGTCATAGCGCAGCCTCCATGAAGGTGAAATGCCTTATTTCACAATGTGTTCGCCCAACGATCAGATCAACTTGCCTAAGCAACATCCTTCCACCAGGATTAATAAAATTCTGGCCCCTAGTTTTTCTGTATCCTGCTGAGAGACAAACAAACACAACAAAATTAAAATATCATAAATGCTGTGACAGCATTCACACTAATAATAAAGATTACAATAATAATAGTGTGGATGCTCCACTAATAAAAATTATTTTTTGTTTGAAATTTACTGCTTTTTTTTTTTTTTTTTTTTTTTTTTTTACTCAAATCTAGGATAATCATAACAGTGTCATGGTGCTTTCATTACGACCAGTGTAAACACACAAGGCTGGGGATTTCCAGCTTCTGACTCTAAAAGGAACACAGTGATATTTCTGAACATGGTGTTCACAGTAAAACCCGAACAAAGGGCTATTGATTTGAATCAATGAGAGTACTGTGACCAAGCTGTGTCCGCAACAACATACAACAACAAACACAACAGAATACAAACTTATTTTAGTACTGAGTGGCCTTTAATCAGCTGTCAGATCTCACAAAGCCTGGATAAATTAACTGCAAAATCGATCAGTCATCATCTATAACAAATGTGTTGGCTAGAAAAAAGCAAACAAAGATACTCATCAAAACACAGCTTCCACGTTGCAGCAGTTTATAACACTTTCAAAACCAAAAGGCAGTCTTTTATTTTCCTTTTGTTTTGTTTTGGTTTTTTTTACATTTTACAACTGTCATAAATGAATGTGACTTTATTTTTTTTTTACTTGAACTGGACACAGCATCTATTTCAAAATAGCAACAGTCGCCATACAGAAACTGTTTTTACAGCTACCCTTCAAAACTGCTGCAGCACCTAGCATCTTTACTTTTGTTACATTATTGGCATTTATTTAATATCTTTAACTATATTGTTACTGCTGTGTCACTAAAGTAAGACTTTAAGAAGTAATGTCTCTATCAAGTCACTTATTTTAATTAAATATATTCCGATTTTTTTTTGTTGTGCCTCGACACCCCCGTTTTCCAAAGAGATGCCTGAAAACATTAAATATACATGTTATACATTCATATTCAAGGGCGTAAGTTTTGTTTTTACACAGGGGGGTGGGGGCACAAATAAAAAAGGGGGTTGGGGTCCTCCTCCAGACAATTTAGAGCATTAATTTCCTGCATTGTGGTGAATTTTATGCGCTAATTTGTGCCTTTTCATTAGTTTAAGGTAGAAATGTCTACTTTCATCAAAATAAAAGTTCTCTGCTACTTTCATGATTCTATTGCACTTATTCTAAATATTGCAGGGGGACGTGTCCCTTGCATTCTTCCCCACAAATCTACTCCTATGTTTATATATTACTCCTCCTACTCCTATGTATATATTATCTTGTGCATACAAGATCCTCATCTAGTGTGTGAAAGATGCAGTCAAGATCATAACAAACAAGTTATTATCCTGAACAAGGTAAAAATGCGTGAGCACAAGATCCATATTTTGTACTTGCGCAATTTAAAGTATGTAATCCTTAAAGCTTTGAATGCTTAAAACAGAATATAATAGCTACTGTGTTTTGGGGTTAAGTTGCAGTGGGCCTGTGTGAATACATCACAAACAGACACGACGTGTCGGATTTCGACAGTCAAAGAATGTGAAATGTCTTAGCCTTTCTGATCTGCATCAAACCCAAACCAAGGCAGTCTTCTGAAAAAAAAAACACAGGATAAAACAAACACAGAGATTTATTTGCAGCTCTGACATCATAAACATTAAACGCATCACAGGTCAGTTCATTCTCATTGTGTCAAACATGCTGACGGTGCAACAAACCCAACAAACACACACAGGCATCAATACACGCAGTGAAAACTGAAGAAACGTGTACAAACCGCAGGCATCAGGGAGAATTCACACAGAGGATTTCCAAAAATAAAAGCTCTTAGAGGTACTTGGATTGATTAGTTGTTTTGATATAATTGGGCACAAAAACATCATGACTTCAGGTCTCTTTTGCCTCTGTTTTGTAATCAATAATGCATGAAAATATTCAGTAGCTCACAAACTGTAGGATCAGACAGAAAAGTTAATAACAGGCACAACATGACTTTTCAAACAGTGTAAACTTTCAAAGTGAATTCAAAAACTACCAAAAACCATTTAAGATTTATGGAAGAGATGTTAGAAGAAAAACATGATTCGAGACAAGAGAGAATAAATGTATTATCAGTACATGTCAGATACACCTGATGTGTGGCATAACTGAATTTAAGCAGAAAGGCATCAGAGGACAAAAAAAATATTTAAAATGAAATTAAAACATGATGAGCAACATAACAGGAAAGGTTCAGATAAAAGCTGACGAATTGGTTGGGAAGATTGTCACAATAAAAGGCATTGGTTCAGTATGTTAAGGAAAATGGTTGGCTATGTAGAAGTGAGGTGCACTGGTATCTGGACTGCAGTCAATAGTCTTCTTTGCTTAGGAAGGCTCCGAACTGATTGAAAGGACAGTCGAGTATCTACGACCAAATTGCAGAAACACACTGACATTTCTGAAAACCACAGATACATTACATGTGTAAATTGTTTTGTAGCCGATATGTTGAAACTTTACCTTTATCAACAACAGTGTGGTGAAGGTGTTGCTAGGTTTAGGCACAAAAACTACTTGGTTAAGATCATCTTTTGGCTTAGAGTATCCATGTTTGGTGGCACAAAAGCCACTGGAAAAGCAGGGACAGGTGACTGAAATACACCCAGGTTTGGCGGCAAAAATGCCACTTGGAAACGCCACAATGTGTTGGCTAAAAAACACCCAGGTTTGGTGGCCCAAATGCTGCTGGGAAATGCATCCATATGCCAGAGAGAAACACCCAGGTTCAGTAGCTAAACAGTGCTGGGAAACACTGTGATGTTTCAGTGAGAACACCCATGTTCAGTCTCTTCAACGCCACAATGTGTCAGTGGAAAATACCCAGGTTTGTTACCACAAATGCTGCCGGGAAATGCCGCAATGTGTCGGTGAAAAACACCCAGGTTCAGTGCCACGAATGCAGCTGGGAAACACTGTGATGTGTCAGTTAAAACACCCAGGTTTAGTGGCTAAAACGGTGCTGGGAAACACTGTGATGTTTCAGTGAGAACACCCATGTTCAGTAGCTCAAATGCCACAATGTCTCAGTGAAAAACACCTAGGTTCATTGCCACAAATACTGCCGAGAAATGCCGCAGTGTGTTGGTGAGCGACACCCAGGTTTGGTGGCTCAAAAGCAGCATGGTGTTGGTAAAAAATACCAAGCTCCAATACCACAAACACCACTGGGAAACACTAGAATGTGTCGGTGAAGAACCTCCAGATTCAATGGCTCTGACGCAACTGGGAAATGCTACAATGTGCCATCAAAACACCCAGGTTCAGTGCCACAAACACTGGTGGAAACACTATGAAGCATTGCCATAAGATAACCTGTGTGGTTGTTTGTTGGTTTCAAACAGTGGTCTACAGAAGCATCTTGCTTAGTTGACGTCATTCACCATCTCTTACAATGCCAACATTTTCTTCTAGCGACTGGGCTGGTCAAGTGCTTGTCAAGTTCTCTAAATATGTAAGAAAGGTGCTTCAATGCTTTCTTTCTTCTCCTTTAGCACTATGCTAAAGGAGACCATCCTACAGACTGGACCATCCTACAGAAAAGGAAAGGACATAATGCTGTCCAAGACCTTGAGGCAGCAACATTTAAAGTGACCTGCGTCAATAACATCTGCCGTCACATAGTTACGTAGCCTACTGTAAGGGCAGATGGATTCTCCTTCACATCTTACCTTGACCTCATGGCGTTTTCTATTGAGGTCAAGGAAGAGTGCTTAGAAAAAAGACATATAACGTAATTGTTTTACTACCTGAACCGCAGCCTCAAAGTCTCACACAGTATAAAAACCACTGTTAACTTGATGCTGTTGATGCTTTTTTTGGGATTAATTTTGCGTTCTTGCTTTATTTGATCGGAGGGGTCATCCAGATCTCAAAGAATTCATACTTTTTTTATGATTAATTAGAATGAATGAATTAGTTGCCAGTCATCTTGGTCAATAAGGCTGCATTATGTTTACAGACTAGTACTTTAATGGGGTCAACAAACTTTTACCAAAAACATGGAAACTTTTCAGAAACTGAGAAAAAGTTACACACCTGATTAGTGGCTTTAATGAAATCAACATTTTTTAAGCTTTAAAACTTTAACAACATGTATGAGAAATAAATCTGCACATAGTAATAATGGATTGTGTAATGTGAAGGTGAACATGATAATAAAAATTATGCTGCAGGGTACAGAGCGTTTTAGCTTCTTTTAGCTTACTGTTTTGGTTTTACTGCACATTTAGTGTATGGTTCAGTCTCATCAAACCCCTCTCTAGCAGCAAATAAGCTTTTATAAACCCGCTGTTCACTATCTGTCCAGCACCAACAGACAGACAAAGTTAGCAACTAGCTGGCGACATGAGTGGAATATCCAGTAGCTAAAATGCCAGACATTTTTCTCAGGAGTTGGTGGAGACCAAAACAGAGCTAAAAGGAGGGAGTGAACATTGGACTTAGATTTATCAGAAGCACTCAAACCTCTAATGGGATGAAAATGCATAACAACTTTGTAAGGTGATACTATGTCAATGCTGCATTTTCAGCTTGTTCTGCTGCCCCCAAGTGGTAAAAAAACAAACAGTTTCAGTACCGCTGCTTTAACTTCTGTATCTTTAAAATCTAAAGGCCTAGACACCCTGAACTATGGCCAAGAACTAGTGGCAACAAAGGCAGACTGTCGCACACCTCACGATGCCTGTGTCTTGATCAAAAAGTTGTACTTGAACACACCACCAAGACCACAGCCAATGGCCAACTAGAATGTATGCTCTGTGCCTGTGTGAGAAGAAATAACTCTCCATACCAGCAGGTGGCAGTCTGTATTAGTGACCCAAAAAGGGAAAGCAGAAGATGAAAAGGACAGATTCAAGACGTTAGTTAGCCAATTAGCATATTAACAACACAACCCGATGTCCAAAGAACAACTGATATTTACTCTGCACTAGTGATCAGTAACACAATAACAAACCTTTTCTGCTAAAGAGCCCTCTTGATTTTACTTTTTTGTTTACTTTCCTCACTTCTGTTTCTCTTCTCGTGCACTAAGCTGAACTGCCAATCAGAGTTATTTCACTCCTTGGTGGGCTAAGCCAGGCCCGCCACTGATTCAACATGCTTAATCAGCAGAGAAACAGCCGACAAGGAGCTACTAGTGGCAACGACACGGGACATACCACAAAAACAAGGGCGACAGACGTTCCTTGATGACCCAACATTAACCAACAGCCGACCATTGGTTTGGTGTTTCAGGGCCCTAAGTCTTAAAGATACAATTCTACTGAAATACCACTTGCTTAACTGTTAACATGACTTTCTTAATGAATTAAGTTGGAGCAAAGGAAGCAAACAAAATAAAAATAAAACATGTGGTAAGAGGATTAAACTAAGCTGCTTCTGTACAGCAAGTGTTTAGAAATATGTAACCTGTACATTGTGATTAAATACATTTTTCAAGACCAACATGAAAAACAAAAATGGCAGATAACAAGTTGAAATAAGCAAACAAAACAAAACCTATGATACTTGCATTTCTGGGGATCTCGTAACAATTATGCTGCTTAGTATCTGGGAGAGAAGGTTATAATGTGAGCCAGCTCTTTATGTCTTTACCGTCAGCAAATTCATATTTTAATAAAACTAAAATCAAACAGCAGTGATTGTTAAATATGGCACTGAGATCAAATGTTGGCCGGTGACAAAAAGCCCCACACAAAATAAAAACATTTTTCTACTTGTGAAGGCAGTTTCTCTGTGTGAATGAGGTTCAGGTTTGTCGAAAACAAACGCTTGTTTGTAATGTTTCCTTTTTTTATTTGGCACACTGGTAGATTAAATACAGGTGACAATGAGCTAAAGCCAAAGCTCTACAACACTTTAACCTCAGATTTTTTTTTTTTTTTTGTTGATAAATCCAGCGAGCACAATACTGAAAATATTACTGATAAAAAAGTAATTTAGTCGAATGCTAACATTCTAAATGTTATAATGTGTTTTGCCATTAATAAGCCACACTTACAGTATACTAAACATGACTGCAGACCCATTTGGCAGCCCCTGGTTTCAGTACACTTTGAAAACCAACCTGCAGTAATCCTTCTATTATGCAGCTGTGAGTTGGGACTGCTATGTAACACCTCCCTTTGGCTCACTAAAGGACAGAATAAGGATTTAGCTGCCAGCAGGTGGCAAGCAAAAAGATCATTTCCCTTGTTTCTGGTGCACCTCAACTGGGCTCAAGATTTTTTTTATGAAGTAAGGCAGATCAAGGTATTACACTATGAAAGGAAAACTGTTGAGTTGCACTACAAACAAAGAGATCACATCGGACTTTAAGCTTTAAGATTTTTGACATTTTAATGAGTAGGATTTTTTTTGCAAATTTAAATCAACTGGCTTCTAAAGACTGCTCAAGCGTAGCGTCATGGTACAAAACACACAGCCAACTGAACTCAATAGAATTTTGTTTCAATATGCTGTGATTTCATAAGGTTTTCTGTTCGTCCATCTATCCATCCATTATCTGTCACCACTTATCCTTCACAGGGTCGCGGGGGGCACTGAAGCCGATCCCAGTGGACACTGACCAAGAGGAGGTCATTCCTGTGGGCTCCGGCAACACTAAACCCCCAAGCTTGCTTGAGAAGGACTAACTGCACAAATATCCCATGGAGAGAGACTCTCACTGCAGCCTGTTTTATTTCGTTCAGGAAATGTCAGCGTGCAGCCTCATTCTGTGGACGATAAACAAGGTGTAGACTTCCATCTGTGTCACTGATAATGAGGAAATACAGTGAGTGCTGGATGGAGCAGTGAGTGACAACAACCCCGCCCACATTTAAGAGTACTGTTTGCAGTGGAAACACTAGGGTGTAGGTACCATGTCTGAAGGGTTACTTTTGGATCCAAAGGTACCAAACCAAAAGAGTTTGGTGGAAATGGGGCTTTAGAGACAGACAACGATTCACACTCACATTCACACAAGGGCAATTTAAAGTCCCAAATCGACCTAACCTGCATGTCTTTGGACTGTGTGAGGAAGCCCAACCACCCGTAGAAAACCCACACCAACATGGGGAGAACATGCAAACTCCAGACATAAGGGCCCAGGACGAACAGTAGGTTTAAACCCAGAAACCTCTTGCAGTGAGGCAACAATACTAACCACTCTCTGGTTTTCTGCACAGCAACTGTTAAATGGTCCGGTACGCAATGAAAAAACAATAAAGTCTTAAGCAACAAAACACAACAACTTGGTCCACAGTTACTTCAAGTGTTGAAACAAAAAAAGTCTTCATAGCAACTTTTACTATACTTCTTCAAGAGTTTATAATAGTGTATTTTCTTCATTTTGTTAATAAATTGGTAATTTTTGGGTTAATTTGACAACCAAGCTTAAGAGCACTACAGCAATGAAAAAACAAACAAACCAACCAACAAATCTTGACAATCATGAAAAGAAAAAAAAAACTGTGTGAAATGTGAAGGATATGACAAAAAATTGACAATAATAATCTATGTTTTACATTTCTTTTAATATAAATAATTGGTCACTTTATATTCTAACAACATGGGTCATGTATGGGGCCTTGAAGCGATATTTCACTTTGTCCGATTATCTGTTATAAAGAGATGAGAGAGCCACAGCTGCTCTGAAAAGCTAACGTCACCCCACAATAAGCGTAATGATGCTGATTAGATATAATCATCCTCCCCCCTCATACATTCATTTATGTTGACTTATACTATTATTTCCTGTTCTGTAAATGTTAGCTAATCAGGGTAACACTGCTTCCCCAGAGCAGCTGATATATTTAGCTGACTTATCTCAAACTCCCACAGAGATCAAAGTCTGTTCTGCCACAGTGGAATAACGCTTTAAAAGCCAAGGCAGTAGATCAGTTTGGAACAATATATCTATCCTGGTCAAGGACACTCTATTCATGACATACAGTTTTTTTTGTTTCTCTGCTTCACATTTGCCATGCTGTACCCATATTTGTCACCTACAATATGAATGGTATATTACCTGCAAGTCTGATGCCATCATGGAGGTCTAATGGAAGAGTTAGCTGTGCAAACGCAAAGTATAAATAACAGTGCTGCAAACAGACAGCAGTTGTGTGTCCAAGTATCCAAACAATGCTATTTCTGATCAATCATATGGCAGTCCTGTAGCACAGCAGGGTGTGACATTAGCTAAATGAACCACATGCTATTGTTCTGGCATCAAAAGTCAGATAGAAACACAGAATTCAAAGAAAACTTGAATCATCGGCATAGAAAGCAACAACTTAACGGCCACACCCACCTAGTTCGTAGCTAGCCTGGATAAGATGCTGGTAGTGAGGTGAGAAGACTGATAACTTTTTCTCTTTTTAATGTCTTTCCATATCTGATACTGCAAAATAATTTTACTCTGAAACACTCATCAGGTGCTTTTGTTAACCCTTCGAAACATGGAGCAACATCACTTTTCTTTTGCTGCTCTAGACGCCTTACAGAAGTATTTAAACATTTGAGCTCCAAGCAAATTGGTGCAATTTCTTTCAAAAACATGGGAAAAAAGCAGTAAGCAACTTGGTAAGAAATGTTCCACAAGTTGCAAAAAATTAATAGATTTAGAAAATTATTTTTTAAAAAAGGGAAAAATTACATTTATAATTATCATTGTTGTATATTTTATTATTTAATTAAAATTATGTTACAGAATTATTATAATTTTTAAGTTTTTTTCCAGGTAATTTCCTTGTGTCTTTCTTGTTTCCTTTATTTTATTTCATTTTTTACTAATTTTCTCTTTTTTACTAAATTCTTGCTAATTTTTTTGGTCATTTCTTCTGTCATCGCTCATTGCCTTCTTCTCAGGTTTTTAAAAAGGAACCAAGCCTATTTGCTCAAGGTTTTAAAGGGTTAATTAAGCATGATGCTTGTAGCCACTGCGAAAACTGTCAGGCACCATGGATGTATAAAGAAAAGTGGATATAGAGTCACAGGTGGGGTCCAGTTAATTTGTGCATGAAGCCAAAAAAGTTTGACTTTAGTGTGTAAAATTACCCAGATCTTACACTGTGCTTCTGCATTGCTGGGCCCATACAGAAGCCGCGCTATAGACTTCCATTTTAGCGCTCTGCTAACTTGATTCGGGATAAAATTATTTATTCGTACGGCCCCTCTAGACTTTCGAAATGCTTTCAGACTGAAAGGACCAAATCCCGATAATGAAAGGAGTCATTTTGCACCGGTTGTGATGCTTCAAAAAAAGAAATGTATCCACTGATTTACAGGCATCACTCTCCCAATGTGAGTCTATTGGAAGAAGTCTTTTTGGGCCCACATGATGAACTCGGAAGTTGTAATTCTATGGTTTGGCCACAATGTAAAACTGGCTTCAGAGCCCGGCGCTGCTCCTAGGAGCTTGCAGAGCAATGATACCCTATGTTAGCTTCTGGCTAGCTTCATCAGCTGTTAATCAGATGTGCAAACAGGAAGTCAATAAAGCCATAGATGTATAATAAAAACTAGACACCGCACGCCAAGATTGTGCCTATTCATTCCAATGGTACTTGCCTGGCACATACGCCAAAAAAAGCTTCTACCTCCCTGGTTTAACTCCAAGGTATGCGGCCCACTGAAAATGCACAGTAGTGCCAGTTCTCCCACTGGCTCTGCGAGTTCCCTCTTGGCTCAAAGACTTTACATTGTGATGACGTCACAGATTTTTAAATTGCTTTTCTCAGTTCAAGAAAAGTTTTACAAATATAAAACCTCCATGGATCAAAAATTCAAAATAGAAGGAGTCATATTTGACCTTGTTTGCAGTCAGATGTCTCTTTTATAATGGTGGTCTATGTGTTAAGTGCTTTTTTGGCCACAGGGTTTTTTTTTTTCTTAGCAATACCACGAGTGAGACCACTGGGAGACAGAAGCAGAGTTCCTGCCGTTAACTGAGCTTGTCGTATTAACATTTATTTCAAGGTTGCTTTACAAATGAGCCAATACAAATATATTCAGAGTACTGATCCAAAATATGAATTCATAATACTGCCATACATAATAATCACCAGCAAGTGGCCAGAGGCAGAACAATCTACTCTGATTGTTTGCTTATGAGAAATAACACACTCCACAGAGGCTGTTTAACCTCTTTAGCTTTGTGTTGGAGGTATCTCTATGTAGTGTATATTTATTTACTGTTACTGATATTAAGTGTTCCACAAGCCCAATATTTATCTGCACAACTCATTGTGGATTAAGCTGTTATTACATACCCTAAAGCTATAGAGGCTAACAAGCTGACATGAGCTTAACAAATGCCAATGTCAAGCCAAAAAGCACACCAAACAGCGGCAAAGTGCGGCTGAATGCAATAATTACAAGACAAGACTTACTAGCTGCAATTTGTCGCTTAAAGTTAAACTATCCCCAACTTTTAGTTTGGCTGCGCTCGGCTTTCCATGTCGACTGCTTGGCAGCTCGCCTCAGGCCTCACTTCGTCAGTGCTTGGTGTGTTTTTGGCATCACTTAGGTGTCAAAGACTTCTGACACGACACCACAGCCAACTATATTAAACACAATTTGGTGCATTTTAAGCAAACGCCCAGAAAAAAACTGCTTGTGGCTAATATGGGTACAGCATCAAAGTGTGAAGCAGGAATAAAAATAAAACAAAACCACACAGCTGCTCACCCTGGTCCAGGAGGAAAAGTTTCAGGAGAGGACCATGATTTCATTTACACATATATACAGCCTAATGCTAAATTCTCTGTGGCCCAGTCATCAAGTGACACCTTAAACAGGAGGCAAAACCTTTGCCCTGTTACCAAGTGATGAACTGATTAGACACCTAAGAGTTCAGATTAAAGTTTCCAACATCTTTCTGCCTGTTTAGAGCCATTAAACTCATTTAAACCACTTGTGAGCAGACAGACTGGGAGCGTGCAGAGCTTAATTCCCAGACTGCAAGTTCTAGACGAGGCACATTATGTGTCTGACAGTGATGAAACTGTCCCCTCCTGTTTTAATTTCCACCCAAACAGAGCTCAAAGGCAGACAGGCTGAGGACTGTATTACCTTGGATATCCACTAGAGGGAGACAGGGTTGTTTCATTGCCAGGGTGGCAGACAGTTTGGGAGGAAGAATAAAGGACAGGAGACAAAGAAAAGAGGAGCAGAGGATGGTGTGTTTTAGAGAGGAAAGAATATGGAAAAAACATGCAATTAAAGATGGCAGAAGGAGAAGGTAAAAGAAGGAGGGTATGTGGCAAGTAGAAAGGACAGACAACAGAGGAGCGCTGACTGGTCATTTCCTTCTTGATCTAGCATGCACATTTCTTCTCGTTTGGCTGAGCATCGCCAAGCTTCGTGGCGCCGTTCCCATTGGCTGGTTCAGCAGGTGGTTTTTCGACGCACTGCTCCATCCTCTTCATGACCAGGTCCAACAGCGTTATCACCGCCTTGTCCACCTCTGCTCCTGTCGCTGCACTCGTCTCGAAGTACGGGATCCTGAGGGCGATAAGACGTAATATTTCTTTAAAAGATGGTTTAAAGGCACAATTCATTCTCCTAAACAGTCATAAAAAGAAACCGACATGGCGGCATGGTGGTACAGGGGTTAGCATTGTCGCCTCACAGCAAGAGGGTTCCTGGTTTGAACCTGGTGGGGTGTTTCAACCTCGGGGTAGGGGAGTTTGCATGTCCTCCCCATGTCAGCGTGGGTTTTCTCCAGGTACTCCAGCTTCCTCCCAGAGTCCAACGACATGCAGGTTAATTGGTGACTCTAAATTGGCCGTAGGTGTGAATGTGAGTGTGAATGGTTGTCTGTCTGTATCTGTCAGGCCTGTGATAGTCTCGTGACCTGTCCAGGGTGTACCACGCCTCTCGCCCAGTGACAGCTAAGCTAAAATAAGCTAAGCTGAGGTAGCCAACTGAGCTACGACCGATATCTCAAACACTTGGCAACTCACACCAAAATAATCTAGATGGACAAATAGCACCACAGGTAAGAGGACAAATACGTTTTTTTTTTTAAATTTGGGGGTGTACTGTCCCTTTAAGGAAGCTACTGCAAACTTTAACTTGTATTTTGATCTGTAAACTAAAGAAAAATCATTTCCTGGTGTCAATCCAGCCACTTAAGACCTCAGTCTGATGTTGCCTGGCAACAGAATCCTGTTCCAGGAAGTAATAAACTCTGTCTTAAACTCAGGGGAACTTAAAAATAATCAGGGGCTGAGGGACACTCTGAACGTCAGATACTGGAAGAGAAAAGCTCAATTTTCTATGTATCTACAGATTACATACGTTTAGTGTTATTTCCACATCCATCATACTGAACACATCAAACACAGGAGGTGAAATATTGAACTGTATGCATAATTATTTTAACTATGTTTTATCTAAAACAACTGCGAGTTGTTTGTGTGTGTTCATGGCGAAACATGAGACTCTGATCTTCAGAATAAAAGGTGTCGGGGATAGACAGGAAAGGCCATGTAATTTATTCACTGTTGTTTCTGTGGTTTAATTTAATGAGCAGCAATGCAATACTGCTTTCTTTTTTTCAAATTATGAGCCAGATGCACAGTCACTAAAACTTCAAACTATCCCCCTAACCTTTTGATGGATTCATCAATCTATGCTCCCGGTTTTCCACATCTGTGTGTGTTTGTTTCCCAGACAGGCTCCATAAGCAATTGGTGCACTTTGCAATAATTACGTAGCTTTGACAAAATAATAAATGTCTATTATTGCTGACTGTTATGCACAGATTTATCTACATAAATTACAATAATACTTTCAGTGAAATGAACTGAAATCAATCAAAAACGGATGGGATTAATTTTAAAAACGTAGAAGGCCAAAGGCCCGAATGCACTGAATGCGTCTGATGCACGCTTGTTGTTTTTTTTGTTTTTGTTTCTTGTTGTCATTTAAGTTTTTATTGAAGCAACAGCACAAACTAAACAGCGCAAGGTGTAAACATTATGGGTGCCCTCTTCATCTGAGCTGTAACGTTAACTAGCCCAGTGGTGCTAGGTGAGCCAGCAGTAGATACATGCTTCCTTCTGCGAGGTGATATCATTGGCGGGGGGGTAGTTCGGTAGAAAGAAACTAAGTCCTACATGAAACTGCTCACAAAAAGGGTTTGGAATATCTTCGTTAACTGGATTGTGAGTGCTGGAAAGAGACATTGCTGTTGAGTTTTCAAATGTATTTTTTGGCACTTTGATTGGTGAGAAGGCAGACAGCTCTACGACCGATATCTCCAACACTCAGCAACTCACACCAAACAGTCTAGACTGATAAATAGCACAACAGCTGCATCAAATACTCTAGATGAAAAACAAACTTACCCGTATTTATCAGCCAGCTCCTTGGCCTGTTTCTCCTGGACCTCCCTCTGGTCGGCCAGGTCCGCCTTGTTTCCTACCAACACAATATCTGGATTCTCGCAGTAGGCATTGGCCTGTAGCTGGCCTGGAAGTAAGTACAAATAAACAACGAATGAAATAAAAACGTCAATGTCCCCTTTTGACCACTGGTGGCACTGCAGAGTAATGTTTTCATGGAGAAATCAGAAGCAGACCTCAAGCTGAAACAGTTCAGATTTCTAAACATAAAGAAAAAGTAATGTGAGCAACATACTCATCCAGTTTCTGACATTGAGGAAGCTCTGCTGGCTGGTGAGATCAAACATCAGCAGGAACCCCATGGCGTCCCTGAAGAACGCCGTTGTCAGGCTGCGGAACCTGGAACATACACACACACCAGAAGAAATATAAATATCACATCTGAGATTTGAAGTCAGAGCTGAAATGTCTGAAACTGCAGTTCCTGTGCTGTAAGGAAACTCAGACAATACAGAAGTGAGTTGAAAAAACAAAACAGTTTCTCTGATGAGATATTAAATAAATGTATTATTTCATGTGTATTTAATTTGACTTCTTCTAATGTTTGTCTTGGTGGTGATTTTTAAAATTCAGCATGAAGATATTAAGGTAGCAAACAATGGTATGTTTGTTTGCATGTATGCTTGATTGACAGGTCTCTCAGCCGCTGTTACTTAACCCCCCCCAAAATGAACATTGATATATAAATAATTCACCCTGTTACACTGAATTTGTGAAGAAAATTTTGTTTTCCTCACATTCAACTGAAATGAACTAAAAGTGAAACTTATCTCTGCTCTTTTGAAAGCCAGACTCCACTGACGAAAACAGTAATTTTACCTCACAGAACATGGGAGCTGCTCTACTGCTGCCTCAATCAGTCAGTTTTTTTGTGTTATTACGTGACTTTAGTGAATCTGAACTAACCATCTAAAACACCAAAGTCACAAAATAACTGCTGATCACGGCAATGGTGTTCCAGCAACTTCCATGATCAGTGAGGTAAAATTACTGTTTTTGTCATTGGAGTCTGGCTTTGAAGAGAGCATTTAGTTCAGTTACCCATCAGAAAGGGCTGTCTGTTCGGGAAGTACTGAGCATATAACTGGATAAATGAGACTTGGATTATACTGCACGAGTTGTGTGAGATTGTAAGCAGATGTTTTGAGATAATTTTGTTATGTTTTTTTCTTTTTTTTTTTATTTAAAGATTTTTTTGGGGGGGGGTGGGGGGGGGGGGCATTTTAGCCTTTCATTGACAGGACAGACAAGTGTGAGGGGGGGAGAGAGAGGGGGAGTGGCATGCAGGAAATGGCCACAGGCTGGAGTCGAACCCAGGCCCCTGCGGCAACAGCCTTGTACATGGGGCACCTGCTCTAGCCACTAAGCCACCAGCGCCCCTAGTTTTATTATGTTTGAACACGTACCCTATTGACTTAAATTCACAGAGAATTTTCTCAAATTTAACGTAACACGAGGTGAGTAACTGATGTAAAAATGGTTATGAGTTACACTCTTAAGCCCCTTTTACACTGCCAGATTTTCGGCGAATGTTGGGCCGTTTTGCCGGCAACTTGCCGGAATGGCGAGTTGATCTGAGGTGCCCAATTTTCCACCTCATAGGATAGTCATATTGGTGGAACCCTTTTTGTTTAGAAAGACCGAGGCGGCCTTCTGTGACGGGAGGGGCTGTTGATGACTTGTGGGAGGAGCTGTTGATGACGCCGTACGTGCGAGCCACTGGCGGTGGACAAACAGGAAACAGCTGATAGCAGGAATTAGTGAGCAGCTAGTAGCAAGAGGGAAACGACAGACACTGTAAAGATGAGCAACTGGGGAGACAAGGAATTGTGTGCCCTCCTTGTCCTCGCAATCTAAGAGGCCATTAACCGTCAGATGATGGGACGGTGAAGAACGGGCCAACTTATGAGAGAATTGCTGAAGGACTGACCAGCCGCGGCTTCCCTCCCACATCACTGTTTACGTCACACGCTGAGCCACACGTTTTGTTTCTTGCCCCCCATTGCCCCGAAAAAGGCGCATTCTGTATAAACAAAAGTAGGTAGGCGGCATTTTGCTGCACTCCCCAATTTTGTTTTTATACGGCCAATGCTGAAAAAAGACTGATTGGGCTTTCCTGCAAATTTGCACAATTCCTATCTAAAAAGGGCTTTGGTGACACACCCACAAAGAATCATCACCCGACTCTGCAGTTCCTCTCGTCTCTTAACTCATTGTTTTTTTAGAGAATATGCTAGGGATGTCCCGATCCGAATTGGCCGCCAATATTAGCAAAAAACAGGCATCGGCATCGGATCGGACTGCATGGAAAAATGCCGATCATAAACTCCGATCCAGTTTTTTATGGAGTCCGTGCCAGCCCAGTGCTCTGCGATTCAAGCAGTCCATTCCAGTGATCCGCTCCAGCTCTTACTATCAATCCACCAGGCCTGCATGCAGACAGCAGATACACAGAGGGTAGGAAGAGTAGCGGTCAATTTAGTTAACTGACTATTTGTTTTCTGCTCAGGTTTTTGGAGAGTGATATTTTTATTTGGTTTACACTCTTACTGTTTAAGTAAAGAGCACTGATGGCATTGTTTTGGGCATAATTAGTGAAATTGGAGCCATGGATGGACTACAAAAACACTACTAAAATAACTGAAAAGGAAAGGCTGCATTGTTTGTTAAATGCCAACAATGTCTTTTTATTTATTAGGGGGCCAAAGCACAAGTGTGTGGAGTCTTGCTGCTATTTTAATTTCATTGCTAGACATTTTAAAGATTTCTTGTGTTGATTCATTTTCTATTTATTAAGGGGCCAAAGCAGCCAAAGCAAACCAGCTATATTTTTTATTTAATGTTAATGTTCAAGTTTAAAGTTTGTTTATTTAACCCTGTTAACAACAAACAGGTCAGTTTCTCATACCAACTGTTGTGGATCATTCTAACTAACCTGATTAAGTAGTTGTTCTTTGCTGGATCAAACCTTTTCTAACATGACTGACAACAAAATAAGTGAATATGTATAATACGTGCTTGGATCGGATCGGTATCAACCAAAAGGCTGTAATATCGGTATCGGATCGGAAGTGAAAAAGCTGGATCGGAACATCCCTATAATATGCATTACAGGAACCCACTGTACTCTTCCTGCCCAGCACCAGACAGCAGACAGATAAAGTTAGAGACTAAATGGTGAATATAGAGAAACATTTAGCAGCTCAAGAAACAGATATGTCTATCAGGTGTTGGTGGAGACCAAAACAGAGCTAAAAGGACAGTGAATATTGAACTTACATGCATCAGGCAATGCAATGTTGTTCTGTATCTACAGAAAGTATAAATATGCAACTGTTTGCTAACAAGTTCAGCATATCAAGTGTCAGTGTTGGGATTAAAGCTGTTTTCCACCCCCCCACAAGTGGCCAAAAAATCTCAGTGCACATTTAAATGTATAAAACCTGGGCAGCCTGATGGCTTAGTGGAAAAAGGGAGGCAATGTCCTTTCCGTGGCAACCACAGGCTTGATTCCATCTTGTGGCCCTTTGCTGCATGTTATCCCCTGTTTCTCTCCCTCTTTCACACCTTGACTACTTTATCCAATAAAGAAAAAAAGCCAAAATAGAACTGCATAAAAAACTGGGAACCAGACGAATCTGCCAGGTCATGTTTAATTTGCTTTGGCAGATACATCTGGTCCCGTCCAAACCGATTTCCACCTGATCACTGTGGGGGAATAACAGCCATTTATGTAATATGAGGCAGCTTTGATAGACTGACACCTTGTATTAATGTGAAACTGCTTTATTCAGCGCATTCACTGGTTTAAATCACCAAGTCTGTTTGTTTTGGAAAGACAGAAACCTCTGCAGATAATCCAGCTCCTGGCAAACACCTCTCCAACGTCTGGATCTTAAGTTATCAGAGAAAAAAGGTGAGCACACATAGCAGGTGCTGGGCGAGACACCCGTCTGTGATGTGCCAAACAGCCCAGGAGAAACACTGAATTGTAAAGTGAAACTGCCTAATTCAGTGGTTTTTTTTACTGGTTTTAATTACCTGGTCCATTTGTTCTGGAGAGGAGGAGGACTCTGCGGGTAATTTAAAGGCCACTAAAAATCTCTTGAACATTGGAGGTACTCTAATCGGAAGAAGCTTCGCTGGTTGCAATCTGTAATCCTCACCACTTCATGTCTCTAATTCTTACACGCTGTTTCTTTAATTAATGAAAATCTACAATGGATAAAACAGATGCTGCTGTTTGTATCCACAACAGTTAGTAATGGGACTTCCCCAGTTTGTATGTGCTGTGGCACGCTGGGCTTCTGGGTGTGACACCAGCGAGGAACATAACTCTGTGTAAACATTACTTATAAAGCTTTATCTGCAAATATGTATTACTCAAACAATCAGGACAAAGCAGCCGATATCAGCAGTGTTTCCATAGCAAACAGTCTGACGAGCTGATCACACAGGTGGAATAATGACTGGGTGCTCCATTAGAGGATCACAGGGATCAGTTTATGAAAATAGGGATTGTTCCGTTACACTGGGCTGAAGAAATGAAGTTAAAATTATGTAACTAACACTGACTCATCCTGCCATGAGTCATCGTCAGGCTTTTATAAACAGATTCAACAGATCAAGGCCAGTTCCAATTAGAGACCACACACACGCACACATGATTGACACATGCTGTAAATACAGACAAGGAGGCACGGAGACACGCAAACAAACAATGATATGAATCCGTTGTTTCTCTGATGAACCATTCAGTGTGATTTTCATGCTCGATTTCAACAACAACCTCGATCGTTTTACAATCTTTGTCAAAACGGGATTTGACATTACTGAAATTTAGCGTTCAAGTGAAAGGTATCTTTTCCCTAGAGTCAACCAGAATAGCCACAGAGTAACGATTGACATTTTAAAGCCTGACTGCAGATATGAGATGCAATATTGCCTGTCAATCAATCATTTAGCAGACCTCAAAACATTCTCCCTTTTAAGTTTTCATATCTTCTTCACATCACGACACACTTTGAAGGAGTTCAGCTTCTCACTCTCAAACTTGCTGGGGAAAAACTTAGTGACTTTGTATTTCTGGGGACACTCAGGGTTTCCCTTTAAAGGAGCACCTCACCCTGCTAATGACCATTGGTTTATCAGTTACTTACCCGCTGTTACGTTGAATTTGTGAAGGACACTTTGCTTATCTCAAGTCTAACTTATCCAGTCGTACACTCACTAATTTTTTTTCCGATGGGGAACTGACATGAAAGTGAATCTTTTCGTAGTTCTCTTAGACTTAAACTGTAATTTTACCTCACTGAAACTGAGAGCTGCTGGGACTGGATATCTGATATGCTAGAAAACTGGAGAAGTCTGAAAACGACTGAGAGCATCAGCCAATGAGAGGCGGGATACGTCCCACGTCAGCACGCAGGAGGACAGAAGGAATGTGAGGAGGACAAGCTGCAGGGTTGCCACTTGCCAGGTCCGCTTATTAGCCACGACTTTGGGCTTGTTTCTAAAGTGGAGTTGCTTATTTGGGCTTGCTCTCTAAATGTCACCTTTCTCTCTATATATATCCGTCTAATAAGTTATTTAAACGCATGAAAGTCGCTTCCTTTGGGCTTGTTTCCATAGCCCTGGTTGCTTGTTTCTCTCCCAAGATCTGGCAACACTGACAAGCTGGCCGGCAAGCAACAACAACAATGGCGGCGTCCACAGGATCACGGGGAGCAGGTTGTGTTTGGACCCAGGATACTAAAGAATATTCATGCCTTTACGATGTGTCGTCTCCAAGTTTAGTGACTTCACCGCGTTGACTGTTTCCAGTGAAGGAGGAATCCAAAAAGTGAGAACATATTTTGAGAGTTTTCTTCACAAATTCAATGTAATACAGGGTGATTAACTGAAATACAAATGGCCTTTTAGAGGCTGAAGTGTTCCTTTAATGTCAATACAGACAGTCACTTTACCGTTGAACTACTACAACTGCAGTGACCACCACTTAAAAAACATTTATTTGAAATTAAAATAACGTTAAATTTACATTAAACACCAAACTTAACACAAAATTACTGTGAATTCGAAGGCAACGGCTACATTTTGCTACAAAAAAATCCAAACCCATTCAGGAATTATTTCCCTCATTAAAGTAAAAGCTTCTGACATGTTGGTAGAGAGAACTGTGAGCAGATTTTGAAACAGCGGACTCAGGATAGAGAAGTGTGTAAACTGTAGTTGTCCTGTTTAAGAAAAAAAAAGCCCACCTCTCCTGTCCAGCTGTGTCCCAGAGCTGAAGGTGAACCTTGAAGGTTTTCCCTGTGGTCGCCCCATTGGGGTTGGACGTTGTGTACACCTGAGGAGACAGAGTCAAAACACAAATTTCAGTCCATCAGATACATGAAACGTGGCGATCTATTGATTTCACCAAAAACATGTTAAAATAAAAAAGACACAACTACCTATTCATTTGAATGACTCCTTTGTTGACAAGCTTAAAGCTCACTTAACTTTGACAACAGTGTAGAGCTCAAGGCTCCTTTATTCCCAAGGTGACTGCAGCCATTTACCATCAGCTATAATCCACCTCTTACTGTTGCACTTTGCACCCTCCACTACTTGCACTTTTTTACCTGTTGCACTCCACAAACTTGATGTTTTTACAGGTTATTGAGATAGATGGGAAAAGTTTATTGAAGCTGAGAGGTGGTGAGAAAAGATATGTGGCCTAACTGAAAACAGTGACTGTCTCTGTGTCTTGTACTTGTTGCGGTTGAGCTAGTTTGGAATATTGTTATGCCTATATGAAAATTGTATGGCTATTTGGACCTGTTGTGTGAGGTACATTTTTTAGTGTTTCATTGCATTTTGTTTTTTGTGATGATGGAGTGGTGCCGTTTGTTTGTGTATTGGTTGTGTTGTATGCAATCACCACCTGTGTACACTGAGCTCCACTTCTAAATGCAAAAAAATGAAAAATAAGAAAAGAAAGACAATGATGATGATGATGGGTTAAAATAAAATAAAATAAAACAAAACAAAATAAAATAAAAACAATTAAAATAAAATAAAATAAAATAAAACTTGATATTTTTACTTCTAAATGCAAAAAAGTGACATAAAAATAAAATAAAATAAAATAAAATAAAGAAAATGATCAAATAATTAGTATTAATTATGAGAAAAAAAGAGAAAGAGGAAAAAAAGAAAAGATAAAATGACAAAAAAATATGTCCCCACTAGGGGTGGTGGTGGTTGGGTTACAATAAAATAAAACAAAATAAAATAAAAATAATTTAAAAAAAACTTGATATTTTGACAATTAGTTGTTTTCAGAGTCTTTGTCACCATGTTGTTATTGATAGTGTTTTTATTGTAGTTTTATGTGCTGTATGTTTCTTCTGTGTTTGTCACGTTTGTGTTACGCTGCACCAAAACTGCCCTCCAGGGACAATGAAGATTTACTGAATTTAATTGAATTGACTTGAATCTGGCGACACACTCTACTGATCTCCGTTAGTTGACAAGGCTTTAACTGGTTATGAAATGAGAAGTCAACGGAGTCGCCTGAACTGTGCAGATCCTGCTTTGTTCCTACCTGCTGGGCAGCTAATGCTAACTAACCAGCTGTCTGCAGATATCGGGCAACACAAACAGCAGGAGCAGATGAATCAGTGTGCAGACCTTTTTGCTCTTTCTCTGCTTAAATTGATTGTTGAACTGGCTTAGACAGACCGTAGCTGGATGTGATAACCTGTATTTGTTGTCTACCTACATGCTGCAGGGAAAAAAATCATTAAAATTGTGAATTATCCCCGAGCTTGAAAAAAGGCACAACCGCCAACACAGTGTCTTTAACACAGCATGGTATGTTTTCGCCTCTCAGCTGCTTCATTGTTGTGAATATCTCAGCAGGTGTGATTAACAGTGATGTGGACAGTGATCGTGACTCTGTGATGATGAACTCTTGTGTGCGCTGCTGCTGGTTGTCATCGTCGTGTCTCTGCAGGAAGCCTCGGGCGTCATTCACACCTCTCACTCTCCCAGATGAGACACTTTCTCAGACACTCTTTTGAGGCTGCGTTCACACAGAGGAGCTCGAAAGTGCTTTTAGTTCTCGTTTTTTCCAATGATAACCGGCTTTTCCATTTCAAGTGGAAAATTATGATGCTTGTACATCTGACGGTGTCAATCAGGAATTTTGTCACTTTAGGGGCGAAGCTTCTCAGAATGCAGCAGGGCAATTCTTTTGAGGGCACAAAGGCCACATGCCAGAGCCTTGACTTAAGAGAGGCGATGATTTCACTTTGATAGACAAATCCATTTCTAAAAACATCAGTTCCTTTTTAATAAACTATGTGACACTTCTAGAAAAATAAAAACAACAAACATTTAAAAAAAGAAAAAGAAAAATCTATTTCAGAATATTATTGATTAAACTAAAGTTTTAAAGCACTCTGATGAGGTATACGATCTTAACACATATGGGGACTTTACATCACATCTGTGTGATGTAAATATAATACATCGCATGTGTGTACACTCTATGGATTACAATATATGTAGTTCACATAATCCTTTTGAAATTAATATATGTTTTTTAAATAAAAACTAAAAATAAAATATAAAGTTTATTACGAAAAATGTGTGTCATCCAAGAGAGACAACAAAAACAAATGGAATGGTCAAAGGCTTTATATTTAAATTTAAGGCATGCTCATGCACTGAGTAACATCACAAGTAGGGCTGCACGATATCGTTTGAACATCGCCATTGCAATGTGCGCATGTGCGACAGTCACATCGCAGGACATGCGATGTTTTCTCTTCTTTTTTAGAACATGTAAGCTTTTGTTTTGCTTCAGAAAAGTAGCTCTGAAAAAAGCTCCTTGCTTCGCTCTGCTCGCCTCTCTGAGCACTCAGCAGCCCCCCTGAAACACTGAACACTGAAAATAAGCGACATGCAAGAGGGAGGAGAAACGGTAGAGGATTTATGCCTGGTACACACTACTCGACTTTTCTGCCCGTTCTGAAAGTCACTATGTCACATTACACAACTGTGGCGTCATAAAATCGTGCCGTGACTTGACCGACAGACATAACACACTACACGATGGTACTCACCAATTATCCCCGGTCGTCTTTCACGACGTGTGTGATGTCATTGGGTTATTCTTGTCCTGTTTTTATTACTTTTCCTATTACTTCAGTCACTGTGTCTGTTCATGTGCCAGCTGAAATGTTGTTGTAGTCACCTAAAAGCATCAGCAGATGGCAGGAGCTACATTTGAAGTACCGTACACAAACATATAAGACACTGAATCCTCCACAACAAGTTCCTGCAAATGTTTCACAATAAAAGCCTATTTAGAAAATGGAGGGATTCTTTCAGCCGAGGTTATAAAGGGCTTTTAATTTGAAACAAATTCTGGAAGTGTTGAGTTTGAAATGACGGCACGATGCATTAACTTTATCAAAGCAAACGGGAGCGGATAAAAAGTAAAAATATAAAAAACACAGAGAGATTAATAAATAACGGCCCTTTTATAATGTAGTCTGTTTCAAATGAAGCTGGTAGCCCCTGCAGTTATGGTGACTAAAAGACCTGCCACTATTTTTTAATTTTCTTACTTTAAGTCATCTGGTGAAAATTCTTGTATTTTTTAATATCACAATTTATATTGCAAAAAATAAAATAAATCGCAGTGTCAGTTTTTTCCAATATTGTGCAGCCCTAATTACACGTAAATGTTCCACCTTAAAAGTTGCCTGAACAGGAGTCAATGCACAAACCTGCTATTTTTAAAAATCCCATCAAGGGAGACTCTCACTTTAGCCTGTTTTTTGTTTTCTGAAAATGTCGGTGTGCAACCCTGCTCTGTGGAGAATAAACGAGGTGCAGACATCCCTCTGCATCACCGGAGAAGAGGAAATACAGTAAGTGCTGGACAGAGCAGTGAGTGACAACAACCCCGCCCACATTCAAGAGCCCTGTCTGCTGTGGAAATGCTTAACGGATCCAGGGTCTCGGTACATGTCCGTAAGGGTTGCTTTTGGTTCTAAAGCTACTATACCAAAAGATATTGGTGGAAATTAGGCTTAAATAAGAGACATGAAGTCAGTAACACAAAAGTATCAAAGTTTGCTAACATCAGTAACAATAACTGGTCATGTAAAGCTCAGCAGAACAAATTGAGTGTGAAATGATCCTCCTCAGAAAACAGAAGAGACAGACGACATGTTCACTAAAATCGGCTCAGTTTACAACACTGGGAGATTTAGCATCATCACAGCTTTCCTAAACTGTCCATTCTGGTTCAGTGGCTCAAATGATAAACAAACTGGTCTGCATTCAGCGTTTAGCTTCAGGCACCATGAAGACCCTGAGGAGGGGCTAGTGATAGCACTGAGCTACAGCTGTGATCACACGTGTCTGCTTCTGTTTGACTCTTGAATATGGGGTGTGAGCTTAACACACACACACACACACACACACACACACACACACACACACACTCAAACACACAACACAGGAGGTGAGGAACAATAATCAATCCTATGAGTCATCCAGAGTGGTGGGATTAAAGCTGCATTGTCAGTATTTCCGACGTGCGAAGGCAGAATAGCACTCAGGTGACCCAACGTCTGACCAAACTGAGCCTCGCCCACTCTCTGATTCACTTGGACATCTCTGTGCATTTACCCTGATGAGAATACAGCGACAGGACTACATGTTTCCAACAGGTCTCGGTGACAGCTTTAAGTGGTTTTCTGGCCAAAATCAATGTTTTGACTGTCAAATCCTCTGTAGACTTGAAAGGTGGCTGTAAAACACTGATTTGTTTCTTGACAGAGAACAGAAGCTGTGCTAAGCTTGGATTTCTCTCATTTACAGTGGATTCCAATATTGACAAGTTGTTACACCTGAAAAATAACACCAATTAAAGCCTGTTAAAGCTGGGGTAGGCAGCTTTATTTTGGCAGAAATCCCATAATAGCCTTTCAGCATATTGTAATTCTAGTGGACAAAGAGAACACCAGACCTCTGCCCCTCCTCTTGGCTCTGTTTTCAGGCTTTAGACAATCTAGCCTGTGACAGGAGACTTTGGCTGATTACAGGTCATTTCAGAAAGAGTGTTCCTAATGGCTATTCTACAAAAGCTGACATGCATGCACGTCCCTTCAGTGAAAGCCTGATGTAATGGCAGAGAATCCTGCGGAGACAGTTACTTTTCCAGCATTGGCAACAACTGCCTATTCTGCAAAGCATCCAAAAAAGGAAGACTGACTTATCAAAACAAGTCTAAAAGAGAGTCTGACAATGAACAAAATAAAACAGTTGTCAATATCGGGGAAGTTTTTCAGATATGGAGAGAAAATGTTGCTATAGTTTAGTCTTTTGCTAACCGCAGCTAAAGGCTCACTACTGTGGCTCTAAGTTCACATTTATGTAGCTAACATTAGCGGACAGCAGCTCTGAAGACTGACCACCAATCAGTGACCACAGAAACCCTGAGCCAGTCAGCGCAATCCCCAGCTCCAGTGGACCATACAGCTCCAACTCCCTGTCAAATCAGCAAACTTTCTGTTGCTGCCATTACACAGGTTAGACCCGGTGCTGTCGCTGGCCACAAGTCCACTATGACAAACAGCCCTGGGATTTATGCTTGCCAAATTTGAGCCGATACAGCAGGAGGTGAGGTGAAGGAACCATGGTATGGCTAGCTAGCTAATTCTTGTCTCATTTGTGGTCTTTTAAACAGACAGAGAGAGCGGAGCAAAGTAGGGTTGAGTGAGTGCACTGCAGGCAACTTTACAATTACATAAGAATAAATCAATGTATGGGAAACGCTGGGTTACTGTTTGAAGCGTAGACATATGCTTGTGGTCGTCTGATGGAAGGGGCTTAAGACAGAGGGAAGCAAGCTGCAGGAGGAGGATGTATTTTCAAGCTCTGCCCTTTTTATTTTGCTTTTTCCAGAAAGTGCCAAAATTTAGGTATAATCATTGAAATATGAAGCTACAGCCAGCAGATTATTAGCTTAGCTCAGCTTAGCTTAGCACAAAGACTGCAAACAGCAGGAAACAGCTAGCCTGGATCTGTCCAAAGTTAAAAACCTGCAATCAGCACCTCTAAAGCTCATTTATTAACATCCTGTATCTCTTTGTTTAATTCCATACTTAACTCATTCTGTTTGTATGATGCTCCTAGTGTAACTTCAACCAAATAGTTTTTGTGCCCAAACCAAGCAGCAACCTCCAGGGCTACAATATGAAGTCAATGTGCAAGTGCCAAAAAATGTGGTTCCTTGAATGGCCACTTGAGGCTGGCTCCAAAAGCAAGTCAATCCCCATAGACCCTCATGTTGAAATGCACAACTTTACAGCGCATCACTGGAGATGCCACACTAATCCACCGATCCATCTCACGCTCCATTCTACCCTCACTCATAAACAAGGCTCCGAGATACTTGAACTCCCTCACTTGGGGCAGTAACTCTCTCCAAACTCCAAAAAGAGGGGGCAATCCACCGTTTTCCAGCAGATAACCACGGCCTCAGATTTGGAGGTGCTGACTATCTATCATCCCGACCACTTCAAAATCGGCTGCAAATGGACCCCTTCCTCCCCTCGGCTGTGCCTGTGTAGCTACATCTATCATTTTATTTAGTCTGTGGCCTTCACTTAATGAAACCACAACCATGACAGTAGCAGCTCAAAAAACAGTCATGTAAATCCTTTGAGCAAGGTTGCTGACATGGATCATTCTGAAAGACAATAACCAACAAAAGAGGTAAAAGAGGACTCCACTGATTTAGCACTGCACTCCTAAAACATTTTTGGACTCACAATGGACATTTAAAAGAAAAAAAGATCAAAATCGATGCAGCCGAAACATAGTTATCATATCTTTTATTCCACACGTTCTTCCTTATCAAAACCTGCCGCCTGTATTACCCAATACTAGTGGCTGCCAATTTAGAAACAAGCCACTATCCTGCGGCAGAGATGAAGAGCGGGTTGCAGAGGTCTGGTAAGATCGCTTCTAACTTTCTAACTTCACACCAACATATTTATTTCATTTTCACTTTTGTAGTCTTCAGCTCCAACTAAAGCTTACTCAATTCGTCAGACTTCACACAGCTCCCTTTAAGCATCATTTTAACCTCTAACCTTGTGGTTCCTGACCAAGCAGTCAGACCTCTGGAGAGTTGCAAAATAAACCTGAAGGATCACAGAATTGTTGAGGAAGAAATATGAAAGACAATATAAATATTTTTCTTTGTGGTAATGTTCTCTAACTTTTGCTTTTTATACTGTAAAACAATAGATGCTTTCACTTCTACAATACTGAGGCAAAAAGATTGGGAACCATTGCTATAACCTGGGATCATCACCTGCGGAGGCAAAGAACTGCAGTTTTTTTTTTAGGTTGGCAAACTGAAATAGCAAAGAAAGAACTCTGGTCAATACAAGTATTTGCAGATTTTCCTTATTTTACAATCCATTAATACCGCAGCAATCATGGCGCCAGAAACTCACTAGTTATCCTGAGCCATCTCTCCACCGATAACTGATCCCAGGCTATTGACGAATCTGACCCAGGTTTGATCTCCCTGTACAACTTAATATAATGATTGTGACTCAGCCCAGCAGCCACTGTGGGAGAAAAGCAGCAGAAAATCCAGACATGACCTGACCCACTGTTTGTTCTTTGATAAGTACAGCCCAAAGAAAATGCCTGGGCAAATGCCACGGTAGCCATGGTAACCAAGCCTGCATTCCTAGTGCGTAAGGTGAGTGTGTGGAGGTAGGTGTATCAGAAAACTGATGTCTAGTTAAGATGTTTTTTGAGATAAATTAGCCTTGATTCAAAACTAGAAACAGAAATATCTCACACCTACATGTGCTGCATGTGTTTCCCTGCTTTTGTTCCTAAAAAAACAAAAACAAAAAATCAGACATCACAACTCACCACTCTCTTTTCCCTGAAGTCGATGCCGACTGTGGTGATGAACTTGGGGTTGAACTTGTTGTCTGTGTATCGGTACAGGAAGGTAGTCTTCCCCACACCGGAGTCCCCCAGGGCAAGGAGTTTTATAAGGTAGTCATAATCCCCATCAGTCATAGTGATGACCGCAATAAACCTGTCGGAAAACAGAGAAAGATGCTTGTTAACGTACAGACAAGAAACAAAAGGACAAGAAAAGACGACAGAAGAAAGAAACACTGACATTAGATTTTGAGAAGCTGACGAATAGAAAGCAGTAATAAGGAGTTGGTGTGTGTTGTTGCACTACGCACTGTTGAATTATGGAAGTGTGGTCAGAGGGTCGTCCTGACCATAACATGACCTTATGGGAAAATGGTAACTTGGTGGTGGGGCATTAAGTGTGGGTGGGAAAAAGAGGGTGCCTGTATATCTGGGTATAAGAAAGCAGTAGAAAAAGTGATGTCCTGTAAGAAAACGTGCCGCATGTAAACAAGCTCACACACTTTTATTTTTATTTTATATACTTTATTAATCCCCCTGAGGGGAAATTCAATTTTTTCACTCTTGCTTGCCAATTACACACAGGTCCGAAAGACACACACATGCACAAACAGGACCTATACATGCACAAAGTGGAGAGATGAGTGAGCGGTTGGGGGGTTCAGTGCCTTGCTCAAGGGCACCTTGGAGGTGAACTGGCACCTCTCCAGCCACCTGTCCACACTCCATATTTGGTCCGGACGGGGACTCGAACAGGCGACTCTCCGGTTCCCAACCCAAGTCCCTATGGACTGAGCTATTGTCGCCCCAATATAATTTATCCCTTTATATTATTCCTAAAAAAAAATCCAGAAACTTGTATTTTTATTTAATAATAAAATAAGTGAAAATCACATGCAGTTAAAGGAATAGTTCTGATTTTTTGAGTTACAGTAGATGTTGGTACTCCTGTCTGCTTCTCCAAACATGGGGCATGCCAACCATCACAGAAGCTAAGCAATGTACTGCTCTGGATGGGGGTGAGCAGCAAAATGCATTTCAGACACCCACAAAAAGGTGATAATAACCAATATCAGTGTATGTGGATGCTATATTGACTATAGTTTCACCACTTTGCTTTTTCTTTGACACTACATTTTCTCAGCTATAGAACATTCCTATTCCTATGCATTAGCACAACTGTCCAGTGCATTGTATTACACCACAGATTAGCAATTTGGGTCAGGCTTTCAGTGTTTTATGAAGGCAACAACAAATACACAACAATTAAAAAGTGAGTTATTATGACAGTGGTGAGGAAAGTGTCACACAGTCTCACAGTGCGACTGCTGTTACGACCAACGCCTACTAACCAACCAATAGAAATGCAGCATGAAATGACGCACTGGTGCTAAACCCAAACAAACAGACAGGCAAACAGGCAAAAGCCGCAAAAAGGCATGTGTGGGATTCCAGCTAAGAGGAAAACCTTGCCAAGTTTTGGCAGCAGAACTCTTGTCTGTATGATGTCTTTGAGCTCTTATGATCGCGTAAAGAAGGATGAAGCATGGAGGGAAATAGCGACTGAGTTGCAGCTACCAGGTTAGCAACCTAGCACCTAGCAAACACACAGAAAACACCCACAAAACTTTAGGTTATTTAATACAGTGACCCACTATGCTGTGCTCCACTGTTGGAGAAGTCATAACCCATGCATCCCGGCATCCTTGTGCACTCATATGGGAAGCTATCGCACATCGTAGTCTGCAATTCAGTAGGTGCTGTCATCGTACAATCGGCATACATCAAACTTGATGTCGTACCCACGTTTATTAGATCCATGTCACACAGTGTAGCTGCACTAAACTTAAAGGACTACTAAAATGGTACAGTCTGTAGGAGACCAACCGAAATGGAACAAAAGATCAACTTTCAGCAACACCAGAGAGAGTACATGATGAACATAGTCCTCCTAAACATCAGTAAGTAGAGATGTTACTGATGGCACAAAGGAATGCACTTCTCATGTGAGATTCTTAAACCAAGTGTTGTGAGTTGTACTCTGGGGTATGTTTGCCTCACGGCTAAATGTGGTATATTTAGAGAGAGGATCACAAGACTCTAATTCACTCAGCTGAGAGGAAGCACATATAACACTGCGCTTTATTACAGTGAGGACAGTGATTAACCAGGAGTTCTGATCTCCTCACAATAACCTCACTATACCACAGACAGTACCGGGAAAATCAGAGAGACGCTATTCACCAACTGGACTGGAGCAAAAATAGCGCCACAGATTATTTGACACTCGGTCCTAGACCTGTGCTAGCAAATATACTTCTACCTGCCTTGGAGCTTTTAAACTAAATTGGCATCAGCCAGAATGGTTCTCAGGAGTTGACGGGCCATTTTATTGTCCACTTTTACACATACAGTCTGAGCTCTCAGGTCGTAGCTTGGCGATCTGACCACAAAGTATGAGCACATAAATTGTGTGAGCTTGGGTTTTACATTTCAGACAACATTTCTAGGACAGGCTTAAAATGCACGGTGTAAGGTTGTCTTCATTTATGGGGAAACTTCGGCACCACAAGCCAGTAATGCACGTTTTTTTTGGGTTTTTTTTTCTGTTTTCCCTTGCTCTCACACATTTAGCATCCATCAGTCCTGACATTGATGAAGCCCTTTGAGGGTGCGAGGTTGAGGGTGAGACAAGGGGGAGGGGTCGAGCTTATTGATCTGTCGTCATTGGTGGGAAACGAGGAATGTCTGCAGTGTGACCGGCCGGTCAGTCATGATTCCCTGAGGGTGAAACTGTTAACAGCACTTCGGTCAGCTGACGGCAGACAACAGCACGACTCACAGTCACCCGCAGAATGAAGAGTGAAAAAAAACAGAACAAGATAGAATAGAAGACGGCAGGGATTTATTTAAAAAATGTGAGTTCATTTTCTAAGTAGTGGTGGAGGGGAAAAAAGATTTAACAGGTCTATTTGATTCTGAATTGACTCACAATTCATCTGCTCTATGAAAGACATAATGTATATACGTACTATTTGAAAATGCCTCTTCTATAAAGAGCCTAATAGGGATGTCTTTTGTCTAAAGAAGGATAATTAAATTGGCAGATGCACCAACATACAAAGACTTGTCTTCACCGCTCAGGGCATATTTGCATCCACCTGGATGATTTGCATTGACCTTACATACATGTAGTGGCACAACTATGTAACCGAGAGGCCAAGAGAACACTGAATATGATACATTTATAATGACTTACTGTACACTCAGTTGACATTAGGTACACTGAGCTAAAACTAACACAATCTAATACAACAGTCCAGTAAGGAATCCTACTTTCATGAGAGTTATTGTGTTCAGTTTTGTTACATCTGTTAAAAGTTGTTGAATCAACTTTGTGGACATTTTTGGAGACTGTAATTGTGCTGCTGAACCGTGTTGCCTTAGACTGCAGTAGTTCCCCTATATTCTTACAGGCCTCGTGGGCTGCCAGCCTCCCAACCCAGGTCAAAAATATCTTAAAATCTGCCAAAAATAATAACAAATATCCATTCCAGCGTTTTCCTTGTGTTTATTCTACAGCGTCATGAGTCCATGATCAAGGCCAGTGTCTGTAGCAGATTAGATTCTCTGCCCGAGCCTGAGCCCGAGCCAGACCCGACCGACCTGGCAGTAATTTCCCACCACTATCCTCAGGCTCGGACAGGTCGGGCAAGGTTATGGAACCAACTACTTACCACACCTAGGCATGGAGACCTCGACACTTAAGAGGCACATGACGAAGGCTTGCCATGGAAAGAAAGACGAGAGTAAGCATTCAATGTCCACGTTCATATCCTTAAAAAAAATGTCGGGCTGTGGCTTTAAACCGGACTCGGGCTCATAATTACAGTTACAGGGACGGGCCGGGCTTGGACAGAACATGCATGGGCTCGGGTCGGGTCAGGCTGGATTTTTTGGGCCCGATAAGATGTAGTCTGTAGTAGTTCACATCTGTAATAATAGCAGGACAGTTAAGTGTCTGTTATCTAAGCTACTGAAGTCTACTGAAGAGTTGAGTATAATTTTAGTAGGCTACAGATTGGTGATGTATCCTAATGTTGGTCCAGCATATGCCGTTTTGGGCAATCACCAGCCTCACAGACATCCTGGGTACACCTGTGGATCCTGATCAGCTGATCACACTATTTGGTATTAAAGGTTTTGATCTTGTGTTAACTAGATCCCTATTAAATTGGATGCAGACATGGGCTCCTGCCCATTCTGCCCTCATGAAGGATGTGATGCACCACCTGCGTTTGGAAAAGATCAAATTCTCATTACAAGGGTGTGAAAACAAATTTTACCAGATCTGGCAACCCTTTATAGACCACTTTAAGACCACTTTTCCTCCCAGCCCCTCCTCCCTTACACTAGACTGAGAAGTGTTTCTAATATTTAGCCTATCTTTAATGATATAAACGGTCAGGGTTTATTGCAGGGCTGTTCAATCAGACTGTATTAAAAACACGTTTAAGGAAATCTGGAAGCCTTTTATTGCATTCCTCATAAATGTAATCGTTAAAGATTACCTGACATAATGAAATATCACCTTTGAGACAAGAACAGCATTTAGAGACTACTTAAATAATCTTTATGCGTTTTTTATTGATTCTTTTTTTGTTTTTCTTGTATATTTATTTTGGCACTGCTGTGTTATTGCTGGTTTTTTTATGTCACACATTTGTCTCCAGTTAGTATAATGTTTTTGTTTTTGTGTTATTGGAAAGGTTCTAGGGAAGTGCGGTAGGAGGAGGAAGAACATCTGTCATTTGTACTGATAAAGGAAGACTAATAAACATTATTTACAACAAAAACAATTAGACTGCATTACTTTTGTCTAGGTGTGCGTAATAAAACAGCAACTGAGAGCGTATACTAGAAATTATAGCAACTAATAGAAAAATTGGTTCACAGCTTTGCTACTATCAGGTTGTGGAGGAAATGTTTCCCCTGGTGTCTGCTAAATCTTCTATCTCAATAACAAGCGAGAACAGAAACATAAAACACAGAGAGACATTAAAAATGCATGAGCCATCACACACAATAGGAGGAGAAGCAAACGGGAAAGAGAATAAAAACAAATAGAAAGAGAAGAGTCTTCAATAGTCCGTCCTGCTGCACAGAGAGGAGATGAGTTTAAGTTTTTATGAGGACACATCTTCAGGATATCAGACCATCTATCAGGAGGATGTGTTTGCTCTTTCCCCACTGTTATCCGTCACATCTGTGAGATAAAAACATTCGTCACTGCTTTCAGTCAGACTCTGATACACAAGCAGTCTGCAGCTTCATAAACTAATAGAGTTTTACAGTTATGGATTCTCCATTAAAGACTGTTGTTGTAAAATGTGTCAGCATGTGTCCACATATTTCTGTACATTTCTGTTTTTTACTGAATATTGGCAACGTTATTTAGTATTATAAGTGCATAAATCATGAAACATTGCTTTTGTATATCAAGTCCAGACCACACCCGGTGATCTTCCAGACCCTAACCAGAACCACATCCGCCCCACCACCTCTACACATGACCAATTAGTTCTCGACATGACCAGCGAACCAACACAAAACCACATATCCTTTAAAGGCGCTGTATGTAAGAATGTGGCCAAAATGGTTACTGCACTCAAATTCAAAATACTGCCGCGAGTCGTGTCCGCCCCCGGACGACACGACCGGACAGGTCGCTAGACTATCACAGGGCTGACACATAGAGACAGACAACCATTCACACTCACATTCACACCTACGGCCAATTTAAAGTCACCAGTTAATCTGCATGTCTGGACTGTGGGAGGAAGCCGGAGTACCTGGAGGAAACCCATGCTGACATGGGGAGAACATGCAAACTCCGCACAGAAGGGCTTCCCCCCGGTTTCAAACCAGGAACCCTCTTGCTGTGAGGCGTCAACTGTACCACCCTGCCGTACCTTTTACTAACGCACCCTAGTAAAGTGGCTCTCAAACTCAAGGTGGTGCAGAAGACAGAACAGACACAAAAAGTCAGCAGTCAGAGAACTAAAACATAAATTAAATTATTATTTTCATTTTCATTTCACTCGCATGTTCTTTTTATTCACCCAGAATTCAACCCGCAAAACTACAATTCCACCTCCAGAGGCCCAGTGGGTCAGTGGGTGGAGCAGGTGTCCCATGTATAAGGGCAGTGTCCTTGCTACAGTGGCTGCGGGTTCAATTCCAGCAGAAATAAAAACGTAACCGCACTGAAAAGTAAACCATTCATCCTGCTGGGTCTAAAAGTTTGCATTCACTTACAGCAGCTGCTCCTCTCTGATCGGATCAGATCTAAACAGCTTGACAGATCAATTATCCATCCTGCAAGTCACAAACTGCTGTGCCCAGTGGGTTAGTGGGTGGAGCAGGCGCCCCATGTATAAGGGCAGTGTCCTTGCTACAGTAGCTGCGGGTTAAATTCCAGCAGAAATATTGAAAACGTAACCTTTCAAGCAATATTTTAAGATGTAGATATGCACGTATATATTCAACAACCTTTTAGAACACCTACTACTTATGTCCATGTTACATGACTGACAGTTGGAGCACTTTGGCTTGGATGGAGATGAAACTCTACCCACTGAATTGTCAGTAAGAAAGATGAACAACTTGTGTACCAACAACTGTGACTCTTTGGCTGCATGTAATCCCCCCTCTCTCTCCCCCTTTCATGTCTCAAACTGTCCTGTCATTAAAGGCAAAAAGGCCCACAAAATACCGCCACCAAATTTTAAAGGTCACCCGCATTGGTTCGGGTACTCAACGGGTACCTGACCTGATGCAGGACTCCACTGTAAACTACCACACTATTGCTTAAGTAAAATCTTAATGCAGGACATCCATTTGTAACTGAGTATTTGCACTGGCTGATCAGCAGATTTCTTTTATCACAAACAAATTAAATTCCACTTTAAGATCCAAAGCATCAAAAATGAAACAGCATCTTCCCCGATATCTGTATGTCTGCCTCAATGACTTCCTGTTCTGGAAAAACTAGTCCCCTCAGACGCCTGTCTTGCATCTGATGAATACATGACACAAAGACAAACGGACTACAGAAAGTACAAGCAAACAAGACTAAAAAGCCTACAGCCATGCTAGCAGCTCTGTGAGTGTGTGCTGAGCTGAATGCTAACATCAGCGTGCTAACATGCTCACAATAACAATGGTAACATTTGCTTTGTAGCACTAAAGACAAAGCACAGGCTAATGGGAGTTGGTAGGTTTCTTTACATAGATCAAAAAGGAAGAAAGAACAGTTCTAAAAAAAAATAAGGAAAGTAACAAAAAAAACACTGTGAAAACAGAACAGATGTATCAGCAAGAGAAGGTTTAAGAGGCCACATGGAGACCATTAACACTGTTAGATGCCAGCAGAACCACCAAAGCTGACAAAACAGTCCCAAAAAAGCAACAGCGAAGCAACATGGAGACTGCAGAAACTGAAATTGGTCTGTTTGTTCAAACGTTTGAAGGTGTCTGACTTTGACACCGCAGGCCGCCGTTCTCATCTCGTCAACAGTCCATATCGGTTTACACGCTGGTGTCAGTGAAAGCTGCATTAGCTCGCCATGTTAAATTAGCAAAGAGGTCCCAACCATGGTTCAGAGCTGCAGTTCTGGCAGTATAAGTGCAAAAACCACTTGAAAGAAACTGAAAAACTACAGGCTGTAACTCACAGATTAACTACCCTGCTTAAAATCTGATCCATCTCACTGTGACGACTGATAATAAATCATCAAATAAATAATAATCTGCTTTACTGTGAATGTATTTTTTCTTTCCTCTGATGCCACGTCTTAGGACAATTGTTCTTTTACAGACAAAGCTTCTGCTTGTTTCATACTCAATCTAATTTTTTGCAGTAAACACATCAACCATGACATGTGATTAACTGTTGACAAAGTGACTGTTTCATTTCATGCAAAAAAAGTAATAAACAGAAGTTAAAAGCGTTTCTTTTTTTTGGTAGTTTCTCATAAACCATAGTGTTGGCAGATCAGAGAAAAGTCCTGATTCCTGTTTTTTTTTTTTTAAACAGTCTTTTGTAATTTCAGAGATATAATGGATGCACAACATGGCCTGATGATGAACAATACATCCATCTTGTGTTGTGGTGTTGCTTTTACGATCAACAGGTTAAATCCCACACTGAAGTGCTGCATAAATCAGTTCCAACACTAGAGGAGTCCACACCCCCGTGGAGAAGCATGAATCAGAGCCGAGTGTAATTTCCAGTGCTGTGCTGCTCTAAACACACTTAGATTTATTACGCACCACGCATTCAATCTGAAAAAAGGAGCATGAGGAAGAAGATCTTGTTGAGTACTACAGCAGCAATGGTGTACAAAAATGACTCCATTATTCAGACCTAGTGACCTTAGCGAGCTAAATTTGCTGCATAACTGTGTAGATAATATAAAAGACTAGATAAACCCTTACTTTTGTAGTTGGGCTTGACAAGACAGAAGTCGTGATCATTGGTTCTGAACACCTTTCAAAACGAAGACAGACGCTTTTTAGCCACCTCACTCCTAACTTACAGTCAGCTACTAAAATCTGGCTGATGTTTTTGATTGAGGTTTGAGTCTGTAGTAGGAACATGTAAAGAAATTATCACCAGAATCATCCAACATTATCTCCAGAATTAGATGATCAATTATTGTTATACATTGTTTACTTGTTCTAAGCGGCCTGCCACAGTTAAAACATCTGCCGCTACAAATTGAGCATAGCATTAGTTCAGGCAGGCTGTCAAACTCAACTCACATCCCAGCTACACCAGCTGATCTAAGACAGCCCAAACAACTGATGGAGCAGCTGAATGATGGAAGGGAGTCAGTTGATAGATCACACGATTCCTTTCTATGCAGCCAAATGGGGAATTTCATTCAGGGTGCCCTATCTAAACTTCTCTGGCCTGCCTACTGTTGCTGCTTTCTCTGCAAGCTGCTCTGCAACCCGCCTCCACCCCAGCTCCTCCTTTTCATGTTGTGTCTGACTTATCAATGTCATTTCTGTTTGTCATTGATGCTGCTCTGTTCTGTTCCCGGGGGGGGGGGTCTTTGCTGCTGCTCTCCCTGCTTTAGGCTTTCCATGTAGGCGCATGGAAGGGCAGAGAGGTGTGCTCTGGGAGAAGCAGAGAGGCCCCAGAACAGAGCCATACCGCCAATTATAATACTGCAAATGGAAATAAAGTTTTCTTTGACTAAAGTGTTCCTGACTGAAATATATTTTCTATTTTTGTGGCTGAACCATTCATTAGGAGTGCGATTAGAAGCACAATTAGGACAGAAACGGAACAGCAGAACATCAGCTGTATTGAAAGTAAACCATTCATTCTGCTGGGTCTAAAAGTTTGCATTCACTTGCAGCAGCTGCTCCTCTCTGATCAGATCAGCTCTAAACAGCTTGACAAATAAATTATCCATCCAGCGAGTCACAGACTGCTGCTGAGTAAAAAAAGAACTGATGGAGAGCTGCGTTCAAAGACCTGAACCAGAGAGGAGACACAGAATGATACAAAGAGACACACGCATTTAAAAAAGGAGAAAAATTAAAGTTTAAAAGAGATCTGTCTCTACATAATTTCGGCTGAAAAAAAAGAGAGTGGAAGAAAGATGATTTTTCATTAAATTGCTTTTTTAATTCTAATGCTGGATATCATATGCAAGGCAGAGAAAGACAGAAACAACAGTCTGTACTTAGCCTGTTACTCTTTATTCCTCATTATCTAATTACTGCTGATGAAAATATGGGTGTTGTATCTTTGGGGTTCATTAGAACTTTATACATAATGCAACAATAATCCTTTAATTAAATCAATAAATAATTCATATCAGTTTAATATGTTTTTATCCAAATCCAAGTTAGATTTCCAAATGAAATTTATTCTCATGAGACCAGATGGCTTTGGGCAAAAGATGGTTGTGCTGTCGAATTTATAGCTGCACAACATGTTCACAGCTTAAATGACAGGAGCCAAACAGATGCTGGAGGATTTTAGGGTGAGACCTCCAACAAGACATAAATTAAAAATAATAACATAATCAGTAAAATGTCTTTTTTAAATCCAACAACTAGTTTGTACAGAGAAATGTCGCAGTAAAAAAGTATGTACGGTTCTTTTTTTTTTTTTTAATAAGATTTCCATTTCACCACAGCAGGGAGGTGATGGGAGCTTGGCCTTTGCTGTATCAATTATTGATAAACACCGACAGGATTAATGTGTCTCTTCTCACTGAAAATGCTCACTGTGGTTGTGTGGCACTTCCCAAAAGAGGAGTCACGAATCACAAAAGCTGCTCAAACGTCACGACATCCTTTAAATCTTTGAGATGAGCATCATGTCATGTTGAAAAGAAAAAGAAAGAAATCTGATTTAATTAAAGGATTATGAGAAAAAGACATGATCACAAATGGAGGTTTGGTTTTAGATGGCTGCCGGGGACATTTCAATGTAACCGGTAACCTTGCTTCAATGTAGAGAAGTTTTCATCTGAGGAAGTTTCTTTTAGCAACCACATCCTAAACCTAAAACTGTGACCCAGCAGTATCAGAACCTGAGCATTAAACCAACATTTGAACTTTTCAAGTGCTGAAAAAGTTCAAGTGTGATGTCTAATCACTGATGAATGACCCTTTCCTGATTGAGGAATGTAATCGTGACACTGTTAATGTTAAACCCAAGTATGGCTGGGTATTATTTCTTTTAATCAGTCCTGTTTGGCAGTACCTGTATTTGCTAATGGTGCTACCATTAGTACATTTGTTTTCATACTACAGGTTGCTAGAAATGACATGCAAAGGCCCAAACACGTCAAACCAACATCAAAGAACTCTGAAGGCTGACTGGCTCATCTCACGTCACCTGTGTCTCCGCCAAAAAGTTTCACTTGAACACACCGCAAAGACTACAAACAACGGACAACTAGCATGTATGTTCTGCACCTGCATGAGAGGAAATAACTTTCCATACCAGCAGGCAGCAGTGGTCTGTACTCAACATTCAAAAAAGGGCTAGCACATTAACAACATAACCTGATGTTGAAAGAACAATGGATATTTATTGTGTGCAAGCGAACAATAGCACAAATAATTATGAACCGTTTCTGCTAAAGACCTCAATGGCTTTAAAAAAATCTTACCTAATATAACATGTTTGTTTGGATATCAAGCCCATCTTGACTTTGGCCTTTTGTTTGCTTTCCTTGTTTACGTTTCTCTTCTTGTGCTCTGAGCTGAACTGCCAGTCATAATGATTTCATTCACTGACGGACGCCGCTGGTGGCTAGCTGGGTCCAATGCTGATTCAACATGCCGCCTAGTGCCAACGGTGCAAAAACTAGGGCGACAGATGCTCACCAATGCCTCAACATTAACCAACACCCGACTTGGTGCGTCTACAATCTTATAAATTCCTGTCCTGATTGGCAGTACCTGCAGTTAAGCCACCAAGTACCTTTTTATACTATAGGTCCTAGAATTCTGCTCAAAGACAACACATGTAAAGGCCACTGGGGGAATCTTAAAGCAACAAGAAAAGCTCACTGACAAATACATTGCTGCTTTACTATAAAAGCCGCCCCTTGGTTTGCCAATCAAATACTTTTAAGATGCTTTCACACCTGCCCTGTTTGGTTCAGTTCAATCAAACTCAAGTTCGTTTGGCCCCTAACTGAGGTTCATTTGGGCAGGTGTTAACACTTAATATGCACATTCAGCACATCCAATGCATCAAAATACTGTTTTCTAGTTGGAGCCGCGCCTCGTTTTCAAACTGTATGGTTTGACTAAAATGAACAATGACAGCAATATAGTCCACGATGACCAGTGCTAAAATCAACCTGCGTAGTTGTCCCTCCATTGAGACATTAGAAAGTGTCACATTTATCTTGCAAGTGTACTCTGGATTCTTTTTTTCAAAGAGCAGCTTTCTCGCACAAAGCATTTTATCTGGTCCGCTTGTAAATGCTGCCGTGAGAACACAAACCAACAATTATGCAACTTTGTAACAAAATAAGTCCCTGATTCAGACCAAAGCAACCGAACTGGACACTAAAAAATACTACATACTATGGTATTTGCAACATGTAAATATATTGAATGTTTACTGCAGAAAAATGGGGGTTTTGAAATAATGAAGCCTACAGTATTCAAACTTCTCAAATGGTAAATGTCTAATAAGAAGCAGCTGAAGAAGAACTTTGCCTGAATAAAATGGTTGATACTGATCTGAAACTATCCGAACAAAGAATGAGGTAAGATCATTTCAAACTATTGTTTAAAAACTTTTGTTTCCCAATAATCTATTTTATATTAAAGGTCAGCAAACATTTGTCAGAGACCTTTATGTCTGACTGTTGTGGCCTCTGAATCATCTTAAACAGTTCAGACAACTGATTTGTTTTCCATCTGTCCTGCAGTCTCTGCTGAGGGCCTTTGCTGTCATTAACCAATCTATTCTCCAGAGTGAACGATCAATAACAGCTAACATGGATGAGGATTGACCCTTGATTATCAAATTTGCCCAGACGTTCTCCACGTTTACCGCTCAGATTGTCCAAAACCTTTTAGCATTTCAGACCCACTTAGCAAAGCAGTGAGGCACATTTGAGACGACACAGCAGCAAGATCAATGAAGTGAAGCTAAACAGCAGCTGCATGGCCTGCTGTGTATAAAAACTACAATTACTACTATCACTTTAGCTAGTCTTGAAGTGACATGAGTAAGCTGTCCTCTGCATGTGCATACAGATTAGGTTTTATCCACGCAGTTCTTTCCAGTATGTTACACTGGTTTTAAAGTAGGACCACAGAGTCTGACGGCATTCAGATGTACTCTGTCTATTTATCTATCCATCTGTGAGTCCCACCAGGGCTTCCTCGATCCCTTCCTAATCCCACAGTGGGAGGTGGGCTAACATCTGTACAGACAGCACACACAGCTGGATTTGAAAGGTCAGCATGGATGTAGGGGGAGCAAAAGAGGAGAGATGAGCAGGTTAAGGAGCAAGGCACTAACACTGGCAGAAAGGAGGTTCAAATTTGGAGTTCTGGAGTTCAATCAATGCACACAACAATTAGACGTCAAGTGAGAAGATGGTAGCCTTGGATGATTGGTCCGTCTTTACAACCAAGGTCCAAAGAAAACCATTCAAAACAACTCTCCAGGTTGATATTAAATACCCCAAACATTTCTAACAATACTCAAACCCAAAAGAAATTGGTAAATTTGATCAAGGTCATGGTCTGTATCATTTGGTTGCTGTCACGTCAGTGGCGTCATAGCTCCTTTGCCCACATGTCAGGGCTGTGGTAGTCTGCCAGAGGCTGAAATAAATTGACTTTTTATGTTGTTCTGTTGGGACAGAGTTACCTCCTCAAGCGGGGGAGAATAAGTATCTCTGGGTCTCACAAGTGAGGGTAGAATGGAGCATAAGATGGATTGGAGGTTTGGTGCTGCATCTACAGTGATGCAGGCGTGCACTGAACCACTGTGGTGAAATGGGAGCTGAGCCAGAAGGCGAACCTTTCGATTTACTGGTCAATCTACATCCCAACCCTCACCTATGGTCATGAGCTCTGGGTAGTGATCGAAAGAATGAGATCACAGATAAATGCGGCTGAAATGAGTTTCCTCCGTGGGGTGGCTGGGCTCAGCCTTAGAGATTGGGTAAGGAGCTCGGACATCCGGAGGGAGCTCGGAGTAGAGGCGATGCTCCTTCACGTTGTAAGGGGTCAGTTGAGGTGGTTCAGGCATCTGATCAGGATGCCTCCTTGGTGCCTCCCGTTAGAGGTGTTCCAGGCACATCCAACTAGCAGGAGGCCCCGGGGCAGACCCATACCATGCCGGAGGGATTACATATCTCATCTGGCCTGGGAACACCTTGGGGTCCCCCAGGAGTTGGAAAGCATTGCTGGGGAAAGGGACGTTTGAGGTGCTTTGCTTGGCCTGCTGCCCTTGCGACCCGGCCCCGGATACGTGGATGAAAATGGATGAATGGATCTAGTTTTAAGTCTTAGTTTTAAGTTTAAGTTTAAGTTTATTCACTTTATTAATCCCCCTGAGGGGAAATTCAATGTTTTCACTCTTGCTTGTCAATTACACACAGGTCTGAAAGACACACACGTGCACAAACAGGACCTATGCATGCACAAAGTGGAAAGATCTCAGAGTGAGGGGGCTGCCCTTTGGTCAGGCGCCCCGAGCGGTTGGGGGGTTCGGTGCCTTGCTCAAGGGCACCTTGGCAGTGCCCAGGAGGTGAACTGGCACCTCTCCAGCCACCAGTCCACGCATATTTTGGTCCGTTACAATATACTTTTTAGACCTTTAACGTGTTTTTAACTGTATATTTTAACTAGATGAAAGATTTTAAGCCATCGGATGTCTAAATCTTAAGTTATAAGAGAAAGAAGCTGACTAAACAAAGATCAAGACCAAGGGTAAAGGGAGAGGTTGCTTAAAACTCTAATAAAATACATGTCTGGAGTAGGAGCCATAAAATGGCCTACTGTTATTCCTTTATCTCTACTTTGAACAACTGCACATAAGGACCCTTGACTGAACAGATTGTGTTTACAGTACTGCAGTAAAACCTGTGACATTTCCATCTAAACCAATATGTTCTGCTCTTCTCTGTCGGTGGTTGCTTTAACACAGCAGTGATCCAGCTCACAGCATATCCAGGTCATGAAAGCATTTCCATTTGTTCACAGTCTGGTACTTCTCTGTCGCCACACAGGAAGTGATGGTTTTTACCATTTAGTGGTTTCTTTGCAATGCAGAATTATTCTGAAGCTCATACAGAAAATGCAAACAGGTAGATGGCACAGGTCTGTTTGACTGACAAGCGATTTCTTGGAGGTGCAGTGCAAAAGAGCCCCGCAGCTAAGATGCCAAAAACGGAGACTGAAAACACAAAGGAGGCACTAACAAGTCACACTTTAGCAAGAGTGTCTTTCAGGGCACCAGGGATCTTCAAATTACAAATGCAAAGCTCCTCCTTTTCAAACAAAAGAAAAAACTTTGAAGTGCAGGACTTAAATTTGACTAAATCCAACCACATGAATCTTGATCAAATACAATCAGACCAGAACACTGTTACTGGGGAATTTAAACTAATGTTAAGCATTGGGCTTCAACCGGTGGGTCTCATGACTCCAACAGTCCTGATGTGTTTAGTTTAACCCATTTACATTTTACAGCTGTTGACTTGTACACAACAAACTGATGAAAACACAACATCTATGTTCAGCAAGTGTGGAATACTTGTAATATGGAGGTTTAGGTGATTCTATTATTACAGCAACACTCAGAGTTCATTATGGCTATTAAACAAAAAAAGATTTAAAGATTTCCCTGCTCTCTTGGTCTTGTTGAACTAGGCCTGTCACAATAACTCCTTTTGTTGGACGATATATTATCCCGGAAAGAAATTGCGATACACAATATTATTGTCAACTTGAAACCATTTTATGTCACTGATATAAAGATAATATAACAGCAAAATAATGCAAGTACACCCTTTCAAAGAGCAATGAACTTTATCTCTTATGCCTGGTTCACACTGCACATCATTTTTGTCTGTTTTGACAGTCACTATGTCAGAATATTTAAGAATATATTTAAGAATATTTAGACATTGGAATTGGTAAACAAAAGAGATATTTAACATATTTTAAGACACTGCTTTTTATGTTTGTTGAGAATGAAATGACAAAACAATAGTCAATGGAAACCAAAATCACCAACCCACTGCGGGCTGGATTCAAAAATCACAGGCTGATCCAACTTGCGTGAATTTTATCAAGGCAACTCATAATGTGAGTAAGTAGTGTGTACGGCACTTATGCAGGTGGATGAGATCCTTAATGATTTCTCCTGGCCTTACTTTTGCTATCTTCTCTCCTGTGTTCTCAACCCGTCTCTCCTTTTCCTTCAGTCTACTCTGTTTCATTCCTTATTGAGTTGGAGGTCACGTGATCAGTCAGCTGACTGAGTTTTTGGTCCTGTTGCTCGCCCCAGGACAGTAAAATAAATAGTATCATTATCAACTGTAGCGCCCACCCTGCTCTCTGTTTTCTACTGGGTCCTAAAGCAGGATGATTTGGCTTCACAGCTTCACTGCTACAGTATATCCATGTTCAACGTTTTAATCACTCAAAGTCGATATACTGTTACACTGTCAGGTAGCTCATCTCGTGTTCTATTTGTGTGTCTGTAATCCTGTCGTTATATTTAGCACCAACAATAACAGCCTGTTGTCATGAGTTTCAGTCACTAACAGATGGAAATAAGCAGAGAAAAACATATTTCTGCTTTTATTACAGTCAACAACAACTGAAGTCTGTTTACCAAGTAGAAGCATTCAGCATGTTGTGTCTAATTTAATCTAATAATCACAACAATTCTGCTTTGCTACTCCTCAATCTAGTTAAGCGTTTCCTTGTGTGACCCTTTTCTGATTCTTTTTTTAGGTTCCAAAATTTTCCAGAGTTTTCATGTCAACTTTGATTGATCTATTCAATTTCCAAGAGCATGTGGAGTGACATATCACCAATTCTACGTAACAGATGGGCTTATTGTAAAGTCTTTATTCTTTTGTTTCATTACAGATTTGTCAGGCTATTGAATAGAGAATGTACCACAGTGGCATATGGACTTTCCCCACAGGAACGATGCTTAATTTGATCGTCAATTTAAATTTTAAATCTCCAAAGTCACAAATCACATTTGACTCCTGCAGTTCTTTACATTACTCCCCAAACTAACTTTTCCAAGTGTCTCTGTGCCATTATTGGTGCCACCTGAGCTCAGGATTTGAAATAAATGGACTGTCTCACCAGAGGCAGTGAGAGAAATTAATCCTCGGTTTACTCTGAGTGTTTACCAAAAATATACCATATAAATTTGTCATTTTAGCGAAAATGGCACAGAAAATACACTCTAATGCAAGTTCAGAGGTTCACACTACTATAAGGGAAGCAAATAATCCTTAACGATTCCTTATTGAATCCTTAAGTCTTCCTCCACTCAAAACTGTGCTTTGTTTTTTTGTTACTTCATATGAATGAATACTCATTTTATAGTGGCTAAAATTCAGGTAGGTAAAATCTGATCTAAAACCTCAAGTAAAAATCATGTTGCTCAAAATGAATTTGTGAAATTCAAACACCACTGCTGTGTTTCAACTCTCTTTCTTCGTAACTAATACTTGCTATTTTGAGGGCGTACTGTAAATGCGTTCATACTCAGAAGTGCGGCAAAATTAAGTGTATCATTAACCCTTTTAAACCTGCATCAAAATCCATTTTCTTGTGCCGCATTCAAATGCCTTTCACATTTAAGCATCCAAACCTGAATTAGTTTGGTTTCTATATAAAACATAGGAAAAGGCAATAACAATTAAAAAAAGAAGTGTACTTAAAAATCTTTTAAAAATTAGGAAAATGTTAAGTTCTAATCATTTTTTAAATAAATAAAGATATCATTTAGTTTAATTTTTAGCAATTGTTTTAGGTAATTTTCTTGTTTGTTTGTTTGTTTGTTTTTAAACTTTTCTTTGTTTAACTTCCTTGTTTGGCTTGTTTTTTTAAATTCCCTTTGCTTGTTTTCAGGTAATTTCCTTGTTTGTTTTTGTTTTGTTTGTTTTTTTTAATTTTTCTGTTTTGGCTTATTTTTGGATAATATCTTAGTCATTAAGTTACTTCATAAAACATTTTAACACCTTGCCAACTTTCTAGTCATTTCTTAAGTTTCATTTTGTTTTAAAAATAAAGCCAATCTGCTAAGGTTTCAGAGGGTTATTGCCCAGATGGTGTACTTACATCGATCAAAAATTTCAGTGTGGAACACTGAACACCTCTCGGCCTCAGTGGTCACCATCCTGGCTACACAGCAGAGGGGAAGGGTAAAAGCTGAAGCTGAAGCGTTGCTCTGGTGAACAAGCAAACAAGCTGGCAGATATTCTGACAGGCACAATCTCGGTCAAATGTTGACGGTGATGTACTGTGGGTTGCAATTTGCCATTAAAGAGAAGAAGCGGTCAAATGTTGCAATCGTATTTTCAGGTAAGTGCACAACAGCCCTGTTTGATTTGAGACAACACTACCCTGACAAAATTCACGCATATGGATTAAGATTCTAAACATCTGCACCACTTTGAATGACCTTTTGCTAAATGAGGAGATAACGACCTACATAAAACCACATACATTTTGATTTTCAGAGCAAAATATTCCAGTCAGAATTCAACATTTCGTATTCAGTATTACATTTCACAATAAAGTGTCCAGTTGCTACTATAAGATTCAAATTATTACAGCCTTGAATTGCCTCTCTAAAACAGGATCATCGAGACTTCTACTGTTGATGCTGATGGACAGCTCTGTGGCCGCCGGCCTCCTTTTACTATACTTACTACCCACAGGAAATGGTTTACACACCACACTGTCCACTACATCTGTGAAAACCCAACTTCAGGCAAACAGAACCACAAACACTCACGTTCACAATCTAAATACTAAAAACCTACAGAAGATTATAACTTATTCATTTAGGCTATTACTTTAAAAAGAGAACATGACCCAGATTTGACTTGTTTAATATGTTAGATTACAGTGCAGACTAAAGTCTGCTCGCTCTGTCCTCCGCTATGAATAGACAGAGGGGAGTTTTACACTTCCAATATGTCACATGCCTGACTTGTTAAACACAGATAGAGAGAGGACAGAGGGGGGTGATGAGTGCAATAAATGACTTCTCATGTATCATAGGAATTATTTCAGCTATATAAATCATGTTGTTTGACACAAACATTAAGGCTGACAGTTTAGTTGCTGCTGTGGTTCATCATGCTTATCCGTCACTGACAGGTAACAGTTTTATTTCAAGACTAAAGATGTGGTTTTTTAGAGCATCTCATTATTGAGGAAGTAAGCCTAGCTGGACAAAATAAACCAAGGCTGGCCTTTTTTAAGGGGTATTTTTCAGACTATTCGTACAGTTGTGGACGTTGTAAGTAGGTAGGTCCTTTAACAGGGGTTCACATACTAGAAACAAACAAGTTCATATCATTTTATTTTCAAAATGGCTTCTGTGTTTTCACAATTATGCATGCATGCCTGAGTCAAATATTTACCTCAGAATCTCCGATGGTATAAATCATAAAAGAGGAAATGCTTCTGATACAACAGCAGGAGGAACATACATTTATCATCACACAGACATTTCACACAAACACTTTCACATCCAGTAAACCCTGCAGCTAATTACTGTTTTCTAACATCTCACAGGCTTTAAATTACACTGCTTTCCCCGTGCAGTCAAACTAGTTTTAAGATAATGCTGTTTAAACAAAGCTAATGGGCTTTGTTTTTCTCCTACACAGCACAAGAGGCTGCTATGACAGGCTGCTTTCAGTCCAGTTCACAAGTGATGACAATTAGTACACCAGACATCAAAGAAACCTGACCTGACAGGAGTACAAATCCAGCTGGAAATTTATTGGTTACACTCATCGGGTGAATTCAACAACAGATTAGTGTAGTATATGTTGTGTCTCGAGAAATGAGCTTTTAGAAAGGGAAAGGGAAAATAATCACCTTAGTTTCCTAAAGAATATGGCTGATGTTATTCTATATATTTCTTATTGTCAACAACTCCAACATAAACACTAAAACCAACAATGTGTTAGTCCGTCTCTCAATACACTCTGACAACGTTGCTTCTCGCTCTCAGCCCTAAATCCCTCAGTTCCTACAGCTAATCCATGAAACACCTTTGCATTGTAGTTTTCAGCAAACATTACTCAAACTGGGGTAAATAGTTAATTTGATGGGGACTATTTTCAGTGGTGGATTAATACACGTTTTGGTGCTCTAGTGAGTATTAATGGCAGCAAGATGGTGTCACTGCTCGTTTTGGTCTTTTTGTGAGAATTTTCAAAAGCAAGAAAAATGCATATCACCAGCCTCACCTTTTAAGGGTACTTTCAGACCTAGAGTTGTCTTGCTTTGGTCTGAATCAGGGCCTAATTTTGTTACAAAGTTGCATAATTGCCTAGAGTTGGTTCGTGTTCTCACGGCAGCATTTATAAGCGGACCAGATCAAATGTCTTGTGTGAGAAAGCTGCTTTTGATTGGTCAGAATTTTCATGCGGGAAAAATCCAGGAAGTAAACCAAACGTTGAAGAAGAGTACACTTGCAAGATAAATGTGACACTTTCTAATGTCACAATGGAGGGGCAACTACGCAGGTTGATTTTAGTGCTGCTCATCGTGGACTATATTGCTGTCATTGTTCATTTTAGTCAAACCATACAGTTTGAAAACGAGGCGCGGCTCCAACTAGAAAACAATGTTTTGATGCATTGGATGTGCTGAATGTGCATATTAAGGCAGTACAGGAGGAGGTGCACATTAATAATCCTCCAGGACTGTAACATGCTCATGTTTAACACAAACAATGTGTCATGTGACTGCAGTTGGTTCAGATCGAGTCTGGGAACACGTTCTCACCACAAACGAACCGCACCAGAGTTCGTTTGGAACTGGACTGAGACCACCTCTGCAAGAAGGTCTTGGTTTGGTTGTTTTGGTGCGCACCTGAGTGCGACTGCAGTGAACTGCCCTTAGCGGCAAACAAACTTGAGTTTGATTGAACCGAACCAAACAGGGCAGGTGCGAAAGCACCCTAAGACTGCTGCCAAATCAAAATCACTGCAATTTGATACCTTTTTGATGTGACACTGGGAAGCAAATTGCTCAGCTATCCAGACTTAAGCTCTGGTCACACCAGTCTGTTTGTCATTACGAAATATTTGGTTTTAAAACCTTGGTAACATAAGTAGTAACTACTTGTCAGGGCTTCTTGGTGAACTACTGGAGCTGGTGTGCTAACTGCTTACGTGCTAGGCAGCAAAAAATGTGTTAGTGCTACTCAGACACATTAGCTCTTTGAGCTAGCTAGCTTATGGACTGTCACCTTACAGGGTAGCTAGCTCAGTTACTGAAGAAATAACACATCAGGTTTGACTCCTGTCTTACAACCTTCCCTGCAAGCCGTTATAAATGCTGCTGTGACTGAAATTTAAAGATATGACATTGGAATTTAAATCCTGTTTTTGGCTGCACACACAGCTTTATGCTTATTAAATATTTGCCTTCAAAGCCTCCTTTTAAGTCTCAAAAAAGCCAAATCAGTGCAAATTAGTCTTGTCTTACTAGAGGAGGCTTCCTGAAATTTTCAGTTTATAAGTGTGTATGAAGCCCTCAGGAACAGCGCTGGGCTTTGAAGCACATTTTGCACAGCAGGCAAACATGGGATTACAACCTCCGGGTCTGTCACGTGATGCCACATGGCCCAAAAAACATTTTTTTCCATTGTCAGATTGTAAAAGAGGCATCTGTAAAGCAGTGGATACATTTTTTTGAGTGTAAGAACCCCTGTGAAATTACTCATTTCACAATCAGGATTTGATCCATTCAGTCTGAGAACATTTCCAGAGTCAAGAAGAGCCACACAATTAAATGATTTGTATCCCTATTCAAGTTAGCAGAGGGGTAGACTAGAAAGTTAGCTGCTCGGGTGACGGAATTAAGCTGCTTGGACACATTTGGCACCGTTTGGCCATGCTCTGCCAACGTAAGTCTCTAGTGTGTTTGCTCTATGGGGTCCACAATGCCATGGCAATCAAGGTTCTTTGGCTTCATGCGCCACAGAGCAACATTAATAGGAATGAATGGGATCCCACCTTCCACACTGTGTCCAATTCTCTTTATACATCTATGGTTTGTCTTTCTTGATCTTTTCTTCAATCGTCTTGTCCGACCTTTTTTTCTTTTTCTATATCTGCATCTTTTTGACTGTCAAGCCTCTGTTTCAAAAAGTGCTGGATCTTAAAATCAACAATTTATATTAGTGACATGAGCTTGTTTCAGGTGATGCAATACAAGGTTTTTCCAGAAAATTATAAACAAACAACTACAAGTCAATCTGGTTTTCTCATCACAACACCAAGTTGACACTGAAATCATCCCTTACCAAAACAAGTTTAAGTAGAAAACAACTGCCGTGAGCCTCCTGCTTTCCTTCAGAACATCACGACTATCATGAGACTGAGCATGAGTGAAAATTGATGACCAGCTTATACATCCCCGCCGGTCGGCCACAACTCAGAGCCCAGATAACAAGCGGCCTGGATGATGCAGCTGAGCGCAACAACACGGCAACAGTTATCAACTTGTAGAAAAAGGGTGTGATCACATTCCACAGTGACAGATGCACCGGCTGCATTTCCTTGTTAAAACCCCTTCTTTTTTTTGTTTTGCAGTTTTGTCTGTACATCTGCACACAGATCCTCCCCTGTATCAGCCACATCACCCTGCAGCCTGTCACATGCCTACTCCGAAAAGTACTCGACAAACTGGCCAAACAAATTTCCTGCTGAGTGTCTGAGCTCCTTACCTCTCGGTGGCTCCTCAGCTGATTCAACAGTGTGAGATCCTGAGGGAGATACGAGCCGTCCAGAGCAGCTGACCAGCAGCCCTGCATCTACACCAACTGATTGACTGACTGACGGAGCGACAGAGCGGGAGGCTGTATAACTGACTTGCATTCAGCTGGAGGCAGCAGAGGAAAGAGCCACTCCCCTCACCGACCACCTGACTCACTGCCTGGCTGGAGGGATAGATGGATGACTAGTTTCACAGCTCTGTCTTGACAGTTAACCTGCTGACCAAATACCTGCCTGAATAAAAGACTTACCAATTAAATTACCAAACACTACTAAATGACAAACTAAACATCTGACTGACTAACTTATAAACTGCTTAAGTAACTAGTTGACCAACTAACCAAAGACTAAAAGACTATGTAAATGACCAACCTACTAAGTATCTCACTAACTAACTGAGCAACTGGCTAGTTCACTGTCTGCTCTGTTACTGACTTATTCTAACAGATAAACCAGTCCAGCTCTCCCTGACAAACTTCTGTGCTCACTACAAATTTTAACCAGTAGCTGACTGGTTGCCTCACGGACTGACTGGTTACCTGGCTGACTAACTGGTTAGTTACCTACTGAGGTCCAGATGCAGTATTGAGCTTTCTTGCTTTCTGCTTTATCCTCCTCTTCCTTCTGTTAAATTCTGCTTCTCTCTGTCTCTCTCCCTCCGCTCCTCTGTGTAATGAGAGGGTGGGGCCAAGCTACTGTAAGCGAGCTCTGGACACACACACACACTCACACACACGTACACACAGCCTTATCAGTTAGTAAGTGCAGAGCAGCCTCAGGTCATGCTGGTGGAGGAAACTGTATGTGTGTGAGTGTGTGTGCAGTACACACTAGTAAAACAGGAAGAAGGTAAGAAATGATCCTGACAGCCCAGGTAAATTCTGGAATGGAGGAAATGAGAATCTGTATTTCATCCGTCAAGCCTACTACATGTTGCAAAACTGACTGCACCTTCAGGATGGACTGTGAATACACTACAACAAATATTCAAAAGGGGGTTCATCCTATAGGCACTTCAGTGCAGCTGCAGATGGTCAACAGCTCCACAGCCTGTCGTAAACTGGACCAGATGTTGCAACATTTGGCAAAGGTGATCCACCTTAGATAGGGTGACATAAGGGGGAAAATGATCTGTAGACCTAATGCTAACGGTCTGTCACCTTAAGGTGGAATTTATACTTTTGTGTTGAATCTACGCCGTAACCTACTCCGTAGCCTACACCATAGCCTGACATGCACCTCTCCAGAAATGTTACTATACATAGCGAGGACGCAGACCTCCTATTTCTGTAAGCTGAAACCATTTCCCTCAGTGGAAACAAAGCTTTTATTTACTTTAATTTCATAGATAAGAGACAATAAATTGTGAAGATAAACAATAAGTTGTCTCCACAAAATAGCATTTTAAGTCTTGTGTGTGAGATTTATCCTGACTTTACTCGAGTAGAGGAAAACTTTGTTTGACAATAGGCTAATTTATACAATGTAAAATGCCATAGGCTGGCGCTAATAACGTTAGCATGTTGTATTTTTTTGGAAAACGTGTTTAGTATAAGACAGTTGTTTTGTAGGTGAACCTTGTGAGTTGTAATGGAGCCAAATTATGTACCGTTACCTTTGTTAAATGTTGCTGTTGTCCCTGGCTTCATATGAGAGGAGGAAATGTTTGCTAGCTGCTGAGCTAATTTATACAAAGTAAAATGCCTCAAGGCCCTGACGCACCAAGCCGAAGTGCCGACGGTGCTGGACACCAGTGTTGCCAGATCTTGCGCAACAAATAAGCAACCAGGCCTGTGAAAACAAGCCCAAAACAAGCGACTTTTTCTACGGAGCTCCCCTAGGTTCCGGGGAGAGAAAAATAAATAAACTGTGTGCACGGTTTTACAGGCCATGGGGACAGATTTTAAACTGTGGGTACAGATTGTCAATTTACATCTATGTGGACAGATATAGTCAACTGTGCGCAGTTTTGCAAAAGTGTACCCAGGGTACACAGTTTATTTTTCTCCCCCCTGAGCTTCAGGACAATGACCTCAAGAGGGAGTTAAACCACCTTTTAACATTATTTAACATTAGAAAACAGATGGGATATCAAATATAGACTGATGTACCAAGTACATTATATACACAGTAAACCTCTGGTAATTAAAATTTGCACACACAAATAAATATCATCCTGAATTCACAAATTCTTTATTTATTATTGCTTTTTATGCACTCATCTTCCTTTTTTCTTTTAGTTACAGGACTGACGTTTTCCTAACCAGAAAAAAACACATTACCTGCTCTGCCTCTGATTGGCTAATACTCGTTGCCATCAGAGTCAGAGCCAATTAGAAGCAGGATGCGGGTGGGGAAAAAACTCTGCTCTCCTGTGTGTATGGGGAAAGGGGAGGGACAGAGAGAACAAGCTAGACAAACTATCTTACGTTTAAATAACATATCGAAAATATCTGCTTGACAACTTATTATGGAGCTGGGAACAAGCCCAAATAAGCAACTACGCTTTAGAAACAAGCCCAAAAAAAACGCGACCCGTGACTACCAATATTTGTAAGCGACTTTACAGAACAACAAGCCCAAAGTCGCTTATAATAAGCGGACTTGGCAACACTGCTGGACACACCGCAAAAACTAGGGCGACAGACGTCGGCACTTCGGCATCTGCAGCTTTTTGGCCGATTAAGCGTGTTGAATCGGTGGCGGAGCTTGTTGGTGAGAGAGATCAATCTGATTGGCTGTTCAGGTTTTATTTCCTCGCCTCTGTAGCCAATGAATCTGCCTGTAGTGAAACCAGGGCTAATAGGTGCTTCCTCCTCGGGCTCCAATTCACTCAGCTGTCCGACAGACCCGCTGCTTCTTCCCACTTTAACCTGGGTTTATTGCGCAGCTGAGTGAAGTGGAGCCTGCGGAGGAAACACCGGGACCGTCTAGATGTAATAGACCGTGGAGGTGCTGTGGTGCTCAGCTGCGCAGATTGACTGGATGTACCACTCTCTCACTGCGCTCTCTGTCACGCAGGCGCAGAACGTATGTGCTACTTGGTCGTCGGATGTAGTCCGTGTAGTGTGTTCAAATGCAACTGACACAGGGCGACGTGAGGCAACGTAGACGACACAACAGTTGGCTTTCGTCGCCGCTAGTTCTTTGATGTCGGTTTGGTGTGTCCGCACCTATAGGCTTGTATGTAGGCTAAGTATAAATCCTGCTAAAAGGGGTAGTTAAGTTTTTCTGAAGTGGGGTTATATGGGGTACTTATCCACAGACTATACATTACATACAGTAGATGTCAGCCAGCATGCCACCAGTTTGGAGGAGCAGGTTGGAGTCTGATGTGGAAGCTAAGTAATGTACTGCTGTGCAGGGGTCAGCAACAAAACATATTTTAGCCACCTATTAGACTCACAAGTCAGTCTTTAGACGCTTTGCTTAACTAAAGACTGATGACTTTTTCCCTGATTTTGTGTTTAGATGGGCGGATACAATTTCAGAGTTGAAAAAAACTCCCTACGTTGCAGAACCAATAGTAAATCCGCAGGGTGGTCCTTCGGTGGCTCGCTGAACTCTTGTGCTCGTAAACACAGTCCGACTGTGTTAAAAGTTTTAAACAAAGTCGCTCTAAGTCCTTCATTTCCACAATCTTGTGGACTGAGCACACGTTTGATAAAACGGAGTTAAATCTCTCGGCATTCATTTTCAAGCTCTCTGTGTGTTTGATTCCTTGCGGATGAGAAAAGGGGGAGCGCACATTTCTGGGAGGGCGTGTCCTTTTAAAAAATGCCAGAGGCGTTGCTTTGTTGCCGGCCGTTTTCTCCCGTGTGTTAAACACACTTTAGAAAGGAGTGTCCCCAGACTATCAGAAGGTGGAGATCTCTGATTGTCTGGTGGCGAGACTAGCCATCTATAGTAAAAATAGTCCCACCTAAGACGAAAATCTATGTCAGTTTAAGTGTACGATATATGAAGAGTATTGTCACAGCTTCACCTTAAAGTCAGACAGTGATGCATTTTGATGAAATGTAGCTCGCCGTCTTGGTTGAAAAGAAACGTTTGTGTTTTGTGACCATACCAGCCTTCTCTCGCTCCTGGTTGTAAGTTAATGCGGCAATTCACAGTCAGAAACATGGTGCAGTACACATGGCCAGACATGCTCACAGTCTGCTGTCCAAAGAGCCCTAAAGCTCCACCCCCACCGCTGCTGCAGAGCCACAGAGCGCTTTTTGCTTGTTTATTCAAAGTTTATTAATGTTGAATGTGTCAAATGTCCAAATCACACTAAATTCGTCAAAGCGCATTCCTGGGTCCCCAGAAATACACCTGCCAAATGTGAAGTAATAAAGATGAACAGTTTTCAAAATATGCTATGCTATACACACACACACACACACACACACACACACACACACACACACACACACACACACACATAGATTCCTTGCTTTATAGTTAGATTATGTAACTTTATGTTAAGGGTTAAATTAAATATTAGTTTTTAGTGTTGATGCTTACTCAGTGGAGCAGTGGGCAGAGTTGCAGGTTTTCTTACTCTCGTGTTCTATTTCAAATTAAGTTTACTTTTAATGCAAGACTCAATATTGCTGGGTGCTTTCTAAGTTACATCACAGCTTCAGTACATAATATTATTTATGGTTGTTTTTTAGGGTTATGTTAGATTTCGTTTTATTACTTATCTACTGTTCATGTGTCCAGTGCTGTTTATATGAAAGTACTGTATTTGCCTCTTCTCTGGCTCCACCCACTGATATTTACCACAGCTAATGAGAATATTACCACTTCCACAGCAGTTCCGCCCAGCTACAATTGTTTTTTTGTGTTGCAGTCTGCTACGAGCGACATCGTAGCAGCTGTGTGTCTATAGCTGGCTTGCAGCCATGACCGCTTCATTAGAAGTGTCAATCATTTTTAGTAACGATAACACAAGGAGACAAAAGCAAAGCAGAGGGAGGAAGGGTGAAATGACAGAGGCAGAGGATACAACTCTTTCTCACTCTTTCTTCCTCCTCCTCTCCTTTCTATCACACAATCAGCCACTTCAGCTTACCTGAAACTTATTGGCTTTAAATTGATAATTAAATTGTTTGCTTTGACAAGTGAAGTTTGGTTCATTTTGTTGCATAGTTTTTGTGATTTCACTGTGCTATGTGGTCTGGTCCCAGTCACCACAATAAAATGTTGGCAATGTATGTTTCTGCAAATGATGGATACCTTACATGTGCACATTTCACACATATCATATCAACATTTCCAAAGTGACGTTCAGATTACAAGTATATGACCGGAGTTTCTCATCAGGAGGTGGAGGGGATGGTGGATGGTGCGACACCTTGGCGAGAAACCACTGTTTAAGAGCAATAAACTAAAGGGTTATTTTTCCCTGATGAGACATTTCCAGTGCTTTGTGTACGTTTTTGTCTGTTTTTATGTCTGTTTACTGCAACTAAGCGGTTACTATTACTTACATTATTTATGTGTCATTTTTATCTTTTATGGCCAAAACCAAGAAAGAAAGGCATGGCTGCGTCTTCTGTAACCGACTGCGTTAAATGGGCGTATAGTATTGTCTCATATCAATTGTAAGGCCTTAAATCGCATTGAATTGTATTGTTGCAAACCTTGTAATATCGGCAAATATTGTATCATTGTCCAAAAAATTGATATAACATTGTATCGTGATGAAACTGGTGAGTTACACCACTATTCTCTGGTAACACAAAACTATTGAAGAAATAAACGCAGGAACTGCCAGAGTCCAATGAGTAGGACACAGGCATACCTCTGTGTCACTCTGTATCAGGGGAAGCCCCATCATTCATGTGCTAATGCATATACATCACACTGTGGTTACCAAAATCTACTTCCTCCTTCCTCCTAGTTGTACTACAGGGAAAGTGTCTAGACAACCATTGTCTAGCCTTTAGCTCAAGAAATATATGAAAAATGAGTTTTCAGACATGTAACATATACATGTTGTGTTTACAGACAAAGAGTAAATGTCACTGGTGTCTTCCCAGGTGTTCAGAGTCTGACTTGGTGTACGAGAAACTGTAAGCATGTGTGGACAGATAATGTTAAAAAAGCTTAAATAATTGAAGAGAAAATATCCCCCGTCCTCTCTCAGCTGGTTTGGAGTCTACATGTGTCCAGGCAGTGAAGCATCATGCAGCTCATGTTGATGACCTTTAGGCCTTTAAAGGCCACCGTACCACAACAGTGACAGTTACCATGACAAAACAAGATCTATCGCTGGCTCTGCAAGGAAACACTGACAGCAGGAGACAATATTCTGTTACATCAGAATCTATTCATTTCTCTCAGTTCCTTCTTTTCTCAGTGATGATACCAGGTTTGATCTGGGTAGTAGGGGCAGATAATTTCTCCCATTATCTTCCATTAGGGGTGTAAGCATAAGCACATGTTTCTTTACATTTATTTTTGAAAAGACTTTAGTGCAAGTGTCAAAGACATGATGCGGACTGAGGTAACATTTTGCCCACTGGCAACTTTGGTAATTGTTTTCATTATAATAATTAGGAACATTTCAAAGACTTTTGTATTACACTGTGCAAACAGTGGATTAACACCACACCAAAAGCAACAAGTCACACCAGGCTATAAAACTGAAAAGCTTCAAACTGAAAATACCAAAATGCATAGAAAAAAATAAATCTTGTGCATTCATTTAACAATAGTTCCACTGTGGCTATATCCGAACATTCAAACCACCAAAACATTTATCATCTTGATGATCTGCACATCTGGGTGATGCCCTCGAATGTGGGCTAGCATGTCTGATGTGGTTCCATTTACAGACCCTACAATGGTCGTCTTGAACAAAGCTTGTTCTCTGCTGCTGTTGTACCTGCTCAGGAGCCTGAGGCCAGGTGTTTCAGCTCCAGCACTTCATTCATGCTCACCTTGGTGACTCACCTGCCAATCTACTTGTTGTGCTAACCTTAGTCTCGCTCACCAGACCTTTCTCAAGAAAAGAAAGGTCTGGCTGGGCCGACTCTCACTTTAAGATTGGAGAAAACAACGCCCCGGCTGCTTGTATTTCTTTCAACCAATCACAATCGTTCTGGGCGGTGCCACAGCAACAGTGCGCTTACAAAAATATTACCGGGGGGAAACAGGTTTTGGTGTAACACGCCCACAAAAATATCGTCTACAGGATGCGAACCATGACAGAAAAATGGCTACATCCCCGCAAGATCAAACACAGCAAACGTTAGTAAAGGACGTGTTGAAAATGGTTGAAAACTGCTACACAACCGGGGGTGGTAGAGCGGGACTTCAGTGGGTGGCTCGTTCCACCCAATGAGAGGCTGATCTATGCAGCGAACTTCTGCCCACTCAGACTATGCTAACCTTGGCATTTGTTGCGAGTGACATACAGCTGGGTGGAACTTGTGCTTGTGAAAAGGCCGTGACTCCCGTACCTTGACGGCTCAGTACATTTACAGGAACCATTATGTCCCTATCTTCCATCCATTTTGCACTTGTTATATATTGTATTATATTTGGTGTAATGGCCTTCATACTGACCAGTGGTGGCTGGCGATTATTAACCCTGGACAGGGGGAGGCTACAAGCACTGAGAGCTTCTGCCTACACACCATGTTGTTGTCTAGGTAGGTGCACTAAGCTTTGACTAACTGTCGAGGACTGTTTTACCCTTTTTACAGCAAAATTAGTGCTTGCATGAAGGGTTTTTAAATGCAGGAAAGCTCACTAAAAATTAGCATGCCTTTCCAGGGTTTTTTTGGGTTTGTTTGTTTGTTTGTTTGTTTCTGGTTGGTGATGTTTGATGTAACGACTGCACTGAAAAACAGGTTAGTAAGTAGTAGAAAGGAGGTCAATGAAAATATTACAGTGGTTACTTCTTTTTTCCATCTGTTACTTATTAGGTCTCTCTTTCAAACTCTGTACCGTCTAATTTTGTCCACATGCTGCTTGGACAGAGACAAATGGTATTTTGTGGCACTGTGTCATGGCATCACACTGGAAAAGGGGCTAAAAGTAACATGTCCATCTGGGTGTCACATTTTTATTGCTGCCGATCAAATCCAATCAGAGTAATTTGTCTCGAAAGTGAATTCCTATTGTAAACTTTGCCACTAAAGACAAAAGTGAGATGTTAGTGGGTGTAAATGGGGTTTTTTAGCCAGTGGAAAAGAGGCTTTACATTCCCTCTACTACTTGCTTCAACAGCTCAGCTCAGCAACTTAATCTAACATTTGTTTTTCTTTAAAAATAAACCTTTACTACTACCATTAACGTTTAATTTGCAAAAGAATATTTTGACTGTTTTCACTGAAAGCCGAAGGTTTGTTAAGTAAAAAGCACCATTCACTCAAACAGCAGCAGTCTAGTCTGTATGTCACCGGGTGAATAATGCTGGGGCCAAAATGGTGGCGTCAGGAGGGCAGTGACATCATGCCATGTCATGGATAGTTCAGTCTTTCATTGTGTTCCACATGATTTGTTTAATAGGAAAATGCACTGAGGGCAGGCAGAGACATGCAGGGCCACTGGAGCAAACAATGGATTTACTGAGACAACACAACGACTCACATCACTGAGGTGGAATATTTTTTTCTTTCGTCTATGCTAAAGAATGAAAAAAAATATTCCACCACATCAGCATCAACACTGGCACCACACTCTGCCCTCAATTTCAGCAGAGATGCTTGGAAACATTTACAATCCCTCAGCATTCATTGGCTGAATGTCAAAAGGGTAGCAGGGTTCAAACCAATCCGCTAAGACTTTGACATTGAGCATAAACATGCTCTGAGACAGAGACAGCAATTCCCACAATTCCCAGTGAACCAGAAAGAAGTGCTGAAAAATTAATAGTGTTAATATACTGGATGGGTCTCACTGGTTCAAAACAAGACACAGCACTGACATGAAGATGGAAATGAGCTCACAGTGAGTAGTAACACTCACAACAAAGGCACACACACAGCTGGCGACAGTTTAACAGGGTCACAGTAATGGCTGCTATCAATTTTGACAACAGAATGTGAATGGTGGGTGTGCTGTGTGTCTTTCTGTGCATCTTTATGTGTGTGTCTGTAACCATATTCCATAACTGCCAATAGTAAAAAGCTAACAGTCTGACACAGGACAGACATAAATCACTGGTGTCCATCATAAAATACTGCAACCTGCCGTAGAGACATTTCCTCTGGTCCTTATCTGCCTGTCAGAATTTACCTCACACTCTCAGACGTGTAGCCAAACAAAAGTGAAGAGAGTGAATCTGACATGTCAGAATTCCTCTTCAGGAACAAACAGAGATTTGATGTTTGTGTCTTCGTGTGTGTGAGGAAAAACTATGACTGCAGATATTGTGCACATTTTTCAAGATAAGACTGCTTTTCAATATATTTGCGAGACAAGTGTCTGCGCTTCAAGCCTCTGGCTGAGCTTTTCCCTTCACAGAGGTTGACTGAAAGCTGAGGGAAACATTGTGTCTGAAACCAAACCTCTGACTTGTAGCTGCATCACAACATGATGCAACAACTTTGAAATAAAAAGAAACTAAAATGTTGGCAGTGATGGATCACCTATCTGCAGCAAGATGACTGCAGATTTATTTTCATGAAGATAAAGTAAAACCAAGTGGGACACAATCTTGCTGAGAAATTATGTGATGTACAGTGGAAACTTCTTCATCTGTCAGGGTCAGAATGAGCACTATAAGCAAATTATTAACATCATAACTGATTTTTCTTTTTTTCTCTTGTTAAGTTAAGTCTATTGAATGTTTCAAAACACTGTTTCATTACGTGGCCATTAAGGAGGCATTTTAAGGCCCCCAGGAAATGTGCCACTCTTTGAAGCCAATTTGAAATAGTGGCCAAACCATGTAACTACAACTTATATAGGACAAAAATTAATCTGAAATCTCTATTAAAGTAATGTAGACATCTAAAATACTAAACTACAAAATAAACTACAGTTACAATAAATTTAAATGAAGGTAGCTGCTTTTATATAATGAATTCAAATATCATATTGTTAAATTTAAATAAAGTATTGTTATAATAAAGTTAAATAAGAAAGTGTTTTAATAAAATAAATGAAGGAGGAATCACTGGCGCTTTTATTCTGAAGCACCTGGCTCGTCTCAGGAAAGAAATGTTTTTTTTAATTCTTTTTTTTTTTCCTTTTTTGAACTTGAAGTTTTGGGTCAAAAGCTAGATGTTAGTAGTTAGCAAGAAGTTACACAATTACAGCTGCACTGTTAAACCTGGGGATTTATTCACTGTGAGATGGAAACAAACTAAAAGCTCTTCAGTTCATATATTGATGATATCTGCAAGTCGCACTGGTGCTCCATGGTCACAAAATGTGACAAAAACAGTTGCATTCTGGAGCCTTTCACACTATCGTTAATTTTAAAGTTAAACTGTTACAGCAATACCATTAAAGTGAGGATTTATTCACTGTGAGATGGAAACAAACTACAAGCTCTCCCTTTCATATATTAATGATATTTGTAAGTCCCACTGGTGCTCCATGGTCACAAAATGTGACTAAATAGTGACAGCCTGGAGCCCTACGAATACAAAAACGCATGCTCCATCTGCTCATACTATCATTAAACTAATTAAAAATTAAACTGTTACTGCAGTGCTGTTAAACACGATGATTTATTCACTGTAAGCCGAAAACAACCTCACAGATTCATATCTCAATGATATTTGCAAGTTGCAATTAAGCTCCATGGTCGCAAAATTCGGCTTAAGAATCATGGTCTGAAGCTATCGCCCAAGAGCGAGTGGTCTGGATGGACAGGGGGGTGTGTGCTACCCATTATGTGAGTCTTTTGTGTGTGTGTGTGTGTGTGTGTGTGAGAGAGAGAGGGAGAGAGCCAGAGAGAGTGAGAGAACCAAAATGGGAAGTGAGTGTCATACTGGTGGCTTAAAAATGTTTTTAAATATGTGACAATTTAAACTCAATGTTTGCAATATAGTCATTTTAAACAACACACATGAAACAAACCACGTTACATCAAGTATAACCAATATATCCTCCACCCCTAATTTGGTCCGATACATAATAAAAAATGCTGGGTTGAATTTAACCCAACTTGGGTTGTTTCTGCAGCCCAGCCCTGGGTCAAATACGGACTAACCCAGCACTAGGTTACTTTGACCCAGAGCGTTGGGTTTATTTTAGAATGCAGCATTTTGGGTCAAAGTAACCTAGCGCTGGGTTAGTCCGTATCTGGCCGTTTGTCATAACCTTTGAGAAGACTATGTTTTTCATTAAGAGAAAATTAAAATCTTTTTCCATCACGATTTCAATGTGCATGCAGCAACTGCCTCAGGCAGCCAGCTGAAAGTAGACGGGGAACTTACTTTGTCAGATATATCGATTTTAATGATACATATAGATTCGGAATATTTGAAACTGTTCCTAAACTAATTTCTAGCAGTATCAATATTATCAATACTACCTTCACACACACCAGCAGCAGCGCCCCCTAAAACCGCACCTAATCTCATTCACTCTCTTCTCACTCTAATCCAGTTCAATTCAAAAGGGCTTTTTTGCCATTACATACATTGCCAAAGCAGGTGTGAAACAAACAAAAAAAAATGTACGTACAATAAAGTAAAGATCTGTTGGAATAAGGAAATGTTTTATTTTTTTACTTGCAGTTCATATCATTTTGAATGTGTGATAATCTCAAAAGCTTTTGAATAAAGAGCAATATTGTTTTCACTGATGTAAAAAAGTTTAATTGTAATGTTTAATGCAGTTTTTCTGCTGTTCTTTACTAACCAAGAGAAGAAAGGTTGTTGCTGTCATGTTATAGCCTTGTTATATTTATCTTTTATTAAAAAAAAGGGAAAAAAAAGAGCACATGATTTTGCCCTAAATGTCAGTTTGGTCCCTGTGGTATCACAAATGATATTGAATATCAATATCTTTTAAAGTATTGTATCAAAGTTCCAGTATTGTGACAACACTGTGGGGTACTGCGAGGTAAAGTATCATGAGAGTAAAGTTAAAAAAAAAAAGAATTATATAAGTTAAGAATATCCTCTTGATTCAACTAAACTCATCTGCAGCCCCACCAGTAAGGTCTCAGCTGAGCTGCAAGTGGAAAACAATGCGTCAGTCATGCGGTTTCCATTACAGACCTGTTAAAAGCACTGAAAGAATGTCCTCTCCTATATAAAACTGTTTACCCAGGGACAGACACTCAGCAGAACATGACAACCGAGTCTTTCTCCCAACAGTTTGACAGCCTGTAAGAGAAAGGTCACCAGTTCAAATCCCACTGCTGCTCCTTACAAACAAAAGAAAAAGTAAGGGTAACTCTTTTCTTGTATTTAGAAAATATACACTTTTATCATCAGAAACTCTCCAACATTACAGAAATTAATCATTTTCTATGTATGCATGACTGCAGTAAAGTGCAACACACAACATTTGGATCAAGTAGTATCATGTAGCGTCACATCAAGTCACGCCCGTAGCACCCACAAGTTGGGTGGGGTATCATCTGGGTTTTTTCCAATACTGGTGTGAAAACTATACTTGTAAAACGGTATCTGCGCCTAAACAGCAAATTTAGAGTCACCAATTAACCTGCATGTCTTCGGACTGTGGGAGGAAGCTGGAGTACCCAGAGAAAACCCACACTGACATGAGAACATGAAAGCTCCGCACAGAAGGGCTCCCACACCCCGGGTTCAAAAATAAATTAAATCTAACCCAACAACAATACTTTAACAGGAACAGCAATAATTAAAGCAAAATACATTTTGAGTTGGGATCAATCTATTGTGCAGGCAGGTGCTCACACACTCTTTGGGAATGGGTGGGAATACACACCTAGCTGTGTGGGAGCAGACAGTAATGGTTAGAAATCCAGCGGTAGGCAGCAAATGTGCCATACAGACAAAATCAGTCAGGGTACAGAAGCCAGGATGTACTGATCTCATAGTGAATGTGATAAAATTACTAATTTCCTAAAAAAGCTGACCATAGTTTCCGTTGGTAAACAAATGGTGCCGGTCCACTTGTACTGGAAGATTTCAATGCCCCAGACAAATGGGAGAATTTCCAATTAATTATTATCTGTGTTTATTAAACTTCGAAACAGTTAACAGGCAGGCTATATAGAGAATAACATCGTCAAAGCATGTAGATATAATAATATTTTTTGATTGGAAAGTAGGCTACTTTTGCTCATACATTATATTCCAAATAAAATACGATAATTCCTTTTAACAGACCTGTGTGCATAATTACGCTATTGCGTATTGCTATTTTAAAAATAAATAAATAAATAAATATTACACTAGCTTATTTTCAGTGGGGCAGCGTGTTAACACAAAGAATTCCCTTCAGTTTTACACCAAGTCCTAAAATCAGTTAGTCCTAAAATCAGTTTGACTGCATTGATTTCTATTGAATTTTCTAAACTGTCCTAAGATGAACTTCTCTCAGACGCCCTGTTTTGATTTATTCCTGTCGCTAGCTATGAGTGCGCTGCAATGGAAAAGGTGCGGGTAATACATGAAGTTGAAATGAGGGGCGATCTGTATGATAACTCCTCATTTCACTACATAAACCTATATAAGGTGGCAACGTTTCTGGTAAATGATCATCGCTGACAACGGCCTTCCAATCCAACCTAATCAATTTGGTTCAGACAGAAACATTTCAGCAACTACTGGATAGATTACCCCCCAAAGGATGACTTTTAAAGACTCTGGTGACTACCTGAGATTCTTGGTTCAATGTAAAATGTGTCCACCACACAAGTGAACTGTAGTGTCAAGTATGAGAGACAGAAGCTCATGTTTATATTACAAAAGCTTGGTTACGTCATGAGACATCCTGCATGAGACCAACATGCCGAGTCTGAACACAACAGCTTCTCACAAACCGAGGAGAACAGGTATTAACTGTTTAGGCACACCGTGGCAAAATGTGACTCAGCGAGCGCTCACATTGTTGTTTCCTGCCAGCACAAAGAAGACCATTATAGCTCGACTGCTGATCGTCATGTCAGAATGTCACGCTCTTCACAGGCTGTGACTATGTTGGCATGTCAGCAGAAATGGAAGTCGCTGATGTAACAACCAAGTCCTGTTTGAGATTAGCACCACAGCTCCATTCAACAGCAAATCGATTCAGAGATGAATGACATAATAGTTATTGATTAAGACAGTCTGTGACGACAATTTCAGCAACAGATGCTGGATTTTTAGGTCTCAAATTCTTCACATTAACTTCGTTCACAGAGTTTCATTTTAAAGCGAGACAACAGGAATTCAAAGGAAATAAGCTACTATTGAACAAAGGAACTTGAAATATCCTACTGCATGCTGTTATCCTCAGTATTTCTAGGGAGTTTAGCATTTTGAGGGGTGAAAGTGAAAACTGAATCCCAGCATCGCTTATAATAAAAAAGCTGCATATGTTTGCTTGGTCCAGAGTAAAATACCTGTACAGCTATCAGACAGATTGCCATGAAATTTGGTACGGATATTCATGATGACTAGAGGATGAATCATAATGGTTTGGATGATCTCCTGACTTTTCCTCTTACAACACCATGAGGCTGGCATTTTGTGTTTAAGTGAAATGCCTCGATGACTATTGTGAGCGTGTTAGCTCAATGTCAGCCCATTCTCATTCCGAAGTCATCAAATACCGCTGCTTTGTCAGTGATTTCGGTGTCAGACACCCGGGGCCAGAAGCCATCTTTGGCAGCGGTATGATGAGCATGGTCTAACTCCGATGTCATTGAAATCTGGCGCTTGGGCATTAACTTGCGGCATCAGAAACCAATGAAAAAAGCCATCCTTTGACGTCTGCATGATACACGGCCGTTTGCCGTTATAGTTTAACGACGCCCAGCGGCATCAGGGAGGGCCAAAGTCCGAGTTGGGTGGGGCGGGGTGGATGGGTCCAACAATCACCAACTTTCACCCAAGAGAGCAGTGTTCACGTCCTGCAAGATTCTGAAGCCAAACCCTGTTCTTTTTTCCCAAACTTTACCACTTCTTTTGTTGCCTAAACTCAACCATATGGGTTTGCCATGGGGGGTGGCGTTAGTTGGTAACACAGCTGGACTGAGCCTTTCGCACTGTTACAAAACACCACTGGTCAGCTGAATGGCACCTGCTGTGGTATGATACAAGGATGGGCGGCGTCAGTTCATTATGCTGCCAAACAGCACCTGTCACAGCAGTATGATATGGCGTCAGGTTGGAACACTGCCGGTAACAACATAATATGAATTTTTTTTCAAAATATTTCTCTCCATCCCCTGAAGCACGACAGAACAGTTGGGTAGAAGACAATCTCGGGACACATCACCTTTTGGTGTGATGACGATAAGACTCTGGGGGCAACGGACGATATTTCTGGAGATCTGGTGTAGCAAGCAAATATCCTGGCCAAAGCTTTTCTTCTTCTTTCAAGCATTGCTCATTTCAGCTAATCTCTCTAAACAGATGTCTGCATATGAATACAGAAAGTCTTTAAAGTCTTTACAAAGCTTATATAAAGCTAACACTGTCAGACAATAGCTGATGGTTTGGGAGATTGCATTTCAGCCAACGCATTATGCCTCTCCAGCCATTCAAACATGATTGATCAATACTACTTGCACTACAAATGAAAACCAGATGCAGATATTTCTTTATAGAACATATGGAAGTTGACCCACTGCAGAAGGGTGCGGTATCTGTTCTAGACAATCCTTGAAGCTGCACACTCCTTCTCAGACCACATTAAGGACCTTGTCACACCTGAAAGTCCGAACAAGTTCTGAACCAAGGTTTGCATTTTGCATTTTACATTGCACTCAAGAACTATACATGACCTACGTCCTGTCGTCATCACCTGTGTGAGCTGCTCTCCCGTCCTCACGTATATCCTCTCTCTCTCATTCTCATGGAAAATAACTGAAAAGTTTTTGTGGGTTTTTTCCAACAGACTCTTCATAAAGTCGATCCTCCTCTCCCCATGTGCTGTCACGGCTTATTTCGTTATGGTGTGCTGTTCATGAACAAACTGCAACCTACACTGTACATTTACTACCACTTGACAACTTAACTGCTGATTTCTTTTCCGATTGCCAACACCTGTCTGCTCCATAACTCTCTAAACCACACACACACACTTCACACTGAGGCACTACACTACTCTTATCACATGACGATAGCCTGCCAAAACTTCCTGTAACTGGTCCAAAAGCCTGAACCATCCAAAAATGGTTTCTACATCAGAAATGAAACAGATGGTTCAATTTGATTCGTACTGAGACCACCTTTTTTGTCTGACCGAGGTTCTGCTGTTCCGTCCAAACTGATCTGAGAGAGGTGTCAACCCTGCAATTTCAGTTTGAATCAAAGTGAAAAGTCCGGACCAAACAAGGTAAGTGTGAAAGGTCCCTAAGTTGTAAGAGGAGTTGGGCTCACATCAGAAATGTCCTGGCAATTAGCAATTGGTCGGGTTCATCCTCTTCAATATGACACAGCTATTACAATTAAACGTTCTTCACAGGCTCTATCTGACCAGCAGCAAAATGGCAAAACTCTCTTCAGAAATAGATAAAAATGGTTTAAGATGAGGGTGTGACACCACCACTACAGCCAAGTGTTTTGGTCCTGTCCACCACTGGAGGATTTTTTTGGACAGAGGGGTTTTGATTCAAGTTTATAAGTCCTGTATGTGGCACAATTATTGATCCTTACCCTCCAGCAGCCATACTTTGGGTGATCTCCGAGGACTTAAATCTTAACGCTAACCAAGCTGCACCTGTGGCCTTCTCTGCACTCCTTGCTTGATGGCTGATTCTCCTCAAATGGAGAGAGCCTACACCACCGTTTAATAAACCCTGGCTGGAGGATGTGATTGCACAACTCAGAAAGCTAAGACATACTTTTCTTGGCTCAACTAGAAAGTTTCATTAGATATGAATCTTTTTTTCTTTGCTCTATTTTGAATATTGGATGTGGGTGTGTTTGATTTAAAAGTACTTTTTTCTGTCTTTCATTTTTTCCCCCCTTGATATTATGCTCTGATGTATGGGACAGATGAAGGGTGAGGTTCATGTTTATATGTGTGATGAGTGAATCTTTGGATATGTTACAAAACACACCTTCTAAAACAACCCACGTTGGAGTTTTCCGATCTGACGCCCTATCAGCGGGACATTCGTCAGTGCTCTCAAAATCAACGCTTCAGTTGAAGTTTGTAAGGTTACTGTACAAAATAACTTAGTTGAGGCCACTAGAGGTCCATATCAGATGAATGCAGGTCATCTTTTGACATTTTTTACAAACGACTGATGCGTTTTTCTTGGATGCCTTCCTTTATTAGCATCAAATCATCAGTTCATAAGACAATATGTGACCTTTTACTTCGGAAGGAAACACAGGACGAAAAAGAAAGATGGCAAGGAAAAGAAAGAAACTGAGGACGGGAGAGAGAAGAACTAGCTGACGACAACACTGCAGTTTAAAAATGTATGAGTCTCCAGTCTCCAGCAGGTTGCCTGTATGTGTGTGTGTGTGTGTTGGTGTGTGCAGCACTGTGGTGTTAGCATTTAACAGTCAAAATGAAGAACATATGAAAAGAGACACCTCAGGATGAGGCAAATATATGTATTTTGAATATTTTCTCTTGTATGCGCTGTGTGCTTGGTGCTTGGTATTCAACCAAGTTACTAGAGGAAAAAGTTGGAATTGTACATTACTGCAGACCACAAATACATTGCATTTGTATGTTTCATACATACCATATCAACGTTTGTGACGTAGCATATGAGCTCATTTTGTCATATGGAGGAGGAGGGGAAGGTTGATAGAGTGACACCTAGGCCAGATGCCTACAACAACAAAACTGGTTGTTTTTAAGTGAGTCATCGCTGCGTTTCCAGCTGGGTTGCAACCACCAAACATGGGTGTATTTTAGCAAGCTGTCACTGTTTTTCCACCAGGGGTGGTGCTACAAAAAGCAGTTGCTTTTATCTAAGACATCACTGCATTTCCTGCCAGGATAGTAGTGTTGCACAGTATACTAGTACCAACAGTAGACCGCGGTACTTAAACACCACGGTATATATGATACCATAATGTTGGAGTACCGTAGTACTATGGTACCTCATGGTACCACCACTGTGGGATAAGTTCAAAGTCAAATCGCAAGAGGGTGAGTGTCCATGCGCCATCCAATAATGGTGCGCTGGCCAAAAACGGTGCGCGCTGGCCACCTGGCACTCACTATGCTGCTGCAGTGGTTTGTTTTCCAGTGACATTTCAGGTATTAGCTGAGCTACTGAGTATCTTTAAGCAGTGAAAATTATTATTTATTTCTTTTTACCTGTAGGTTAGATTTGTTTATATATGCTACAGTGATTTGTTTTCCACAGAGCTCTACGGTGCGAGCATTTTACTCGCATTTGCAACTAAAAATTGTTTTGTGCGAGCAAAAGAAATCATTCAGGGGCACGCTGTGCAAGTACAGATTTCATCCAGCAGCAAAAACGAAAGGCGAATCCTGCTGGTTGTGGGTTGAACGGGGGTCACAGACAGGAATACGGCGGAGCACTATGGCCACCGCAAGATAGCGGGTTACTGGTGACCGAGAAGCCCAGCTCCAGGTCCAATAATTTCCTCTTCATTGGTGTCATGACTGCCCAGAAATATCTGAACAGCTGAGCTGTGGCAGCACACAGGTATGTGATGTGTCAGAGGAGAAACGAGCCGTTCACATTTCTCTATTTGTGGCAGGTAACGGCCCACAAACCTCACCGCACTTTAGGGACTGTTCTTAACTTGCCAGAGGAGGAGGGTGGCTGGTTGATTTTTATTTTATTTATTTATTTTATTTCAATCCCCCCGATGTTCATCACTCATTGATGCTGTGTTTGAAGTATGAATAAGTCAATAAGTAATTTATTCCATTGAAATATCATTGATGTATTATAGAAAAGTGATTTATCTTTTTATAAATGACAAAAGGCACATCTGCCTCATTTTTGCTGTGGTATCGTGATTCTACTCAGAACCGTGATACTTTGACTGGTATCGTACCGTGGGTCTCAATTTTGGTACTGTGACAACACTACAGGATAGTGCCTCAAAAAGCAGTTGTTATTTACTGAGACATCAGTGCATTTCCTGCATGGATTGTGCCCCCAGAACTGTGTATTTTAGACCAAACCATGAACTTTTCCTAAACCACACCAACCAGTCTTGTTATTTGTATGTTCTGTGATGTTCTATTCTAATAGTTTGCTTATTTTTACTAATTTTTTACTTTTGCTTCATGAATCTGCTTCAATTGTCTAATGAAGCACTTTGTTGTGAAAAGTGCGAAATACGACTATGATCATTAATATTGTTAAGTGATGTAGTGACGACTTCATTTTAATTTGGCTGCTTGAGGACTGTGAGTTTTCTTCAGCATCATGTGCTGTGAATGTGTGTGTGTGTGTGTGATTTTCCGGAGAATTTTATTGTTTCTCACATTTTACACACTCCCTGCTGATGATATTTATGTACGTGACAGAAAAAGAGACGCCTCTGTTTGACCTTTAATAAAGTCACGTCAGCTGGAGCTCAGCGTACGAGTCACGAGTCCCCAAATGAGGAGGAGGAGGAGGAGGAGAAAACAACACAGCCAAGGAGGGAAGGAGATAAGTTAGAGAATGAGACTGGGAGGAGGATCGAACGGAGAAGGAGGGAAGAGGAGTTTGAAGGAGAGGAGAGGAAGGACCAGAGGATGGAAGAGGAGGGCAAGAGGGGGTGTGAGGAAGAGGCGAGGGAGGAGCTAAATAAAAAAGAAAGAGGAAGTGGATCACAATAAAATCTAATCTAATTCAAGGCTTTCACTAAAGCATACCAAGCGGTAAACTATGAAAAAACAAAAATCAATCCAGAACTCCAGGACAACAACAGACAGCAGGGGAATTTTGGTCATGTGCTAAGATAGATGAAAAGGTTGAAACCATTCTCATGCCTGCTAGCTCTATGTGGGGGACTATTTCTTGGCCTGGCGCCACTGACCCCTGACATTTATCTCGTGGCCCCTTAGGTTGGGAACCACTGACTTACATAACAAACAAGTGTCTTAAGAAGCTGTGGGAGGTGAACATTCTAGTCATCCAATGTTGATTTCACCCGCTTTACTGTAATGATTCTGTCGCTGACAAATGTACTCAGCTGTAATTAACACTAATTCTGTGAGTGGGCCCAACTACAACAGTCTTGGCTGTTGTCACAGAGTTTGTTCTCCATTATGTGGTTAGTATAGTCTCCGTTATGTGGTTAGTATGTTCTCTGCATGCCAGTGTCTGGACGGTTTATGGGAGGAGTGGTGGGTCTTTCTCCAACAAATAAAAGATTTAGGTGCTTGAAAAGATGAGTGATGGCTGAATTTCAATGACGCCATGGTTAATGTTACTAGCACCACCTGGACTTTTCATACAATGACAAGTCAAAATGTCTGCCGTGCAAAGGTCTGTTGGAAGACTGTGTGGGGGGAAAAAAGGGAACAGTAGAAATATAGTGTAAAGGAAAAAAAGGCAAGGGGGCAATGCATTTCCTGTGTCTAGTCTGCCTGAAATGAAGTAGAAGAGGAAGAAATAGTAGAAGAAGAAGAAGAAGAAGAAGAAGAAGAAGAAGAAGAAGAAGAAGAAGAAGAAGAAGAAGAAGAAGAAGAAATAGAAGAAGAAGAAGAAGAAGAAGAAGAAGAAGAAGAAGAAATAGAAGAAGAAGAAGAAGAAGAAGAAGAAGAAGAAGAAGAAGAAGAAATAGAAGAAGTAGAAGAAGAAGAAGAAGAAATAGAAGAAGTAGAAGAAGAAATAGAAGAAGTAGAAGAAGAAGTCGACAAATGGCGGCATAATAGCGCACGGACATGTTTTGGACACAAATGCGACCATCACTGACTTTCACACCGTATAGGTGGACAGAGACCTTAGCTACTTTCGTACTGCTTGTTCAGGGTGGGAATATCATGCCATTATGCCACCTCGCTGTTTTGTATACAAGATACAATCGTAGTAAGGGAGGACAGAGTGGTTCCACCTCTGAGCCAGGAACAGAGGTCATAACAGCCCCAAAACAAGTTCTGTGTAAAACGTAAAGCCAGAAAGATGTGACCATGGGTGGAACGGGTGCGATGTTCTGATTACATATTATGTTGGCGACCCACTGCAGAAGATTTAGAAAGCAGCTGTCAGCAGCTAGCGGCTAACTCAAAGAAGAAGAACAGCAGTAGTAAATGTCTGCAAATTGGGAAAATTGGGTAATTCAGGAGCTCCTTACTCTCCGAGCAGAGGATGAGAGCACCATATGACCGACAACGTAAACTGACATGTCATGCAATTGCTGCAGTCAGATATGTTGTATGTCATATTATGTTACATGTCTTGCCCGTCTTGCCTGTTTCTACTGCGGGATCCTGGGATGTGGTGTATAATCACACACTGGAGTGTCATGATGCCGCCGTCGTTTGGTTCTGTGTAAAAATGCAAAGGAGGGATAAAGGAGGTAGGTAGTATCAGCCTGCAGTGTGATCTCTTTGTAAAAAAGGGCTCTTGGGAGGAGCGCTAAGAAGAAAGAAGGGGGGGCGTTGCAGTGTGCCATTAGTGCGTGAATGAGTACATGCGTCAGCGGAATAAGTGGTCCTTTAATGTGCCCCAGGACATGTTTGCTTACAAACTGCTGAACGAAGTGGCCATACGAGGCCCCATCATCCTCTGGATGTGGTCAAAGATCGGATCTGAAGACGCACTGGGGACGCATTGGGTGCATTCACACCTGTCCACTTGTAATCCAATCACCCAAGATGCACATTAACACCAGGTGTAAACAAGGCCAGATATTTCACTCAGGAGTTGTAAAGACCAAAAACAGAGCTACAACAAAAGAGTGAATATTGGATCTTCATGACGTACTCATAAATACTAGAAGAAATATCAAATCCTGAGCTGGCGCTTTGTAAAAACTATGTGACTGCAGTCTGAAAACACACCCTCATTACAATTAAAACCATAAATCATTCAATATGTAAAAACAGGGAGCCAACACCTCTTCTCTGAGAGAGCTAGAGAGAGCGCAGTGGGAAGGATGGCAGCAGCAGATGTGGCATCGTGACCAGTAACTCTTTGCACTTGGAAAACAACTCCACACCTCTCCTCCTCCTCCACCTCCTCCTCCTCGTTTTCTCTCCTTTCTTCACCTTCTCTCTCCTCCTGCCTCCGTCACCAGGCAACTAGCCTTTCCTCCCTCTCTCTGCTTTTTTTCTCGTTCTCTCTCATCTTTGTCACTCCCCCTTTTCTCATGCATTAAACCTCCCTCCTTTCCTTGCTTTGTCTTGGGTTTATACTTATAACTCATATCACAGAAAGCAAGACACATCTCAGTTACACCTTGTTTTGTGAACCATCAGCAGCTTCAGTCTCCGGTGTTTGCATCTCATGTCCAGGGAGATATAGAGAAAACCAAATATCATGATATTCAAAGTCAAAACGTCTGCTGTAAGAAAGCAATATTTCATTGTGACATCAAATGACGTAAAAGATGGTAATGATATTCCTCCAGTCACCCTAATCGTGACTAACTAGTATGTAAGATGTGACTGGACGTGACTGGATGTCTTAAGTGGCAGTGTTTGTTCTTTGGTTCGCAGTGTGTTTCAACCACAAATAACTTCTAGCGTTACTTACCAGGGCTGTATCAAATGTCATTTGTTTTAACATTTGAAGCTTCTATTGAGGTTTTCCAATTAAATCTCAAATGTCTGTCTTGATATTTCATGTCATCACTCTAGAAAAAAAAAATCCATGAACAAATTCTTAAATTTGAATAAAGTGATTCATCAGATTAAGAGTCAGTCTCTTTTCTTATTAAATTAACATTCTTCAATAAATAAACGTTACTTATGGAGCTGTTAGATTTCTGCTAGACCCCTAATTAATACAGGTGCGTGCCTCCACTTGTGTGTGAACAAGCAGTTTTTTTGACTGTGGGGAAACTGTTGTTTTTGAAACGTTAAATGCCAACATACATGGATTTTGTTTGGTTAAATACATGTTGTAGATTTCAGAAATGGTTACATTGATCTTTCCTCAACACATTTTGACTTTTGGACCTCGAAACACGCTGGAGTTACTGGAAATGTTCAAATCGCACAAGTATGAAACAATCCTATGCAGCCACCACTGGAATCTTATTCTACAAATAACTTAATCCTAATAATATCATTCATTATCTGTAACTGCTAATTCTATTCAGGGTCGTGGGGGGCTGGAGCATATATATTGAGAGGCGGAGTACACCCTGGACAGGTTGGGAGACTATCACAGGGCTGGCACATAAGCCCCATTTCCTTTCAGTATGGTACCTTTGGAACCAAGAGGAATCCTTCAGACATGGCACCTAGACCCTAGGTCCAAACGACCAAACGTTAGTCAACCAGAGAGGTCATTAGATTAGATTTCACTGGTCGCTTAGTAGCAGAAAAAAAAACAAACAATCGAATGTGAAACTCTATTAGGAGCTGCACCTTGTCAAAATAAATTAAAACCTATATGACTGGACCTATGTGAATTGAATTTGAAAGGACAGACACAGGAAGTGACACGCTCAGCAGTCACACGGAGTCAGGTTAATTTCCAGGGCTGGTACCTGCGGTTATTCCTCAGGCTAGTTAATAACATGTCGGGCAGGAAATCCAAAGTGTGGGATCATTTTGAGAAGGTGAAGGACGAACCCAAGGTGATATGTAAACTCATCTTCATTGGTCGACTACAAACGTGACGTATCATCTGTAATGTAGCACAGTGTTAACAATGTTACTGATACTATTCTTTCTCACACTTTCAACTCAAACCATTGTGTTGCCCCACCCAAAAGGCATAATTTATTAATAATTAATATCATAAACATGCAGGCGACTTGTTAACTAATGGCCCTAAATGACGACTATTGGTGGACTTGGAAAATTCTTAGTTAGGGGCAGCCCTAGAATATGCAGTTCATTTAATCTGGTTGCAATAAATATATATATATATATATTTTTTTTTTTTAAACACTTGAAGATCCACTCATTACTAAAAGTGGAGGGACAATAAAAACTAATAGAATGGTCACAGTTATCATATTAAAATTTAAGGTGTCAACTCATGCAGTGAATAACATTACAAGTAAACATGACACCCTAAAAGTTGCCGGCAGTCGGCCCAGTGAATTAAGTTTTTTTTTTCTCAGTCTACATCATTTTATTTCATAGTTACAATTCGTTTCTGTATGTATTAATAGTGGTTACATAAGCTTCAACACCAGGCACAACTCAGCCCTGAGCAGAGTGACCATTCTCTACTGGCCAATCAACAGACTGCAGTGTTTCCAGTTCCACCTTTAAGTTCTGGATCAGTGTGCTATGTACCCCAACAGAGGGGGGACCAAAAATGGGGATGGTACGGAATGGTTTCATTGGTACCATCCACAACTTTTCACAGTGGAAACAGAAAAAATGCATACGGAACTGAACTGCACCGTACCAAACTGCATGGTGGAAACGTAGATATAGAGACAGAGCAATTCACACTCACATTAACACCTACAGGCAATATAGAAGCAGCAATTAACTTGATGTGCATGTCTTTGATGACATGCAGGTGTTTGCACCGTGAAAACCCAGAGAAAACCCAGCTGACACAGAGTGAACATGCAAACTCCACACAGAACGGGTTCGAACCCAGAACCCTCTTGCTGTGAAGCATCACTGCTAACTACTACAACACAGTGCAACCCACTAATAACATTACTGTCGCCTGATCTCTATCGGCATCTGTGCAGAAATACTGAGTTTAAACAGAAAGAACAGACATGCCAAAAAGAAAAAAGCTGCACATCATCTGAACGTCAATATTATGAATGAAGCCTCAAACCTTTGAACTACTCAGTGCAACCCTAACTCTCATCCTTCCTTTCTCCTTATCTCTTTCTCTCTCTGCCCCCATTCCCTTGTTCTCCCCTCATTCATCCCTGCCTCTTCCCTCTCCTCTCGCTCACTCAGCTCTCTTTGGATTCGCTTGTTTTCAAACTAGCACAGTTTTCCCTTGAAGCCGTCCCTGCGATGCGCCGCGCGGAGTACTTCTGACGTACATCAAGCACGCTCCTCACAGCAAGAGAGGGGAGACGAGGGATCAACACGAGTAACATGAAAACCTCACGGCCCTTAGAACTTTAAAAGGAGAAAACGTCTGACACGGTTGATCTCCAATAAAAATTTAAAAGGCTTTTTCAGTGAGTTGAATACAAATAAAAGTTCAGATTAAACTACTGAGGCAAATAACTACTAACAGGTTGTTGAGGCAGGTGCAGCATTTTATGAGGAACCCACCTTAACAGTCAAGATTTTCAATCTATCATGATGGTCAGATTTAACAGCAGCGTGTGGGCTTGGCAGTGTAGTTAAAATCAATTTATTAAGACATTTTATGGTATGAATATAGAGCACAATATGGCAAATAGAGGCAAAATCAAAATTATGTTCAACTATGATTATATTTAAAAAATACTGGTCAATATACAGCATCACTATCTCACATTTACTATACTGAAATATTCATATCCATATTCCAAAAACACCAAGACATACACCCAAATGAGGAAGAGCTAACATTTGAGAGAACTACAAAAACATACACAAACACATGTCTGTGAATACATCCACTGCTGCTGGTGGTTAAATTAATTATTAGTAAGCTGCAATTCGTTTCTGCAGCTTCCTTTTGTCTGGTTACCAGACAAATAAACTCTCCCTAAAAAAAATTTAATCATCAATAAGACATGCTCAGTTCATGCTGTACACAGCGATCTATCAGAGGACTAATAAGATGCCTGTCATGAGTTCCCAAAGCCCATCTAAGAGGCATAAATAAAACTGTTTTGTTTTGCCTGATTAAGTGATGCAAGACCTAAATTAAGGCAGAAGTGGAAAACAAATCCTCAAAATAAGTGTTCGGTGCTTGACACATAAATTATTAATCATTTATTAAAACAGTTTCTGTTAATTTAAGTCAATCCACTAGTTTATCAACCGAGTAATCTTTTTAGCGCTCGTGATCACATCAAATGAGGAGGGTTGGTAGCTGAGGGTGGTTAGGGAAACGAATTTCCAGCCCCGGTAGTGTGAGTGCCTTGCTCTAAAGGCCCTGACACACCAAGCCGACAGTTGGCCGTCAGTGAGCGTCTGTCGCCCTAGTTTTTGCGGTGTGTCCTGCACTGTCAGCACTTCGGCGTCTGCGGCTTTTTGGCCAATTGAGCATGTTGAATCGTCGGTGAGAGAGATGGCTGTTGAGGTTTTAATTCCTCGCCTCTGTAGCCAGTGAATCTGCCTGTAGTGAAACCGGGGCTAACCGGTGCGTCCTCCTCAGGCTCCACTTCACTCAGCTGCCTGACAGACCCGCTGCTTCCTCCCACTTTTACCTGAATAGCCGCAGCATGACCGGAGGGAAGCACAGCCAGTTAGCCTCCGCTAGCCTCCCAGCTCGCCCCGGCTCTCCGTTTGGATCCAACCGGAGCACTGAGCCCTGATTTGTTATTCAGATTAAAGTGGGAAGAAACAGCAGGTTTGTCGGGCAGCTGAGTGAAGTGTAGCCTGCGGAGGAAACACCGGGACCGTCTGGATATAATAGTCCGTGGAGGTGCTGTGGTGCTCGGCTGCACAGACAGGAAACCCCTCGGCTGACAGGACGCCGCTACTTTGTTTATCTCATGCATTCCTTGGACTTCCAGCTTCCCTTTTTGCATTATTTCCTCTCATGCAGGCGCAGAACGTATGTGCTACTTGGCCTTCGGATGTAGTCTTTGTAGTGTGTTCAAATGCCACTGACACAGGGCGATGTGAGGTAACGTAGACGACGCAACAGTTGGCTTATGTCGCCGCTAGTTCTTTGATGTCGGTTTGGTGTGTCAGCACCTTAAGTTGTCTAGAGTAGTCGTCTTTACTTTAGAGGACTATGTTTCTAAACCCTGGCAACATAGTACCACTGTGGTTTCGGGAATTAAACCTCCAGCCCTGGCAGTCCTAATATATTCATGTGCTGTACTGAATCTCCTGTGTTCTAATACACACATATAACTGTAAATTTGAAACTTCCTCTATGTTTGAGTCCAGGGAGAAAGTCCAGTTAAAACTCAGAGTCAGCTCTTGGATGAAGTGACATTTTATATTTTGTGCCCATTTTCTTCCACCAGGCTCATTTAGCTCTGCGGTAAAAGAAAATATGAATCCAATTCTGCAGAAGTGTCCTTCTGAAGGGCTAAAACAGAAACCTTTTCCTCCCACAGTGTGGCAAGAAAGAGAAAAAAAAAACAGGGATGGTACCAAATCACAAAATGTCAAGGCAGCAGTGTAATAGAGGATCAATCTGCCCTCGCCCGACTCCTGTCTGTCAAAGTGGGGAGAGCGATAAGAAAATATAAAAAAACATATATCGTGCAGAAAAATCTAAATGTCAAGGTTTCCCACAGAAGCAGACGATATTACAAATGGTGTACAGAGGTTTGGCAGGTGCCCACACCTCTGCCTCAAAGCTTGTTTGATGCAAAGGTATTTTTTTTAAAAAGAGATCACAACCTGTGAAAACAGGTCACACAAAGAAAGAGACTGAATCATTTTCACCTTGCAAATTTCTAGGAGCAAATAAAAGAAGTCTAACACATGAAAGAAAGAAAGAAGCAAAGAGATAAAATGAATGAAAGATGAGAGAAAGAGACAAACAAGTACAGATTGTGTTGAGTCCCGTGGTGCATTCTTGGCAGTGGCATATAGATCTCATTACTTTTCAGCTTATTAATTCATGGTCAGTTCATCTAAAAATGATCTCAGCTCTCTGGTTCCCTTGTTGATCAGATGCTTTCATCCTCTCTGCCAAGAATTTAATAACATTCGCTGTTACAAGAATTATTAATCAACGTCAGCAACGTACAACCTGTTACATACAAACAGAGGCGCTGCTTTAAAAACCATCCCAGTGTGACCACCCATTCCTAAATATGACAAGATTATTACTGATTAATCTAACAAATATTTTCTCAATTAATCATTTGGTCTCGAGGAGAACTTTGAAAATGTCCATCACAATTCCCTTAAGCCCAATGTAATGTCATCAAATGTCTTGATTTCCCAGTGTGCCCCAAAGTATCCTTGTTGGGCCTGAAGTTGGACAACCATGTTGCTGGAGCAACTGTCCAGCGCCTATGGACACTGTGTTGCTTATCTATTAAGAGAATAATTCTTCTAAACTGGAAGGAACGTAAAGCAGTCTGCTTCATGAGGGACTCTTGGTTGAAGGAATACCTGGACTTACTAAACATGGATAAGCAGCCTGCCTGTAAAAAAGACCTCGATAAGGGGCTGGAAGACCACTGGGACACTGTCTGTACACTTTTAAAACAGCAGCCCCCAGTTTAAAAGGGTTTTACACAATGGATGTATGAAATCCGATGTATGTGAAAATCCGCAATACAATAGGGCTGCAACTAACGATTATTTTCATTGTCGACTAATCTGTCGATTATTTCTTCATTAGTCGACTAATCATTTTATCAAAAAATGTGTTCAAATGTTGAAAAATGTCGGTCTGTCTCTCCCAAACCCCAAAATTATGTCATCTAATGCGTACACACGCCAAAGGGTTTTAGTTCACCGTCATGGAAGAGTGTGTAAAGCTGCCAATATTTGAACGTAAGAAGCTGCAATAAGAGTATTTAGGGGTACTTTTATAGTACTTTTTTTGTTTTTATCATTTACCACTGCTTGAAAAATGACTCAAACTGATTAGTCGACTACTACAGCAGTCACCGATTATTTTAATAGTCATCAATTAGTCGATTGATTGTTGCAGCCCCACGATACAAGGAAAAATGTGGGCACATTTGCTCCCTGCTTCCCTCTTCTAGAGTCATCTCCCCAGGCTGTTGCACTCTACTATAAGCATCATCACTGCTATTGTGCATTTCTGGATAGACTAACGTTACCTTCTATTAGCTGTGGAAGATTTCAAGGACATTGCTTCCATATACTTCCACTTCTTTGTCTTGCTGGCCTTCTGTCCACCTCTGCCCTTTTCCTCTCTCTTGTTGCGAATGTATGTGTCCTGCAGGTTACACTACATTTTCTTCTCTGCTTCTTGGTCAAACAAGTCTCTAAAGGCTTTTGATTGATACAAAAAAACATAGAAAATCAAACCTGCTCTGAAAACTGTAATGACAGATCAAAGGTTTGGAGTCAGTGTGTAAATGTGATTGACACAACATCAGGTTGTATTTATTTTTAAATGTGCAACAACTGCGGACATGGTGTGTAGGGGGCCTTTGGAGTTGAAGATTGTTGGGTAATTGGGGGGAATGACATTAGCAGACACTGAAAAAGGTAGAGCAGTTAGGTCGGAAGATGGGCGGTTCAATCCCCGGCTCCTCCGGTCCACATGTGGAAATATCAAGATACTGAACCCCAACTTGCTCCTGATGGCTGTTAAATCGGTGTGAATGGTTACTGAGTAGCAGGTGGGACCTTGTATGCTAGCCTTGGCCACCAGTGTGTGAATGTGTGTGTGAATGGGTGGATGTAACATAGTGTAAAAGTGCTTTGAGTGGTTGGAAGATTATAAAGTCGCTATACAAGTTCAGTCCATTGACCATTCAGTCACTATTTTCAGGAAGAAAGCAGATATTTAGCCTAATTCAAATTGGGTGAAATCTAGCTTACATGAAACTGGAATAATTGAGAGCAAAAAGCATAGAGAAGTAACTTTTAAAACATTACTTCATTTGGCTCATGCATGAAAGAGCAGTCAAACGTAATAAATGAAGAGGAAGTGTTATTTTTTCATTAAAAACAAACACTCTGTTCTAAATGACAGTTTCATGTAATCGAGTTGCAAATGTTTCCTGATTTGATATCAAGGATGTACAAACAGCATCTATCATCTTACAGATGCCTCAGAGAACAGTGTGCCTGTGCTGTATATAAATCAACAGTATCCTCCATCATTAAACCAGCACTACGCTGTGAGGAGTTCCCCATCATGACAAGCCGTAATCCATGGTATTTATGAGTGAGGATAAAAGTGGCAGCTGAGGGGAGAGAATGTACTGCCGAGCTGATTTACTGTCCAGAAGAACAGCCTTCATTATTGATCCTACACTCATACCCACATTTCTATTCTCACTCTTTCAGTCAGTCCATTCCTCAGACCCACTGTCTGTCTCTTTTTGTGATGTGGCAAACCTTCTCGTGAACAGAAATAGAGCTAGACAAATGGGCTGATATTAGCTAATCCAGCTTCTTTCCGTACATCAGCATCAGCAACTTATGTTCGCCAATAAATTACCGTAGTACAGAAATGTCAAAAATACATCTAAACTAGTCTGAGAAAAGGGTACCCATTACATTTAAGTCTAATTGCGTCATCGCCTTTGTATGGTTTCGTGCCACCTCTTGGTACACGTGTAGTAATTTAACAACAATTACCACCCCCCAGTTGTATGCCTCCGTATATCAGTCAAGTTTCCTCTTATAGGTGACATCTATGTCTGTGAAAACATGGATCCTTCATACACATTGTCCCCCCAATCGCACAGAAGATCTATACAATCAGCACAGTTTCAAGGTGGGCACCCAAGATTTGTGTAACCTGTAAATCTATCTGACCAAATATTTCCCCTTATGTTCCTGCGATATGACACTGAGTAATGACCAATGAAGTGTTTCATGCAAAACATTATGATGTCACAGTGAAGCAGACCTTTGACCTTTTGGGCATAAAGTGCCATTACATCATTATTTCATCCTATCAGACATTTCAGTGAAGTTTTGTAATAATAATTAGCATATAAATTTTTGAGTTCTGGCCAAAAACATATTTTGTGAGGTCACACTGACCTTGACCTTTGACCTTCAACCAAAAAATATTAATAAGTTTATCCTTCAGTCCAAGTGGACGTTTGTGTCAAATTTAAAGAAATTCCCTTATGTGTTCTTGAGTTATTGCATTCCCGAGAATAACAAAGATGCAAGGTCAGAGTGACATTGACCTTTGACCTATAACCATCAAAAACCAAGTTCATGGTTGAGTCCAAGCTGACATTTGTGCTAAATTTGAAGAAATTCCCTCGTGGTGTCCTTGAGGGATCACGTTCACAAGAATGAGACGGACATGATCACAGGGACCTTGACCTTTGACATATCACCACCAAAATCAAATTCGTTTTAATGGTAAATGGCACTTGTACAGTGCTTTTCTAGTCTTCTGAACACTCAAGGTGCCTTTACAATACATCACATTAACCCATTCACACACACATTCACACACTGGTGGCAGAGGCTACCATACAAGGTGCCACCTGTTACTCACCAAGCATTCACACAACATTGGAAAGGCCATTGGAAGCAAGTTGGGGTTCAGTATCTTGCCCAGGGATGCTTCAACATGCGGACTGGAGGAGCTAGGGCTCGAACTGCAGATCTTCTGATTGGTGAATGACCTAACTGCTCTACCTCTGAGCCACGGCCGGCCCCTTGAGTCCAAGTGACCGTTTGCCAAACTTGAAGAAATTCCCTTGAGGCATTCTTGAGATATCATTTTCACAAGGATGGGACAGATGGACAACCTTAAAAGTCATGCTGACTGTTGTGCAACTCTTTTCTGGTTCTTCTTCTGCTACAATAAGTTTGTACTGCAGCAGAAGACATTTCCAAAAGCTTGCAGCTTTTGTACTTTTGCATGAAAGTTGCTCAACAGTTGAATACCATGTGTTGAATTTTCTTAGTGTGTCAGTTCAGTTGTCATCCTAAGTCTTCTAAATCCTTTCTCTCCCTCGCCCCCTCTCCTGCTTATCCGGCTGTGAATTATCCGAACTGACTGGCTGAACTGAGCGAGACACTGGAGATCAAATTGTTAACCTGAATGTGTCACAGCACCACCATCCTAACACCAAAGGACAACTACAACCACTACAGGGAGCTTAAAACAACACACATGGTTGGGCTGGTTCCAAAAACGGCTGCAACTCATTTTCATATCAGTTTCATTTTCAATTTGTGTATTTATCATGTATCATGACAATGTGGCAGTGTCCAAACTGCACCGTGTATCAAACCTTAACCAATTAAAATCTGTCTGTTCTGTTCTGTCAGTTGCTATAGTTATGAGAGACACTCATGGTGACTAACCAAAATATTGTTAATTTCACAGAGGTTCAATCCCAAAGATCACCTGCCTGTTGATTAGCTTGCCATCTGGCCATAATGTGTGATCATCTGTCACCAGCACAAGATGGCAGTAGCTGTATCCAGGATATTTTGGCATTTGGGATTTATGTACAGTGGGAGGAAGCGGAGATGCATGGTCAATCTTTATACACATTCTATGGTGCTACCCAAGCTAGCAGGCAGCAGTTGGGTTAGCTCCACCCTTTTGTCCAAATATAGTCACTTCACATCACTTCAGGCTCCTAAAATCAAATATGGTAACGGTTAAAATTCCAAAGTCAAGACTTCAAAATGGGAAAAATGGGAGTCCACAAATTAATGGGTAACATCATGATGGTTAGGTCCTCCTGAGACATTATCAGGCTTTTAAGGTCTTAAAGGCTATATGTTTACCAGCTGGTCTCTAAAGCCCTGTTTCCACCAAACACTTTCGGTATGGTACCTTTGGAACCAAAAGTAACCCTTCAGACATGGTACCTAGACCCTCGAGTTTCCAACGCAAACAGTACTCTTAAATGAATGGCACTGCTCTGTCCAGCACTTTCTCCTTTATCAGTCTGCACCTTGTTTATCGTCCACAGAACAAGGCTGCACACCCACATTTTCAGAACAAAATAGAACAGGCTGCAGTGAGAGTCTCTCTCCATGGGATATTTAAAATTAGAAGGTTTGTGCACATAGTTCTTCAAAGGCAAACTTGGGGGTTTAGTGTTGCTGTAGCCCACAGGAACAACACTCCACAATGCTTTTTTTTTCCTCCGAGTGAGGATTAGAATATATGCAATTCACATAATGCGGTTGAAATTAATATATATAAACGCTTGAAGATCCACTCATTACTAAAAGTGTATGTCACATAAAAACTAGAGTGAAGGTCAGAGTTGTCGCAGTGAAATTCAGCCCTGATCAGAGTGACCATGCGCTACTGACCATTCAACAGACTGCAGTGTTCACAGCTCCACCTTTTAGTACCAGATCTGTGTTCTAGGTACTCCAACAGAGGGGGGACCAAACATGGGGACGATAAAGAACGGTTCTATTGGTACCATCCATAACTTTTCACAGTGGAAATGGGAAAAAAAGGTGTACTGAACTAAACTATACTGTAGTGGTCAGTGGAAATGGGGCTCAACTATGTGCGAAGCAGGTAATGTAGTCGGTTCATCAGAGCTTTATCACTGAAATTACCTGCCTGCTGCTGCTGCTGGAAATGCTGATGACAGCAGTGAGGATGTGTGAAAACAGAAATGTTGCAGTCAGAAAAACCAAACCAATAGACATCATAAAGCTGGGGAGAAGTCTCTGTGGATTCATCACTACAGGCGACCCCTTTCACATACATGTAGTCATGTGATCCATTATTAATAGGCTATAACGAATATTGATTATAGCTGCTTTGGTGTGGGTTGAAAATGCCAGCTATAATTTGGTGCTTCTGAGAAGTACTGTCTCCAGTGAACTTCTCACAGTCTGGTTCTTTGGCTCCAACCGGCAATCAAGCTTTAACTCAACCAGATTGTTGCTGCCAAGAAACATTTCTATCACTAAAACTCAATTCTGCTGACAGCCAATCAGGACAGCACACACTCCACGCTTGACTGGAGTGTTACTGCAGTCAGGCCCTCGCTATCAGGTGGCAATCTTATCTATGCATTAATCATCTTAGGAAGGCTGAATCCTGCTGTTTCTGGTCAATACACTGCAGGTGGGTGGCAGGAGGCGGAGGAGAGGGAGGCAGTGACAGAGACAGAGAAAGACAGAGAGCGAGAAGAAAAGGGCATACTGGTTAGGGAGAGCCGTCCCAGAGTTAAAAGGTCAGAGAATCATCACAGCAACACATCCAACCTGTATTCTCACAGGCTGTAATTCTCTCTGGATAAACCCCTAAAGTACAACTGGATCTTCAGGCATTACCATGGAAACTGCTGATCCACCTCGTGAAAACTAAATGACAGTGGCAGGAAAGGCCTACAGGCCTGAACATGAGCAAACAGTCTGAATGTAATTCCAGATTATTGTTATCTCAGTCAGATTGCTATCAATCAAGAGCCCTCTGCAGGAAGAGGAGGTGGCAGACTGAGTAGGTAGGAGAGAGGAGAGAGGAAGAGGAAGACCTGAGAGGTTGTTCATCTTTTAAGACTTAAAACTATCCTAATCAAATACTCATTTTATTTCTACATAAAACTTGCAAAGAACACTTTAGGCCAGTATTAAAATCAATTACGCAATTTAGGTATCTTTTACAGCTAATTGGCTCTGCATTAGGAAAATATAAAGTGCTGATTTTCTTTGATATTTTAAATAGTGTCCTATTATAATGTTAGCGTGGATCTTTTGCTGAGTGGTTTGGATTTCAATTTGTTGTAGCAAGTTTTAAACAAAGCAACAGTTTAGAGGTGAAATAGATGCAAAACGACATCTAACTGCATTCACACGCAATCATATACTGCTGCTCACTGTCTTATCAATGAAAGTGACTTTTTAAAATATTTTGTGGTGTTGTAAATCACAAGTTTCATCGCAATACGACAGTGTTTCTCAAAAGGCAGTAAGGTAAAATATTGCTGGGGTGCATGAGATTTCTTTTTAAATGTTAATTTAAACATATCAGTCATGCGTAATTCCCAAAATAATTATACAAGCTCAATAAAAAGTGTAGAAGCACAACAAACATTTTATATTCCTAATTTCCTCAGTTGCTCTTCCTGAGGTTTCTACCGTTTTTTTTTCCCTGTTAAAGGGTTTTTTTTGGGGAGTTTTTCCTTATCCGCTGCGAGGGTCATAAGGACAGAGGGATGTCGTATGCTGTAAAGCCCTGTGAGGCAAATTGTGATTTGTGATACTGGGCTTTATAAATAAAATTGAATTGAATTGAATTGAATATAATTGTTAGTTGCTGCAACAAATGCAATTACATTTACTTCTGTTCACTGTAACCAATTGCCAGATTGTCATGGTGAAGAGGGAGCTGAACCAGAAGGCAAAGCTTTCGATTTACTAGTCCATCTACGTCCCAGCCCTCACCCATAGTCATGAGCTGTGGTTCATGACCGAGAGAATGAGATCGCAGATACAAGCGGCCGAAATGTGTTTCCTCTGAAGGGTGGCTGGGCTCAGCCTTAGAGATAGGGTAAGGAGCTCTGACATCCAGAGGGAGCTCGGAGTAGAGCCGCTGCCCCTCCACATCAAAAGGGGTCAGTTGAAGTGGTTCGGGCATCTGATCAGGATGCCTCCTGGGCGCCTCCTGTTAGAGATGTTCCGAGCACATCCAACTGGTAGAAGGCCCCAGGGTGGACCCAGAACATGCTAGAGGGATGACATAACTAGCCTAGGAATGCCTTGGGATCCCCAAGGAGGAGCTGGAAAGCGTCGCTGGGGAGAGGGACGTCTGGAATAATTTGCTCAGCCTGTTGGCCCCGATGCGATTCGGCTTTGGATAGGCAGTTGAAAATGGATGGAAATCGTGCGATACAATATTATATTGATTTTTTGGATAATATTTTCTGATAGAAAGTCCGCCATTGTACGATTTTGATTCAATTAAATTCAGGGACTTCTGATTGATACGAGATGATATCAGTTAATATCCTCTTTTCTTGGCTGCTAAACATCATCTGTCTGGCGTGGGGCCACTAACACTGTTTGAATGTCTAGGAAGGAGGTGCGCTTGGACGAAAATGGTGACATAGACGTGCCATGGGAATTTTACAATAAAGGTATATCTTAAAGATGACAATACGTATTGATGTTTTCACTTTGCATCAATGATATTGGATTGCTGACCACTGAATTTCAATCCAGACTGATGTATCGTCACATCCCTAATATTTTGTGGCTCCAGGGGTCATCCCAATTTATAGCTAAAATGTAGGCTTGGTAATTTAATAAAAGCAGGATTGGTCCTGATCTCCTGACATTAATTATTTTCATTCTAATTTCAGAGTGCAATTCATAGTTTACATCTTTTGTTAGACTTACTGACTACATGACTGGAGTTGAGGAGACACCTGTGCACAGAGTAGGCGGCCATATCTCAGTAATGTCTTATCCAGGTGTGACGCTTGTATGGAACATAAGTAACCTGGTTATTTATACATGATTTTTACGCATGAGCTACAGGGTCACAAATTAAGCAGCAGCCAGAAGTTTCAATTACTGACATGATGGCAAGTGTCGTCCCCCAGAGCGTCTCCCTGCTGAGTCTGCCTGTGGGCTGCTCTCAGCATCAGGTGTTGGGAGCTGTGGGGTTCTTTAGCAGTGTAACGTGCATACATCTGTGTGACAGATTTTCACTTAAAACTACAGCTTTCTGAAAACTATTGCAGTGAAACAGTCTGAGGAGTACTCTTCAGTTCAACTGCTCAGGACTTCACAGACATAGAGTCACGAGTACACGATGCATGGCTTTAAATAAGACAGAAAGGTTGGGGATGGAGACCAGTGAAGTGAACAGTTCCCCCATGTTGTTCACATTTCATCTCACAGCACATGAATGCAGCATCATGGAGGACTGCTGGTGGTAATGTAGACACAGGAGTAAAAACTGAAAACCCCTTGACAGTGAGCATCTGCTGCAGCCACATCTCTCTTGCTTTTGCTCTGTTTTTGTTGATTAATTCATCTTTTTATGAAATTTCAACAAATGAATAGCAATTTTAAGGAAGTTGAGGCCTTCAGTGTATAATAACACAGGCAGACATGACAACCCCACGAGCCAAATGTAATCTGTAATTTCCATTATGAGTCCATCAGCGAGGAATCAACTTGGATTGATGCTGGAGACGTGAAACAATAAAGCTGCCAACGGCTCAGGGGACGCCGAGTGCATTACCAAACCAATAAAGGCTGCTTCCACTAATTACCTCTGCTCCTTCCATCTTTGTTTACAAACTGATTTATGAGTCAACAGATACCCCAAGTCTGCCTATGGGACGCAGACAGATGCTCATTACTGTCACAGTAGCAAGGGAGCTTCCCACGAGTGTGTATCTGAAATATTAGATCTCATTCAGGGAAACACCTTGCTGAACAGTTTACAGTAAAACGAGCGGCGAGTGCAGACAAGTCGTGGTATGTAATTTGTGACAGACGCTGAAAAATCTTACACAGAGACAGGTCTATAGCATTTAGAGACTGAGGACATGTGTACACTAAAGGGGTTTAACCAAATACATGACTCGGACATGTACAGATGAGGAGATCTAAAAACAATAGTCACCCCCAACACCACTCTCTGCAGCCAATGCAGCACGAATTTTCTCTGGGTACTCCGGCTTCCTCCCACAGTCCAAAGACATGCAGGTTAATTGGTGACTCTAAATTGGCTGTAGGTGTGAATGTGAGTGTGAATGGTTGTCTGTCTCTATGTGTCAGCCCTGTGATAGTCTGGTGACCTGTCCAGGGTATTGGCCAAGGTCAGCGACCCCCAACAGGATAAGATGTTACAGTAAATGAATGAATGTATGATGTTCCAAGGGTATTATTTTGACCTCATGAACAGATATTGATAATGGAAGTGCACGCTAATGGGCCTAAAGAGCTATTCAAATTTTTGTCACTATCTTTCTCATTTTTTTGATGGACAATAAAAACAAAATTGGACCTTTCACAGCATGTGCAATCTCTTAAAGAAAAAAAAATAAATGGGGCCCCATGAGCTACTCTGATGAAATGATAGCACAGACATTGCAGACCAGCTTTGCATTCGTCGGGGCCTCCTACCATTATATACACAACTTTCAATAGCTTATTTGCAATCATGTGACTATAATGACGCTCACAATTCAGATGTAAGGCAGGACATGATAATCCATATACTGCTGGAACTGCAAACAGAGCAGCTTGACCATACACAAGTGGTTGGATGAACCTGCAGGCATCACGTATCATCAGAAAATTAAAATTTATACTAGACATGATCCAATATGGGGCCAATTTTCCCTGTGGTGTGGACACAATCGTTGTTACAAATCACCTCGTCTTCCAGACCTCCTAACGTTACAGCAAGCTCATGAAAGCGCACAAGAGTCTCGTGGACTATAACTATTTTGAATGGACTGAAACAACTGCCATCTTGTTTTGGCTGTTGGAGTAAATGTGCTTACGTATAACAGTCTCTTATTTTTCAACTCTGCACATGGAGGCACCGGTGTCACCGCAGAGTGAGTAATAGGTTCGCTTTCAGCCATGCTTGTTGTTGGCGTGGGTAACAGCATGACGTCAATACGTCAACAAGATGAAATATCATGAGTGTCAGGATATACATTTTTCATGACATTTAAAATAATATTAAAAATCATACCGATTTTGTTGTGAATGAGACGGTATGGCATATGTGATATTCTAATTTATTTTTGGGTCAAAATGCTCTGAATGGTTCAGAATTAGTTGCGGAAAAGGAAACAACGACACAAAACCACCAAAAGATGCGTAATGACTACAAGGAGATACAAAACCACCACAAAGTCTGTCAGTGTGTCTCAAATCACATACTTCCGTTAGTACACTTCCATGTAGTATACTATGTGCACTATGTACTTATTGACGTAGTGCACGAATTTCGACAGGGTAGTGCTGTCTCAAACCAAACACGGCAGTTGTGCATTCAACAGAAATGACAACTGCAAATTAGCTAGTTAGCAAACTAGCATTAACATAGCATTCGTAGTGTGCGAATTTCGACAGGGTTGTGTTGTCTCAAACCAAACACGGCCATTGTGCTCTTACTGGAAATGACGACCGCAAATTAGCTAGTTAGCAAACTAGCATTAGCATTTGCGTTATCGTTCACAGTGCCAAATCATTACAGACTGCTAAATGAACCCAATAAACACACTGCTGGCTTATAGCCGAACACAGTGTAGTGGTGCTTAGTGCAAAAAACATGTATTTGTACAATGCAGCGACGTTAACTGTCACACAGTCCTCGGCCGCCATTTCCAGTTTGAAAAAAGGTCCCTCCCCTTCCACTACGTAGCCAAGATGGCGACCATTGAGGGCGAGAAGTGTCCATAGTTCCACACTCAACTTCTTGACCGTTTTGAGTGCACCATCCGGGTGTGAATGCATTTATGCACTCAAAATATTAAGTGTAAGTACAGAAGTACACAATTTGAGACACAGCATGTGTGTATAGTTCCTGTGTAGGAGAGGTGGTGGGGCCCTATGCATATCTGCGCCCAGTGGCTAACTGTCTTAATCCGCCCATGCTCCTGTAGCAGATTGTAGGACCTGGTTGCAGGGATTTCAGAAGAGTGTGTCGCATGTGATTGAGCTCAGGGCTCTGTGGAGGCCGGGCAAGTTCTCCAACATCAGACTGGGGGAACCATTTTGTCATGTTGGAACAAGAAAGGGTCTAAGAAACTGTTGCCGCAGAGTTGGCGACACGCTATCATCTAAAACCGTGGTTTCCAACTGGTGGCTCCTGGTCCAAAAGTGGGTCCTGAGACTAGTCTGAATGAACCACAAGTGACTCGAGAACTAGTCAAGTTTGTATAACACACTTTTTTTGAAGTACAGTGAACTTCTGGCACAGAGCTTTTACTTTGAAGTGACCAACAGACAGCTACATGACTATATGACCAAACCAAAGTATGACACATAATACTTTTAACTGTGTCGACCTTGAACAAATGACAAAGGAAAAATCTGGACCCCCTGGCTGGACCAGTTGGGAGCCACTTATCTTGACTGGAACTAATGGGCCCAAACCAAACCATCAAAAACAGCCATATACCAAATTTAACCAGGGGTGTCCACAAACTTTGACCTCAAAAATGACATCTGTGATATGCATAACACCTCAATTCGTATCATCCCAAACCAATTTCACTCTCATACACTCCAGCCCAAAGTCTCGCCAGGTGAATTATCACGTACACACGTGCATGCACACCCACAAACGCATGTCAGATCACGTCCACGCACACACACACAGACAGCACGCAGTCATTTGCCTGAACAGCACCGAGGTGCAGCGCTTTGCATGTGCAGCGGCTCATAACGCACTGTGGCTTTGGAGGCTGCAGACACTTTGCTCCTGAGCAGCTCCTCCAGCAGCCCTGCGCCGGGCTATGACTCATACCGCCTGCCTTCTACTGATGCTGGAGACGGCAAGTAACACGGAAACGCACCGATAAACAACCACCAAATGTGCATCAGGCACGACCGAGCTCGAGGGAAGATCCGGGGACACGTCTTTCTCCTCTCTTTGGCACTTACCTTTCTTTGACGTTACAGAAACAAACTCAGATCCTCCTCGCAGGTGTCTGCTGCTGCTGCTGCCTGGCCAGTTCGTCTCCTCCTCCTCCGAGACGTCGCATCTCTCCCACGGTCCTGATGGAGAGGAGAATCCGTGCAGAGATCACCGAGGCTGCCCGGAGCTCGACGTGACGGCCCGGCGGAGTGTTTGCTGGGGTGCAGCCTGAAGAGTGCTCGAGCGTACCTCTCTGAGTGCAACCAGTCTGATGGATGTCGCTCGGCTTCCTCGAGGGGTGGAGGTTTGACGCTCCTGACGCGTTCAGGAACTCCGCGGAAAGTCGGATTTCTCACCGTTAGCAAACAGGCGCTTGTGTTTGTTTGTTTGTTTTTTTCACAATTATGTTATATGTAATAATAATAATTATAACAATAATAATAATAATAATAATAATTATTATTATTATTATTATTATTGAATAATATTATGATGGCTTTTGATATTAATAATAAATATTAACATTATCTATGTTATTATTTATTTATTCATTTAATTTTCTATTTCTGATTATTTTTTGAAAAAAATTCTGACAATTTATAATAATAACATTGATTATTATTATTATTATTATTATTACATAAAATAATATTTATATTATATATAATATTATTAAAAATATTAACGTTATTTATGTTATTATTCATTTATTTATTTGATTAATTTTCATTTATTTTTTATCTGACAATTTATAATAATAATAATAATGATAATAATAATACTAATTATTATTACGACCATTATAATTATTATATATAATACAATAATATTGATATTAATATATATATATATATATATATATATATATATATATAATATTATTAATAATATACATGTATTATCATTATTTATATTATTATTTATTAATTCATTATTCATTTTATTTATTTATTTATTTTCTCTGACTATTTTGTTTTAATCTTTTTGTTTTGTTTGTTTGTTTGTTTTTCTTATTGTTTTGTTGTTTTCCTGTTTTTTGGTTTTTTTTTGGTAGTATTTTTTTCTTTTTGCCTTGGATTTTTAATTATATATTTGTTTTACTCTATGATGTAATGTTTGCTTGTGTGGACCCCAGGAAGAGTAGTTGCTACTTTGGTAGTGAGTAATGGGGATCCAAATAAATAAACAAATATCCTGTGTTTTATATTACAAGCGCAAATTTTCCTGCCATAAATGTTGCATTTGGAGCAATCCTTATGCCATGTAAGAAGAGTCCTTTTTTCAACAGCTTTTTATTAAAGAGACTGTTCACCCCAAAATCAGTAATACATATTTTTCTTCTTACCTGTAGTGCTATTTATCAGTTTAGATTATTTTGGTGTGAGTTACAGAGTGTTGGAGATATCTTCTGTAGAGATGTCTGCCTTCTCTCCAGTATAACAAACTTAGATGGCACTCGGCTCGGCAGACATCTCTACAGCTGATATCTCAACAGTTGGCAGCCAACACCAAAACAAAATGGACCAATAAAAAGCACTACAAGTAAAAGGAAAAATATGTGTTTTTGTTTGCGGCGTAAACTGTCCCTTTAACATGCATTAGTATATTTAGCCCCTTATTAGCCTACATCCCAGGAACTTTGTAGTTTTCTGGGCTAGGCCTGATCTACACGCAGTCTAATTTGCATCTTGAATAGTTTAACATTTGCTTGAAACATGCTTATTCGCTTTCTTGCTGAGAGTTAGATGAGAAAACCATATTCACTTTCAGTACACCACTTTAATAACTTCATTTTAAATACTTGGTAAACTAAGGTACCCAGCAAATATTTTTTCTTGTAACTAATTAAGTAAATTATTAATTTATTTCAAAGAGCTTACAAAATTAGTTGGGTTTATAGATTTTTATAGATTGTTCTATGAAAATGTCACAAATTGTGAAATTGTTAACACTGTATTTTTACAGTTTTTGGAATGATCTATCCATTTTTTTTTACCGTTTTAACATAAAATCACAAAAACTAAAGAATATTTTAAAAAATGATATAACCACAGCAAATTTAAATGAACAGCTTAACTGAGTCTGAGTTTTCAGCATGAATGCTATCACTGCATTTTTAAATTTATCCAAAACATTTTGAATGTGATCAAATCGAGAGTTGTAGACTTTTCACTTCTTGTGAAAATCATGGACCTCTTTTATTATTCTACTGACCGGTAACTGAAAATTCACACTTCACCAAAATAAGAAGCCACCATACACACACATGTAAGGTAAAGCTGAACATTCCTGCAGCATGTGAAGGCAGCGTCGTGTGTGAAACATGTAAATATGTGAGCTCACAGGGTCCTAGCGCCGACATTTAACGTCCTCATTCACTGTGGCCTAAATGTTCAACAGGTGGAAACACAAACAGTTCTTGTACTTTTGTTTTACATGATTAAATATGAAAGAAACATTAGAAATTAAATGAAAAGAAGGAGGTGGTGTTATTGGAGGCTGCGGCAGATGACAGGATGCTCTCATTTTAAACTCCACGGTGAAGCTTTGCTGCTGTCAGTGTTTTTTCTTCAACAGCAAATCTGATCTCACACAGGTGATACATTTTAAACCCAAAGCTCTGAGTCATTGAGTCATTTCGAGACTGGGAATAAGATGGTCAAATATGCTGATGTGTAACGTATGGATCCAGTATGCATTATAAAAATATCAAGAGTCCGCATCAAATATTAATGCAGTGATGAAATATAAAAACTTAGGTGTCATGCAAGTTTACACTGAGACAAAGTAGGACAACAACAACAAGAAAACACTTTAGGAAATAACCTAAAATGTGCATCATGATCCAAAGATAAATCTCTAAAGACCCCTGCACTGGGAAAAGATTGCTAGGAAACAGCTTCATTTCCTGTTACTGCTTGACATTGTAACAGGAAATAAACTTGGACTCTTTTTTGACAGGTTATATTTTGTAAAGCACTCTGATGAGCAGACCAGGCATGTTATGAATGAGTGAATTAATGATCTCATTTCTTTTTTACACAAGACAAACCACTGTGATTGCAATCACACACACACTAGTCCATACCCGCTGAGTGCACAGTTGTCCATGTACAGTTTCACATGGTGTGTGTTTGGGATACAGGTCATAGGAAATTGCAGATTAAATAGTCACCTGAACCCATTAAGAAGAGCAATGTATTCAGACAGAGTTTTTGTGAATTTGATAGTACGATTGCTTTATTGAAAGTACAGTAGTACCATTGCCAATAATGGGATAGATAGTGGGCTAAAACTGTACATTAGTAGTTGAGGTAGCATGTTGAAAGGCAGATAGTTAAAGTGTTTATATGTTGTATTGACTTAAAAGTGGGGCGCACTGGTAGTTCACATGAGAAAGGTGCGGCTAGTCCTTGTTGCAGCAGCATACCATACCATGACTTAGTCATATCAAAAATGAGAAAAAAACAAACATTGGTCCACAGGGGTAGCCACAGCAATCGGTCGCATTTTAGCCATTTTTAAGCATTTTTCTGTTGTTATAGCGCCACCCAGTTGCCAATTAGAGTTAAATTTCTCCAGTCACCTTGAGGTGTCCTGTTCTACATATCGACCAAGTTTAATAAAAATCAATATGGCGGTTAGGCCTGGATAAGAAATTAGCTCTCTAGCGTCCCCATTTTGTTTGATGGGGTCAATAATGGAGGGGTCCCCTCAGATTATGTGTGGTCATATGCCTACAAAGTTGCGTGGTGATCAGTGAAACCCTTGAGATGTTATACACCTTTATGTGATGAACCACACCCTCCGCAATATTCATTGCCTTATAGAAGCTCAGTTTTAGTAAGTTTTCCAACTTTTGCCAAGAGGGAACTTTAGATATTGGTCCCTAGATTATGTTCACCCAGTTTCATGCAGATCGCTCAAACTTCCTAGGAAGAGATCGATTTGAAGTGTTTTTCAAAAAATTCAAAATGGCAGAAAATCTATATAACCGGAAGTTATGGGTTCTTGTGGCAGATTTGTTCCTCATGAGGAGAGGCATCTCTGTGCACAGTTTCATGTCTCTACGACATATGGAGCATGAGATATGCTCATTCAAAGTTTGCAATTTCAATCAGTTGCTATAGCGCCCCCCTTTGGCCAATTGATGTAATATTGCTTCATTCGCATCCTCCCATGACCCTCTACCACTGTGCCAAATTTCACATGGATTGACCATGTCAGTGAGGAGAGAAACGTGGAACAGACACACACCCACACCCACAGACAGAGTTTTCGTCATTATATAGTAAGATATCTCATTTAATTAAGGACATTAGTTCAAAGTTTGAAGTGCAAAAATAGGGAATATTCGCTATAGGTGGCTTAGTTACAACACCACAATACAACTAACCCTGCTGGATAGAAATTTTCTCAAGCCTATAGCTAACACTTAATGGGAGATGGTCACATAGTTCAAAATGGTGCTGTGTTTTAGGCAACAAGACAGTTGTTAAGATGATTTATGGTTGGATTTGATGGCTCAGTAATCAAAAAAGAAGTATGACAAAGACATTTAATTATGTTGGCTGAAAACACTCTTTGTCACTGAACTCTGCTGACACACGTCCAAAGTCTGTGGAATTTCACGGGTCACTGTTTGGTGGTATCGCAGTCAACTGGCATGAAGCACTAAAGGATCGACCGTGTCTAACCACAGAAAAAGTCCAAATTACATTTTACCCCACATCAAATTGGACCCTGCGTTCCCCTACATAATAACATGAGAATGTAATATATCTGTGGTTTGCAGAAATGTACAATGCCAACATTTATTCTAGTCCTTGGGTTGTCTGAAAATACTCACTAAATTAAATGTGAATTATTCCGCTGCTGAAAATAGTTCCCAACAAATGCACTATTTAGTCCTGTCTAAGTTGCGTTTGCTAAAATCTACATTGCCCAGCTGTTTTAGGAAAGTACTGAGTCTTTTTATTTTTTAAATAAAAATGTATTTGTGACACCATTTTTTTTTTTATCTTCAGCTGGAATCAATGGGCGTTGAGCTGAGAGTCACAGACGGGGAAGTCAGAAAGTATCGAGAGACGGACTTACACATTGTTTATTTTGTCTTTTCACGAGATTTGCAGAAAATAAGAAAAAAAAGAATAGAGTAACGCCAGCCTCCTCCTCCTAATGTCGGCTTCTGAGTGTGTTATTGTACTGTTGTGTCTCTCTGGGTGTGTTTCTATAATCAAGAGTCTAACAGGCAGTTTTCTTTCCCAAATGTATAGTATTTTACATATTGAACCATACCTTCTTCCTGGGTTCCACTTAATCTTTCAATCAAAAATTACTGGCAGCATTTTAGTTGTCATGGATACCAAGCGCCTCTGCAAACATGTAAGGTGCCAAAGCAAACGCTCTATCCACTACGAATACGAGTACACACATCTTTTCAGCAATCTTATAGTGACTGCTGGTCGACATTGAGTGTGTATGTGTAGCTCTGCGTGCACATGTGCATGACCACGTGAGCGTGTGTGTGATGCAGGCATGCTTGAGTGAATCCACGTTTGATATGATCATGCATGTGCTGAAGTCAAGCTGCGTTCAGGATCAAAGTTTTACCAGCACAACCTGTTGCCATGGAGACATGAGAGTGGATTCAGCGTGTCATGTTTCTCTGGTCTAATTATGTAGGAAATATAGAGACTGTCATATCGGGGCCCCATGTTAAATCAGAAAAAAAAAAAATATACTGAACAAATAAAGAACTGGAAAAGCTGACAAGAGTACAGACAAGTCAAGCGTGTATTTTGTAAACAAAAAGGTTACAGACTCTGTCATGCACATGAATGTAGCATCAGCTTTGCCCTGCAATGTATTTTCTTGCAATTACTTTTAGTTGTCACACATTCCGCAAAAACTGCCTTTTGGTATTATATCCTGCATATTCTTGGGTTTGTTTAAACTGACCCTGATTGCTAACATCAACATGCTAACATGCTAACAATTACAATGCTAACTTGCTGATGTTTAGTAGGTATACTGTTTAGCATGTTCACAATCTTAGCTTAATGTGTTTGCATGCTAACATTTCCTAATTGGCACTTAAGCTGATGCAAATTGATAAATAAATGTCCAGCGTGAAGGATTTAGGGGGACATATTTGCAAAACTGGAATATAACAAGAATGTTTTCTTAAAAATAAGAATGTTTTTGTCACCGTAGAATGAGCTGTTTATATCTACATAAGGAGTGGGTTGTTTTGGAGAGAAAGAGACTTCTGCAGATAACTCAACTCACGGTATAAACCTCCTGAACATCTGGATCTTAAGTTATCAGAAAAAAAGTGAGCACAGATTAGCAGGTGTTAGATTAGCAGCCTGTCTCCAACATGCCAAACAGCATCAGAGAAACACTAAATTGTAGTGTGAGACTGTTTTATACGGTGTTTTTACAGGATTAAATCACCTCGTCTGTTTATTTAGGAGAGAAGGAGACCTCGGCGGATAATTCAGCTCCCAGTAAAAACCTCCTGAACAATGAACACTGAAGGATTTTTAACTGGGAGAAGTTTCGGCTGGTTACAATCTGCAGTCCTCACCACTAGATTCCACTTAATCCCCCTAAACCTTGAACCTTTAAAGTCTTGTCCAGAGGATGGCATCATATGAAAAGTCAGAGTCATCACCAAAGTTATTACAGTTCCTCTTGAGGTGGAAGTGGATGTTTGTACCTCATTTCAGTCGATCCAGTGGTTGTTGAGATGTGGCTGCGTGCATCTACTTGCTTGTGCAAGATGTAAACATTACTGGTGTCCTCCTCAGCTGAGCTTCAGCGTTAGCTAGCTCAGTGGTGCTAGGTGAGCTTAGCACTAGATACACACCTCCTTCTGCATAGTTTGGCGGGTGTAGTTTGGTAGAAACTAAATAGTTCCTACTAGGGCATTAACGATTTTGATTTTTTTTTTTTCAGGTCGACTTATCTGTCCATAAAGTCTAAGTCCAGTCGACAAGTCATTTGATGATGTCATCACATTGACACGGTGGAGGAAAATGAAGTATCTCCACACGTGATGTGTGTCTGTCAAGGCCCGAACATACTCGGGCGGAATGTACGAGGAACAGACTCTGCAGAGGTCCACGCGGACTCAAAGCGGACGTCTGCAAGCCCTGTGTGCGCAAAGCTAAGATTTCACACTGCGCGGACTCCACTCCGCACACCAGTGACTGCTCAGCATGTATTTTTCACATCGCAGGGATTTTTCACAGACATTTTTACAGGAAACTACAACGCGGAAGTGCGCTCGACTATGAAAGCCCGAATGACTGCGGACATTCCTCGCAGAGTCCGCTCCGCTTATAGTACGCCCGAGTATGTTCACTTAGTCAAGGATAAAGTATCAGCGTAAGCCAATCAGAGGCAGCAATTGCATTCCGTACACAAGCACACAGAGAGAGAGAGAGGGAAAAAACACACAACTTGTCGACTCCTCCCGGGGGTTGTCGACTTGTGCCACTCACGTCGACACGTTGACAAATCGACTTAAACTGCTCACAACAAGGTCTGTGGATTATCTTGAGTAACCAGATCATGATTTCTGTAAAAGACATTGCTGTTGAATTTATTACATGTATATTTAGGCACTTTGAGCACCACTGTGTACAGTGCCATCTAGTTCTATTATATTAAAGAGAAGACAGAAATCTCTATGGGCCGATATCTCCAACATTCAGCAACTCATACCATAACAATCTAGACTCATAAACAGCACTACAATTACGAGGAAAAATATGTATTTTTTATTCTGAGGTGAACTGTCCCTTTAAACACACAGGTCACAACAAGCCACAAAGGCTGAAACTACACTGCAAAGACAAACTAAACAAACTGAGGGAATTAAACAGATGTCAATAACTGGCATTGAGTGAATATTAAGCCAAGGGGGGCATCTAGTGGTCAAACACAGACATGACAAAGAAGCCCAATCAAACTGAGGGTCCAGGGGTTGCTGACAGACTGCAAGGAAGACACCTTTCATAGCACTGGGGGGAATAAACAGTGGTATGTGCTGCTCTCTGACTGGTCAGCCAGCATCCTGTGTAACAGTCTAATAAGTAAATAATTCACTACAGCAAATATGTACAGGTAGTCTGAATGGGTTAATTATTTTCAGTCAACTAGGCTACTTGTATTGCTTCTGTTACAGACCTACACAAAGCACAGTATCTCCTTTACTGACTCAAAACACATGTTGCTGAAGTGTACTGTCAAGGAATCCTATTACAAATGCTTTAACTTCTATACAAATATGTCATGTCAATAAAATATACTAGAGTGTATGGATAACATTTTATGACTTTGGGTCAGCATTTAAAGGCTGACATGACAAGGTTCTGACAGAGATGACGAAGCAATCATAGGGAACTTGTGGTAAATACAAGAGGATTTGGTCATCATATCGACCTATAATTAAACTCATCATTGGCTGGGTTAGTTTTAATGTTGCACTATAAGCAGACAATGTTATTAGGTTGAACTACTTTTATGTCCTATACCCTTCACTTCTTGTAAACAGGGGCTGTAAACCAGCTGCCTCACTGAAACCGCTCCTCTTCCTGATCTGAATCTCAGTGTAAATAACCCCTCCCTCCTCCTGCTGCTGTCCAAAACAGCCACTTCCATTCAGTCTAGACATTTCCTGTGTCCCGCCTCTTTTGCAGATCTGCCAGTGCACAGATGGGCGTAACCAACATGTTGTTAAGTGAAGCCCCATTCACTGCAGATGAGCATGCAAACATGAGAAGAGGGAACTGCGCTTTTGTTTGGATCACTTCTCAGTTTTTATCTTGTGTGAGAAAGTGAAACTATTTCTCTGAGAGGTGAAATGGCGCAGCAACAAAACCTGATGGATCGGAAAAAGCTTTGCTGTTCAATCTGTCTGGATCTACTGAAGGATCCTGTGACTATTCCCTGTGGACACAACTACTGTATGAGCTGTATTAAAAGCCACTGGGATGAAGAGGATCAGAAGCAAACCCACAGCTGTCCTCAGTGCAGACACACCTTCATGCCGAGGCCTGCTCTGGTGAAAAACACCATGTTAGCAGATTTAGTGGAGGAACTGAAGACGACAGGACTCCAAGCTGCTCCAGCTGATCACTGCTATGCTGGACCTGAAGATGTGGCCTGTGATGTCTGTACTGGGAGAAAGCTGAAAGCTGTCAAGTCCTGTCTGCAGTGTCTGGTGTCTTACTGTGAGCAGCACCTCCAGCCTCACTATGAATCCCCTGCCTTTGAAAAACACAAGCTGGTCGACCCCTCCAAGAAGCTTCAGGAGAACATCTGTACTCGTCACAATGAGGTGATGAAGATTTTCTGCCGCACTGATCAGAAGTGTATCTGTATTCTCTGCTCCTTGGATGAACATAAAGATCACATGACAGTCTTAGCTTCAACAGAAAGGGCTGAGAGGCAGAAAGAGCTCGGGGTGAGTCAACAAAAGATCCAGCGGAGAATCCAGAACAGAGAGAAAGTTGTGAAGGCGCTTCAGCAGGAGGTGGAGGCTATCAATCACTCTGCTGATAAAGCGGCGAAGAACAGTGAGAAGATCTTCACTCAGCTGGTCCATCTTATCAAAAATAGAAGTTTTGATGTGAAGCAGCAGATCCGATCCCGACAGAAAACTGAAGTTCGTCGGTCTATAGAGTGTCAGGAGAAGCTGCAGCAGGAGATCAACGAGCTGAAGAGGAAAGACATCGAACTGGAGCAGCTCTCACACACAGAGGACCACACCCAGTTTCTACGCAATTACCCCTCCCTGTCATGTCTTAGTAAACCTACAGATTCACCCAGCATCAGTAAGAGCATTCTGCAATACTTTGAGGATGTGACCGCGGCTGTGTCACAGGCCAGAGACAAGCTACAGGACATTCTTAGTGACGTGTGGACCAACATCTCAGAGCCTGAAGTGGAGGTTATATTGCCACAACCTCAGCCCAAGACCAGACCTGAATTCTTACAGTATTCACGTCTAATCACACTGGATCCAAACACAGTAAACACACAGCTGTTATTGTCTGATGGGAACAGAAAAGCAACAGTGATGGCTGACAAGCAGCTTTATTCTAGTCATAAGGACAGATTTACTGACATGTTTCAGGTTCTGAGCAAAGAGAGTCTGAGCGGACGACACTACTGGGAGGTGGAGAGGAGCAGATATGAGGTCTCAGTAGCAGTCACGTACAAGGATATCAGCAGAGCGGGATATGAAAGTGGGTTTGGAAATGATGACAAGTCTTGGGCTCTGGAGTGTTACAACAACAGTTATCAGATCAGACATAAAGGTATCGGCACTCCCATCTCAGGCCCTCAGTCCTCCAGAGTGGGAGTGTACCTGGATCACAGTGCAGGTACTTTGTTCTTCTACAGCGTCTCTGACACCATGACTCTTCTCCACAGAGTCCAGACCACATTCACTAAGCCGCTCTATCAGGGACTTGGTGTTTTTGGTTCACATGGTGACGGATCAGCTGCGGAGTTCTTGAAGCTTGAGTAGATAGAAGTTAGGAGGCAGTAAGTGCAGGGGTGTGATGTCACCTGGTTTGTGGACTACTGTTTTGAAGCCTTGAGTTTGGCATTTTGGTTTCCATCTTGGTTTTTTGAAGCCAGAAGTGACCATATGTGGAGGAGCGAGAGGTGGATCTGAGTAAAAACCTGAGGACACTATGCACAACTTATCAATCACAGGGTGGACATGTCCTAAAGCATACCCTGCTTTCTTGTTTATTTTACTCTAGATGGGAGTATCATTTACAAAAGAAGACTGGAAACCAGCAACTGAGACCATAAACTCTTTAGGAAAATGTTTACTGAGGGTATTTTCTGATAGACTTAAATACAATGTGGCAAATTTTTACCATCACTAGAGTCGCCACCTGCTGGCCTTTAGTAAGAATGCATCATTGGCTTTCCTTGACAGACCCAGAGGCTATATAACAGGTGCACTTCTCTTATAGTCTATGAGAATGTCTCATTAGCTTCACAGAGATTCAAACGTACTTCATGATTTCATAACAGGTTTTGCTTTGTCTTTTTCATTTTGATCTCATTCTGCAAGAATTATAAGACTGAAATGTATAACCATTATCAAACAATAACCCTATCATAGAGCTATGCAAATACATCTGTCGTTATTATCACATTATTATGGTTTGGGCTCATGGAGTAGTTCAGGCGATGTTTACTGCAGCTGCTCCTCTTCCTTTGAGAAGCCAAGATATGGCACATTTTGGATTTATGGGTGTGGTTGCATTCTTTCTCTGCCATGTTTACTCATGAAATTTGGAATTTTTTTTTTTCAGGACATTTTGATAATGAAGAAATAAATCAGCAGTTGATTTATAGGTAGATTTACAGTCAGTCCAGACAGACATGATTTATTCCAGTATTTACAGAAACTCACATTACTCCAATCACCGAAGGTTCAGAGTTGCTGTCTTCCTAATACATTTTTAAAAATGCATTCCCAAAGATTTAGCCTCAGGCACACAATATGCAACCAGTGCATTTGCACCATTTTTATATATAAATACTTAGACAGTTGCACAGTGATTAAATTTGCACCTTTACTTATAGTGTTCATTTATTTTATGTAACCAGTGCACTTTTGCTTTGAACTTGTGATTTTGTTTTCTACAAACCTGTTGTATGATCTTTGTATACAATAATGATGAAAATCTCTTTGCAAATAAACTTAATATTATCAATTTGGCTTCCTTGAAACTTGATGTTCATTCAGTATTACGCTAACTGATAATAATAATAATAATAATAATAATAATAATAATAATAATGAGAACTGAAAACAACCAGCTGTCTGAAAATTGTGAGTTTAAACTTACTTGAGTAGGCCTACAGTTTTGAGGTGGCTGAGCTTTACTTGAGTACTTACATTTTATTTAGTTTATACTCATACTTCACCAGATTTAAAAGGCAAATATACTTTTAAAAAGATTTTTCTGACAGTGGTAGATCTTACGTACAAAACACTAAGGATGTTATACTACTCTCAACATAGTTTAAACATTATAAATTAAAATCCTGTTCATCTTTCTTTGTTATTATTATTATTAAATGAATGAATGAATGATATTTATTGTCATTATAGTCAGATAAAATGAAGTTTTGCAAGGCCTCCCTCTGTAGTTAAAAAATCAGAAAATAAAATGAAAAATAAAAGCAATGTAAGGCAGTAAAAGTGGTGTATAAAAACGTGCAGGTAAAACAAAAAAAACTTGTGCAAGTAGCCCACACCTTTAAAAAATAAAATAAAATAAAAACCAAAACAAACAAAAAAAAAACAACTGAAAATAATGAAAAATAAGAAAATAAAACGAAAAAAAAAAGCAGTGAAGAGCAGTACTGGTGGCATATAAAGGCCTGTGCAAGTAGCCTACACCTTTTAAAAATAAAATAAAACCAAACAAAATAAAATAAAATAAAATGAAAAAATATAATAAATAAAATTTTGGGTTCAGCCCGCTTGCAGTTAAAAAAAATTAATGAATGAAGGATGAATGAAAATAAAATAAAAATAATTAACAAAATAATAATAATAATAATAATAATAATAATAGAAACTAAGAGGGGCCATTGGGATGCCTAATAAATAATATTGATATTTAATGTTTCTAAAGTATTATATTAGAGTCAGACAGGATTCAGAGGGAACTTATTTTACCAAGAGAATCTCATGATAAATGTATTTAAATATTACACATACACATAACGTGAGGAAATAGACAAAATATCGTCCAGTCATATCTATTTAAAAATATGTTAATAAGCGGAACCATTTGTCAACGGAAGAGCCCGACTGCGCCAACACGGACTATTTTTGTGTAGCACACCAGAACACGGAAGTGAAGCGCCGCTCCTGTGTCTGTTGATGTTTTCGTCTTCGCACCGGGCAGAGAAGTTAATATTTGGGACATAATGGCGGTGAGCGCCGTCCACCTGGAGTCAGATGCCTTCCTGGTGTGTATGAATCACGCGCTCAGCACAGAGAAAGAGGAGGTGATGGGTTTGTGCATCGGAGAGGTGGAGACTACCCGGATCGTCCACATCCACTCCGTCATCATCCTACGCCGCTCGGACAAGAGGAAGGACCGGGTGGAGATCTCCCCGGAGCAGCTGTCAGCAGCCTCCACGGAGGCGGAGAGGCTGGCCGACATGACTGGCAGGCCGATGCGGGTGGTTGGCTGGTACCACTCCCACCCGCATATCACCGTGTGGCCCTCCCACGTCGACGTGAGGACCCAGGCGATGTACCAGATGCTGGACCAGTGCTTCGTGGGCCTCATCTTCTCCTGCTTCATCGAGGACAAAAACACCAAAACGGGCCGGGTGCTGTACACCTGCTTCCAGTCCGCGCAGGCGCAGAAGGGCTCCGAGTACGAGCGGGTGGAGATCCCCATCCACGTCGTGCCCCGGGAGGCCATCGGTAAGGTGTGCTTAGAGTCGGCCGTGGAGCTGCCGCGCATCCTGTGTCAGGAGGAGCAAGACACATACCGGAAGATCCACAGCCTGGCGCACCTGGACCCGGTCACCAAGATCCACAACGGCTCGGTGTTCACCAAGAACCTGTGCAGCCAGATGTCGGCGGTGAGCGGGCCGCTGCTGCAGTGGCTGGAGGACCGGCTGGAGCAGAACAAGCAGAGCATCGTGGAGCTGCAGCAGGAGAAGGAGAGGCTGCTGCAGGAGCTGGCTGCTCTGTGAGCCGGGGGGACAGCGAGGGTGGAGGAGGACGGTGTGGAGGACACCATCAGTTCTTCTTCTGTTGTTGGACTAAAGAAATTATCTGCTGTTTTTCCTGTTGGCTTCTTCACCATTTTCTTGCCTTCCATGGAGGTACAACAGTGTCACTAAGTTTTGACATTGAAAACAAAATTTGGCATTGAAAACAAAATTTGGCATTGAAAACGAAAATATTGCGCCCCAGGGAAATATTACACATAAAGAGAATATCATGAAGAAAAAAATGAAAGATTGTCATTGAAAACGCATTGGAATACAAACAATATTAGAATAAAATAAAAAATAATTTCAATGCCTGTGTTTTATTTTTCAGTGAAATTTTTTCAGTGCCAATGTTTTCTTTCTCACTGCCAAAATTTATTTTTGATGCCAAAATCACTGTTCTATATCCATATTTTTGAACCTCAATACTTTTGCTGTACCAGCCAAGAAGTGTCCATAATGTAAAGTATTGAAAAATGTCTAATAGCAAATGTTTGCATTAAATGTCAGGTAAAAATCAGAGTCTTGATTACTTCTTCTTGATTACAGATGTCTTATTTTAAATCATTATTTTGCCTAATGTATTATACATATAGAAAATAAAGTATAAATATTTAGAATTAAAAAATATTGTGTTAAGATGGGGGCTTAAACTAATGATTCAGTAATAAATAATCTGCTTTTTTTCAATTCATTAATCATTTGGTCTAAAAAAATTAGAAAATCGTGAAAACTGGCCATCACAATTTCCTAAAACACTGAATTGATGTCTTCAAATGTTTTGTGTGACCAACTATCCAAAACCAAAGTACTTTCAAGATACTCAGATTTATAATTTATTGTCACATAAGCTAAACTGAAGCAGCAAATCACCACAACTGCAAACTGTTACTATGTAATGCTGGAAAACATAATAATAATGTGAGCACACGGATTATTGAGCTGTGTGCTCACATTATTATCTTGTGCACATAAGACCATGCTGGCACCAGCTGGTTTCCATTAATGTCAACACAGTGTTAAAATCAACTTGCAGAGATTTTTTTAGACTGCTGCTCGTCATTCCAGTCAATGTTATAATTTTGTGGTACTTGGTTTGAAGGATGAAGATGAGTATGAGCTGATCGACAGAAGAAAAAACTATTTTGAGAATCGATCTTTAAATAATGAATCAAGCAAAAGTTTTGGTTCCAGCTTTGGTTGTGGACTGTTGGTGAGACAAAGGTGTCACTTTCAGCTTTGGGAAACTCTCATGGACATTTTGTCATCATTAGGCAGGGCTTCATTACATGTGGTAATGATGGATTAACAGGATTTTTGAATCAGTGTGATGAAAAACATCAACTGATCTAGAATTGGCCCAATCGAGTGGCTTAGTTAATGCCATCACAATTTTCTAACGCCCAATGATTCAGTCATCATTTTGTCTTCAGCTTTCTCATACTGTCCAACCAACAGTCCAAAACTGATCAGCAGTGACTTATTTCCCCCAATGATCATAAGAGAATCTAGAGTTTTTATCATTTAACCCATTGCTATTATTTGTTAAAAAAGAAGACCATATCATTGCCATATAAATTAAACATATTTGTACTGAACGAAAAATTAAATACAACTTTTGTTCTTGATCCCATTTTTCACAGGTTTAAGTTAAAGATCTAAGACTTTTTTTATGCGCTCAAAACTGTGGTGGGGAAAAGGCCTAGAAATACTTGACCCTTAAGGTCAAGTTAGAAGCACAACATATTTATTAAAACTGAGCAACCCTGAATGGTCTCACTCTGGGGAAAAGTCTTCGAGCAGAGTGACCTGGCAAACATTGTGATGGAGAAACATTGCAATGGGGAAATAGATGTCGTTGGCAGAACAAAGTGTGGTAGAATGCCAAGTACGATGAAGATATGCGCAAGTTCTGGATTCGGCAGGAAATCACACCCACGCCCACACACACACAAATGGAAAGTTAGGTATGGTGTTTATCTGAGGAGGAGTATAAAAATGATCGGTGAACTGCTCGACGAGGCTGTCTCATTGCTGCGATATGTGAAATCTGTATGTGTGTCTGGAATAAAATCCCATAAAGGCTGCAAGATTGATCCTTTGTCATAAGACGACTCCTACAATACGTATATTTCCGTCAAAATTTGGCCCATCTCCTTTTTAAAGATAATTCCCTCACCTGACAGGTGCGGCACAAGATGCTACTTAAACAGCATCATTACCACACAGGTGTGCCTCGAGATGGTCACAATCAGGCTGGTTGAATGTGCTACCAACTCACAGAAATGACAATGGAAACAGCTTATGGTAGTGAAATGATCATTGAGTTCAGGGGCAACAGCTCTGGTGGACACTACTGCAGTCAGCCTTAGGGACATCTGTAGCACCAAAATCTGAAATATCTATCAAGTGCATAAAAACCAGTCTGAGATCTTTGGCTCAAACCTGTAAAAAATAGGAGCACAAACAAAAGTGTTGCTTTTAAAAAAAATTTTGTTGTAGTTTAGCTTCATCAAGTGAGTGAAACAATGCAAGACACAGAAGTGTTTGTCATGTCTGTGTTGTACCACAAGGTGTCCCCACTGGCTTACTTTTCCCTTGGTGACGCTCATCATCTCCATTTATCATTACAGATTTAACATGTGTTCGGACGTTGCAAGATTACCTACTTTATCTCTTTTTGAGTTTTTGCACCTCAGTTTCTCTTAGTTTTTAGTTTTGTTTCTTGTTTCAACCATTGTCTGAAGAAAATTGATTGTTTAATTGAATTTTATTTTAAACATAAAACAAAAAAACAACAATAAAATTAAATGAACAATAAACCCATATACAGACTTACTTAATGAATAAATTCTCTTGGACAACACAAATTAAAGCTTACATGTTTGAACAGCAGTAGGAGGAAGTATACACTTATTTAATCCTTCTCCAGTACTCAGTAATTCTTTTGATGAGTCACTCAAACCAGTTTTACGGTTTCGGTCAAAAAAAACCCAAAATTAACTGAAGCAATATTGTGTATTTACAAAACCAACTGAAATAAAGTAAAAATAGACAGGAAATGTCTTAGGGTTTAGTTTTTGTCAATTTGTTTAAATTGTCTGGGGCAAGATTTCTACTAATACAGAAACTAATAAAAACTAGACTTAAACGTTACATTTTTAAGCAATAAAAACTAAACTGAAACCAAAAAGCCACTCTGAAAACTAACTGGTACATAACTGAATAAAATCAAAAATTTAAAATGAAATGAAATACAAAACTCCTGGAACAAACACACTTCTTTACTTCAAGGAAAATAAATCAACTTTGTTCATATATCAAATCAATAAATTCTTCTACCGGACTCAATCATGTGTAGCTTTTCATCTACGTATTTACTGTACACACAGCAACAGTATGGTATTCATGCTTGCTGTCCTATCGATTAAAAAACTTAACTCTACTCTTCTGAATACTCTGACAATGTGAGAATGAACACGTAATCAACTAGTCAGCTGTGATTAACAGAAGAACACTTGCAGTGCTGCTCAGTGAAGCCCTAACAAACAAACAGGGCAGAAAATATGACAGCAACAATGCAAATATGGAAATTTAGCACAACTATATACACCAAACAAAAGGTCACATTTTCCTGTGGATGAATGTTCATTTTGAGCTGAGTCAACCTTTATCTAATTTGCAAAAGCCCCCTCTGTTTGCTGATCTAAAAAACTGTTGTTTGGAGGGAAACCCCCCGCATCAACTCATGCCTGCGTGACTACGCAAAATTCAGCTGTAGATCCAAAATAGCAAACACCGAGTCCAGCGTAGAGAGGCTCAGTGAATGTGGTCTGGACTTTGTGGATTGGTGTGATAGTTTCAGAGACGCTGTAGAAGGACAGAATACCTGCCTTGTAATCTAGAAACACTCCTACTCTGGAGGACAGAGGTTTTGAGATGGTAGTTTTGCTACCGTTATGTTTGAAATCGTAAGTCATATGCATACTTTTCTTCACACAGTCTAATGTCCAAGACTTGTCATTTTCTCCAAACCTACTTTCATCTCCTGTTCTGGCAATGGTCTTGTATGCGACTGCTACTGAAACTCCTAAACCACTCCACTCCACTTCCCAGTACTGACGTCCACCCGTCAGACTTTTTTTACACAGAACCTGAGACCTGCTCATAAATCTGTCTTGATGAATGGGATATGACTGTTCATCTCTCACCAGTGTTGCTTTTCGGTTCTCTTTAGATAAAACCAGTTGCATGCTTGCGGTGTTTGGATCAAGTTCGAACCGATTCTTGTGACCTGCATATTGTGATAATTCAGCTCTCGTCTGGGGATTTTGAGGAAGTAAAACATCCACTTCAGTTACTGTCTTTGAGATCTTGTTCCATTCCTTGTTACAAGTGTCCTTTAGTTTTTTTCCGGCTTCTGACACAGCTGTAGTCACATCTTCAAAGTGTCGCACAGGATGGATTTTGATGCTGGGTGACTCCTTAAAGTTGGTAAGGTTTGGCAGTGAGGGGTAGCTCCGCAGAAACTGGGTGTAATTCTCTGTTTGTACGAGCTTCTGCAGCTGATCGCATCCTTGCCTCAGATCAGTGATCTCCTGCTGCAGCTTCTCCTGAAGCTCTTTGACCCGACTGACTTCACTTTTCTGCCGGGATCTGATCCGTTGCTTCATATCTGTCCTTTTTTTCTCAATAAGTTGAACTAGCTCTGTGGACATCTTCTCACTGTCCCTCACTGCTTTATCAGCAGAGCGGTTGATAGCCTCCAGCTCCTGCTGAAGCACCGTCACATCTTTCTCTCTGTTCTGGATTCTCGGAGGGATGTGTTGCCATCTCACGCTGAGCTGTTGCTGCTTTTTCCTCATTTCTGCTGCAGCTGAGACTGTGTCGTGGCCTTTATGTTCATCCAAGGAGCACAGATAACAGATACACTGCTGATCAGTGCGGCAGAAAATCTTAATCACCTCATTGTGACGAGTACAGATGTTCTCCTGAAGCTCCTTCGAGGGGTCGAGCAGCTTGTGTTTCTTTAATGGAACAACTTCATAGTGAGGCTGGAGGTGCTGCTCACAGTAAGACACCAGACACTGCAGACAGGACTTCACAGCTTTCCGCTTTCTCCCAGTGCAGAAATCACAGGCCACATCTTCAGGTCTGGCAGAGTGATCAGCTGGAGCAGCTTGGAGTCCTGTCGTCTTCTGTTCCTCCACTAAATCTGCTAACATGGTGTTTTTCACCAGAGCAGGCCTCGGTACAAAGGTCCGTCTGCACTGAGGACAGCTGTGGGTTTGCCTTTGATCCTCTTTATCCCAGTGGCTTTTAATACAGCTCATACAGTAGTTGTGTCCACAGGGAATAGTCACCGGATCCTTCAGTAGATCCAGACAGATCGAACAGCAGAGAGCAGAGAGTTTTCTCGGGCTAATCTGATCTCCTTGCTGTGCCATTTTACTTCTCACTGATAATGAATATTGTGGAGCTTTTGAACAAAGAGGGAGTGGTTTATTGCTTCATTCCTGAAAGAGGAGTGCTTAGAAACAACCTGTTTGTGTTCATCCCCTAAAGGATGAACACAAACAGGTTGTTGAGCGTTTAATTAATTGCTGAGAAGCAGTTTGAACTTTAGTTGTAATCCAGTTTCCTACATGAAGATCAGAGATACAAACTGAACAAGACAACCAAAATATTAAGTGCTCTAAACTGACCCTACCTGCAAAGATAATAATAAACATGCCTTGCTTGTTTTGGAAGTCCACAGCTGTCTTCTGTGTCCTGCTGACCAGATCAGTTGGTTTTACAAACCTTTATTTTATTTTTTGTAATTAGTATTCACTACCCACAGCTCCTTTCTCAGTTTTTGCTTTCTTTTGAAATAAGATCTTTCCATGAAGTGACTCTTCCAAGTTTTTTTTGCACATCATCATTCTTATGAACAATCACAAACATGTTTGGGCAATCAAAATAATTAAGACCTGACTTGACTTCATGAAACAAAGTTGTTATGGTATTTCACAACACACACTTGGCCTCAGGGCATGATGAAAAACCATTGTTGTAATGAACAGTGACTGAGCAATCCGAGGAGTGGTTTCTATTCAGTATTTTTAGGTCATCACAGAAGTCAACATTGCCCGGTTACCTGAACCAGTGGGATTTTCCTCTTGGGTTATTAGACTTTTGCAAAAAACATTGTGACGTTGGCCCTAAAAGGGTCTATAAGATGTCTCGGGTTTCGAGTAGCAATATCTCTGCCTCCCTTGTTGATAGGAGCTTAAATTCTGTCTGCATTTCAGTTGGGGTCAATGCATAATGTTTGTCTAGTTCTGCTATTGACTATAGTAGCTCTTGTTTTTTTCTCTCTTTATTTGTTAATAATTAAGCGGACAAGAGTTAAGCGGGATTTATACTTATGACGCTATGCCGTAGCCTACGCACGCTGCCTACACTGTTGTGAGCATTTATACTTGTGCGGTGGTGTGTCTGTGTCACTCTGCAGTTACACCTCCATAACACTAGTTGGCAGCGGGGTTTCTGTGAAGTGTTGTAAAGTTTAGTTGATTCAAACACACATTAAACACACATTAAACATGACTTAATGGAGACAATTTCAAACACAAGTACACAAATCAGCTTCACTTTAACTCGCAGCATTCACGTGTCTTTATCTGGACACATTTTCCCCACAAATACAACATGCTAATGTTTTTAGCACAAGCCTATGGCATTTTACATTGAATAAATTAGCCTAGCAGCTAGCAGACTTTTCCTCTTCTCATATGAAGCCAGGGACAACAGCAACATTTAACAAAGGTAATGTTACAAAATCCGGCTCCATTACAACTCACAAGTTTCACTGACAAAACAACTGTCTGATAATAAACATGTTTTCCAAACAAATACAACATGCTAGCTTTATTAGCACAAGCCTATAGCATTTTACATTGTATAAATTAGCCTAGCATTGAGCGAGGATTTCCTCTGCTCATATGAAGCCAGGATAAATCACACACAAGACTTAAAATGCTATTTTGGGGAGGCTTTATTGTCTTTAACAATTTATTGTTTCTTATGTTCAAAATTAAAGTAAATTAAAGCTTTGTTTCCACTGAGGAAAATGGTTTCAGCTGACAAAAATAGACAGGTCTACTTTGCCAAAATGTTACATTTATGGGGAGTTGCATGTCAGCCTACGGTGTAGGCTACGACGTAGGCTCTACGTTGATGCAGAGCCTACGCTGTAGGTACGGTGTCGATTCCACGCAGAAGTAAAAATTCTGCCTAAGTTTCTTGAGGCTGCTAGACATTTAACTAAAACCAAGAAAAGAGATCACATTACTCCACATTTAGCATCTCTGCATATGTTGACTGTTTCTTTTTAAGATCAGTTTTAAACTTGATGATGGGAGGAAAAATGACGGGGAGGCTTCACACTTTACAGAGCTGCGTTCAGTAAAGACAAAATAAAAACACCCTCATCTTCTTAGGCTTTTAATTATGAACAAACACAGTAGTCAAAAACAGAAGTATTTTTTAAACTTAAAAACAACAATAACTCCTGACAAAGTGCTATTAGTGAACGTTACCTCTCACCTTACAGTAACTGTGTAGGTGTTTTGGTCCCTGCCTAATTAGCTCCTGATCTGCAGGGTGAGTTTTGTGCTTTAAGCTGTTTGGATGCATACCCTGGTCCTTGTTTGCTGGTGTGGGTGTAGCCTGTAGGGGATGGCAGGGGGGGAGCGGGGGCAACGGGGCCTGGCAGGGGGGCAGGACGTGGCCCCCTTTACGAGACAGGGCGCCAATTTCTCTCCTGAGGGCCTCAGCCTGCTGTGATTGTGTTTTCACCAGCTCCTGGAGCCTCCGAATCTCCTCCTGGTCCACACGTCTTCTGTAATCCTGGAACTGTCTGCCCTGGATACACAAACAGATATCTATAAAGGTATGCAGTATACAGGTGGACAGGCACAAACAACTCACACATATATGACAGACATTTCAATAGTCGAGAATACAACTCCACTCAGTTGTGTGCACCATAGACTTAATAAAATCATAGACATAGCCATCATGACAGCACCCACTGGTTTGAAGCTTTACATTTTGGCTGAACATCCGATTCCTTAGATAGTTTTTTACCACAACCAATCGCTGAACAAGACTTTTTGCGCAACCAAAATGTTACAATTAAAATGAACTGAAAAAAACAACAACCCTGAAATAGTAACAGCTTCTGCTACGCCCATGCTTGGTGAATCCAGGGTAACGCCATGGTTATGTCAAAGATATTCTATACAAGCTTTGCCAATAGTACGAGATGGCACACACTTCCGATTTCCTAAGTGACTGTGGTCATCGCTCCCCTGCATATCTCCACCTCGTTTGGAAGTGTACTAAATGTCGTGTGGATGATGAAATCAGACTACAGTAGAAACTACAGTACAAATTTAATGTTCTTTCTTTATTTTGCCGCTTGACTTTATCTGCTAGTTTAATGTGTGTTTAATGTGTGTTTCTAAAACAGAAATGTCTCGAACAAAGTTAATTTTCTCCTTATTTGTGTGTCTGAAAAGCGCCATTACAGTGTCAGAATGTTTAGAAAAGTTGGGACCTGTGAAAAATGGGTCCAGTATTTACTTCAGTGACAATGGGGCGAAGGAGAGTCATCATCTCTACTCACTTTCACTTCTCTTATTGGAATGAATGGACTCAGGGCTGGTGCTAGTCCGTGAAGTGCCAAAACCCATATGACAAATACAGGAGATGGATCTAAAGTGGGCTGTCTCGGTTTATCATCAGCAATGACAATGATTCCAACATGATTCCAATGAATAACATCTAGTGAGAGACACGCAGTCTTCACTTAGACTTTACTTACACAGAGGGGTACAGAGGACTGATGGAGAACTTCGAAACACGGTGCAACAACAAACACCTGAAGCTCAATGTCAGCAAAACCAGTGAGCTTGTGGTGGACTACCAGAGGAACTGACAATGACAGACAATGCTTCAAATATCAATGTTGCCGCTTTCACTCATCTTCAACCCGGTGGCACAGAAGATCTGTATAATCAGCACAGTTTAAGGGTGGACACCCAAAATTAGTGTCACCAGTTCAGTATCTGACCACATGCCTCCCCTCCTGTTCCTGAGTTACGGTGTTGAATAATGTCCAGAGGAGTGTTTTTGCAGAACATTATGATGTCACAGTTAAGTTGCCCTTTGGGACATAACATGTCATCACTTCATCATTTTATCCTATCAGATATTATGTAAAATTCTGTCATAATTATTGTATGAATTCTTAAGTTATGACCAAAAATAAGGTCTCAGTGATCTCTGACCACCATGTGGCAAATGTGAAGAAATTTCCTCCAGGCAGAGACGGAGATGTCTCCAGCCATGGCTCTCAAGTGGCAGATGCATAAGTGAAACATCATTATTTTGTATTACAGATTTGTGGATCCCAGCTTTAATCAATAAGATATGAAAATTAATTTAGAGCACAGAAATTACCACTTTCTTCTGCCGTGCGTTGAGTTTATGCTCCAGCTCTTTGTTCTGGTCGTAGAGGCTCTGCATGCACCGCAGATGCTCTGTGTTACACCTGGTCCTCTCCATCAGAACCTCACGTGCTTCTTCTACCTTCGCCTGAATATTACACACACACACGCACAAAAACAGTCCAGAAAAAGATCAGTAAACTCACTCTGATCTAAGTTGTTTTGGAAAAATAACATGTCAAGTGTGAGGTCACACAAAAACAGGTCAGCGTACATCCCACTCTTTGATTTCCTTGGCGTATGCAGCTTCTCTGAGGAGTTTTTCCTGCTTGAGCTCTTCCAGCACCCTGTTCCCCGACAGCGTCTGCAGAGCCTCCACATCCACCAGCCGCCCGAACTTCATCATCATCAGCTGGTTGCACTGCTTCTCCAGCACTACACCAACACACATCAACACACAGATCAGTTTCTAAGAATGTGACTTTCTTGCACTGGCAGTAATCGAGGCGACACACAAACTTTACCAAACACAAATCTGGATTTTTTTTTCATCTGTGTCTTTACTTTGACTTGTTTGTGTTCATGTAGCATCTGATCTTCACACATCGTATCTAACATATCATCAGAGGTTTCAGGTTAGGCTGAATGGGAGCCCAGGCGTTTGCCTGTGTGGGTCTCACCCTGGATGTTGGCCTCCAAGTCCTTGCGGTCGTGGAGGAGCCTGACGTGCTGCTGGCGGGCCTGACAGTACAGCTCTTTCTGCTGGCTCTTCTCCACCTGCAACTGCTTGATGCGCTCCTGCAGCCTGTTAAACTCTGTCATGTCAAGCACTAATGCTTGGCTCAGGTCAGACGGCACTGAACCGTTAGTGACAAGCTCAATCTGTTGATGACAGAGGAGGTGGAGGGAAGAGGAGAGTAATTGCAGGAGATGAGAAGATGGAGAATTTTAATGAGTGGAGACAGAATTCTTTGGGATTAATAAACTTAAAGCCTGTGTTTTATCAAAGGGACACAAGCAGAGAATGTCTACAGAAGTCTCGGTCCACCAATCCATCCATCCATTTTCAACTGCTTACCCGAAGCAGAGCAAAGCACCCCAGACATCCCTCTCCCCAGCAACACTTTCCAGCTCCTCCTGAGGAACCCTGAGGTGTTCCCAGACCAGATGTGCTCTGGGTCTGCCCCGGGGCCTCCTACCAGTGGAATGTGCTTTGAACACCTCTAACAGGAGGCACCCAGAAGGCATCCTGATCAGATGCCCTGAACCACCTCAACAAACCCTTTTCAACACAAAGGAGCAGTGGCTCTACTCCGGGCTCCCTCTGGATGTCCAAGCTCCTCACCCTATCTCTAAGGCTGAGCCCAGCCACCCCACGGAGGAAACTCATTTTGGCTGCTTGTATCTGCGACCTCATACTTTCGGTCACTACCCAGAGCTCATGACCATAGGTGAGGGTTGGGATGTAATCAAATTCAAAGTTCATTTTTCATTTCTGTGCACATTAAATTTTAAAAAAAGAAAAGTAGGTCTCTGAATCCATAAAGATCATGAGATGAAATCTGAAATTGACTTTTCATTTTCAAATTGAAGAAGAAACAAAACTAAAACTTAAAATATATCTGTAACAGGGCTTTACCAATCAATGGAAAAATAATGGGCATTAATTTTGATAGTTAATTAATAATTTAAGCAGGGTGTCTACAGATATGAGTTACTTAAATTTAATGCTTTTAAACTTTTAGGATAATTTTTAAATTAAGACAAAAAATACCCAATGCACAGGAACACCACCAGTGAAACAATGACTGAAAGGCAGTTGGCAGAGCCAAATGCACAGCACTGTGAGAGCTTTTTAACATTCCTGATGACGTGGAGGATAATACCACCAAGCTAAATATTGTTTGATTTCACATTGAGGTTTTACTTGTTCGTACTGCACTGCCAACCGTCTTCCGAGGTTCCAAAAAATATCAAACAAAATTACCTGGTGGAGTCTGAGAGGAACCACCACATCCAGTTCATTCATTTTCTGCTGTTTCTCCCTGTTGATCAACTCCAAGTCTTCCTCTGCTGCCTTCCGACTGCTCTGCACTGATTTCTCCTGCAGAGCCAAGCAAAAAAAAAAAGACACACACACACGCACACACACAGGATCAGGATGTGAGTAACAAAAAGACAGCATGGTAATAGATAGTGACATAAAGATAAAAAGCAGAGTATGACCTTCTTGACGAGGGTGTCGCACTCCTTCTTCAGAGCTTCAGCACTCTTCTTCTCCTCCGCCAGCAGTTCCTCCAGGTCCAGTCGATGCTCCCGCAGCTGCAGTGTGTTCTCAAACAACTCTGGCTCACAGCCTGAGACACACATACACAGAGAAGTTAAAGCCTGTTGAAGCACAATGAAGCACTGCAAAATGCCTCATATCCAGTCTGGTCCAAATTATAGTCCAGTCCAGTCACCAGAGGAAAATGTTGGAATTGTATATTTCTGCAAACCACCATCATTTTGTTACATTTCTACGTTTCATACATATCATATCTATGTTTCTAAAGTGACATAGTTCTGATGACGTGTATATGGGTGATTTCATCATCTGGAGGTGGAGGGATGTAGGATAGTGTGAGACTTGGGCGAGACAGCTGCTAAGCTGCAGACCACTGTTCAAGACCAATTATTAAGCAAGACATCGCTGCGTTTCCAACCATCTTGTGCCACCAAAGCCGGGCATTTTTAAGAAGTATTTCACTGCTGGAAAGATGGCCTTTTCATAAAACTGGGTTATCTAAGCAGAAGGAAGATGTGCATATTTTGAATTAAGTTCTTAAATTAAATGCTTTGACACATCATGTGGGACTCTACCACAGCACAGCCAAAAATTAAAAGTTCACACTTTACTGTGAAGGGATTGAATATATCTTCCACCATAGCGCTGACCTGGAGGGCAAACGCTGTCATCCAGGCCATCTCCTCCATCCTCTGTGCTGCTGTCAGAATCATCATCCCAGTCATCGTCGTCAACAGAGTCCTCATCACTGTCCTCCTCATCCTCTGCAAACACATTTTTGGATCATCAAGGGCACGTGAGCAAATTGATACACGCACACAGTATCACACAATCACTCTGGTCACATTTTACTCTTGTGTTTCTTCCTCTCACTTTTATTTCTAGTCTGCTCCTTCTTCACACGTTTGATCTTCTTTTTGAAGACTTTGGTCAGAAACTCTTCAAACTTGTTTTCTTCGCCCAGCGAGGTCTGGAAGGTGGCAGTCAGAGCCTTCTCTCTCTCCTGCAGCCTGGCGATGTCTCCCTGCTTCAGTTCCAGCTGTTCATTATACTCCTCCAGCTTAGACTGTCAGGAGGGAGAGGGGAGGATAGAACAGGGACATGAGGATCTGTCAGTGGTGATCTGAGGAAGGAAAACACCTGCGCTGATACACAAACGGTGTTACCGTGCCTATATGGCAGCAGCTTCAGAGCTCCATACGTGTCTACACAGGATGTGTTCAGGTGCAGGATTGAGTCTAGGTCACCCACATTGCCCAGGAAAATAGACTTCAAGTGTAAAATGTTCTTTGGGGCAGGTTTAATTGGACTGATTATGACTGAAGCACATCTGCACACACAGTGGTGCAGTGGTTATCATTATCGCCTCACACCAAGAGGGTTCCTGGTTCAAACTGTGGGTGGGAGTGCCCTTCTGTGCGGAGTTTGTATGTTCTATGTATGTCCCCGTGTCAGCGTGGGTTTTCTCCGAGTGCTTCAGCTTCCTCCCACAGTCCAAAGACATGCAGGGTAATTGGTGACTCTAAATTGTCCGTAGGTGTGAATGTGAGCGTGAATGGTTGTCTGTCTCTATGTGTCAGCCCTGTGATAGTCCGGCGACCTGTCCAGGGTGTACCCCGCCTCTCACCCAGTGTCAGCTGGGCTAGAGTCCAGCATCCTCACGACCCCTAACAGGATAAGTGGCTACAGAAAATGAATGTTCTATTAGAGGCAACAGAGAGGGGCTACTGAAAAATGCAGCTGAAATGCTTCCTGTGTAGACATGCAGCTGTTGAAATGCAATATTACATTATGTTTGGCCCTTTGAATAGATTGCTACAGGATCTAAAAATAAAAAGATCATGCACATGAACCAGTCCACAGATGCATAAACTCTCTCCCACCGTGATGCTGTTCTCCTCCTTGATGCATCCATTGAGCTTCTCCTGGAGGCTGTCCTCCCGCCTTTCAAACTCCTTGAGGAGCAGCAGCTCCTGGTACAACGTCAGCTGATGGAGGTCGGCCATCTTCAGCTGCCAGTCCAGACGCAGCTTCTGGTGACGCAGCAGCAGGAGCTCCGCGTCAAACTGAAGTACTGAACTCTCAATCTGAGGATCAAAATATACATGGATTACATTACAATATTACACACCATCAGTCTGAGACAATCAGTCGATTATATAAGATATTACACATTTAAACTAATGTCGTGGCCCTTTATTTGATCAGTCATCATTTATTAAAAACACAGACCTGCTCCAGCAGAGAGTTCTGCTCATACAGCAGTCTGATCTCCTCCTCCCTCCGGAGCTCCTCCTCCAGGTCGCTCAGCTCTGCTCCGTCTTCCACTGGTATCTCTTCTTCTTCTCTGATTACAGATGAAGCTGACAGGCTAGAAGTTCCTTCTTCTCCTCTCTCCTCCTCTGCTCCTTTCTCTTTCCCTTCCTCTTCTTCCATCTCTTTCTCCAGTTGCTCCAATATGGATGTGACTCCCTCCTGCTCCTCCTGCTCCATGCTCTGAAACCTGTTTGAAGATGAATATGTATATGTGGGTCAAAGTCCAGTGATCACTTATACCCCATTGCTGTGTCTTCAGAAGCTGTGGCTTAATTCAGTTTACTCTGAACATGGTTGATGTGTCCTGTTGAAATCCATTTAACTCGTGTTTAACTTCCTGCTGCAGCAGTCATAAGTGAATAATTTTCACATCTATCGTCTGAGTCTAGACTTGGTGTTGGATCAAACTACAACCTGGTTCCCATACCTCTGTTCCCTTAGAAGCCGATATCGCTCCAGGGTGGCACGGCTGTACTGCAGCCTCTTCTCTGGAGTCTCCTCTGGTAGTATGATGGGCAAGGCGGGTGGAGGGCGGTGGAGATGGGCTGCCAGATGCTGCTGAATCTTCTGGACCTGCTGAGCCTGAGCATGCAACTGAGACACCAGGTGAACCTTGGAGTCCCGCAATGCCACAATCTGTCTATTCATCTCCATCTGCTTCTCGCGGATCTGGTGGGATGAACGGAGTCATGAAATAAATCTGCTATGTATGCAACTTATGTTCTTTCCACTAATCATTCATCCACTGATTGCTATTATTAGTCTGTTAATGACTTCTGTGAGAAACTCGTGCCTTGAATGAGCTACGATATGTGTGTGTTTGTGCGTACATTTTTCTCCAGGCCTATCAGCTCTGCTCTCTTGCTCTCAGTGTTCATCCTCAGATGTTTCGGCACAGTGAAGTCTTTAGCTGACTTCAGTTTTAAGTCTCCAAAGTTCTCTTTGGCTTCACGGATGGCCTCCACATCCTGCGGATCGTCGTAGTTCTCATTTGGTTTCTCTGCGTAACTGAGAGTCCAACAATCCATCACAGCTTTGCATTAGCATTGCAATAGTTACAGTAGTGCCCCACTGTCCCCCAGTAGATTAGCCTGGCACTGCATTTTTTAAAATTGGAATTTTAAGAATGAAGGAAACACCATGACCATAAATCAAAAACAGAAGCCATCTAATTTAAGCCCAAAGGACTGGGGTGATATTGTCAGACATGACACTCACAGTTGGGCCCATTCCTGCTTCCTCTTCTCTATCCTGGCTCGAGCTTGTTCAGCCTTCTCTGCCTCCTTTTGGAGCCTCTCGACCTGCCGATCTGCCAGCTTTATCCCGGATGGACGAGCTGCCGGGTGGTGCCGCACCTCCTCCTCTGGAGAACACACACAGGTGATAGGTCACACAAGTCTTTGGCAGGTGTGGCAAACACACAAACACTTTCGCACCTTCTATTTTGCTGCCGTCTTTTACGGGTTCAGCTCTGGATTTTCTGCGTTCTGTTGCAGCTGCTCCGTCCCCGTCAGGCCAGCTGGGTCTCCTCTGATGTGTGAGTTGGGATGAAGGTTTGGTGAGTGCTGGCAGAGGGTAGGTGGAGACTCTGTGGTCGGTGCAGATGGCGACCACAGTGACCACATTGGCCTCCAGTGAGTCCTTAAACCTGAATACAAACACAAGAGGTGAGTGCTTCCTTCTCGAGGTTGGGTGTCTTTACCTCCTAACCAATGCTACATTCTTTCACCAACTCAGAAAAGAAGTTCATCCATATTCCTGCTGATAAGCAGACAGAAACAAAAACATAACCTATGTTATTATTATAAGATAGATGACTATGTGTATTTGTGTTTTGTCAGTACCAGTCCTGTAGTTTGCTGAGTGCTATGCTGCAGCGCTCCTCCTCCCACGCCATGTGCTGTCTGACCTCCCTAACTCGCTGGGCCTTTATCCTCTCTGCCTGCTCACTGAAACGCTGGTCCAGCTGCAGCTCCTACACAAAAAAACCCCACACAATATTGAGCACATTGTCGTTTTCTATAATCTGATCTTAATTATAGTGCATGTGTTGAAGGAGCTGATGAGACTGAAACACAAACCAGTACTTTACCCTACATTTTAAAGGTTTCATTTGTGAGGACCAGCTTTTATCATGCACTGAGAGGTTACCCCAATCAGCTGCAAAGGTGACCACATCAAGCGTCAAATCAGATGACAGTGGAGAGTGGGTCTGTACCGCAGCTTTCAAGCGAACATGCTCCGGCAGACTCTGGTTGGCATTCAGCAGCCGTTTAAACTTCTTCTGAAGCTCGGCCAGCTTCTTCCGCTTTGCTGCAATCTTTAGCTCAGCCTCCCGATGCAGATGGTCCTTCTCCAGCTTCTGCTTAGCTGTCTCTATGCTGGAAGGAGTTGGGGGGGTTAGATAAGACTTTCATGATTTTCAATAGCGTTTTCTATTGTACAAATATTTTTCAGCGATAAAGACAGAGAAAGGCACAAGACAACATGAGAGTGAGAGAAAGAGAGCCGGACCAGATTATCCCTAAACAGATTATTCACGCCCACCTGTAAGCTGCTGGGTCTTCAATGTCCTGGGATAACACCTCATCCTCAAGACCCACCTGCTCAAAGAACATAATTATGAACAAGATGATATTACCTTTTCATACAACCATCCATTTGGCCAACCTGCACCATACCATCCATAAAATGTTTATTGCCCCCCAAAAATTCTGAACCGATAACAACAATAATCATCTTAAAATCTGTACAACATAGGCTAATCAATCTGGATTCAAAACAAAGACTTAAGCAAAGAACACTACGTGTCTACAGCCATGCTAGCGACTCTGTGAGGTTGTACGAAGGCACACCAGTGCTTTGAGCTAAATGCTAATTTCAACATGCTTACATGCTCACAGTGCCAGTGGTAACATCCTCATGTCCCTTGTTCATTCCAGTGGACATAACTTTTCTACGATGTCTAGATTTATGATTGCTGTCATCTGACTGCACCCAAATACAACTTACTTGATCATAGGGGTAACTCAAATGCTTTAAAGCTTTGATTGTTACCATGTTAATCAAGGTAAAAATCAGTATTTGAATGCTCTATTTTAAGGACATTTAAACTCAATGATAGTTTTGTGAATCCAACTCGCTCTTATTTTATGTCAGTCACCAGCTCTCCAGCATTACTGAAACTGGGACACTTTGACTGCACTTGATAGGCTTATAGATACGTTAGCAAGATGTTGACAAAGTCAAGCGTCTGGAATGGTTTCAAAATCTGGAAAGTTGAACTCCAATAGTTGCCAGATATGTTACAAATGAACAAGGAGTTTGTTAAACTGTGAGTAACAGCTTAGCTGTCTTGCAAAGTCTTCTTTGTCTAGCTATTATGGCTAATGTGCGTCCATTGGAATGGACGAGGATCTGAATGTCACCCAAAAATAAACAGAGAAATATTGTTCAGATCTGATTTTCTATCAATACAGTCAGCTTATAATGCATCCTGTTGATTATGTACACAGAATATTCATCTCAGGAGGTCTTCAACACACTGTTTTCTGGAGATACTTAAGAATATTGAGGATATTTTGAATCAAGATGGCAACGGAATACAAAATATATAGGCTATGCAATGACTTTTAAAGCATTTCTTTATTTAATATTCAATGAAATTAGGGGGCAGCACAGTGCTGTGGTGGTTAGCACTCTCGCCTCACAGCAAGAGGGCTGCTGGTTCGATCCTGGGTGTGGGAGCCCTTCTGTGCGGAGTCTGCATGTTCTCCCCGTGTCAGCGTGGGTTCTCTCCGGGCACTCCGGCTTCCTCCCACAGTCCAAAGACATGCAGATTGGGGACTAGGTTAATTGATAACTCTAAATTGTCCGTAGGTGTGAATGTGAGCGTGAATGGTTGTTTGTCTCTATGTGTCAGCCCTGCGATAGTCTGGCGACCTGTCCAGGGTGTACCCTGCCTCTCGCCCAGTGTCAGCTGGGATAGGCTCCAGCTGCCGCGACCCTCAAGAGGATGAAGCAGTCAGAAGATGAAGAAGATGAAGATGAAATTAGTTAGCCATTCATGAAAAAAATAAATGCATGGGTTTTGCTGAATAAAGCTTTGTTAAAACCATTTATTGTGATTGTGTTACTGATTGTGTTACTCCGTCGACTGGAGCTGACAGAAAAAAAAAAAAAGAATGGTTGATGAGTGCATTTTTACATGATTGGGTTCTGAACAGGTCAGTTCAACATTAGCATACAAATATTTGCTGACTGGCATTAAACACAGAGAACAGCTCAGGCTGATGGACTTTGTCATCCACAGAACCACACTGTATAAAGTGTATAAAGTTAAAATTTGGACTGACCCTGGGTGACGGAATCTTGGCCCTTCTTTTCTGCAGGCCTTTCTGTAGCTCCTCTGGAGGAAGCACGCTGAAGGAAAAGACGTTCCCGTCATCTCCGGCTGTCAGCACAAAGAGGTCGTCATGGCTACAGCAGATGTGCCGCAAGTGTCCGTACTGGTTGTCGTGCACACTGAGAGCCCAGTAGGCCTGCATGGAGGTGAGGCTGTGGTCGCCTGGCTGCAGAGGGTAAACCCTGATGAAACCTGAGTGCATACCGCAGAGCAGCAGCTGCCTGTCGGAGCTAGGAAACACCAAAACAACAAAAAGGAAGGAAACTTCATGCAGGTAATATTACTGTGGTTCCAAATGTGAAGGAGCCTCTAAAGCATCCCCCGGCCTGAGGAAAAAAAGAAAAGCTGTTGGTTCAGCACCAAGAGCAGCATTTTCAAATTACATTCAGTCATTTGATCTCTTTATCATATGAGAATACTGATTAGTAAGTCTGCCCTCCAGCTACCTGAAGGTGACAGAACAAATAGGGTCGTTGTCTGCGTCGCTGACAGGCAGGAAGTCAAAGGGCTCATCCTGTCGCTGGTCTGGATCCTGCTCCTGTTCCTCTGAGAACTTACAGTGATACAAGTAACCTGAGTCAAAGCCCCCCTGCAGGAGAGAGAAAAAGACAATCATTCAATTGAATTGTCTTCTAGGATTATTTTAGCATCATCATTTAACTTCTGGGTACAGTTTGAATATGTTTTGATAATAATTTTGAAACAATACCTGTGTTTTGGTACAATTCTGAAGTGGATTGCAAATATGATTTGGATGAGACAACTAATCCGACCAAGTAGGACTTAGTCTTTAAAAAATAACAACATTTAATACTTATTGTACTAAGGGTGAGGTTCAATGCCCACTGATTGCAGAAGCGATTTCCTATCAGCAGGCAAGAATGAAAGTGCAACCTGCTCTGTCACTGCATTGCATCAGAGTTTACTTCCTGCTCCTGTTTGTGCATGACATTGGTTTGTGTTGTCTTCTTTGATGTCCCTGTAGGACTGTCAGATGTTGGTGTTGGTGCTGTTTGATCGATTTACAAGTTGGCTACTCGTGATAATTTCTGCTGATTGATGCCTATTTTAATTTTCCTGAACATCCTGGTTATTGTTGTCGCATGCTCATAGAGGTATAATTGTGTGTTTGTGTGTACCATGGAGAGCCAGAACTGGCCAGGCTGTGAGTAGAAGCCACAGAAGAGGGGACTTGGATGCTCAGGGATATAGATGTGGGGCAACTCTTCCTCTTCTTCCTCTTCCTCTGGCTCTGGGTACATCTGCATTGAGTCTTTCAGTTTGTCTTCTCGCTCTTTCTTCTTCTTCTCCTTTACGGCTTGGCGTCTTGCGATTTCCTCATCTCTCTGAAATACACAAACACACAAATTAAAACACGAATGTTTGAGTTAGGTTAGATGCTCTTTTAAATGAACTTTAAGACAACAGGAAATAAAGGGAAGAAAAATATTCAAATCACACACAGCCACAGAGCAGACATCAGTACATCCACAGTACAAAAACCCTAACAAACAAGGCAAAGACACAAAGTTCAGACCTTGATACGAGATTTTATGCTCCTGAACCTGAAGAATCTGCTGGGCAGTTCAGGCAGGTGGAAGGTTTTGGTCGGCTTCTGGGCCTCTGGATCAGGACTGTGCACCTCAACCACGTGACCGCTCTGACACAGGATGAGCAGCCTGTTTTCACTCTGGGTAAAATCGTAGAAGAAATCAGTTTAATCAATAACACTCCAGCATGGATATATTTGGGTGCGAGTGGACTCGGAGACCAGACTAACGTGGGAATGAGGTGACCACTCCAGCGCCTGCACCGGCCCGGGAACATGGACAAAGCCGATGGGGTTGTGATTTTCTCCAACAGTGAAGAAGAACACAGTGCTGTCTGAGCTCTGAACGGTAGGGAGGAAGTGAGAAGTCAGAAAGGTGGATGAACAACAACAACAAAAAATTTTGTTGGAAAACCTCTTACCCCCGTGGCTAAGATTTCTCCATTTCGCTCATATGCAACAGCAGTTACAGGGGCATTATGGGGTTTGAAAGCCTGTTTAAGGCGCAGCTTGGCATCTCCTTTAGGTCTGCTCCCGGTGACTAAATGCAGCCTCTGAGGGTTGTACAGCTCCAGTAGCCGGACCACCCCATCGTCAAAGCCAGTCACCAGTAAGCTTCCACTCTGGTTCACCTACAGACAAACACCAGAGCCTCAGAGGTCAGTTTTCTGCCAGTTCACATCATAAGTGAGCTCATGATACATTTTTACACTGACACACTTACCAAAGGTGGAGCCCATCTGAGAGCAGTTCCACCCTGATTGAAGCGACTGGTGGTTAGTTCTCTTTTTGCCAGGAAGTCAAAAACTTTGACTGAACCTGGAGAGCAGGGACACACACAATCATCTGTTATACTGTGTGTGTCAGTGTATTCACAAAGAATGTCTGTGCAGGTGTGGAAATGTATCGCACTCACGGTCTAGAGCTGTCGTGGCCATCAGGTGGGATTTCCTCGACACGTCCAGGCCCTGAATTGGCCCGGCGTGGAACGAGAAGAGGCACTCTGGATCAGGAGTCTGCACACACAGCCGATACATCAACTGTCGTTTCACTGGGTGAGCACACTGTCACTTCATTACAACATGTGATGGTGCAATATGGTTTGCTATATAGGTTTCCATTAGGACTACACAACGTTACCTGTACATCACCATAAACACACGTATTCACCTCAGTAACAATAAATGTAATCATACCTTTCTTCTGTTGGCTCAGCTCCTATTTGTTTGCTCCTAATTTATTACAGACTGTGTCTAAGAAACTCACTGTGTAGGTGAATGAAAGATCCAGTTTCCAGATGGCTCCGCTGGAATCCTACAGGACCACATAATGGGAAGACCTGGTCTGTAATTTTGATCAGGTTTATGCCGGATCATGGATTACAAATGGTTTTAATTAGTGACCTTTGACCTTTCACTTTCTGACCTGAGCAAACCAGATGAATGAGTCAGGCAGGGAGCTCTTCACCATAGAGGAGAGGCAGACGTTGTGTCCTACCACCATCTCATTCATTGGCTCCAGCTCAATCCTACTGCTTTGGCTGTTGCTGTCGGCAGTGTCGATGCTCTCAAAGTCCCAGCCCTGCAGAGGGCAAAGGAGGGGTGGGTGTTATAAAGTTCTACTGATTACAAAGAAACTTATCTCCACTCAGGATGCCAAGAACGGTCAATTAACTCTTGAAATCAAAAACCTAATATGTGACATTACATTCTCCCTTCTTATGTTTCATTTGTAACTGTTAATATCCACATATTTGTCAGTTTGTGCTTTGCGTTTCTGTGCTCTAAGCTTTTGGCATTTTTGCCTGAGTGCTCTGAACTCCTTGAGTTGAAAAAACTTCAACCCAAAGCAGAAAAACAGCCCACGACATCTCTTTTGTCGTCATAATTTTTCCCATTGTCCAATCGATGATTTGAGTTGTGGCAGGTCTTCTGTGGTGGTCATGACAACAAGTGTACAGTTGGTAAACAATAGAGGAGAAACTGGTGGACACCCAGATATATACGGCCCAACAATAGACAGGAGATCAATAGACATCTTAGGACAAACTTGAGAGAAATGTTCTGAAAGTGAAGCGTTTTCAGGTTATGAAGTTATGTTGTTGCAAGATTCTTACCCGGACTGCTCCGTCAGAGCCAATCGTCATCAGCTGCCCATCTTCTAGGGCGAACGGCTTAACCACCCCTGTGTGGCAGCTACGCCCCCCCTTACGGCAAATCTCCACCGTGATGGAGTTCCCATCCCACAGCAGCAAGTTGCCCCAGTCTGAGCCGGACACCACCTGACAGGAGGACACAAAGGGCGAAGATGATCACAAGCAAGTGTTCGTTCGCTTGAGTCTTATAGAGGATTTCTGAAACCTAAATATTTTTGAGGTTGAAATTTTGACCTTCCAAACAACTTCATCACAAAGTGCAATTTTACTTTTTGCGAATGTTAAAGGTATATACAGGATTTTTCTAAAAACAATGTATAAACTCATACAAGAGTCTCTGCTAAGACCCTGTCCTTTGCCTGAATGTAGCTGTGGTTTGGACATTTATGGTTGTGTAGTCCCCAGCCGATAACAGCACGCCGATGAGGTCGGGACTAAGTTTCAAAGTCTCACATTCCCTCAGGCAGAGAAATGATTATTCACTGTAACATGCCAGATTTTATGAGATTACCAAGATCAGTCATTGGACAAAACACAGCTGTGAACTCAAAGTTTTCCTCCGTACATTTCCAGACCTTCCTGACCTGCATACAGACCCAACTTGTCAGAACAGCGGTGCACAGACCTTTCCATCAGGAAGGTCCACGTAGCTCTCAATATCAGTCTCTGCGATTTTCCCAAAATGTCCCATAAGCCCTTGCAATTTAAGACCTGTGAATGTGTTGGCCATTTTCCAGAACCTGGCAGAGAGAAGGCATTTTGACTTTATTTGACAACATAAACATATCAATATCAGTGTGAGGGAATAATAATTCAGCATCTGAGGTCTAAAGCTATTTTAATAGCAGTGATTTAACAGCTTTACAGGGTTTCAGGAGGATTCAGTATGTCCTTTACTTGATGTGTCCAGATCCTGATGATGTGAGCAGTCCCGGGTTGTATGGGGAGAAGGTAACTCGGTAGACTTCCTGAGAAATGGCCTTGCATCTCAGTATCACCTCCTTTTGTCTCCAATCCCACAACGTCAGCATGTAGTCTGGTGCGCTCCCCACACTTGCCAGCAGGCTCCCATCATGGTTAAAATCCACAAAACTGTACGCCCGCTCTGTACCACCTACAAACATGAAGGTCAAAAACATGATCAACTAGAACTACCGCCTTGCCGTTGCATGCCAAGTTGCAGTTACAGTCTACACCGATATCTATCCAGACTCATATGTAGCCAAGACAGTTGACAATGCTTCAAATATGGATGTTGCTGCACAGAAGCTACAGATTCTAAAACAACATGGATGCTTCACGCAGTTTCAAGATGGACACCCAAGATTAGTGTCGCCAGGTGAGTATCAGAACAAATGTCTCCCCTTCTGTTCCTGAGTTATGGTGTTGACTAACGGCCAGAAAAGTGATTTTGCAGAACATTATGATATCACAGTGAAGTTGACCTATGACTTTTTGGATATAATATGTCATCACGTTACCATTTTATTCTAATAGGCCATAAAATGTTGTCATGATTAGCACATGAATGAAGATATGGCCAAAAAAATGTTTAGTGAGGTCACAGTGGACTCTGACCTTTGACCACTGTGGTGGTATTTTTGTTAAACACACTGACTGCAAGGGCAGGGAGGGGGTGAGTTACACATCATCTTTAACTGGTGTAGAAACAATTCTTCAGCAATAAAACAAAGCAGTTCAGACCATCTTATCTTGTTCTGTCCTTGAACATTAAGGAAGGAACTAACAGCATGTAACAGGCTGTTAGTCTACAGGAAGTAGAATGTAGGGTGTCTTATCATTTTCTGATTTGTAATACAAAGTATGTCGGGGCCTGAGAATTTTGATTATACCAATCAAATCTTATCAGTTCAGCACTGAATCCAAGTGGACTTTGGTGCACACAGTTACACATCATCTTTAACTGGTGTAGAAACAGTTCTTCAGCAATAAAACAAAGCAGTTCAGACCATCTTATCTTGTTCTGTCCTTGAACATTAAGGAAGGAACAGGAAGTAGAATGTAGGGTGTCTTATCATTTGCTGATTTGTAATACAAAGTATGTCGGGGCCTGAAAATTTCGATTACACCAATCAAATCTTATCAGTTCATCATTGAATCCAAGTGGACTTTGGTGCCAAATTCCAAGAATTTCCCTCAAGGTGTTCTTGAAATGTCGTGTTCACAAGAATAAGACGGAGACAAAGTCCCAGTGACCTTCTCCTTTGACCTTTGGCCACCAGGACTAGTGAAACCAAGGTTACGTTTGTGCCAAATTTGAAAAATAAAAATCCACAAGGGCATTCTTGAGATATTGCATTCACGAGAATGAGATGAATAGAAGTTCTTGGCCAATTTTACATTTGACCTTTGACTACCAAAGTCTAATCCACTCATCGGTAAGTTCAAGTGAACTTTTGTGCCAAATTTGAAGAAATTCCCTCTGGGTGTTCTTGAAATGTCACATTCACGAGAATAAGATGGAACCAACGTCACAGGGACATTCCCCTTTGACCTTTGACCACCAAAATCGAATTAGTAATTGTTGTTGTAACCAAGTGGACGTGTGTCCCAAATTTCAAGAAATTCCCTCCAAGTGTTCTTGAGATATTGTGTTCACAAGAATGAGATGGACGCAACGTCTCAATGACCTTCACCTTTGACCACCAAAATCTGATCAGTTCATTGTTGAAACCAGTGGACGTTTGTGCCAAATATGTTGAAAAATGTTGAAAATATTCATGAAATGTCACGTTGACAAAAATAAGATGGATACAAGGTTACACTGACCCTCCCCTCTGACCTTTGTCAACCAAAATCTAATCAGCTCAACGGTGAAACCAAGTGGATGTTTGTGCCAAATTTGAAGAAATTCCCTCAAGCTTGAGATATCATGTGCATAAGAATGGGACAGACAGACAACCCACAAAAACATAATGCTTCTGATCACGGCTGTTACTGCAAACTCAACGATTCTTGGTTCTACTCACCTCTGAGGACGCTGACGGGTTGTAATGAAGGATATTCATAGACTATGATGTTGGGCAGGTTTCCCTTCTCTGCTACAGCAAAGTACTCCTTGCTAGGGTGTGCCTTGACACACACGCACAAACACACAAATTAAGACAAATTCTCTAGAAAATATCAGTAATGTATTTTTGTATAATACTTGTTTAGGAGTGCATTAATTTAAGTCAGTAAGGTACTTCATTCATACTTTTAAAACATAATTTTAAGTGAAAGACAAGAACAAACATTTCCTTACTTTTTATCTGACTCACAAACTTATGAATAAAGTCGTTAATGCATGAAAAATAATAGAAACAAGGACCTTTACCTAAAGAGCCATGACACATTTTTTTGCTCCTAAAACATAATTCACGTACACAGTATTGTACATTTTGCTGATCATTTTCCATTTTCCCCAATAATTCCAGGCAGCCGTTGATTTCCAGTTATTTACATATGGTATAAAATTGTATTAGTGCACTCTTGAAACTCTTGAGTAAATGTAAAGTTATCTGTCAATTCATCCATCAGCGTTTATTGCACTCAGTCACAGACAGACTGGAGTCACAGAGTGATGATTCTGACTTACATGACACGAGGTTTGTCAGCCATCTTACCGTGATGGAGCCGATTCCTCCTCCGCTGCAGGAGCGGAGGTATCTCTGTTCCTTGGTGGAAACGTCCAGCAGGACGAGCAGGTTGCCTGCTATAAAGATCAGAGTTCTGTCATCCAGCAGCTGCAGGTTTCCCCTGCGCCCGCTGTCATAGCCAAAAGAGTGACTGAACGCAGGACGGATTAAGGATCAAGATCAGATTCACATGTTATTTGCGAAGTATGATGACAGGAAGTTAGAGAAGACGTGGTGTGAAATGTTTTTCTTAACTTATTTTCTAAGGATACGAGAGGTGCAGGAGGTTCTCTGGGATTTCAGAGTCAGGTGTGATGAAAGGTCTGGAGTGAAATTCCTCGTACTTGTAGGACATGTCTGCAGAGGGCTGCTTTTTTGATTCCTCTTCAGTCTCCTGCTGCATCACCAAGTGTTCAGTATCACATCCTGTGAGGGAGGGGAAATATTTGACAGCAGCTTTCATGCACCAGTGATTTAACTTGTGCATTTTTTCCATATAGAATTTCGTATATGAGACGAAAATGTATTATTCTCATGTGAATTCCCAGATTTATATTTTACTTTCAGATTTTACACTTCAACTGAGTATGTTAACGTCAACATGGTTTGGAGTGAATAAAAATTGGAAAAATCTGAAACTGAACGCCCCTGGCAACTTCAGCTTTTTCAGAATGCTGCTGCCAGGGTCCTGAAAAAAACTAGGAAATATGACCACATTACTCCAGTTCCAAAACCCTTTCGCTGGCTACCTGTTACTCAGAGAATTGATTTCAAAATCTTGCTGCTTGTGTATAAATCACTCTGTGGCTCAGCACCCACATATATCTCTGACATACTTGTGAGCTATGAACTTTCCAGGACCCTGAGGACATCTGGGGCCGGGCTACTGACCATCCCAAATGTCAGAACAAAACATGGTGAAGCAGCGTTTTGTTATCATGCAGCACAAACCTGGAATAACCTAAATACTCTTTATACAACAGTTAGTTCCGGCCCTGCACTCTAATTGGTCGAGAGACAGTAAAACCGTGACAATATTGGAGTACAACATCATGGTTATTTCACTGTGTATGTATCACTCCGCCTCACAGCTGATTGCAATCAACAATCAAATCAAAGTGACAGTTAGTGTCAGTGAGGTCAGCAGTTGCGTTGTAGGCTAATTAATTCATCCACTGTCAAACAGCCAAAAATATGGATTTATTTCCTAAAATAAGTTTTGAATTGAACTATGAATGGTCATCAGAGGAAGATGAGGGAGAGGAGAAGCTGAATCCATCTGAGTACACATTCAGGTTTGTCAGTGTTTCATCAGCGGAGCTCAATGACTTGGAGAAAAGCAACATACTGTCAGATCAGAAGGCAGAGTCGGCTGTGCCTGTGAAGTGACAGTCCACCATGCAGTCACCAGAGACTTATTTCACCGGCTGCACAATTAATGGAAATGTGCCGATAAATGTGTATAAAGAGTAAGTGCCTGGCGCACCATGTCTGCGTTACATAGCAACGGTGACAACGGAGACCTGAGGGAACTATTTTTGTTGGCGGAAGACAAATAAAATGCTTAAATTATCTATTTTGTCCTCATTTTTCGACATTTCTTAATCAGCCTTGCTTATTTAACTGTTGAACTGTTGTATAAAAGCAATATCACACTCGAGCTCGTGATGTTATACTCGTATATCGTCACGGCTGTGATTCGGTCATAGGCACGAGGCAATAACGTTATCTGTCCACAATTTTTCACCACATAAAACCTTCCTTTGGAACAACTGTAATATACTTAAAAGGAATAAATCTTTGTTTTTATTTAAATGGTACCAAAGAGATATTCTTTTTGTGTTTAATCTGTTTGATGAGAATGGCAATATGTTTACATATGAACGCTTTATGACTGTATATAATTTTCCTGTTCCTTTCAAAGAATTTAATGCTGTAATCCAGGCTATTCCAAAGGAGTTGTCTCATGCTGTGAAAAATCATCTAATTTTCAATGGACACAGAACTGCTCAACCTTTGTTGATGTTGAATGGACTGGAACTGAAAGACAAAAAGTGTAATAATAAGCATATTCGTCGAATATTTCAAAGAAAGTACAATTCTGTACCTAGAGGGAAGTTCTTTTGGAGTTCTCAGATTGTGGACATTGGATGGCGAAGGACCTGGCTTTTACCCCACAAATACTGCATTTCTAACAAAATTAAAGAAACTCACTTTAAAATTTTACATAAAATTTACCCTGTTAATTATTTTATTGCCAAATTTACCGAAATAGATAATTTATGTTCTTTTTGTAACCAGTGTGTTGAAACTATTTCACATTTATTTTTTGATTGTGGAATCACAAAAGCTTTCTGGTCAGCTCTTAATCTCCATTTTTTTTAAACTCTGCCAATATCAAATACTCCTTTACATCAAGAGATATCATATGCTACTACACTAACAAAAATAACAAAGATTTTGAATTTTTACTAAATTTTGTAATCCTTCATGCTAAATTTTACATTCACAAACAAAAATTTGCCAATTCTTGCCCCATTTTCAAAACCTTCCTCTTAGAATTTGATAACACTATGAAATCCTTACGTTTAATTGAAAACAGTAAAAGCATCAAACTGATCGCTCATTATGAAACGTTTTTCCCATCCTCTGACTAAACTCTGCTGCTTCTTTTTATTATCTTGTTATACTGTCTTCTTGTCTGTACCAACACTTTCTAGAATCTTGAATATATTTTTTGTACTGTCTCATTTGTGGTGTACCTGCCTGTTAACACTTTATTGTTCAATAAAAAAAAACAAAAAAAAAAAACGAGGCAATAACGTTGAGTATAACATCACTCCCTCTCATGTGATATTGCTTAATTATCTTTGCACCTCTTGTGTGCACTTTGTTCTTTTTTAATGGATATTTTTAAAAAAAAAAAAAAAAAAAAAAAAGTAAACCATTTAGTATCTTTTTAAAAGTGTCTTACACCAATTAAAAAGTAATAAGGCCTCGTGACCCAGCCGTGAAGCTCTGGCGACCCCTAGTGGGCGTCGGGATCCTCAGGTTGTGAACCAGTGGGCTACATGATAATGCTCTGCAACATTACCTTCAGTGTTTTCCTGTGAAGCTGCCTGTGTGCTCTCAGCCTGTTCACCAACAGTTGACGAGTTATCCTCCGACATTTCCGCTATCTGTAAAACAAAAAGGGAAATTTATTGATTGAGTATTTTGATGTAAAATAAAATACAACGTTGGCAACTTAATTTTCAGTCACTCAATGTCAAGCTACACTTACTGAAACGTTTTAACTTTAACTGTGAGTTATATTTAATGTCCGTTAGCTTTACCTGGTAAATTTGTCTCCTAATTTTCTGACTCCCGAAGTCCGTTTTAGTTTAGAGGCGTTGCCAGGCAACAAGGACAGTCACTCCCCTGCAAAGCCTGCTGGTTAATGTAGTCTTAATATTTCTAGTTTCCTCTAGTTGGCAGAACATTTTTAGTAAATGATAGAAATGGAATAGTTATAACCGTACAACCATTGGGTGGCTAAAATTGAGTAATTAATTAATACAACGGGCTAAAATTAACGTAACGGTTCTGATTTCTGCAACCATGGTAATGACGTCTATCGCTTTAAATGCCACTTATAAACAAACATGGCCGCCTCACTAAATCAAGCGGACGTCGTCAAAGACTACTGAAAAATATTGAGCTACGTTGTTGTTGGTAAACTGTTCGACTGCTAAACCGATTAGAAAAATAGAATTAGATGACATAAAACAGTGAAAGTTTATATTCCACTACTTTTCGGCGATAAAGTGTTGTCGCAAAAACTTACGCTTTACGGCAGCGACAGTTCAATATGATTGGACGTCTTATGCCGTAAATCGTGTTGGTTACAGAACGCATGGGACTGTGCTGGGACAGCGTGTGTGTACAGCAGAAATGTGAGTTACACTAGTAAAAATGTTGTATACCTTCTTACATGTTGTGTTAACAGTACATGTAAACCATAGACGCGCGTGGCGTTATCGATAGTATTATAATATTTGTTGACATTCATTGTTTATGCTATTAGCTAGGTTAACTAGCTTCGGCAGGAGTACCCAAACCCCTTTTAACGTTACCCAAGTGGAAGTATCGACAACACAATCTAAAACGTATCACACGGAAGTAAATGCGCAGTATTAAAATGTAAAAATGAGAGAGTATTATCGGTAAAAGGTATCTAAGCATTGTAGGCATGAAAAACAGTTTTTCCAGAGTGTTAACTTATTTATTCCTGGCTCGTTAACTAACAGTAGTAGACAGTTGGTGACTCTTGAACAGTGCCTCCTACTGTAACAACTTGATGTTATATGCGATTTAAACCTGCAAAAACTCAGAAAATTAACTCCTGAAAGCAGCTCTAAGATAAATGTGGTGGATTGTAACAACACCTCCCTTTGAATAGTAAAAAATAGCCTATAATGTAGATACTTAGGTCAAGAGACAGTAAAAATACAGGTGTAGTTTATATACTAACGTTACTGACATTTACTTGCTGATTTTGCCTGTGTAGAATCTCAACCTACGTATTTATGTCCCACAATGTGTTTGCAAGTCCTTACAGTTTTAAATATCAGGCAGTATAAGTCATTACATTGGAGGTGAGGTGAAAAACGAAGTAAATACTTTATACTTAGGCAGCATTACCGCTCAGCTACTGAGTCTTCAAATATACCTGGAAATATGTGGAGTGTGTTAATCCCTTTAGAGCCCAGATTTATGATCACTTGTACATTTGTCTTCCTCGTCTCCATTTCTCTCTTAGACGCACGTTAGGATGGAGGCTAAATCCGAAAAACCCTTTTCTCCCAAAGGAGGAAAGAAGCTAACACAGAAAGGAAAAGGTAAGCTGCAGTCAACATTAACCAACTATGTACTCCATCACTTTAGACCAGGTTTGTCATTGTCATTTTTCACTCTTGTCCAGATTCCATAGGGACCAAACTTGGTGGAAAACCAGGCGGTAAGCCAGGTGGTAAGAAGCCCTTCAAACCGTACAACAACACAGAGAGGAAAGGCAGGCTGGGGAAAGGGCCACAGAAGAGGAAAATGCCGTTTAAAGGGAAAAATAAAGAAGAGGGTGGTGGAGGTGAGATAAAATCTGCTTGCTGCAAAAGTCTCTTACTTCTCATTGCTTCTGAGCGTTCTGACCAGTTAATGTTTTCACTGTTTCTTTTGTTAGCCCTCATCAAGTGCTACATGTTACACGTCAATAAATATTAGTAACAAGTACAGTCAACATACAATGCAAATGCACCACAAATATAGCTTGAAATACACTTTACATTTAAGCAAAGGGGACATAAACATCATTAACATGTGCTTGTGTTTGGTTGCCTGTCTTGTCAAAGTGTCAAAACAAGTTATTTCTGTGCGTGTGCGTGCTCAGGTCCGGAGGCCAAGATGATGAAGAAAGGTGAGTTTAAACCGAAGACGAAGGAGCTGACGGAGGAGGAGCTGAAGAAGAATAGGCAGCAGAGGAAGAAGGATCTGAAGAAGAGCAGACAGCAGGCGGAGAGGAAGGACATGTTCCAGATCATCTGTCAATGCAAACAAGTGTGGGGAGACCTCAGGAGGTATGCGCACGCGTGCGCGCGCGCGCACGCACACACACACACACACACACACACACACACACACACACACACAGAAAGTGAGAGTTGAACCCCTTAACTGTGACCTTCTATTTGCATGTCGTCAAGTTGAACTGAAACGCTCCCCTACAGATCACATACAGTATGTACAGTACAGCTAGCCCCACATACATGCAAACTCACAAAACAAATAACTAATAATGATAAACAGTGTCACAGAATATCTTGTTCTGAAGATTACGGGCATCTGAAAAATGCCAATGGTCGGTTTATGCTTAAACAGAAGTAGTGTGCAATGCATGTAGTTTGACCAGTTTGGAAATAAGCAATATATTTCTAGGTGTTTTGGCCACAGGGAAAAGTAAAAAAGCTGGCTGTCATAGAGAGGGGCCAGATATGGTATTGTTTGAAATGCGGTAAAAGAGGCACATTTTCTCTCCCGGAAGACTTTCATAATGTTGCACTCATGTGTCTGTGTATGTATGAAAAGTGACAGAGATGGTTGTGTAAATGAAGTAAAAGTGCTTAAGAGAGAAGTTTTCCTTTCTAACCGCCACACAGCTGACCAGTCACAGCATAAAGTGGGCGTGAATGTTGGTCCACTGTTTTCAGAAAGTACAACTGAAATTAATCTGGTGGTGGTGGGAAGGGTTTCAGAGCTATATGACCATCTGACAAGCAGTTCTGACTGAGTGTACTAGCAGCTGTTGAAATTAATGCTGTACACTTCCAAGAGTTTGACAGAAGAGTGTGCGAGTATGTGTATGTGCAGAGCTTGAAAACATACCAGAACAAGCTGCACAAATTTGAGCTCTATGTTTTAATTAAAAGAGTTTTCTTTGAAGGTCATGGTCAGACTAACAGCTCCCAGGCTCAGGCTCTGTCTACATGTTTAGGATGTTTTTGACAACAGATATTTTCCTCAGAGTTTTTCACTTTGTATTTGTGTGGACAATGGAAAACAGAGCGTCTGGGGAACAATGACGTCATGTGCTAGAAATAACAACAACAATGGCGGACTACTGGTTTCTTTAAGTTTTATTAGCACTGCTTGGACAAATGATGACTTTACATCTTAACACTGAATTGCTGCATCACTTCATGGGCAATCAGAGCCGTCTGCTGCGCCCAGTCTTATTTGGTCCATCTCGGCGTCTGTAGCTGAAGTCCGCCAGAAACAACGGTTTTGGGTCAGCAGATGGTGGGACCGTTTTAAGGAGTGGAAGGAAAGCTTTTGCATGTCCAGAGCATTAATCTAATGTTTGAGTGAGCTCCTCCCTTCTTTACTCAAACCTTATATTGATGGGAATCAGTGGTAATGATGGTAACCCAGTAGGCATTTTAAAAAAGGTAGACTGCACACTTTAGTCTGCAGGAGACAGCTAATGGTGGCGAGCAGAGTTTTTGTGTTTTAGTGTGGATTGAGATATTTTGTAAAGCGGAAGGTCGTGTAAACAGAATTCTTTCTCAAAACAGAGCTGGAAAATATCAATTTCTCAAAATCATCTGTATACATGCAGACAGGGCCTCGTTCATTTCATTGAGGCTGCTGTGTTGACTGTGGGTGTGCCGATGTAGTGACAAAAACAGCAGCAGCATCCAGCATCAGTTACACTGACCAATCAAACGTGCAAGCCCGCATTCCTGGTAGATAACTTTGAAACATGAATACTGTGCTGCTGTCTGCTCACTGACAGATAGTGATGGTGTATGTCTGTCAACAGGAAGAACTGCGACAACGACTTGAAGAAGAAACTGATGAAGGAGCTTCACGATCTGATCCGCGGGAAGGTGAAACAGGTCAGTCTCACTGCCTTTTTCATCAGTTTGCCACAGATTTGCGTGAAACAGAACATCAGCTCTGGCAACGTGTGAAGTGTAAACAAGACACACACACACACACTCCCTCCTTCAGGAACTATTGCTCACAAACACAAAATAATCCCTCAAGTGTATTTTGGGGTTAAAAAAAGGACGTCTGGCCGGCTTCTTTGGTGCTAAATGCCCTCAGATCACTGAGGTGAAAGACCTCCAAGAAACAAGCAGATCCATTCTGTATATTGGCTTTATGTTATGAAATCTCATTGACTGTTGTTTCTGACCGTGCTCTCCTGCCTCCAGATGGCGTTTGCTCACGACTCAGTGCGGGTGCTGCAGTGTTTCATCCAGTTTGGCAGCCACGAGCAGAGACAGGAACTGTTTGAGGAGCTCAAAGGTGAGCTGACACGCTTTACTTCTTCATCTGCTGCCTCTTTAACTTCACTGTTACTGTATCTGTCTCTGATTTCCATGTTTAAAACTTGCGAGTGTCAAGAAATATATTCGAATATATTATATTGTAATGGAGTGCCCCACGAATGAGTCCTAATTGACTGATTAATTGGCGCTGCTTACTTATATTATTGTGGCATATTTATTATGAATACAGTCCATCTGATGCTTGTTTTATGTTTTTCGCTGTTTCATCACTACTACTAATGCAGCTGTAGCCAGTATCTCACTATCACTATCTTCATTCATATTTTAAGAAGCTACAAATTATATTCAGCCACAAAATAAGCCTGAAAAGCTGTAAACAGAGCGGCGGTACAGAGAGTTGTTGCATAGAGATGATACACCGTCTCATCTAGTTGCATTGGTGTGAACCGCCAGGTTTTTAGAATGTTGCAGAACATCACTGGCAGGTAGTTGCATGTTTTAAAATCATCTCATTGCGAATCTTTGGTCTGAACTGGGCCTAAGAGACTTTTGCGTTTTGTTCTACAAGATAAAACACGTCAGTGGAAACACCACTCGTGAATTTTGAAGTTATTATGCGTCGTAATGAGACTGCACAGTGTCATCATGTCGAACACAGCTTCACAGACATAGCTAAATCATTCCACTGTGGTGTAGGTCGTTTGTAGCATAACGTCAACCTTTTACTTCTGGCGATTGGCATTTAGCGTGTAAGTATCATAAACGTTTGTTTGCCACAGAGCTTGTTTTCTGTAGTAATCCAAAAGTCACATGGATAAATCCCATAGACTTTTTGACGAGAGAACCAGCGCGACACTAACTTCTGCATCGGCCTAAAGAAAAATGTCATCCCTGGAGCGCTCCATAAATTCCCATGCTTGCTGCTTAGAGTAATCACAGTCCACGGCGCAGTCTCTCCCCCTCTCAGGACACAGGAGATGAGACACAGCTCGCCGCAATATGGGAGTTTAGTTGTAGTGAGTCTCTGTTGTTACGTTGATGCCTTTTGGATTGGACATGAAAGAAAGCTCTCATTAGGTTTAAATGTTTTGTTGAGGATTTTATTATTGAATCAAATTTAGGAAAGTTGAATCCCAAATGAATGCATGATGACATCCCCAGTGATGTCATCTGGCAACTTTTAGAGCCAGTGCTAGCCATTTTAATTTGCAAAGAGTCGCCAACATTGCGTCTGAGACATAAATGTAATGGCTGGATGATGCAGAGCTGACATGTAATCCAACCTCTGGTTATTTATTTGTGACGTACAAGTAGAGCAGCTGATTAAAAACATTAATGTCAGTGCTTTTCTGTCTCCCACAGATGACATCATTGGTTTGTGTAAGTCGCAGTACGGCAAACATGTGGTAAAAAAACTGCTGATGTACGGGTGAGTCAGCTCAGAATGGTTTCTTCTGCTCTCTTTCTGAAAACACCATTTAATTTGGCAACACACAACCTGCATGTTTGACACTGTTGGCACATTTTAATACAAGTAAACTTAGTGTGCTTTACATTCAAATGTATGTGCACAAAGTCTGTTGGATTTTATAAATATGTTTGAGTGGAAAACAAGGAAAGAAATTCAAGTGTTGACGATTTTAATCTGGCTCTCAGATTTTCAGTTTGGTCCAGTGTGTGAGTTCTGTGTCTGTATTTCCTCCACAGGAACAAGGAGGTGGTGGCAGCTGTGATGCAAACATTTAAAGGTCACGTGCGGCCGATGCTTCGCCACGCCGCTGCCTCGTCCATCATCGAGTACGCCTACAACGACAAAGCCGTGCTCGCACAGAGACTCATGCTCACAGAGGAGCTGTATGGGAACACCTTCACCGTCTGCAAGGTACAAACAGTTGCACGCAACAGCATTTGGCTGCCTACAGATATTATTATACACCATGATATTTGAAAGTGTTGATGATGTCATCACAGTGCCTCTGTGTTTGATAAACTGTGGTTATACTGTATGTGTTAAATGTCTGCTGCTGACTGTGATACTTTCTCTGCCTGTGTGTCCAGTCGTCAGTGTGCAACACCATCGAGAAAGTTGCAGAGGGGAACCCGGAGAAGCTGAACAACATCATAGACGAGATGAAGCAGATTCTCACACCCATGGCCCAGAAGTAAGACGAGAAGATAAAATCACGCGCAGACGAGAACTAAAGAAATTAGTTTTCCTCCATATATTATCAGCATCAGTTTAAGAGTAACCACAGTCAGTGGGTCTGTTCTGGTTAGTCGACTCACAGAAAATGAATCCAGATTTTTAGTAATTGATGATTAGCTGAAGTAATTTATGAAGCAAACCGACAAATGTTCTCTGGTTTCCAAGATTTCCTGCTTTTCTCTGTTTTTAAATCACTGTAAATTAAATATATTTTAGACAAAACAAGTAGTGTGAAGGTTTGGATTTTAGGCACTTCTGATGGCCATTTTACACTGTTGGCATTTTGTAGTTATTTATATAAATGGCAAAATAATGGTTAGTTACATATGGGATGGCAAATTACCATTTGCTTTAAGATCCAAACAAATTTGAAGCTTCATTGTCCGAGTTCAGAACAAACTTTTGGTCAGATTTAAGTCAATTAGAGTTTCGTGAGTTGTGTCTTTTCCCCGGGTTTTTTTAGCTGTAAATGTTAGTTTTATTTTCTGGACAAGTTAAAGTAATCTTAAGAAACAAACCTGATGCTTTAGTATTATCGCCATGCAGTAATAATAGTTGGTGGTAATTGTTTTGGTTCAGCAGTTCCTGTGCAAAGGAGGAGAAAAGGAAAAGTATGAATATACATATGCAGCTTCATTTAATTTTTTCCTTTCAGTAATCTAATTTAATGTCATGTGAATCAATATTATGTGTTTTTTTTTTCACTGACTTTGATTGTGTTTTTTTTTTATATGTACAGTTTAAACCTTAACATCAACTTCTGTTGTTGTGTTTCAGAGAACAAGTGATCAAACACTCTCTGGTCCACAAGGTCTTCCTGGACTTCTTCCTGCTAGCACCTGAAAAACAGAGAACAGTAAGCAGCTCTACACATCTCTTATAATGTTATTCGTTTTTGAAAAGCAGCATTTCTTTAGTAATGATTTTCAGAAAGGCAGAGTGTGGTAAAATGAAACAAAATACAAAAACAGTCAAAGAAGTATAGAGAACAAAACATTAGCAGCAATCAGAGGCAACTCTCAAAGACAAAATGACACCATAAATTACATTTTCCTACAAGCACAAATTAAAAGATAATGTGTTTATTTAATGCTGACTGTATTAACCACTAACATGTTTCCTCTGTTTGGTTTGTATCTGTTCTGATGTGAGCAGGAGATGATCGAGTCGATCAGAGAATCAGTTGTCTACATGGCTCACACACACGACGGAGCACGAGTGGCAATGCACTGTCTCTGGCACGGGACAGCCAAGGTGTGTACACAAACATGATGAACAACAGTCTGTTGTTTAAGCATGCAAGAAATATGAAATACACAAGAAATACAAATATTAAGAATAAAGAAATATTTAAAGCCACAAGCAAATATTAAACACTCTACCATCTTGGAGAAACAGTGTTAAATTAAGACACACTAGACACTATAGAGCCAAATAAAATGCACCTTTCGGTAAGTGTAGGTGTGCATATATGAAGTGTAGGTAGTTCCTTGGATAACCCACTGAAAGAGACATGTCATCATGGATATTGAGTTTGGTGTTGATCTCATTCTCCTCCTGTAATGATGGACGGAGCCATGATGTGTTTGGAGGCCAATAACAAGGAAAACAAATGCGCACATTTAGATAAAAAAAAAAAAAAACATCAGTCAGCATCACATAGTGTGTTTTTTAATTTGGTGTGAGGATTTTTCAGTCTAAGTTAAAACAACAAAGATATAGTGGGTGATTTGCCGTGCTAAAATTAAGTTATTTGTCAAAATATATTTGGAGAGTAGTGTCTTTCTTTTGACCTTTTTTCCATGTTTCAGGACAGAAAGGTCATCATCAAAACTATGAAGACGTACATGGTGAAGTTTGCCACGGTGAGTTCTCAGTGCTGCTTTCATTCATACATTCTTTATAGAGGCAAGCTGCTAACACTTTATTAGCTCACTGGATTTTTAGAGAAGATGAGACTCTAAATGAGGATCATTTACCAGGAGGAAAGGTCTGAATTAAAGCTGGAAGTTTACCTTTGTTGGTGTTCAGACCAGCTGAGAACACGTGTAGAAATATCTGAGCTCAGTCATCAGTCCAGACTTGATGAGTTAACCTGATCTCGTGGTTTCAGATCTTCAGGTCTCTTCTAAGTTTCTGTTGTTCATGTGTCGGCTGGTAAACTCCCTCAGACTGACTGTTATTTGTCCACAGGGAGAGTTTGGTCACCTGGTGCTTCTGGCCATATTCGACTGTGTGGACGACACCAAGCTGGTCAAACAGGCCGTGCTCTCAGTAAGTCAGATGTCATGTGCTATGACGCTCCATGAGACTCAGTGATTAGTTAAATAACTGCAGTTTTGTATGATGTGAAAAATAATATAAAGGGGGCGTTGGGGTGACGATTTTCGGTTTTAAGATGTGAGAAAAGTTGTGATTTAAAAATCATGTCTCACCTGTTCAGGAGATCTTGTCATCTCTGGATGAGGTCATCGGTAATAAATATGGTAAGAAGGTGTTGTTGTACCTGCTGAGCCCCAGAGATCCTGCTCACCTGCTGCCGGAGATCATCAAGGTGCTGGAGAAAGGAGACGGAAACGCACACAGGTAACAGCCACACATGTTTATAGACTCGATCTTACACAAAATTCCTGTTGGTGTCGTGACAGCTGTCAGTAAGAAGGGAAAGAGCACAATGTTCACTGCCATGTTGCCCAAAAGGAACATAGCCACAGTTTCCTGACTGTAAAATTAAGCTCCAAAACGTTCAATATTAATGAATACATGCGACATTATGGAAGAAATAATGACATGTAATGTATTAGGGATGATCAGAATGATAAAATCACAAAAGGGGGGTAGACCCAATCAGGAAGAGTTTTCAAACCAAAATGGGGTCAGCAGCATTTTCAAAGATCACCATTTTAGGGGATCCAAAACATCAGAGAAGTGTGGACGCTAGGCGTAAATGTAGATGAAGTTATGCCCTTTGAAATGTCCCCTCAGTTTTTAGCCAATCACATGCAGCTGCTGCTCTTAAGCCAGCAAACTTAACTGCTACAAAATCAGCCTTTTCACAGCAGACATTTTGTCTTGTCATTAAAGGAAAAGCACTTCTGAAAAGCTAATTTACAATGATTAGAAACAAACAGCTTCCTGAATGAAGGAAATCAATCAAATCAATGAGTGCTGTAACTGACAGTGATACCTTTAAATGAAGCACAGTGAGATCAGCTCTGTGTTTCTCTCTTCAGTAAAAAGGACATGGTCATTCGAAGGAGGGAGCTGCTAGAAGTTGTCTCTCCCCTGCTGCTGGAGTATCTCCGTGACAACGCTGCAGCCATGGTGATGGACAAAGCGTCCAGCGTCACAGTTAGTGACATCCTGGCGTCAGCCTGCGGGGACCTGCGGCCTGCCATGACAGCCGTGGCTCAGCTGGCCAATCACGAGTTAGTGCCAGGAGGGACCAATGGACAGGTAGTGTGTGTGTGTTTGTGTTACTGCTAGGATTGCTCACCAGAATGAGCAACCATAGCGGGTTTCCTCACAAACTGATTTACTCCAACAAAAGGGCTTTTCTGCTGTTCTTCACTGTGAGTTTGTGTTTCTGCTGCAGCTTCACATGGCGGAGCATCCAGCAGGACACCTGGTGCTGAAGTGGCTCCTGGAGCAGGACATGACACTGGCAGAGGCCGGCAAGGAAGGTAAACACACTCTGATGAATCTTAATTTAGTTCACTTTATGTCACTTATGTTTGGCAACTGGGAAAGAAAATAGAATCACAAAAATAGATATCTGATGACTTAAAAGATAAAGAACGTCAAAGAACTTTGTGTCTGCCTCACACACAAATGTGATTGTGACAGTGTAAGACTATGTTAAGACCACAAGAGGGCGCCAACTACACCAAAACCTACAAACAGCCCAACTTTCCACCAAACAGCATTGATATCAGTTTTTAGGACAAAAGTGACAGAAACATAACCTCCTTGTGCTGAATATAAGTTAATATATTGATAACTGTTGATGTCTGTCTCGTCTGCCCTCTCAGAGCGGTTTGGCAGGATACTGGTGGACACAGTGGGAGCAGACAATCTGAAGAGCTGGGTCAAAGTCAACAGAGGAGCCATGGTGCTCTGCAGGTCAGTGCACACACACTCACACTCACAGTAACAAGACAATGTGATTACAAGATACTCTGCTGTTCCTGAAACAATCAGTCCACCCAAATCACAGACGTCTTTTTTTTTTGTGTGCAGCCTCCTGAACAGCTGTGACAAGTCTGTGGCCGCAGAGGTGAAGGCAGCGCTGGAGTCCATCAAATCAGAGCTCAGCAGCGTCAGCAACAACAAAGGAGCTGAAATCCTGCTGGAGAATCTGAACAAATAGAGACTTTTTATATCAAACAGACTGGCGATGTTACACACATCACTTCCTTTGCAGCAGTGGGTCTTCTCCCACAAAATGAGACTGCGAGTGCTTGAAGCTGCAAATGGGAACGATTTCAGGAAGTGGATACAACCTGGAACACTGTTGTCATGTCCGTCCCTAATGAAAAATGGACGTGAATTTGTGTGTGTGAATGATGAAATAAAGGTGTTTGCAGAATGAAGCGATGCTACAAAAAATAACTGTTATAATACACAGACATAATAATGTAAACATGTACAGCAACATTTCTTTCAAAATAAAAGCTTAAAAGAAGAACAGTGCTTTTTGAGCTGCTGAAGGCTTTTAAAGTGAACGATCTGTAGGAAGTGTTGAGTTTGACTGACTGAAGCTTAACACCAATTAAAAAAAGCAGATGTATACAGGCTGCGACAACAAACAGCAGCACAGGTTCTAGCTGTGCCACTGATAATTTGTGCCATCCTCTGTTTCACATTTTTCTTCTTAGATTTTCTATCAGCTGAAAAAACATATTTGCAAAATAAAGAATATTGTAAGTAATAAATTGCGTCGTATACTTTTTTTAACCAGATGGTGAGTAATTAAAAGCTTTCAATGTAATAAAGAAACTGGAATGGTTGTTCTTGAACCCAGAAAATATTCCAAGGGACGTCAAGGGCTGCTGATATGAAAATTAAGTTTTAAAAAATCAAATGAAAAGTCCATCAGCAAACAATTTTCAGTATACCCCCACAGATGACGCTGCCATTTAAGCTGAAACTTACTCTTAAAAACAAGATTTTAAAGTCTCAAATGTTGTCTCTGTTTTAGATTATTTCCAAAGATCTGGAATATATATATATATATATATATATATGCATAAAAAAGTGTGCACATAATCTGATAAAATTATTTCACTGGCAGCATTTGACTTACACATTTTTCTTTGGAAGGTCGGCGCTAAAGGGTCCAACGTCATCTTGGCTGAAAATACGTTTTGTGTTACCTGCACAGTACCCATACAATAAATACAAAAACAGTAAGAACCTTAGTTATGAGGACCACCTTGATTAACTGGACATTACCCATTCTAACATAGTAAGACCCTTGGTTATGAGCGTGTGCTGACGACACACACTCAGAGAAAGCCGCACAGCTTTATGACGACAAGATAAAGAGACATAGGTTTATTATTAGACAGAGATGCATGGGGCAGATAAACAGATCTAATATCCATCGTCCAGATGTCAGGTCTTCAATATGATTTATTTCAGTCCTGCTGACATTCCTGAGTCCTGGATTACTTGTGAGCTTTAGAGTCTAATGGACGGAGTGGATGGATGAAGAGTAGAGGACGGTGATGATGGTGGTGCAGACAGCTTTACTGTAACTGTACAGTATGTAGAGCATCAGAACAAACACAAAACATTTTGGCAAATCAATTAACAGTGTTTTTTGTTTTTTAATCTTCACCAAATCCGCCACACCGATTCAGAGGTTGTTTCTCTACCTTTCTTACAATGCATGCTGGGATGGGGTTAACAGGAATAAACAGGTATGGAAGACAAATGATAATTAAAGGTCCCCTCAGGAAAAATACAGTCTTGACCTCGGAGTGAGCCAGAAGTGTCTTGACAGAGGCCCAAACAGGTCATGCCACCATGACTCGTGTAGTCTAATTCTGCCACAGGGTCTCAGTGGTTAAACCGACTGTACAAAATGTCTCTGGTTCATTTCACATCTCTGACAGTCGCTCCTGCTTCCATATAAATCTTACCGTGGACTTGGAAATGCAAAGCCGGGCTCACCGCAGACGGGATGTCCTCGGCTGCACGGCGTCTTCGCAGCACTCTGCGAACCTCTTTGCCGCCCTCTTGGCGAAATGCACCTTCCCGCGGGCCTTGGTGACGGCGGCGTATTCATGGGACTTGAGCTTGGTGTAATAGTCGGAGAACTTGTTGTAGAGGATGGAGATGGGCATGCCGTTGAGGATGACGCCAAAGGAGATGCAGGCGAAGGCAAAGATGCGACCCAGGTTGGTCTCGGGGAACATGTCGCCGTAGCCCACGGTGGAAATACTCACCTGGAGGATGGAGGGGACGTGGGACGAAAGAGAAAAGCAGACAGTACTAAATATAAAGACTCCAAAGCTTAGATGTCGAGGACATGATGATTTCTGTTTTTCCAAATGGAGACCCTACAGCTGATGCTTTACTCGGACATGGATTTATGATTCTGAAGGGACTTTCTTTGGGGACATTGAGGAGTTATTTTCCACAGGACTTTCGAAACTAATGTTCTTACTTACATATATTGGTGCTCTAATTTACAGGTTCCTGAAATGGGTTTTAATGAAAGTTGTATTTTTTTAAACAACAGACTAAAACCATTGTTTGAAGAGGGATTTAATATGTATATATCAGAGAGCAGGTGGAGAACAGATAGAAAGCACATTGATTGACAGTTTGTTTAAATTTGTGTACATGTTTATGTGTGTGTGGACTCACAGCAGCCCACCACCATGCGTGTGGCATGGAGGTGAAGTTGGTGTTGTAAACATCGTGCTCCACAGTATACACCATGGCCGAAAACATGAAGATGCCCATGCCGATGAAGAGCAGCAAACAGCCCACCTGCACACACAATCACATTTTATTTATTATCTATCCATCTATCCATCTATCAGTCTATACAGGCCAGGTCCATTTCCACTCACAGATTCTCTGGCATTTTAAACTTTGGCAACACCCTCTTCATTGCTCTTCCTAAAAATGTCATCAAATTCTCATTAGATTTAGTACATACAACAATTTATCTCAATATTTCTTTTTTTTTTTGACACAGACCTGCTGGTAGCACTGTCTCAGTGTGAAGCCAAAGGCTCTGAGGCCTGTCGAGTGACGAGCCAGCTTCAAGATCCTGAAGATTCGCATCAGCCGCATGATCTTCAGCACCTGGCCCACCTGCAGAAAAGACAAAACACACAAGAAGAAGAACCAACAAATAAGTGTGACACAAATAAACCTAACCAGTTCAGTCCAGTACCCTCTCCCTGCGGCCCCGTTTTACCTTTCCAACACGTGCTACTGTCTCGATGTCCCCAGAGTGCGGGTGCAGGTCTTCGTCCTCGAAGCACTCCAGGGCTATCTGGAGGTAGTGCGGCAGGATGGCGACCAAGTCGACGGTGTTCAGCACACTGCGTCCAAAACTCTTGAGGTCGGGGGTGGACACCAGGCGCAGCAGGTACTCCAGGGTGAAGAAGGTGATGCAGAATGTCTCCACGTACTCGCCATAGAATCTGCCGCTGGGCTGGCCCGACGCCGTCTGGAGGAGAAAATAATAGTAAATAATAAAAAATGTTATTACTCCATATTAGCTTCAATGCTAAGAGGAATTATACACACAAAGCATGACAATGTTTTGACCAGAAATAGTGCCCATTTTCTGGGCACACCTCCAATTGTCGTGGCAACGGCTCCGGCATGTCTCAGTGGTGAATGCGGTGGGAACTAAGATTTAATTGTTTTCTTGTAATGTTTACTAGCCTGTATGTGTTATATATGTTTGATTTATGACACGTGCTCAACAGTTTTTAGCATTTTACAATTTTAACTGGGACACTTGTTTTACCTCTCTCTATATATTTTTACACACTTGCGTTTGATTTATTTGTTATCTCAAAACCATATGAATCTATGAATATAGCATGACACTCTCAGAATGAAAACAGAGGTAGAGCGGGTCGTCCACCAATCAGACGATCAGTAGTTCGAGCCCTGGCTCCCCCAGTCTGCATGTCGAAGCATCCCTGGGCAAGATACTGAACTCCAAATTGCTCCCAATGGCTATTCCATTGGTGTGTGTGTGTGTTAAAAACTGAGTAACAGGTGGCACCACGTACAGTAGCTTCAGCCATCAGTGTGTGAATGAGTGAATGTGACATGTAGTGTAAAAAGCACTGTCAGATGACTAGAAAGTGCAGGTCCACTGACCATTTACCATCTAGTAAGTCAATAAGTATTGTGTTATCACTCTTAGTAATCTGCTCAGAACATGTTTGCTTTCTTATCCTATTCTCTTTCTCACGAACACACACTCAAACTAAAACACACACACCTTGTACTGCATCTCCTCCACAGTGTTGAGTGTCATGGCGACCAGCGAGACCAACACGAACATGGAGGAGGCGACAGCCACCAGCTTGGCGGTGACCGAGGAGAACGGCTTTTCCATCAGGTTCCAGATAATCTTTCGTGTCGACCCGAAGGCCAAGCCGTCAAATAACACCTCGTTCTCCTCCATCTCCAGCTGGACGACATGAGACAGAAATACAGATCAGACACACAACAGAAGGAGAAACATTATTTTTCACGGCAAAAAATACATGGATACATTTTAAAAGGTGGCCAACCTGGCCAATTGTGAAGTTTTCTCTAGGATATGTCACTTAAATCGAGGACATAACACTGTGTCAAAAACACAGGTAAATAAAAGGTGTATAAAACATCAGGACAGACAAATTGTTCACATCACAAACTAAAACAAATCTGAATTAAAGAAGCAAAAAATGAATGTCAAGAAAACACAACAGGGAAGAAACTGGCACAACAACCTACATCAGAGTGGGACCTCTGTGATGGAAACATCTGTCTAAATCTGTGCCAAGAAAAAGCTTATTCTCCGCTCTCCCATCTGTCAAGACGGCAGAGCGCAGCAGTGATTTATAATGTAGGTCAGCCAGACATGGAGACAGCCAGCGGATTACTGACAAAATCTCACAGGTAAAAAAATGTAAACTGCTGAACCACTGACGCCAGGAGGTGATGACCTCTTGACATTTTTGTTTGTTGTATTTTAAGAATATGGAGCCTGGAGGGGGGGGATAGGTAGTGTATACAGGATGTCATTACATAGTCTGTAGGGACTGTTCACTTCCACTGAATATTGCCCAAAGTAAATGGGATGCTGCTTTTATTTCCTTTTTTTTAAATGTCTTTATTCAGTCAGCACTACAAATTAATTTCAATTCACCTCCATTGTATTGAGGTGGAGGCAGAAATCTCAATACCTAAATAAAACCAAAGCTATCTGCACTTATAGATCGCCTGACACTGGAGGTAAGTGGGAAAATTATGTTCGCTCTAAAGAAGAAGGAGGTGTACTGATGTCGGAAAAACATTAGATGCAACAAAAATGAGTTCTCATCTCCTGAAAGAGCAAGAACAGGGCTATCGGACGGCACTATCACTGTCATGTCAGACTAATTTTTAGCATATCAAGACAACTCATGAGCTATGACTTGCAATTCCTAGCAGGTGTTATACTCTTAGTAGACGCAGTTTACTTATTAATTTACGCTGATATTTCTCGCTACAGTAATTAGCTGCTGTCACGCCAGCTCCCACCATGACACAGCAATTATCCTAAGTTTTCTCACAAAGAAAATTTTACAACTATTTGTTACGATAACGTGAGACAAAAAAAGCTTCTTTGGGACACCAGCATTATTGTTAGCTATGCTAAATATGTTAGCTAATGTAGCTAGCTAGCATCAGTGAGCAAGCATATCCAGGCTGTCTTCAGTAGCCTGTTGCCTAGGGGTCAGGACACCAGGTGTTTACTATGATGTTATTCATCCCTACAACAGTAAAAACTTTTTCCCCTAACCTGATATGAAGTGTGCGCTGAACATGGAAGCTTTTTTGATGATCGCCTCCGTCCAGTCCTTTTGTCTTATTAACAAAACAAAAAAACGTAAACTGCTGAACCACTGATGCTAGAAGGTGATGACCTCTCGACATTTTTATTTGCCGTATGTTAAAATATACGGAGCCTGGAGGGGGGAAAGTATTAAGTAGCATATAATGGAGAAAGCATGACCCACCCTTCTCTGCCTTTAATTGGCTTACCCTAATATTCTTATCCTAAACCAGGGGTTGGCAACCTTTACTATCAAGAGAGACATTTTTGACCCAAAGTAATAAAGAAAAGTCTGTGTGGAGCTGCATTTGAGGGTTTTAATGAAGGTAAAACAGCCTATTAAGTCTAAATTAGCCTACACTAATAGTCTAAATGAGCATTCATTCATGCTTTACCACAAGGTGGCTACTCTGCAGAGCACTATTTATGATTATTTGGTACTTTAACTTTGCAGAGCTGGCAGTGACAGTAAACAAATCTGTCCATGCACTACTAAATCCTCTATTTTATTCCAAAACTCTTACTTTTGTGGATTTGGCATCCACAGCTAACCAGCAAGGAAGACTTGAGACTAGCCACAGCTATTGAGGTTCTGCAAAATTTTTATTTGGTTCAGAGGCTTCACATTTTTACAACTGGAGAATGTAAGAATTTCTTTAGGCCTACAACACTGATATATAACCATTATTCATTTCCATATTTTTTTTTTGTTGAGTCCACAGGGAGCCACTGGAGAAGAGCTAAAGAGCTGCATGTGGCTCCAGAGTCGCAGGTTGCCTAACCCTGCCCTTAACCGAACCAATCTCACTTCTTGCACCTAAACCTAACCAATCCAACCAACTGAAGGCAAGCAGGGTATGTCTACATGATGTCTACATCAAGGGTGTGGAGGCAGGTTGCGTTTGACGTTGCTATGCGATGATAACCGGCACCATATCATTGCCTATTTACTAGAAATCCTGAGTTCTGAGCTGATTATTTTTCAGGTGTGTATTAGACCTTAAATAATGTCCGTGGGACAAAGCTCTGGGTAGCTCTGACCTAATATGATCAGACTAATATTTACAAACAAGGAAACTATATGCCAGCTGTGGAACTGGTTGTTTCTCGTCATGACATGTGGTACATGTTGTTGTGTTCACTGCGAATGCCGGAGCACACTTTGGCGCACACACTAGACCGTTTGTAAATTCTGAGCGCTGTTGGACAGTTGTACTGTGACGTTAGGTTATTTAGGACCACACACTCTCGGAGCAGCAGAGCGCATGGTTAATGTGTGATTAACTTAACCATTGGTTCATTTAAGTAGGGCTAGAATGCTACGTTTCTTCAAACAACAGGGCTCTCATTTTAGTGTGGAACGTCACATTGGATTTGTGAAAGCACCTTATGGTTATCTCAGGCCACAGCTCTGAAAAACAGGAGTTCGTGAATGCTTGCGTGTGGTGAAGGCATCACTCTTGCTTTCAAGCACGCCTTCCACACATTTACATTAGACAGTGGATTTAAAGGTGTAAAAAACGCAGCATGTATACAGGCTCTAACACTGCATGATAACCCATCTCTTCAGCCATGCCAACTGCTCACAATGGCCTGCGAACATGCTGATTGCCTGGGTCCACACCTTGGAATCCATCCACTCCACGGAGCTGACTGATTTGTTTGGCATCGTGGTATGAAACATCTTATCACCAATCTGCTGATAAGATGTCACTATCTGATAACATCACATAGTTCACTGCCTCACACAAAGGCTCTGATTATGTTGGTTGCTCCTCTACTGGGCAAACAAACAGTCACCAGAACCCCACTTGTGGTTTTGCTGACAAATGTCGACAGTGGCTCAGAGATCTGGACACAGGATGTCTTCAGTCTTCAGAGTTACTCAGATTCTCCTCTTACAAAATCATAAAACGCACACTGCTGACTCACCTCTGCTATTAGCTGTTTCTGTATTTTCAGCTGCTCGTTGAGCTCATCCTGCCTCTCTTCGAAGGAGATGCGGCAGCAGCGTTGACTGTTTTTGATTCTGACGCCCCAGTAGTTAATCTCCTCCAGGAAGTTGCGGGGACACAGCTCATCTTTAATGTACAACACTCCAGTTCTGATGGAGAGGACAGAGACAGGAGAACAAGGCCCAGAATTATTCCAAGTGGAAGAGGGAAACTCGTCTCTTCTTTCATCTTACCAAGTATTTTATATTAACCTGTAGAAGTTGAAGATGTTGTGGAAGATTTTCGGGTCCCGGTCGAAGAAGAACTCGTTGCTCTGAACAACATAGTCGTCACACAGGTCCAACTTCCTGCTGTGGTCTGTGTATGTGGCCAACTGGCCGATCCTTGTCTTTGGATACCTGGCAGCTAACCTGTAGGGCAAATGGTACACCTAGAAGAGAGGAAAATAGAATAGATGAAAGGTGAAATATGGGTTAAAATATTACATAATGGCAAGAACTTAAATCATTTGGAGAATGAAGCTGAAGGTTGATAAAAAGATTGTGTGTGGAAAAAACACTTTTAATAACTGATCTGTTCAGATAACATCTGTCTCTTCAAATATCTGTCATTAAAGCTGGGGTAGGCAGTTTTATTTTAGAGTCACCGGGGAAAAATACCACACTAAAGCTGAGCGTATTGTAATTGACCCTTTGCTAAGCCCTGCGCCCTTGAGATGGTCCGACAAGCTGTCAGAGTAAGCATGGAGCCCACACTGTAACTAACTACACTCCCTGAAGACATATTATCATATTTTTGGAGAAATGAAAGAGTGATTCCAGAGAGAAGCAGACAGAGGGGTCTACAGTCTGTGTTTGAAGGATATATCCAGGATGTCAAACTGACTCAGCAGCAACAACAAGTTAAAAAGACAAAGATAGTTAGAAGCTAAAGCTGAACTATAGGCTACAGATTACAGTGTAAAAGTGAACCACCACATCACTGCTGATCACCACACAAGACAATGAATATAAAGGGAAACTTTGCTGATACTGAACCAGCTGTGTGGCATCACAGTGTGTGCAGATGAACGGTGTTTGGCTTCGCCCCCGTGCCAATGCTAGGGCCCAGACCTCCTCCACCGGACAGGCAGTGACCTCCGGGGGGTAAGTTGCACAATGCTAATCTGCGCACACTGCGATGACAGCGAGCTGGTTGAATATCAGCAAAGTTTCCCTGCTTCCCTTCACTGGTTCCTGTACAGCAGCGTTGGTCTTTGTTTCACTGTTATAATCATTAAAAAGCAAAAGCAGCATGTGTATACATTCAGTAGGCTATATCTTCAGTAGCTAGCTAGCTAACCCTACACTTTTCAGGGTTTGATTTTGGTTTTGGAACAGGGAAGAAACGTATATCTTTTTCCAACCTCTCCAGGTAACGAGTATCATTAATACATGACGTGCCCCAGGCACAACATTTAGCTCCAAATCCACAAAACCAGCCTGAAAATGAAGGAAATCTGAAACGTGGCTTCATACGTCCCTGGAGGATCTCAATGCTGATTGGCTATCGTGGCACAAATTGTTTAGCTGAAGTTCAGATTTTTTCAGCTCTCGTGAATATGCTTATGATTCAAAATCGCTTAATTTGCTTAAGTTGCTTGACTGAACAGCTCCCCCTGGTGGAGAATCTGCAGCCTGCGATATCAGTCTGGTTTTCAACGTATCTAATCAAGCAGAACATTTGTGGTAGAAGCTGAGTGAAGTTACCGTTCCTCCCACGTTGATGTTGAGAATGAAGTGTTTGGTTGGAGAGAGCAGCACGCGGGAAGGAGACACCGGGAGTCGATCTTCCTCCTCCTCGTTTTCATACTCAGCATAAAGATCATAGATGTCTCTGCCCAGATCCTTCACAAATAACAAAAAACCTTTATGATGATGAATTCAACATTTTAAACTTTTATACAAGATGAATGGGACCATATAAAGAAAGGATCAAACTACGCAGAATACAACTGAAAAACTAAGTGCAAGATAAGAACATGGTAACAGCCACCTAAATTTAATGCTTTTTAAAACCTTAAGATCATTTCTAACAAAATGTAAGTGATTTTTGTAAAAAAACCAAAAAAAACCCCAAACATTTCTCTTATACTAGAATTGCAGGTAAGCATAAAGGTAAGTAGTATATATGTCGTCCCGTGCCGAGGTAGGTTTATGCCAACAGGTAAGTGCATTTCTAAAGTAAAAAAATCAGTATAAGGTTCAGTGGAAGGTTTAAAGATTTGTAACATCAGAAATGTGGACTTTTATGCAGAAGTGACGGACTCATTTTGACCAAAAGAAATTGAAAGATGGATAAATGAAAGTGGATAACCTCCTGATCACATTTTGGGTTAACTTGACCTTATACTTCATTCTACTTAACTTAAACCCATTGTCCTCGTTCATGGACACTTTCTTTTGTCCCATCTAGTGGTAGTGAGAGCACAATACGCTAATCCATGTAAAAACAAGATGTCAGCCATCTCTGTCAAGCCAGTCTGCTGCCGATCCCGACCCAAAAGTGGACAAGGTCCAAAACCTGATCACATTTTATGGTTTTAAGTTGTTTATTTATGATTAATAATGTTTGTAGTTTGATATGGCAACAAATTTGACCAATTTTAGCAACAGTAATAAGCTAAGACACTGTTGATTAATAAGTATTTATTTGAGGGCACTTGGACTTAATTATTATTGACAATGATAAATGAGAAATTAAAAATGCATACCAAACAAAAGTTCGGGTCTCAAGAGGATAACGCGTTTGTGGCAATGAAGACCTCACAAATTTAAATTCAACTTTTAAGGCCAAATATTTATAAAATTCCATTAAAGATATTTTAAGGACATGCAGACACATGCACATATTAGGTAAGCATTATGAGAAATACAACAATTAAAGTATAACAGGGGAAACCAAATAAAAAGAGGATTTAAAATCTGATATTGTACATTCTGTGATCAAAAACGACATATAACCTGCAGGTATTTTTTCTTTTATGGTTTCTCTGTGTCACACTAACGCCATCATTTAATTAACTGATTGGTCTGTTGACATAAAATTAATTTACAGGATTTTTTTATAGTTTTATTTACTGTGTAATTTATTTGTGAAGCAAAAAAAGTAAATCACTCTCTTGTTCCAGCTTCTCAAATGTGATTTTGCTGCTTTTTTTTTTGGTTTTATATCACTTCTAACTGAATATATTTGGGTTCTAAATGTTGGTCTGGCAAAACAAGCAATTTTAGGATGTATGCTTGGGATCTGGAACATTAATCCGCTGTGAAAATATTTGTTTGTTGCAGCCCTGAGCAGTAAAAATTTGACTTTAAAAAATACTTTTGTAATTTATCCATTTATTCAAGTAAACCACATTTGACCTGACAAAGGGACATGCTTTTTACCGTCAGCTTTGAAACCAAAACATGTAAAGTGAAGAGCAGAGGAGGTTTGATAGATACTAAAAAACACCCACATGAAATAAGAATAACTAAAGAGTCTGACCTGCATGGAGTTCCATGGCTTCATTAAGGTGTTGGTAAATTCCAGATAGTCCGGTGGCTCTTTGACGGCTTGAGTCCGGCTGCCGGGCTTGTAGCTGGGGAACAAACTCCTGCTACGGGCTCTGAGGTGGGTCAACATGATCGCTGCTGAATGTGTGAACCCTAAAATCATTTAACCTGCATGGAGAGACATCCTGACAACAAACACACTGTCAAACACACACACACACACACAGCTGGCATCTTGCTCATGTGCACAGAACCTTCATGTCTCTCACACACACAAGGCATACTCACAAATGGGTAAACATGCGTGTAAGGGTGGGAAATGTTTTCACACTAATTCACAGAGAAATCATGTCAACATACACACACACATGCACACACACACACACACATAGTAGTGAGGTAGGAAGTGACTCTCGTCATATAATGCAGCTGACTGAGATGATCCGGGTGCTTAAAGTTTTATCCTCTTTTATCCATCTCTTGATCTCTGTCTCTCCTCCCACTTATTCCTACATCTCATAACTTTACACATCTGGTTATCTGGGGTTGGACGGCAGATCTGAAGTCAATATCAAATAATTCAAAGTGATATTACAGGACTGATTAATTATTCCAATAGCCATTAATTCTGGTTTGTACATATTCCAGTTTTTTTAGTATTAGTAGAGAAAGATTTCCTCACACTTACATCTATGCAGTGTTTCACTTTATTGTTGAGCTTCGGTCTATTAGACCGTCATCAGAGCATATATGAGGCAACAATGGACAGGCTGGAAACCTCCTGGGAGTTGTAGTTTTTTTGTCTGTTGTTGCCTCATGTATGCTCTGATGAAGGTCTAATAGAAGTTGAATCTTTTTTTAATTGTTGTTCAGAATACAGACATGCAGTCAGACTGCTGCAGAGTCCTTCCTTTATATGTAACTGAGACCTACACATCTGACCTCTGCCTTAATCCAAGCGTGTGTTTGACGTATTTTGCCCCACTGATAACTGCAGCAGCCAGATAGGTGGAAATTAATCCTTGCTGCACTTAAACTGGGATAATGAACGGATGGAGCCGGACTCGTTCCAAACAAAACGACTTAACCGCTCCCTCACCGTCTCACCCTACTTCCTTAACTAACCAGCCTCCTCCTGCTTGTCCCTCAGCTGAGTGATCTGGCCATGACGAGTCAGGAGCTGTTGCAGAGATTAAACTGTGTGCTGGATGCACAGAGGAGGTGGAGGTTTCAGCTGCTTTAGCTGTGTAAGTTTGATGGCTGACAGTTGCTTTTGTTTAATGTCTTTCACTATTCAGCTTCTTGGAACACATCCCTGAGTGGGATGCATCTTATTTACACTTTGAAATTCTCTCCGACTTGCTGATCCTCAATCATACTTTTTTATAACATAAATTTGTCTCTTTTTGGCTCAGGAGTGATGTCAGGTCAAGTCTTGTCATGTTTCGGATATCTGAGCTGTTAGCAGTTCCTCCAAGGAGACATTTCAAAAAGTACCTAAAATGAAAAAATGTTTTGTTTGTTTTTTTAACACGACATTGCTTGTCCTTTTTCCTTCCCTATTAATCATCTCACCACCCCTCAGAGAAAGGCTACTGTACATTGTGACTTTTTGAAGAGGCCCTGACTACAATGTTCACTACCACTGAAGGAAACTAACGATATTTTAAGTCTAGATACTTTGTCAGCCACAAGAACTCTTTCTTGCACAAAAAAGTACATTTAGTTTTTATTAGGGCTGCCTCCTGATAGTCATCCAAATGTTAGCGGACCAGAAAAGTTATTAGTCAGCAAGCTCTCATTGGTTGCTTAGTTGAACAACTGTTGTTGTTGAAAAACAAAAAAAACCAAATGTGAAACTCTATTAGGAGCTGCACCTTGTCAAAATAAATCAAAACCTATATGACTGGACCATGTGGGAATTTAATTTGAAAGGACAGACACAGGAAGTGACACGCTCAGCAGTCAGACAGGAGTCAGGTTAATTTCCAGGGCTGGTACCTGCGGTTATTCCACAGGCTAGTTAATAACATGTCGGGCAGGAAATCCAAAGTGTGGGATCATTTTGAGAAGGTGAAGGACGAACCCAAGGTGATATGTAAACTCGTCTTCATTGGTCGACTACAAACATGACGTATTGTCTGAAACATGGAAGTAGCTACATGCCCATTAGCCACTTAGCACAATCATTACTGCTTTGCCGACAGCGTCATTAACAGGCGGCTCGCTCAGTGTGTGACGTGCACTTGTAGATAAAATATAGGCCTATATTAATGAAGGTTCATTAGTACGGTTTTGTATTTCTCTGTAATGTAGTTGTTTGTTGCTATATTAATGTTTGAAATCTCAGTTATAGGACCTTTAAGTACATTTTGCTTTGAATACTTCTGTACTTCTACTTGAGTAGGATTTTGAGTGCAGGACTTGCACCTTGTTTCAACTGTGTTTTGTGTCTGTATTTCCACACAGTAAATGGAGTACACCCCTAGTGTTCAAAGCAAGGAAATGCATCTCTTTACAGATGGATAGAGATGACTCATGCATACACAGAGGTATGTGGAAACAAAGTGTTACACAGATTGCTGTATTGTTACGTAAACATGCACCAGTGGAAGCACTTTCAGGTTTGCACTTCAGCGTATCCCCACATACACACACTTGCTCGCATGATAGACAAGGCAGGACGCTAAGTTTTGAACAACGTTGTGGATTAGTTTTTAATTCTCAAGTGAATTTCAAATCAGTTTCTTCACAGATACAGAGCTTTGAAGTTTTAATAGTAGTATTCCCCCTCACTGTACAAGGCTAGAAAAAGTTCACAGCAACAGCACACAAACATACAAAATAGTTTTTACCAAATTCAGTTGTGTTGTAATTTTTTTTCTCCTTTTTTCAGCTTTTTCTTTCTTGTTAAATACATCTGAACTCTAACCCTGGTATGATGCCCAACCATAGCAAAAAATTGATTTCAAGTCAAATGTATACAATCTTATTTACACAAGGAACATTTGATCAAAGTGCATTGAAGAGAGTCCTGATTGACGGTCATGTCATTGAGGGATGAGGGGTAAATATGTACAGTGTTTACAAATGTTGTAACCATGGTGATCCTTACACAGCTTCTATAATAATAATAATAATAATAATAATAATAATAACAATAGTAATAATAATAATAGTAATGAACACTGGCTGAAAAAACAGCTTGTAAGAATGCACTCCAGGAGGTACCATTGACAAAATCATAAAAATAACAAAATTAAAATTAGCAAATAAAAGAAAAGTTACATCTTAGATATTACTGCCCAAAACATGATCGTACATAAATATTCACACGTCTGAGCCCGTTGGATCAGAGGGGCAAGAAATAAAGTTTGGATTAAATTCCCCAAGAGTGCCTCACTTCTCAGAATATGGTGAAAAAAGGAGTCTCACGCTGTCATGTCAGATCCTGACAGCTCAGATCTGGTTTTAAATCCTGTCCAGCAGAGTCGATCTGTTTGTTGAGAGAAATACTGTGTCTTCTTGTAAGTTTTCCACCTCAGTTTGAACACAGAAAGCCCCGTTAGGTGATCAAACCGAGGAAATTCACAGCGTTTCTCTCTGTTGTGAAAAGATGTCAGACTCCTTTAAGAGGATGGGGCAAAAAAAAAAAAAAAAAAAAGAAGAAGACAAGAAGCCATGGCCCAAGAAAATTCAGGACCAAAAAAAAAATAATAAAATAAAATAAAATAAAATCCTTAACACTTTGGATGCATTGAGTGAAAATAGTTATGGACACATAATTCATTGTAGTATTCACATAATAAATAACATTTCCTCAAGTCATCCTCTCCACAGATAATGACATAATGCACTTCAGAAGGCATGTGGTCGTACTGTAAGGGCTGCTGCTGCTGCTGCTGCTACGGACAACCGGCGGCACATGGGAACGAGGTGGCACCACGCAACACTCCGGGTTGCCGTAAAAACAAAAACGATCATGATAAATCGTCGTCTGTGCTCACTATCGAAATCTGGAGACAGAGAAAGGGAGGGGGAGGAGAGAAAGTTGGTTTTAACAAAGGTTGTTTGTTTCCAAGAGTTGAGTAAAGAAAGGAAACAGAAGAACCAGCTAGTCTGGCTCCGTCCAAAGTCTACTCACACCACTACAAAAGGTTCATACAGACATTACAAAATGGAATTTAAGGACTTTCGAGTACTTTTTACAATCAGCATTTTTTATTCTCAAAGACTTCACTAAAAGAAAATCATTAATTTTCAAATCTAATTAAAAAAAGGAAGATGTGATCAACAGGGCTGGGTATTATTTGAAAATCTACAATACCAGTACAGACACCAGTAACCTTAAAGTGATACCATTGGAGTACTTCATTTGAAGCCCATAATGTGAATGGAGTGGCGTGTGGTACAGCCAAACTTTCGATGTTTTGGACTGCCAACTCTCAAATACACCACGCTTAACTTCAACACACCACAGGCTGTATGGGTTGTAGGTGCTACTGTGGGAGCGTGGGCTCCGCATCGGGGACAGTCGTGAGAGTCCACCCATCCACATGCACACACTGACAGGGCAAACTGTTAGCATCACACGGCTAACGTTACCTAATGGCTTACCGACAGTCTGGGACCATTTAACAGCCTGTTCTTGGATCTTAGCTCATGATAACAGGGCAGGTGTTTAACTGACCGATTACTGCGAGGAGAATGGCTCTGGAGACGGCAGCAACAGAAAGTTTGCTGATCTGGTGGGGAGTCAGGACGGGCTGATCAGACCCCCAGTGTTAAAAGGATTGAAAGCAATTGTTGTTTGACAGGAGAACTTTCTGATTCTCCCCTCAAAATTCAAGCACCTTGTGTGAACCCTGTCTGCAGTTTATCAACACATCTACATCTCAGTTGTTTCATTTGCCAACAAAGGTAAATGTAAAAACAACACTTTGTCCATTGCCGTCAGTCTGTTGCAGCTGTGAGGGTGCCGGCAGAGGTGTGTGTGTCCATCTTGTGGCTCTGGCCGGGTTTAGGTTAATCTCTTTAATCTGTTTACAGAGAGATGTGCTCTGTGGACGGCCCACAATGCACTAAGGATTACTAAAGGCCACAAGGTCTGGATGAGAGCAGAGGTCATTAACACGCAGTCCCCATCCTCCATGTCAGGATTACATTTTTTAAGCTGCGTGGCTGCTCAGAAACTCTACAGCATCAGATTTTTATTTTAATAAATTGAAACAAAAGTGCTTCTTTTATTATTGAAGAGAGCTTGTCATTATTTTCAAGTTCAGATATTCCCGATTGATAACTGATTGGGAGACGTGTGTGCTTTGAGATTAGTAGGTCGATCCCGCGAGGTGTTTGCCAACCTTTCTTACCCATGATGCTCCTGGTTGTTTACTCACCGCAGGGTAGGTGTGGCCCACATTGGCACCGTGCCGGGTGATGTCGATGTTGAGGTCTTCCTCCGTGGTCTTCAGGTAAACGGGGTTGTCGAAGTTCATGCTCTTCTGGTTCTTCAGCTGCCAGTTTCTCCACATCAGGTAGCCGCCCGCTGCCGCCATCGCCAGCAGCACTGAGCAGAGGGGCAAACAAACGCAGTCAGATAACCCATAATAGGCTGTAGTTCCCACTACTTCAAGTGTATTAGGGTGTATATGCGTGTTTGTACGCAGCGGATGAATCAAACCATAAAATTCATATCTTGTGCCTTTAAATTGCAAATAATTCCCTCAAATAATTTTAATTTCCTCCTTAAATTTAGTAATTCAAACCAGCACATATTTTTGTTTAGAGTTTACACCCTCTTGCTTTGTTCTCACCTGCTCTACAAATATTTTGTCACACAGCTGGACTGTTAGCTGCCATTTTACTGTGAAAATAACTTGTGAAAACAGTTGCAGCTAAAAGGTGGTTCATGTTATTTTAATACAACTTCATCTAAGCTTGGGTGTGAGTGTGTAACTACAACATTAACAAGTTAGCTGTGTTTGTTTCAGTAGATACATGATAGTCTTAGATAGATATGGAAGATATTTTTCCAGTGAAAGGAAGATTTTGGCAAGAATTCCTGTCTACACATAAACTTAAGTACGCTGATTGCACAAAATAGTACGAAATAACTTCAGATTGGTATTACAAACTTAAAGGGATAGTGCACCCAAAAATGAAAATTCAGCCATTACCTACTCACCCTCATGCCGAGGGAGGCTCAGGTGAAGTTTTAGAGTCCTCACAAAACTTGCGGAGATCCAAGGGGAGAGGGGGTAGCAGCACAACTCCACCTAATGGAGGCTTACGGCGCCCCAGATTCAAATGTCCAAAAACACATAATTGAATCCACAAAATATCTCCATACTGCTCGTCCAAGTGTCCTGAAGCCCCGACATAAAACGTTGTTTGGAAAAATGTCACGAGTTGTGTTGCTACTCCCTCTCCCCTGGGATCTCCGCAAGTATTGTGAGGACTCTCAAACTTCGCCTGAGCCTCCATCGGCATATGGGTGAGTAGATCATGGCTGATTTTTCATTTTTGGGTGCACCATCCCTTTAAAGTAATCACGCCATAGTCAACAGAACCATCAGACTCCTTGTGTGTGTGAGATTTCTACGTACAGACAGGCAGTATGGCCCAGGCAGCTGCAGACCCTCTGGCTGTGGAGTTCACTTGGATCGACGTGCTCACGTTGGCTTCTGAAAGACAAAACAAACCACAGGTCAACACTCTGAATCCAACATAAACTTTCAGGACAGAAAGTGGAAGGATTCCTGTGTTCTGAATCACATACTTTTCCGCTGTACTTTTAGTATGCACTGCAGCTGCTCTTATAAAGTACATACTGTTGGGACACAGTAATTCATCACATTGCGCCTTGAATTGTGTTTGATGTTATCTATGCCAATCATTTACGCAAGTTACTACGAGCAAGCATGGACGCATTCAGCTGAGAGTCACCAGTTAATACAGTTACTCAGTTAAGCAAAACACAGTCAGCCTCTATGGCCGCAAGTTATTAAACATGTGGATGGAGGACACGGTCAAAAACTCTCATGTCACAGTAAAACAGAAGCAGAATTCATGTTGGCAAAAGGGACTCTGAACTATTCTGGCCAGCAAGCCAACACCACAATACAATAATGCCAGTACATTTCCCTGTTAAGATACAGTTTATGGTTTGTTAAATATAATACAAGTCCCATATATAGAGTAGTTGTGTCCTCATCTTTGGCGAGGAAGGATTTCTGATGTCAAGGCACAAAACTCTGAGTCTGTGTCACCCTATCTGATGCTCTGCACATGACCAAAGATAACATAGTCACTTGCTAATGTCTTCTACACACTTGTTCATAGCACACATATCTGATAGTTGGTCACTTTCCGTCAAAGTCAATTTGTTTAGGCAGCATTCGTAATGTTTTGTGGTTAATGCCTTGTATAGCTTGATAGTATTGCACTCCACCAATCACACTTGGGTGCACACCCTTATATACGCCATTGTGCATTTGAACTGTATCACTGTTAAGAAATCTTTTGCGAAAACAACTCATGAAAAAAGGAGTGCAAACATTTAAACAAAAGGAAAAGAATCTGGCTTCAACAATAAAGAGTTTCATTTTGAGAAATGTCAGCTGCTATAAATCTGAACTGTCACTTTCACATCCTGCCGTGACACTGAAGTTGTGAATCTGACAGTGTGGCTCCAAACGCAACTCTGAAGCTAAATGTTAAACTTTGCCGCAGCGCTGTGTAAAGACTTGTTTCATTCTTTTCCCTGGGTCAACACTATCCAGTCTCAGGGTGTTCATGCAGCAGGCCCCTGTGTTTTGGTGTCAGCAACGAGTGAGTGACATGACTGGCAAACAGCTCGGCTGAAAGCAGCGACGGAGACTTCGGGACAAAGAGACTAAAAAAACAGCGTTTGTTGACTCATGTTCCTCCTGCCAGTCAGTCTGCTCCGCTGCCAAATGACTTGGTGATGTAATCAACATGCTTCTCAGCCACGAAATGAATAAGACGTGGAGCGGCTGACTGGCCAAACTCCAACAATGGTGACAATAAGTTTTCTTCCACGATAAGTTCGGCATCTCCCTGGAATAAATACATTAAAATACAACAAAAGGTTAACACTTTTAAAATGTCTCTTCTCTAATCATTTATTTTAGTATCAGGACTTAAATGCACCCATTGTAGTGCTTTCTTATAGGCTGGTGTTACCCTGTATAGTACTTTGCAGACACTGTTCTAATCCAGGACTGTACTTTGAGGTCCCACAGAAGAAAAAGAGACATTCATTTATCTACATAAAAACTATGCAAGTCTGTGAGACTATTTTTGACATCTGGCATCGCCATAGATTATTTGTGTTCCCCGGAAAGCTGAGTCAGATTTGCTGATGTCTGCTTCTCCTCTCATGCAACTATGTTTCCTGAATATATATTAAGGATATAAGTCACAATCCCTGTGTGCAGTGAAATGACAAACATTTATTTAACTCTAACCATAGTGGGACTTGCACTGATCCTGAATGGTTTTGGTGATGTAGTCGCTTCAGGACACTTTCTTATATATACCACTAGGTGCTGCTCCTGGGCTGCACTTGCAGAAAAACATGCTGGTGCAGAGTTTGATGCTGTACTGTATTTTAATATCCAGATAATCTTCCTCAGCTGCTCATTCCACAGTAACAAACAAGCAGAACATATAAAATGCTCAACACTGTGCAGATGCACCCAAAGAACTCTACTGCATCACATGTATAGCATCAACATTATGGCTTAAATGCAAAATTGAGGGTCAAATTAACTGGTTAAAGTCATGAGAACAAGTGCTGTAATCAGAAACAAACAGGAACTCATCAGCAGACTTCATATGCGCCCCTTGAGTTGCTGATTAGGGTCCCTGTTTCTGTGTGAAACTCATTCACCAACTGCATTTTTCAGAGGATTACAGCTAAGTTAGTGAGCAAACACTTCATTCTAGCACAAGTTTACCAATTACATTTTAAACCTTGTGAGTCTCAAATGTTAACAGGACTGAACAATGAGGCTAAATCCACACAGAGCTAAAGTCAAGCCAGAAATCTGATCCAAGACGGACACAAAGCACGGATTTGTTACACCCAAAGTGAAGCAAATATCATGAACAAATCAATCATTAATGAGAAAAATTTTAGATTTAGATTCTGTACTCACATTAGTGCCACAAGTGTTAATAAAGAAAGCAAATCAAGGCAAAATGTAGCCTGAACAGACGTACGAGTAAAATTTAAAGGAAAACATAATTTGTTACTGGAAATCAAAACAGCACACCAGTAAAGCAAGAGTCCCAATAGCCACAAGTTGTCAAAGGTTGAATTGAAGTTAGAAGCGATGCTCAATACATGTTGTGCCCAAACATTCGTTAGGTTTCCATCCAAATGGAATACAAAGTTTTACCAGCTTTTCCATCCACTACTGTTATACAAACATTGATTAATTAGTATGAAAGTATCAGATAGTGCTTATTCGCCAGTCAGGAAGGAAAACAACAGATGGGTCACAACGGAGAGCACACTGGACAATGTAAGCGTTTTGAACAACTAATATTATAGCTTTTGAGCTTTTGGAGGAGTTCTGGTAACTGCCTATACGGATGCACGCATACATTAGGATGTTAAAAGCCAAGAGACGACGAAGAAAGTTTGCAGTAGCCTATCCAATGATGGTAAACCATCAGTCTGTTTCCATTGCCTTTAGTTGCATTATTGATGTACCAAGTTCCTCATGCCTCCTAAGTGTGCAAACTTTTTGCGATAGATTTAGGCGTTTCCTCTCAGATTTTTTTTTTTTATGTGCAAATTTAAATTTTGCATTAACCTAGATGGATGGAATGAATAAAAAGACTTCAAGATAGCCCTGAACGCCCTGCACTCTGAAGGCCTGTTTAAACCTAATATTAACGCTCGTCTTGGATAATCCGATCACAAGTGGGCAGCGCTAAATACAAGAGTAAACGACCACCAAGATGCATTGTGATCTGACTGCTAGAACCACTTGCCGAGGTAGTCTGGAACTCATTTGACTACATCTCTTGTAATGTAAATGCTAATGTTTCCTGATGCGTCCCATGACACCATGACTAAGTGCAGGATGTGGGGGTTGTTTGGAGACAGCACGCTAATACTCTATAACAGTGGCTCCCAACTGGTGACGGTCCAAAAGTGGGTCACAGGTCCACTCTGAATGGACTGCAAGTGACTCACAAACGTATCAAGTTTGTAAATAGCACACGTTATTTTTAGGTACAATGAATTTCCAGCGCAGAGCTTTTATTTTGAAGTGCTGTTTCCTGCTGTGACTAACACACCACTACTTAACACAGACAGCAAATTAGCTCAACAACACGGCCAAACGCAAGCATGACTCTAAATGTATTAAACTGTGTGGACCTTGAACTAATGACTAAGGAGAAATCTGGCCCCTGTGGCTAGACCAGTTGGCAACCACTGCTCTATAACGTATCCATTTTACGTCAAGTTTGACAAAGGGTTGTGTGACCGCCCATTGTTTACCCCATAGGAGGAGACATAAAGAATTCTGCTGCTAACAGCTATCTCAACCAACTGTACAGACACAACTGCTAACATGACTGGTGAGGGTGTGGACATAACCATGCGCGGGGGACTTTGACCTAGTGTGAGTAACTTTGACAATAACAAAATCTGAACACAAGTGGTCAGCTGGAGACACGCGATAGACACAGGTGTGAACGGTGATGTGTCTCGGCTTGTTCTGAGTTGTGGCACTACAGTCTGGCTCACAACTTTCAGGTTGAAATAATAAACCAGTAGACAGCTGGGATGGAATTACCCCTCGAATACCTCGGGCAACTTGAGCATGTGTTGCAACTTAAGCATTAACAGATTTAAATCAAGTTATCTGAAATGCACCAAGGCCTGAAACACATCGGAATGTGCATCATAACTAGGCTGACCAAACGTCCTCTTTTGCCCGGACATGTCCACTTTCCACGTCCTGTCCGGGGGGTGTTTATAAATTGATGATAATGTCCGGTTTTTCCGTGTGTGTGTGTGTGTGTTAGAGTGTGGCACGGGCCGCATATTTCTATCCGAACCCGACAGTCATTCTGTTTTGTTATGTCCAAAACCGAACCAAGCCCGACATTATTTAATTACTAAAGCACTGAGTTTGTGTCACACAGTTGTTATGGTTACAGGCTATTTAACAGGCTGGGCGTGCGCCGTGGGTGCTCCGTAGAGAGGCAGACCTTCGTGTTTGAGACAGGAGCGGGCGGCGGGACGTCCGAGGCTTCCAGTGAGGGGAGAGGTAGAAACAAACAGCCAGTGTGTGTGTTCTGTTCAGGTGTTGTCACGTAAATAACAGTCCCCAAGCAATAAACAGGACAGACAATAGGAGTTTATTTATTTTTTCACTACATTTTCACTGAAAGCTGACCGAATCCGACCCGAGCCCGAATACAATTTATACATTTTTGACCAAACCCGGCCTGACCTGTCGGGTAGGCCTACCGTCGGGACCCATCGGGCTCGGATCAGGTAGCCACACTCTAGTGCGTGTATGTGTCCCTTATCTATAGGGGCCTATCTGAATTTCTGTCTTTGAGAGATATTATTTTGTAATATAACTGAATTTTCTATCCATACACATAAACTTTAAAAATATTAAAATTATAAGGCATCTTTGAGTAAACTGCGAGTATCATTTAAGTAGGCTATCTCGTGGCCGGGCCGAGTGTCCTCTTTTTTGGAAATCAAAATATGGTCACCCTAGTCATAACCTAACAAGAAACACCAAAGCACAGACAGAAGCCATCATTACAGATCAGCTAGACAAGAAAAGACATTCAGCCCAGGTTGTTAAAAAAAAATCAGTGAACACAAGAGGTGATTTTACCATTTCATTCTGGCAGTAGATTAACAAAAAGCGCTGATTCAGGAGTACAAAGACAAAGCCAAATAAACTGTAACCAAGGCTGCAGCCAAAAACAATTATAAGACAGATGCCCAGTTTAACAATTAAAATGGAAAAACTCCTCCTGATTACACAGAAAGGGAGGAGAACAGTACTGTTATTTGATTTCTGAACAAAGCCCAACATGCTTTAAAGTGAGTCAGCAGGGACAGGCAGCAGAGCAGGTGACAGCTGATGGTTTTACCTGAGGGTGGCTGTATTAGAGCTTTCCCATCATCCTTTGAGGAACCTTTGGTAGAGTGGTCTGTCACAGAGAGAGCCAAGAGTCATGCTTTTGACAACAATACATCAGGCTGCAGAAGATGTCCTATTTTTAACACTGCATACACACGCAAGTAGGCCTTCTTTGAAAGTAGACCAGATCTCGGGAGACTAAACTAGTAAATAAATGCTCGATAGATGAAAGTGGGATCCATTTTTGTTCGGCGAGAAAGAAGCCGTCACCAAGCTAACAGACAAGACAGTCATGACACCATGTACACAACAGCAGCAGCGTTACATATTTACATGAAGACAATCCTCATGGCTTTCCTGCTTTGATGCCCCATAACATTCAAGTTAGATGCACACAAAAGCTGGGATGACATTCAGATGCAATTTAAAGATTTAAAGCCACACAGTAGACTGTATGGACCACAACGTCTCTATCAGCATCTGTACAACCAGGACAGACATCTGCAGCAACAAAGTGCTTACGGGCGAATCAATGCTGTGTTTACTGTAAAATCACAGGGCTGTTAGGTCTCCTGTGTAGGAGGTGGAAGTGCATATCATATAACAACACAACATTAAAGGGGACCTATTGTGCTCATTTACAGGCCTCTTTAAGCCCCCTCCTGAAGAAGCCCCGTCTGCTCTGATTGGTCAGTGTCTCCGGGTCTTAATCATCTGCACTCTGCGTCTCTGCATTGCAGCTGGCGAAATGGCGGTGTACTGCAGCACTTTCTACCATTAAAAAAAAAAAAAAAAATCACCAATAAAAGCTACTGAACCAAAATCTTCACAACATATGTTCCAAAATTGGTGAGAAATTAACATCAGCAACCATGTTACCCTGACGTTAGCATGTAGCTACATGTAGCAGTGAATGTAACAAACACTTGCAGCAGCGTGCCAAGAGCAGACGACCTTATAAAGAATTCTGTGATGAGCTAACACAGCTAGTTTTAAAAGCAGGAAAAAAAGAAACATGGTGACGCTGGCTCTGTTTAGCCTGGTGCTTTGGGGTTTATTAGACAGGCATCAGGACATATAGTTACAAGAGGCCAACAGCAGGGACTACAGTATGCAATGGAAGGATATATTAACAATGCCAAGTGTTATAAACAAGGCAAAACGACGTGAATTCAGGCATCTGGTCTCTACGAAAAAGGTTATCCTAGACTATAGTGCTGATCTACCATAAGACTAACTTTACTATATACTGGGCTTGTTGAAGGTGGCAGTGCTGTTTGGGCTGAGAAAGCTATGTGTAAGTAAGGTAAAGGAGGTTGCTGGGTCGGTGCGGGGAGCAATGAGAGCTGGCATTAGGGGAGTGTCTCTTCGACGCCAGAGATCACTGTCTAGCCTCCTGGAGGTGTCGTGGGACCAACTAGACAAAACACTGGTGAAAGGAGGTTCCCACATGATGACCCCAAAGACGTGTTCGTTATCACTGCTCACTGGTCTGTATTGTTAAGCCTTGCCATAATAGCTTATCGTAGGGCTTAGGAGGTTATTCACTGAGCGCTGATCCTTTCTCTAGAGCACAAATTTCTTGTGTTTATCTGAACTAAAGCTATGTTACTTTGGGGTGGCACACATCCTAACAGAAGTAACATAAACATACTCTTGAAGTAGCTATTTGTTAACTAGCTAGTTAGCAAGCATCTGGCTAACACTGGCTTTGTAAGGGTCAATTGACCACAGTCCAAACACATACAGGTTAAGTTAATTTGTGCCTGGTGTAGGTGGGAATATCAGCATGGATGGTTGTCTGACAATGGGCCAGCCCCGTGATTGACTGGCAACGTGTCCAGGGTGTGCCCTACCTCTCGCCCCATGTCAGCTGGCTCCAGCCTCCCACCACCCTCAAGGATGAGGAGGTATAAATAATGAATGGATCGCTTTATTCTATTGTGTTCTGAGGCTGCTGGAAGTCGCACATTAAGGCTTCAAACTCAGGGGGTCTCCATTCCTGATGATGTTTTATAAATCTCAATAACTGTGGCACTGGGTGCACCTGCAAAAGCCTCATTAGACCTGTCACTGAGAAACACTGTAAGAAAAGTGCAATTTCATCAACTGTCTCATTGGCAAGGTTATCTAACCGTGCCAAGCAGCTGTCAGTTCGCAAGGCTGTGGATACTGTAGCGTCTGTACACTAATCTGCAAACCATCATTGTGGTAAAATCTCAATCATCATTGTTAAATGTTAGAAGGATGATCGATTATTGATTCATAGCACTCAGGTTTAAACTGACTTTACAAAGTGCTTCACAGGATAAAAGAACGATCACTCACAGGGAGATGAATGTATATTAAATGATGGAAGTCATCACTCAAATACTTTTAAATTATCTACGCATTTGATTGACATTTTGTAGAAAGCTGAGCAGCCTGCAGAACTAATTTAAAAAATATCTGTGAAACTGGCAAAAAAACTAATTTTTCCTCTGTCTATTATACAGTTAATCTCGTCCTCATCATCTCACCTGCAGCTATCTTAGATAAAACCGTGTGTGTATGCCTGGTCTGAAGAATGAGTGAGGTGCACACATTCTCACCACACATCCGTCTGTACACAGTGTTAATGCATCTGGCCACAGGTAAGTGGCGGTGAGACAGTGGGCAGGGTTTGAACCTCTCTCTCGAGCCCTCTTCACCACTCGACCTACTTCTCTCACTCTTAATGTGAACAACTCAGCGCAACACCATGAATGCCTTTGATAACAGACTGTCCAAAGTGTGTGCTGCAAGCAGAATTTGTACAATTCATCACACTGAGACTACAGAGATGAGCATAACACACAGAACTCTTGGAGAAAGAACAGGGAGGCTGCAGGATGCAGCCGAGAGGAGGTTATGATGTCAGGCTTTGTGCCCTGCCTTTGAGTGTGGCAAAAGCTTTTTGGTGAGGAACACTGAGCGCAAACAAAGCTGTTCACAATAAATACATCACAAGGTACCTCAAGACCCCTGAAAGCTGAATCTAAATAAATCAAATGAGGGATTGGAAAGGATTTGTATTGATTAGCATATTGGATCACACATAGAGCTTGGATAAAATACTGACAAACCCCTAACTGCAAAACCCTCAATCTAAAACGGACTGTTTTATAGCCTGATTAGACTAGTGGTGAATAATACTGAAGGAAACAAACTGTGGAACTAAGTGGAGTCCCAACAGAGTCACAACATCCTGTATTTCAGTCTGTGATTGTTCAGCCTGACGGGAAAACTCCCCAGTTGCCTCTAAAGGCTGTTCTATAAATGCCTCAGTGGTAGTTTTAGGTTCAACCCCTGAAGTGAAGAGCACTGCCTATAACTTTGTTTCACTAACAAGATTAGAGCCGGTCAAAGCTGCAACTGCACAATGGTCTACAGTTCCTATTCGTTTCAGCTGCAACAGCTATAAAATGGGATAAATATGTTGGCTGAGGAGGTTTAGTACAGAGCAGCGAGTCCTTTGGCTACAATCCAACTAAGAGGAAGGTGCAGGCGCATTCAGCGAGTTACAGGCATCCGTCTTTAACCCCTCCCACACTATTCTCACTTTTAAAACAGCACCAGAAACACAGACAGGCGTGTAAACACAGTTGTAGAAACACACACATGCACATAAAGACACTGCCAAGACAACCAGAGCATGCTCGAAAAACTTGCAGAAGCGCCCACACTCTCTGATACGCGCGCGCACACACACACACACACACACACACACGACACTTTGATAAAAACAAAATCACACCCCGGAACTGCATACATGTACTCGCACACACTGCAATAAAGAAAGGCGCTCACAAGCTGCATGAAATTGTGCAGAGAAGAAAACAGAAACACCACCACACACAGCCTGGGTGGTACATTCAGTCATCACAGAGGCTGTAAAAGCCTGGAGGCAGCTCCAGATTCCCAAACAGCCCGTGAGGAGGTGAGTCAGGCTGCAGGGACGTTGACTATATGATGGCCGTTATATTTCTGTAGAGCAAGCAGGCTGTAAAATCTGCTATAGAGCTGGGAGGTTTTTATTGGAGTCCATCTCATCCTACTCTGTAATATTCTGGTTCCACACCCATATTTGGGAATTTTTCAACAAGTCAAATAAGTCTGGTGGTGTTGTGACATAAAATCAGATAGACTTTAGGGAACAGTTCACCCCCAAATCAATCATACATATTTAACCTCTTGCCTGTAGTGCTATCTATCAGTCTAGATTGTTTTGGTGTTAGTTGCAGAGTGTTGGAGATATCTGCCATAGAGATGTCACTGACACTAGAGGACACTTGTGGTGCTACAAAGTAAATTGAAAAAAACTCAACAGCAGTGTCTTTTTCCAGAGATCATGACCCGCTTACTCATGCATACTCAAACAAGCATCTACTGCTAGCTCACCTAGCACCACTGAGCTAGCCAACATTACAGCTCGGCCGAGGATGACATCCAAATGTTTACACGTTGTCATGAGAAAGAGCCTCTTGTCCATAAGTAGATGCACACTTCCTTCTGCGCAGTGATATAGTTCGGGGGTTAAGTTTGGTAGAAAGAAAATAGTTCCTACATGAAACTGCTCACAACAAGGTCTGTGGATTATCTTCAGTAATTGAGTCAGGATCTTTGGAAAGAGACACTGCTGAATTCCCCTGCATCTGTCAGGCTATGTCAGATGATTTCTGTAACTTTTCCAAACTAGCAGGGTTCAAACCTCTCTCTCCACCTAATTTTTTTCACAATACTTAATTCATTTCTTCACACATACAACCTAACATAACACTGAGAAATGTCTGTGAGGAGAAACTGCCCAAAAATGTGTGCCGTTACCCCCAGATTTGAGGACATATTGTGTGTCAGACATCTATAATGACAGGCTTTTCACTCTGCCTTTAAGTGCCAGCAATTTGAATGAGCTCTGAGCACCTGCATAAGTAGTCAGATGACATGCTGTACGAACAGGGTCAATTTAAGCATACTGACACCTAAATCCTGGTTGTAGGTGAAAGCAAATTAATGTTGAAAACTGTCATTAAGATGCCAGTGAAATAAGGCTATAATAAAAAAAAACTACTTGTATATAATTGCACCGTACTTCTGTCAGAGCCACATTTACCAAATTTTATGTCCAATGTGTTTTTACTCTGAACAGTTTGTTTTACCTATGAGCCATGTAAGAGACAAACTGGCATCGATGTGAACAGCATATTAAGTCTTGTGAGAATACAATCAGTATAAATCAGGTCAAGCTATAGTATCAGAGCTCTTTGCAGCTCTTTTTTGATAATGTAGGACAATAAGGTGGGTGTTTTTCCCCCAGTAAGACCTTGCTGACTAGAGCTTCTGTACAAAAATAAGCCCCACGTAGTTGGAATGATATTTTAAATAAGTTATGTCTAATTTCTTTCTGAATATGAGCATAAACCAAATTAATCTACAGAATAAAGAACCCAAAATTTCTAGGTATTTCACCAATATACAAGATGAAACAAACAGATAACGGGTGGATATAAATGGCGCAGGGAAAGATTTCACAAAGGAGAACAGGCTGCTCGAACTGTCAAAAAACTTTAGAAGCAAACTCTCAGTTCTCACTTGAAAATCGGAGAGAGAAAAGCAAAGAAGTCTTGAAGAAAACTGAACAGGCTAACTAGGCAAACTTTCATTCAGGAGGGCAGGAGGACGGTGGTGCAGAGAGTTGCCAGGGAGATGTTCCAGCACTTTGTGTACACCAGTGTCTCGGTCTACAGTTTGAGTCCAATTAGGAGAGTATGTGCTCTGAATTCAGCTGTCAGGTTCCTATCCGATGCTGCTTCAGTATGAAAAGGCTAATCTGTGGGAGCGCAGGAAGGAGCTGGGCGGCTAAAGACAAAAACAACTGGAGCAAAGTAGATCAGAGAGAGAGAGGACAGTGTTTCCCAGCAACCTTTTCACGGCAAAGAAAAAGAGACTGATGGAGGGCCGGGCCACTGTTGGAATTTAATTTTGATCATATTAAATCTAACATTGGGAGTAATATGATGAATCCAGTACTTGTGTCACTTTTGATCTGAGCGCTCATCTTGTTACCCTCAATTAAACTACATCCAGTAACGAAATATTTAGTATTAAATGCCAAGTAGATTTTAATATATACATATGAACAAACATGACGTGGAGTTCCCAAAGGATCCATTCTTGGTTGATAGGGACGGCACAACTTTCTTGTCACGAGCATTGTTGGTGTATTGCTATTTTGAGGCAGCAGAAAGTGATTGTGCCACTGACCAATAAAACCTGCTCTAAAGTCAATGGCACTGTATTTTCCTGCTATTAAAAGGCTGCATTATTCAGATAGTAAGATGCAGGTTCACAACATGGCTACACTGTCACACACAGGAACGTGTGGATGGATTGCGGGTGTGTGAAATAATACATCATTGAAAATGTGAACATAGAGAGCAGAGCTGCAGAGCTGCTGTCAGACTCCCTATTAAGAAGAAGCAGTGCGCATTAATGCATGAGGACCAGCTTAACTTCATTGATTATTTCACAAGGTAAAAGTTTAGTTCTCTTTCCTCTGTCAAATTTATAACTACAGTTTAAGATTTGCTGCTTAAATGTTCCATATTTGCTGCAGTGATATTTTTGCTCTCACTGCATTACTCTCAGCAGAAAACTGCTCGCTTCTCCAATTTGCCAAATCCACAATTTAAATAGCAATGTCCCAGGTGCAGGAACACCTGGCTTTCAAAAGGGAATGGGAGGTGACGACTCATGCTGCACCCAAAACACCATCCATCCATACATTTTCATCCACTTATACGGGGCCGGGTCGTGGAGGCAGCAGGCCAAGCAAAGCACCCCAGACGTCCCTCTCCCCAGCAACGCTTTCCAGCTCCTCCTGGGGGACCCCATGGTGTTCCCAGGTCAGATGAGATATGTAATCCCTCCAGCATGTTCTGGGTCTGCCCTGGGAGCTCCTATCAATTGGGCGTGCCTGAAACACCTACACCGGGAGGCACCCAGGAGGCATCCTGATCAGATGCCCGAACCACCTCAACTGACCCTTTTCAAGGTGAAGGAGCAGCGGCTCTACTCCGAGCTGTCCGTACTCCTTACCCTATCTCTAAGGCTGAGTCCAGCCACCCCACGGAGGAAACTCATTTTTGCTGCTTGTATCCTTGTCTCATTCTTGCGGTCACTACCCAGAGCTCATGACCATAGGTGAGGGTTGGGACAGAGCCAGAAATTCACTGTATTTCAAAATAAAGTGTATTTTTTTCCAAACACGAGTCCCTTGCGGTCCATTCAGAATGGACCCGCGACCAACCAGTTGGGAACCACTGCTTTAGACCATGCACTACAGATCCGTTTAAATATGGCCAATTAAGTGGATGGGCCAAAATTGCATCCAGTTAATCAGGATAACATTGAAATAAGTCATTATGCTACCGACAAGGGAGACTTCTGTCTGTCTGGGGTTGTTATCACTCAGCCTCTTAGTTTCAATGATCCAGCAAGTAACTGTATTTCAGACATAAACGTGCCTCCAACTTTGGCTCTCTCCTGTTTCAACATGACAATGCCACTGTACACAAAGCTAGATCCACGAAGAAATCTAGTTTCCCAGCTTGGTGTGGAAGAACTTGACTGGCCTGCGCAGAGCCCAGACCTCAACTGGAACACTGACTGTGAGCCAGGCCAGCTACAAGAAGCAAGTCTCTGCAGCCAGGCTCCAAAATGTTGTTGAAGTCTTTCCAGAATAGTGGACCTACCATAGCAGCACACTAATTCCCACGGTTCAGCTATCACATATAGGTGTTCTGCCCCATTAATTCAGCCGTGATGACATTAACGCAGTCGTATCCTCCTAAGAACTAGGACTGAACCCAACAGGCAAACATTAAACCAGAGGACAGCACTGAGCAGAGCTTGACAACGACTGGAAGAAGGAGCTACCTCAGAAACTTCAGCTGTCAGGATGAGACTGTAAAGGCACTTTCAAACAGCAGAGGAAGCAGACAGAGCTGCAGCTGAGATGTGAAGGAGGACGGTGTTGAGACTTGCCAAAAAGACACTGAAAAACTGGATCACAACACTAACTGACTCAGCTACTGTTGAGCTGTCAGACTACTAACACAAACAGACAGCTGGGTTTGCGGCTGGCATGGATACAGATAGAAGACATGACTCGCAGAGGGAACACACTCACACCAAGGAAACATGCTTGAGCGGCTGAGAGGCAGAGGAAAAAGGAGGGAGAGATGAAACTTCTTTTCGCATCAAAGCCGGTTTGAACCAAAGAATTACACTGAATTAATTTTGTTTCTTACAACTGATTCTGTGTTGTGGGGGATCCACTGTGAAAGCCCAGCTCTCTTATCCTTTTCTTTTTAATCAATTCTTTAAGGGGAGGCACATTTGAGACAAGTGGCACAGTAAGGGGAAGACAAAGCAGAGAGGAATGCACAGTGTCGCCTTTTTGTGAACAATAATTGAAATTCACATTAGCACAATGAGCTGAGTTTAACATCTGTTTAGCAGTTTAACCCACCAGTGTGGTCTGTGCTCTCCCAGTCATACAACTGCTAATTTTTTCCCATGATGCCATCTACACTGGCCTTAAGGCGTCAAGAGTTAAATTAAAATCAGATTATTGGTAATATTTACCCCGGGGTTCCTTCAATTTTAATTTAAAACACTGCTCCTTTTCTTAAAATATTTCCATACACTTAATAAAATAATGGATGTAGCCACCATGACGTCATGCATTGGTTTGTAGACACTGCATTTTGGTGGTCGCCATATTGGATTTTCGGAGCCAGAAGTTACAACATTTGGAAGAGAGGTTGAAGCTAACCCTAACGCTAGCTGCAAGCTTGGTTAGCACAGTGCTTTTAAAACTATAGTTAACGCTGATGATGTTAACGCTAATGCTACATTTCAATGTAAAAGACTTAAAACCATGAAAACAAAAACTTACTTACCATTAAAGAAAAACAACCTTCGAGTCCTTAGAGGGTCTTTTATTATAACCAAACACTGAATAAGACTTTTTCAAGGGGACCAAAATGTTACAATTAACTTTCATGAACCTAAAATACGCTGAAATAGCGACATCTATGGCTATACGCTTTGAATCTGGAGTAACACCATGGTTGCATTATCTAACCAACGTTGTTGATTAAGTCAAGCAAGCATCAGACTCTTTCCAGCAAACTTCTAGACACAATTTGCTGGGCTTGCACGATTCCAGATTAAATGAGACCTACATATCCTAATGATTCTTCAGGAAACTTTGACAGGAAAAGTTTTATTTCTGTTAATCTTATGATGCTTGTTCTTTCACCGTGTTACGTTGCCATCTCTCTGACAACATGTCTTTGCACATCATATCACTGTAATTCAGTCTTGTCATTTGGTGATGCAACCAACAGATCTCCATACCAATGCGGCAGAATTGTCATGAGACTGTATACAAGCATGAATCAATATGAAAATGAATTATGCAGGCGGGCCTACAGTTTCCATGCAGGTTAGAAAAACAGGCGAATCTGTCTGTGTGATGTCTTTACAAGCCCTGGGGCCTTTTTCACAAAAGCAATTTGTGAGCCATGCTTGCACACAGATCACAAATTGCTGTCCCCCGTTTCCAAAATGATTGTTGCGAGCAAATTGCAGGTACATCTGTGAGTCCTACAGGGGTCTCACATGCTCATGCATGGGTAGGTCAAAAGTCTGGAATTTGTTTTGATTATAAAACCATATAAAGAAATTCTCATTATGCAAATTGTAGCTTGCATGTTGCATATTTGTGCTCCTGGTTCAGGTGTAAACATGTCATAAATAACTAAATTTGTTTCCCCACTGTGGTGCGATGACTCACCAGGTCTGCAGCGTAAACCGTCAGCAGCCAGCTCCTGTCCCTCTGGACACACACAGGTGTATTTGGGGGAGTGTTTGTTGATTTGCGGCGCAGGCAGACACATGTAGCTACAGCCTCCGTTTTCACCTTTCTCCGCACACCAGTTAGTACCTGCACACAAGAGTCAACAGCTCTGATTACTTTAACAAACATATGAAGAACATCTGCAATCAAGATTAGTGCAGAATCATTCATCACATAAGATTCAGCCAGTGCTGGAGGTGGCTGATATCTCACATGTAAGCATGATAACATCTTCACCAACTTCCTCTGCTCTATTTGTCATATACACAACCCCAGTTTCAAAATAGTTGGGATGATGTGTAAAATGTAAATAGGAACAAAATGCAATAATTTAATTTTCAAATTCAATTTAATACAGTAAAACAAGATATTTAATGTTCAAACTGATAAATTTTGTTTTTTTTTTGTAAAATATACACTTCTGAATCTGATGTTTAACATGTTACAAAAAAGTTGTGACAGGGGCAACATCAGACTGGGGAAGTTGTGAAATACTCAAAAATCACATAAAATCACCTGTCTGGAACACTCCACAGGTAAACAGGTTTATTGGTAACATTGAAACATCATTAATAGGTATGAAAGAGGCATCCTTGAAAGCCAAGGAAGAGTCACTCACGAACAAGGATGGTCACTTTGTGAAAAACTGTGTGGGCAAATACTCAAACTTTTCTCAACACATTTTTCCCCATCTACAATCCATAATATCATAAAAAGATTCAGAGAATCCCGACAATTCTCTGCATGTAATGGGCAAGGTTGAAAACCAGCACTGAATGCCTGTGACCTTGGATCCCTCCGACCGCACTGCATTAAAAACTGACATGACTGTATAAAGCACATCATTAAATGGGCTCCGGAACACTCTGGAAAACTATCATCTGCGAACGCAGTTTGTCGCATCTACAAATGCGAGTTAAGACTCTATCATGCAAAGTGAAAGCCATCAACAACATCCAGAAACACAGCCGACATCTTTGGGCCCGAGCTCATCCGAGATGTACAGTGTGCTGTGGACTGACAAGGTCACATTTCAAATCATGGACACTGTGTCCTTCAGGCTGAAGAAGAAAAAAAACATCCAAATTGTTGCCAGCGAAAGTTCAAAAGCCAGCATCTGTGATAGTATGGAGGTGTGTTAATACCCGTGTCATGGCTGACTGGCTCCATTAATGCTAAAGGTACGTACAGGTTTTGGATTCTGACAATGTCTTTTTAAGGGACATCCCTGCTTATTCCAGCAACACCATGCCAAGCCACTTTCTGCATGTGTCACAACAGTGTGAGTATGTGGTGAGTAAGTGCAGGTACTACTCCCACTGATAATGTGTGGAACATTATGAAACACAAAATGCAGCAATGGAGGCCCCTGACTGCTGAGCAACTGAAGTTGTATATCGAGCAAGAATTGGAAAGAATTCCACTTTCAAAACTTCAGCAATCAGTATTCCCAGTTCCCAAACACTTAGTTAGTGTTGTTAAAATAAAAGGTCATGTCACACAGTGGTAGACATGCTCCTGTCCCAACTTTTTTAGAACGTGTTACAGGCATCAAATCCAGAATGAGTGTATATGTACAGGAAAACAATGACATGTATGTGTGTGAACATTAAATATCTTGTCTTTGGACTGTACTCAATTGAATAAAGTTCAAACAGAAATGGTAAATCAATGCATTTTGTTGTTATTTACATTTTCCAAAGCGTCAGCTTCTTAGGAATTTAGGTTTTATCTGAGGTGTTTGATCAAAAAAAAAAAAAAAAAAAAAATGTTGAGATTGAACTCAGATCTGGGCATTCAGACAGAGATGCAGAACTTTTAAGATACTTGGTCTGGACAACCGCGTGCTTTTTTCTATCCAAGTTATCCAGAGAGTGAATCAAAAGATTTCAGCAGACAGCAGAGGACAGAGGTCAAAATTTAAATGTACAAGTAAGAAGCTGAGTTTCAAAGTTCACTTGACCTTGGCAACAGCACACTGACGAAACATTTTCAACTCTAGGTCTAATTAACAGCCTGTTCCTGGAGCATTCAGCTGTATCAAACCGCCTTTTGCTCAGTTATGGAACTGTAAATGTTCAAACTTTCCAAATTTTTTTGAGTGGACATAGGACTTCTGATGTGTTGGCTTCGAAGTTTCAAGCTCAGCTGAGCAAACACAAAATTGTGACAGTTAGTAAGCTGAGGAGATTGCTGCAAAACCCTGGTATGTTGGTATGGCTTACTGGCCCCTTCCTTACATTTATCTTAACTTAATGATGTCAGTGACAAGATGACTTGTGTCAATTATGGCTGCATGATTACAGCTAAAATGATAATCATTAGTACTCCCTGTACCTGAATTACATGTAATTACAGTAATTTCTGATTAACTCTCTCTTCATTAACCTTCATTAACTCACAGCAGCAGCTACTGTTTAAAAAAAACAACAACAAAAAAAAAAAAAACAGTCTGCAACGTCAGCTCGGAGCTGGAGGTTGCTGTGATGTCACTGAGCCTGGAGGACTGATGAATAAGAAGATTTTCCGCCTCAACAACCACTAATGTCTGTCGCTTCCTCTTGCCTCCCTCCGCTCGTTTCCCTTCCCAGCAGGTTCTTACCTGACAGCTGGATCAGCTCGTGGTACACTATGATATCCTGGGGGTCATTCAGGTTGCTGGCCAGCGTCACCACGTCGGAACCTGTGAACTTGTTCGCCCCATAGATGGCTTCATTTTCGCCATCCGTCCAGAAGACTCGATCCTGGAGAGGGGTCAGAAAAAGACGGCTCATTTTCACATTAATAGCTAAAAACAGTGCCAGGCAGATAATGGCAAGATGCCAGGAAAAAGACAATGAGGATAATTACTTTCCTCAGGAAAAAAAAAGAAAAAAAAAAAAATCAGTAGTGTGGAGATGCTTTTCATTTTGGAGAAAAGCACAGGGCATATGCAAACAATGCTGTTACAAGATTAAATACTTAGGAGACACGACAAACCTGGCCGGGCATCTCACTCTGCTAACTTGGTGCTATCGCTACAGAAATATTAGCTGCTCTGTTTCAACAATAACAGGCTGAAAAAACGGGCATGCAGGCTGAAATTCAGCTGTGTCGTTCTGCTGGGAGATGCAGTGACTTAAACCAATGGTGAGCAGAAGTCATCTGATTAATACATAAGTTTTTAAGCTATATGTAAAGGAAAAGTTCGCTATTTGCTAGGCTAATTTATGTTATAAAGTTATATAGCTCTTAAGCTAATAATGGTAACTAGCGAAAACAATTATTTTGCTTATGAATCTTGACAGTCTTCTTCTTCTTGTTAAGCCGTGTTTTACGTGTGTGAACTTTACTGCACTTAACCAGTTACATTTATTGATAGCTATTTTCTTTTATGGTCAAAAGCAAAAAAGAAAGGGTTGAAACATTCTTCTGGAAGTGACTGTTAAATAAGCATATGATACGGTCTCACATCAATCGCAGACCCCTGAATTGAATCAAAATCATATCTTGGCAGACTTTTTGATACAGGCAAATACTGCATTGTTGTTTAAAGAGAATATATTGTATCGTGATGAAACCAGTGTTTCACGCTAAAATTGTCTCGATAGAATAAAATAACAGACGAGGCGAAATTGCCACGAAACGTCTGTGTTGAGATGCCTCATTCTCTAACAGAGGCCATTTACCAAAAAATGAAAACAGTAAAACAGAGAGCTTTCATTATGGGCATCTTTGGTTTAACCAACCAAATTACTGTTGCCGTGGTTACCTGCAGCAGTTTACAGGATACAAACTGCCAGCTCGTCAGATACAAGAGCTTCAGCGACCATGGTATTATTATTTGTTGACAGAAATACATCTATCTTGCATCACTACGATCAATTCTCTCTTCAGTAATAAATACTTTAATAGAAATTGATCTTCACACCAAATCAGAAACCTTGTGTTCCTATTTGAAGAAAAGAAAGTAGTTTCTAAGAGACTGAGCAGAGGTACGGTGGTATTGTCTTTTTAAAAATTAAAAACCAAACAAACAAAAACATATGTGATATTTGATTTCTTATCTTCATTGAGGTGTTCAGTTGATTCCCAATCACACATGGGTGTGACAGAACTGTTGAGCACAAATCCTGCACAAAATGGGGATGGAGAGGCTCTAATCACAAATTCAACCATCTGTGTGCTAAGACCATCTGTGCAGTGTTCCTGCACTGCACGTTGTAAGGACCACTTGTCAATCACGTCTCTCCTTGGGTTTTCTGCTGATTAAGGCGACACTCAGTTTTGGTCTGTTCAACTTCGGTGGTGCTCACCGCTTGTGTTACCATGTTAATCCTGTTCTTCACAGTTTATTTTCCCAAACAGAACTTCACGAGACTGCGAGTGAAGAGAGCACTGAATAGGAAGTGTTTCATAGAATGATTATAACTTGGATCACACTTCTACCAGCTGCAAAATGGAAAAAGCAAAATGTAATTTTAGTCAAACTATTTCTAATTGGTGCTTTAACTATAGTGTTACAGTATGCAGTTACTCACTTAATGATAAAACTGTGCACTCCAGTGTTCAGGCATGAGCTGCACCATAAGCACATGTGCCTGCATGTGAATAATGTGTGCATGTGTCATCTGTCTGAGTGTCACCGAGTTAGCAGTTGTTTGTGTGGGTGTAGGCGAGAGAGACAGCCAGAGAACAACATGTCCATGATTTTATGATTCACAAAGATTACATGTGAAAGACAGTACTGAAGAATGCAGGTTTTTAACCAGCAGAAATTGTTAGTACTCAACATTAGAGCAATTTAGTTTTTCAGATCCACTAAGTGCACCTGCTTTGAGTCAATCCCCTCACTAGAACATTACTAGCTGTGTGCTCTGTAGAATGCAAATTACAGGTTATTCTGAATGCGTTTGTGTGATGATATGATGAAGAGTAAGCTTGAGCTTTTGTGTAATCTGTCTTTACTTGTGTCTTTAATTCTCTTTCATTTTTTGGAACCAAAAAATTCAAATGTGAAACAACTCTAAAGGACTGCATTCTGTCAGTGTGTGTCCTTAAAGTGTAACTTGGGTATTTTTGAGCATGGACCCTATTTTCCCATGTTTGTGTGTCTAAGCCCTGTTTCCACCAAACACTTTCAATATGGCACCTTTGGAACCAACATTAACCCTTCAGACATGGCACCTAGACCCTAGAGTTTCCATCGCAAACAGTACTCATAAATGTGGGTGCAGTTGTTGTCACTCACTGCTCCATCCAGCACTCATTGTATTTCCTCATTACTGGTGACACAGATGGAAGTCTGCACTTTGTTTATCGTCCACAGAATGAGGCTGCACGCCAACATTTTCAGAACAAAATAAAACAGGCTGCAGTGAGAGTCTCTCTCCATGGGATATTTAAAAAATAGCAGGTTTGTGCATTTAGTCCTTCTCAGGCAAGCTCAGGGGTTTAGCGTTACTCTAGCCCACAGGAACAGCACTCCGCGGCGCTTTTTCTTTCTCCGATATATGCGGTTCACATAACCCCGGTGAAATTAATACATAGAAACACTTGAAGATCCACTCATTACTAAAAGTATAGGTCAGAAAAAACTAATGAAATGGTCAAAGTTGTCACTGTGTTGATTGACTTACATAGTCAACTCACACACTGAGTAACATTACAAGTAAACGTTCCACCTTAAAAGTTGCCGTCAGTCGGCCCAGTGAACTAAGTTATTTTTTCTCCAACTAAAGCTGCTGCAAGAGGCAACAAAACATCCTTTCATTTATAGTTAGTTTACTAATGTATAAAACTCTCCACAGTATGAACAGCGGTTACATGAGCCTCAAAACCAGCCACAGCTCAGCCCTGAGCAGAGTGACCGTCCTCTATTGACCAATCAACAGACTGCAGTGTTCACAGCTCCACCTTTTAGTACCAGATCTGTGTGCTAGGTACCCCAACAGATGGGGGACCAAAAATGGGGACGGTACGGAACGGTTCCATCTGTACCATCCACAACTTTTCACAATGGAAACGGAAAAATAGTGTACCGATCTGAACTGAACCGTACTGCTTGGTGCAAACAGGGCTTAAGTGATTAATAGGATCAACAACAGGGAATGAGCACACGGTCAATTCACGTCCACTAAAAGTGCTTGTTTTTGCCACTGGCAGGCTCAGATCATTATTTTAAGTTTCTGTCAACATTATGTAAAGGATCCCTACAGACACAGACCTTTATGTTGAAGAGTAAGATCCCTTTTGTTTAACTAAACTCGCTGTTGGCAAACCCACCAGACTGTCTTAAAATAATCAGTAATTTTAGTGTGTAAAGAGCCAGCATACTTTCACATCTAACTGGGTAAATTAGGGGTTTATTCAACCAACTCAGAGCTGTTGATTGTTGGAACAGTGGAAAGACAAACCAAGACAGCATTTGTGAGTTTCATTTCATTTCTGTCAAATTTAAATGAAGTCTGTTTTAGGATGATAAAGGTAGAAAGCAGCACATGTTGGACAACTGAGTGAGTAAAGATAATACAATAAACGATATGTAGACAATAATTTTAGTGGCACTTGCAGGGCAACCCCCCAAATCCTGTGAAAACTCAAATTCTTGTGTATGACCATACCAGCACAGAAACAAGCATCCATCCAAAAAGCATGCCTTGTTCATTTATACTACAATCTCAGAAGAAAAGTGAAAGATGCAGACGAAAAACACAGAATCTGGGTCCGATTTAGATGGAGACGTGGGCAATAATGACTGTGATCTTGAGAGTGAGGGTAACTTAAGGTGAACTGTGACTCTGCACTACATTTTATACATTGAGGACAAACAATTAGACAATCTCTACACACGACACATGTACAATTCTGTCCAACTTGTTCCAATTAGTCAAGATTAAATCAGTAATACAACCAGTTCAACAATCCTAATGTGTGTGGCACATTTGTGAGCAAAGTGTGTGTAAAGGAGAGAATATAACAGCAGCAGTACCTCAAAAACAGTGAGAGCGAAGGGATGAGCAAGGTAGTCTGGAGACTGGAGTACTTTCTTCCTGTTGTCTCCGTTCAGGTCGACGCTACAGAGCATGTGCAGCTTAGAATCGACCCAGTACAGCCTGCCTTTGATCAGATCTGGGCGGAAGATGAAGCGTAAAAAGAAACAGGAGAGAAGAGGCGAGAAATAAGAGCAGGAGATGCAAGAATAAAAGAAGAATGGGCAATACAAGGGATAATGGAGAGTGGAGAAATGGCAGAGGGCAGAAACAGACAAAAATTACACAACGTAAGAAAGGAAAGAAAGGAGTGATACAGGGGAGAGGGCCAGATGAACATTGAATAAAAATGTGTTGACAGAGGAAATGAGACCCGAGAGTTGAAGAATAGAGGAATGACAGAGTACAGAAGAATAGGACAGAGAGAAGATGAAGCATGGCGGCAGAGATAAGTAAGAACATTTGAATCAATGCAACATTTCAATAACAAGGACAAATCGATGGCTTTGACACAGTATGGGTGATGCAAGTATAGGAAGAGAGAGACCGCATAAGGAAAGCATCTGATTAAAAGATGTGTGTGTGTGCGTGATCCTACCCAGGGTGATTCCATTAGGCCACTGGATGTCATTCACCACCAGAACCTGTCTGTCCGCCCCATTCATACCAGACTTCTCAATCTTGGCTGGCTCCCCCCAGTCAGACCAGTACAGAAACCTACAAGACCAACACACACACACACACACACACACACACACACACAACAGATCTGTAAATGTACATTGTCAATTGAACATGAAAGGTTTTCACCAGACATTAACAACAAGCTTTCCACCCACCCAGACAGCGGATCCACAGCGATGGACGCTGGCTCTTTGAGGCCTCTGTTGAAGAGAACTTTCTGCTTGGTTCCGTTGAAGTTGGCTACAGAAATGGTTTTGGTGCCGAGATCAGACCAGTACAAGTTCTTATAGATCCAGTCCACAGCGATTCCGACAGGAGTCTGGACGTTATCGATCACTTTGTTGTGGGTACTGACGTCCCCTCGTTTGTCCAGCACAGTACTGTGACGGAAAAAGAACAGAAACAATGTCACTAAAATTTAAGATTCAAATCCTCATCATTATCATTATTTAAACTGTCACATGGTCACATTAGTTTCAACTCCTCCTGCTTATTCACCACAAAACAATGCAGCCAAGTCTGAACCAATCTCATCATAAAAATTCGGATGTAAAAAATTTGTCTTGGCTATTAACAACACAAAAGTCCCTAAAAACTTCAGGTATATATGGATGCCTCACTTTCGCAAAAGTCCCTGGTTCCAGCTAATCAAACCCAAACTTGAGCTTAATGCCAACACATTTTAGTTCAGAATATTAGCATGCTAACATTTGCTTATCAGCACTAAACACAAATCCAGCTGAGGCCGATGGGAATGTCATTAGCTGTGCATGTATTTGACAACTTAAATGACAAGCTGATGATGGTACTAATGAAAAATCAGTTGCTGATCATCCTGAGGGAGGCTTGAATGTGAGTACTAAATGTCACAGCAGACCATATAAATGATGCAGGACAAGTCTGGGGATTACCAACGCTACTAGGGTTCAATCCCTACTAAATTATCACACCAATCCATACAATAACTTTTTTATTTTTTTTAAAGATTATTTTTTGGGCTTTTTTCCTTTAATGAACAGGACAGAGTGAAATGGGGTGATACAATAATTTTTGAGATATTTTTGAGATATTTCAATTAAAGTCAAAAGTGTCAACCTCGTGGTAGAGCTAGAGGAAAAGTCAGGGGATCCCCAAGGTCACTCGGAATCATCCTCTGCAGACAACAAATGTCTAGGTACAAAATTTAATTTGAATCCATCCAGGAGTTGAGATATTTCAGTCAAAACTACAGTGATGGACCAACTGACTGACCAACATTGCCTCCCCGGGAACCATGCTATTCGCAAATTAAATCATAAGGATTCATGCGGTGGGACCACGAACATGTGTACTAAACGTCAGAGTAGTCTATCCAACAATTGCTAAGATACTTCACTCTGATATCAGATATGACTCCTTTCTTGTTGTGTTCTTTTACAAGCTTCTGTGCGGCTGTTCAGTGTGTGTAATCTACCTATAAATGGCTCTCTGGCCCAGGTCAGCCCAGAAGATCATCTGCTGGTCAAAGTCCGCATCCAGAGCCACTGTGTTCCTCTGCTGCTCCACAATCTGAGTGTACTCCTTCCTCTCCAGACCCAGACGACGGATGTCACGGCGGTTAGTGAAGATCAGGCAGGGTTCCTTACCTGAGGACAAGACAGACTTGGTTACATAAGATACAGAAAAGAGAATGTCAACCTGACAGCTCCTGTCTATAAAATGCACCTCAGGCTGACCTGTTTCACTTGCTGATGCTGGAGACTTTCACAGCGTTGAGACATGAATTTGACTGAATAGTGTTATCAAATATCTGCTCAGTGATCAGTTCAGACAGATTCTGGGTGATATGAAAGACTAGAAAACACAAACGGCATAACCAGAGTCTATAGTTTCTGAGTAAAAAGGTCAAATCTGTGACATTTTTAAAGAGGATTATGAGGATCATTTAGGTGTGGTAGAAGAGGAATTATGTAAGAAATACAAGTTTATAGGATCTGTTGACAAATCATTCGGGGGAAAAAAGAATAGGCTCTACAGTCGGATACAGTGACAGTCTTTGTCAACGAGCGACACAATAAAGTCTATTTACTGCTGAAACAATCAAACAGCATGTGATCACTATACTAGAGGATGACATCAGCATTTCCCGTGACGGGACAACTCCAGAGCTTTTCTGATGATATTTGAGAGTTCATCATTTAATGATAGCGACTTGATTTAAGATTTAACTCTACAACCTCTTGTGGAATCTTTTGTTTTCACGTACCCAGCTCTCTGAAGACGAGCGACTGTTCCAGTTCATTTTACTCATTTATTTGCCCACATTTAAATTTTTAAAGCTGCTTTTAAGATTTAAACTTTTCTTGATCTCAGGCCACGGTTGTAATTTAACCATACAAACTAAAACAGACTTTGAGAGTTGTTATCCCTATGACAGTGCACTGCCAGTCAGTCAATTGAAAACTACTCTATGACAACCGATTGTTTTTCAGAACATTTTGGTAATTTTCCATTACTTATCCTTGACTGGAGAAGCTGCATAATATGAGAAGGTCTAGCTGCAGAGCGCCATGCTCAGGCCCGACTCCTCCTTTGAACCCTCTCTGGTCCCAAGCTAGGAGAAGGAAGTGAATTATGTACGCCCACCAGAGGCGATCATAAGGATACAATAGCATGCGTTCATTCGGTGTTTCCCTCAGATTTTTCCAGCAGCAGTGCTGCAGTGTGTGGGTTTCATTACATGGAATACTTTTAGACACATATGTATACAAGTGTAGATGTTGAATTACATTTAATAAAATGCTCTTCATACCCCACGTGCTGTTACAATTGCTCCTGCTTAAGGGCATCTGTAACTTTTGACATCTAGTGTTTCAATCTATATTGTGACATTGCTTGTAAAAACAACTGATCACTGTTAACAAGTAGAACACAGATACAAGTGACCTACATACAAAACTGTATCTAAATAGTTTAAGTCATTTTTGGGTAAAGGCATCAAAACCAAAATTTTATAAAACAGCCCCTGGTATCTTGTAATCAATCCTGTGCTTCCAGTCGCAGAGACAAAACAACTCAAATCCTGGAGAAATGCATCGTAGTGAAAGAGCTGGTACACACAGAGATGCCATGGCGGTTGAGTGGGCACAATACAGGATAAAATAAAGCTAAATGTGAACAGAAGCATTCTGTCCAATGTGTGAGGCAGATGAGCTGGACGTCAGGTTAGCAGTAAACCATGAATGCAGCAGTGAATGCTCAGTGTGAGCTACAGTTTGGCAGAACCGCAAGACCAGTGAAGCTATTTTAGTGGCACATGAGAAATCTTGCTTGTTTTGCGTCATCTCATCGGCCTTCATAGAGACCATAGGGCAAATGTCAGCTGTTAAAGATTGGTGGCAAGTCAATCGGAGCACTCATATCTGGGGTTGTTCAGTTTATAATGCTTGCTCATCCTCGACTCTGGCTGCTTCAAGTAGAGATAGAGGGGTAATAGCCTATGGGGAGATTTATTATATAGTAGCTTACATTAGCTAGTGATGCTAATGTCATCTACAGCAACGTTATCTAAAAAGTTTGCAAAAGCACGCAACTCCAGACAATAAAAAACAGAGGTTGGACAAGAGATGAACAGACAGAGCACCAGGCTATACCCCTAAAATATTTAATTAAATTAGCACCGAGTTGACGTTTCAAGCTCTGTTGCTCGTCAGACCTGATGAAATGCATAAAGCTTGAAACGTCACCCTGGTGGTAATTCAATTAAATTTTCATGGGAGCATAGTCCAGTTTGCAGACCTGTTTTTTTCATCTCTTGTATACAGTAACGTTAGCTTAAGTTAGCAAACTCATAAGGTTAGTATGCAAGTTATAAGATGCATAATGTTACATTACCGGACTTTATGAACTTATAGTTACATCAGAATATTAAGGTTGTATTGTGTATCTTGGTGTTACCGGTGGAGGGTTTGTGACATCTAAGTTAACTCTTTACGCTCTGAAGCCTATAATATAGCATCTAAACATATAATACACATATCTGTTGATGATAAGCACGACAAATAATACATATGGAGGCTAAACGGGGCTAAACAAGGCTAAATGTGATCAGTCAGCTTGTAATAGACCTACTTATACAGTGGCATGGACAGTACAATATATCAAAAAATATGCTCAAGGTAAAAACACGTCATTTTCCACCACTGGTCCTGGCCCAAGCCTGGAGCTCTGCGGTTTTATAACTTCACCTATTTAGATTCACAATCATGGTTAAAATATTGTAAACACCCCTCAGTATAACCCATTACAATGAAACAGCATTTATATCTCTGAAACAGTTTCAGTCGAGTCAAACAGCCTGACAGTAGCCTGGTGTGGTGGGGCTCACTGCGGTGCTTCTGAATGATTAAAGACATCTCAAAACTTAATGTGCTAAATAATTTTACTCTATTTTGAGAGTTTTCTTGAGCAGCAATCAAACAAAACCGTAAACATCTGGTGTGACACTCCACCAGGGTGCATCTGAAAGGTTGAGAGCTGCAGTTATATTTCAAGGAGTTACACTGCATCCCCAACTGTTGACTCACCGACAGCCTTGCAGACTCCGGTGGTCGGATCCATCTGGTAGCCGTTGTGGCATTCGCACTTGTACCCACCCTTCAGGTTTATGCAGATCTGACTGCAGATGCCGGGGTTCAGACACTCATTGATGTCTGCACGGAGAGACAAAGAGAAGAGGCAGGGAGGGATGAGCAAGAGGAAAGAGAGAGGATACAGCTGGTATCTGACATGTTTAATTAATCAAGTCTGCTGAGTGCTCCAATTTGGGTAATCAGACACATGGTTCTACTACAAAACACAAAAACTACTGAAAACCTTTTTTTAAATGACTTTTCTGAGGCATTCCCACAATTCTTTCTGCATGAGACTGTAAACTGATGATACACAAAGAGAAAATTACACCAATTTATAATTGCTTGTGGTGTTTTGCCAGAATGCTCTTTAGTAACAAGCTGCTCTCGCCTGAACTAAATGTAAATATACAGATGCTTTCAGGAGTGTAGTGGTTACTTTATACCTGGGAGTAGATTAAGCGCCTGTACAACCAGTGGGGTTCATTCCAGATGGGATTACACACATTCCCCAATATCCAGAGCAGTGCTGGAGGCCAAGATTGGCTCAATAACAAAAGTGTGTCAGATCAGTGCCTACTTGAACATAACTGAGGGGATTTCTACTTTTAGAAAAAAAAAAAAAAATCACAACACGGCCAATCACATTACACACCGAACCCTTCAGAGGCCAGAAGTGCACAATAAAAACATGTAGCAGTCATAATTGAAATATCTCCAAGTCACACCAGCAGCCCACAGTATGTCTGAACCAGCCTGTTGGATTAGTGACTTCTAAGAAAAACAAAATAGTAACACATCTTCAGCCAGGACAATACCCTGCCAAGGACATTGTGATTTTGGATTAATTTTGAGGGCTGTGATGTTTAAAGTTGACAGTTCTGTCTGATCTACTTTTCAAACAATCGAGGCTTAACTACGACTGCCAAGAAACTAAGGCATGTCAGTGAACAAAAAGCGCTGGTAGTGTTTTTCTTTCCTGGAATAAATGTAATAGAGTCAGAATCTTAAACATATGGTAATGTTGAAAATGTTGCCGATGTTTAGCTTTTACTAAAGTAACTGAACTGGGTTCACTAAAACACATGTTAATACTCAAATAAACTGACAACCTGTGGGAAACACCACAAATATAACTACAAAAGAAACAGCTGGGACGATCTAACAACACTTAAAATGGTATATTCACCTTAAAATCAAAATTTGAATCTTAAGTAGGATTGATACTTGTGCAGCAGACCCTACACTGTAGCCTAGGCACATGGCCTACACCATTGTGAGCCTTTATACTTGTGCCGTGTGCAGTTACACCTCCAGAACACTAACTGGCAGTGAGGTTTCTGTGAAATGCTGTAAAGTTTAGTTGATTCAAAACACATATTAAACACACATTAAACATGGCTTCATAGAGACAATTTCAAACACAAGTACACAAATCAGCTTCACTTGTCTTTATCTGGACACGTTTTCCCCACAAATACAACATGCTAATGTTTTTAGCACAAGCCTATGGCATTTTACATTATATAAATTAGCCTAGCAGCTAGCGAACTTTTCCTTTACTCATATGAAGCCAGGGACAACAGCAACATTTAACAAAGGTGACGTTACAAAATTTGGCTCCATTACAACTCACAAGGTTCACTGACAAAACAACTGTCTGATAATAAACACGTTTTCCAAACAAATATAACATGCTAACATTATTAGCACAAGCCTATGGCATTTTACATTGTATAAATTAGCCTAGTGACAAAAAGATAGGATACAGGATAAATCACACACGAGACTTAAAATGCAATTTTTGTGGAGACTTTGTCTTCAATAATTTATTGTTTTTATCTGAAATTAATGTAAATAAAAGCTTAGTTTCCACTGAGGGAAATGGTATGAGTATACAGAAACAAACAGGAGGTCTGCTTCACTGCAAAGTGTAGTTAAATTTCTGGGGAGGTGCACGTCAGGCTACGGCATAGGGTACGGCGTAGGCTCTATGTCGATGCAGAGCCTACACCGTAGGTACAGCATCGATTCACAGAAGTAAAAATTCCGCCTAACCTGTCGTGCTATTTATCAGTGTAGATTGTTTTGGTGTGAGTTGCCAGTGTTGGAGATATCGGTGGTAGAGATTTATCCATTATTCTTGCATATAATGGTCATGATTTCTGGAAAGAGACATTGCTGTTGAGTTTTGCAAATGTATTATTTGCTGCTCTGTGAACCACGAGCCGAGTGCCAACTAGTTCGATCACATTCAAGAGAGGGCTCTACGGCCGATATCTTCAACACTCAGAAATTTGCACGAAAACAATCTGTATAGAGGAAGAATAGGTATCTTTGATTTGGGGTTGAACTGTCCCTTTAATAATGCAATTATGCAATGAATTACCAATTATCAAAGTCAAACTTATTCAGTATGCATCTGAGCAGACAGGGAAGTATGACTGATGTAAGAACATTCTTCACTCAGATTTTTGTGCTCCCCTTTTCTACTTCCTCAGAGATGAAGCTCCGCAGACTGATGATTATAATAATAATGATGAGAAACCGATTTCAAAGCTTCCTGAGCTCTTTGGTCAGGCCGTGAAGACCTGGAGACCCAATTATAACTGGAGTGAGTCTTGTTCTGTTGGCGGGTGAGTAAGTATGTCTGGCACCCAGATGGATCCCAGTGGGCTGTCCATCAGCTCTGAACACATACTGCTTCATCAACATTAGGGGAGATAAATGGTTTTTTTTTTATGCAAACAGCAAGTGGAAACTGTGAAGTGAAGGAAACGTGACATGAATTGTGGCTCTTTACCGCCGCTCTGTAATTGATTGAGCATCATGCTGCTGTCTGTGCTCTCTGTTCTCTCTGTCTGACCTGGGCTGACCATCCTTACTGATCAAATTAATTAATCCCTGTTGGGTTTAAGGAGGTTTTCCTTTGGTCTATTGGGTCCAGCAGTGCCTGAAAAATGGCTTCATCCATGGATGAGATTATTACGTTACGAAATAAGTCCAGTTTTTTGTATTTACAATTGATGCGACCTTACATAACAAAGCAAAGTAAAGGTCACCTACCTCCGCAGGTCTTGTGGTCTATGAGCTGAAGTCCAGGTGTGCAGTCACACTCGAAGCCAATCACCATGTCTTTGCAGATGTGAGAGCAGCCACCGTTGTTCAGGAGACACTCGTTTAGATCTGAAGCACATGACGGAAACAGGGCTTTATTGTAGCTACAAGAACATCATGCAAGCAAAACACACAAACCATACATAACACTCTTAATAGTAATCCTGTTGCACTCAGTCAGTTCACAGCCATAAAACGCAGCATCTGAGATTTCCGGCTTCATCCAGGCATTGACAGTTTGGACAGAAAGCTAAGGGTACGTTTCCTCGCACCACTTCTTCCTTCTGTTATTTCAAGAGTCTGTTGGACTCAAACAGGTTCAGGCAGATAATAAAAGCTTTAAGACCTTTAATTGTTGACAGGCAGTTGTTCTCGGTTTATTGGATACTTACAAAAGATATACTATTCCACTCGGCCCTTATGTTCTTTTATAAAAGCAAGGTAACAAAACAAAAAAGAAAGTTCCCTTCTCCAAATTCAACAAAGCAGGTGGTGAACCATCACTTGAAATACAATTATTCAGCTCATTACCAACTGTACAACAATACACTTAAAAATAAACATTTTTGGAGTTACTTGATCCGTTAAATTATATACACAATGTGCCAATCTTTGTCTCTGACTGAACGTTTGTACAATCCAGACTCACACGTTTAATATTCTGACTGCGTAAAGCATTATCACTTTTGACCAAGTTCTTTGATCCATGAAAGAGAATTATTTAGAAGCACTCTTCGGTCTCTCACCCTGACATGCACGAGGCATTAAAGCTGCACAAGGTGAGATTTTATATAAAAATCCACATATTATCAGCATAAATCAAGGTGCAACAGAGGTAGGCGTCATGTAGTTTTACCCTGTTTGCCTTAATTCCACTCTCTTCTTTGACGTATGGACTTCCATGCCCACAGGAAAAGACATCTGAATGTACTTAAAAGCAATTTGTCTCCTGAACAGCGCCTAAGTGACCTGTCCACAGAAATCTAAATGCTGCACCTTCTTTCTTTTCTTTGGTTTGTGTTAAGCGTCAATGTACAGACTCGACATTCTGGGAATTCAAGCTCAAATATTTCTGGTTCAAACAGTTTCATGTCGCTGACATTTAGAGCCACCAGCTCGGGAAGCACTACAATACTTTTTATCAAGTGACATTTGCAGACACACACTGAGGGTTGATCACGGCTCAAACTACAAGTTCACTCATATTTACTCAGATTCTAGTGCAAATATAATAAATATGTAGAGAAATCAAACATCTGGATCAATCTATGTTTGATCTGCCACTCAGTTGGAGGGCTGTGGAAATACGTCTGTCATCATCTGAAGTGTCATCTAGATGTGTTTGACTTAAAGCTTTTCTGCTCGTCACACCACTCTGCATCTCTTCAGTTATTCCTCATTCAGACAGGCTTGAGTAAAACATCAAACCTTAGGGGTGTCTACAGGTATCAGACAGTCAAATTTGATGCTTTTTAAGACCCGTTTAAGACACCTTTTGTCTAGTACAGAGTTAAGTGTTAGGAATATGGCTATTAGATTGAGTTAAGTCAAATCTACATTTTGCAGACACTAAATTACAAAATGTATGAATTAAATTAGATAAAATGTTTGTACTAGTTAAAACCTCACAAATTCATATTTAAGACTATCTAATGACATTTAAGGCCTTATTGTTGTAACACTGAAGGCATTTCAAGACTTCTTAAAGGACCTGTAGACACCCTGACCTTATCTACTGTGCTCAGAAAATCACCACTAATTTGAATGTCAGGCAAAAATGATACTAAACCCAGTAACCTCACTGTGACTACAAGACTACAGGAAGATGCACACAGTCACTACTTCTGAGGCTGCATCCACACTGATGTTTTAAATTTGAAATGAATAACTTCTGCTATGTTTATGACTAGCATCCAAATGAAATGAAGACCCTTGAAAAAGCTGCTGGCCATGTTTTAGTTTGAAAATACCAGGTTGCATTTTAGGCAGAATGGGTGGAAACATGGACTTTAGAAAACGATGACGATTGGGATTTCAGTCACGACGTGTCAAGCCAAAACACTGCAATTAGGCTATTCCCAAGGCCACGGCTTCCTCTGGTAATGGATAATGCTCTCAATACCGCTCTAGTGCATCGCCATACTTGCCTTGGAATGACTCTCAATCTGTTTTCTGCCGCCTTGACTGCCTTAAAACATTACTTGTGTTGTTTTTATTAACAGTTCCACCTTGTCGTCAGTCCAAGCAAAGAAATCTCTGGTCTCTGCAGTATTTTCCGTGACTAAACTCATAGTAGACAATCTGCTTCCTGTTAAAATCAGTGTGGGCATGGCCAGTGTACGTGTTTTCAGGGGTGTTAGTAAAGAGGGAGATTATTTCTGAAATTGTGCCAAAACACTTATGTGTACAGAAAGATTGTTTCGCTTTAAAACATGGTTTTAATATGACATTGATTGCTCTGTGAAAACAGACACAAAGTGGGATGGCTCCCCTGAGAGACAATCTTTGGTTTTAAGTTAACACGAACGTGCACAGACCTGACAAAAACATCTACAATCTTGAATATAAATCATTGTGAACAAATGTAGAGTGTTCATATTCTTTTTTTACCCTTTGTTTTATACTCACTGCATTCCTTAATGGGTTCATCGCTCCAGTCGGGACAGTCTCGGGCCTTGTTGCACACTTTGCTCATCTCGATACACTCTCCACTGCGACACTTGAACTTCTCTGGTCCATTACACTGAGTCACTGTGGAGAGATGCAAAGAATTTTACTTGCCAGGGTTAGTAACCACTAATGCACAACAACACACAATACTGTCCTTTAAATATTTATTCTGTAAAAAGCTAACAATGCCATAAGTGTCAGGATTTAACTTTTAGTTTACACTTGCTCTTTCGTCTTTGTACAGTTAGGTTGGTGGTTTTTCCCTGCATCCAGTCTTGTGCTAAGCTAATCGCTTCCTGGATCTATTGCCGTACTTTATACAAAGATATGAGTGTAGTTTCAACCTTCTCATCTCACTCAAAGACATTTGTTCTCCGGCAAATAGCCACACTTAGCAAGCGAGACAGCAGCCTATCTACAGGCTTGAACAGGGGAGAAAACAAAATATTGAGAAAGAAAGCTTTATCAACGCGTATTCAGTTTTGGAAAGGTTTTACAAACCGAACAGCTAAAGCTCCTTTCAGGATAATCTAATCCTCCAGTTTGGGTTAAAAATGGAAGTAGCTTTAAAAGTAGCTGCCTTTTCAAACCCAACATTGACAAGCATTCCTCTTTCAGCAGTCTCTGAGTGAGAATCTGCCACAAACTTGTCACTCTTTAAAGTCTGTTTTCAAAGCCCGTGTTTTATGCTACTGGAGCAAGAACAAATAAACTCATGGAAACGAGATAACCGGGAGGGTTTTTTCTTTTCTTTTTTTGTTGTTGGTACATTTATCTTCTAGATGAGCGCACAAAAAAATAAAACACAGCACTGGATTGCTGAGAAAAATCGTTCTTAATACATCACACACAGCAAACAAACACTGCTTTTGTACCTGAGCACAACCTGAGGTGGAGTGTCTTTTTTTCTTTGTAAAAGAACATCTGAGAAATACGTAATTTACAAGCCCACAGCATCTACGCTAACACACACAGCCTCTCTCTCAGCTTCTTCAGGACAGCCTGCAGTAGGATGTAAAAACAGAAACATTATGCTTAGCTATGAAATGTATGTGCTTCTGCATTGTCAAGGTTAACTGAACCTGGCCTTTACCCTACTCTGCCAAGCATGTCAGAGCCGGTCCTATCAAGTTGGAAAGATTATGATACCTTGTTCTCTCTCTCTAGTATAACTAGACTGTTGGAAAGACTGTCTGTGGAGCAAACTCCATGCCAGCACTGCTGTTTGGTGTCTGCTTCCTGGTACCAGTATTGTGAATAAAGACATTCTTTTTAAGACGACAGAGACTAATGGGAGTGTTTATTCACTGAGACAGAGACTGAGCTGAAACAACAGTTGTTATTCTCTTATCAGTGGCCTCAGGATAAGGCTTGCGAGATCATGGCCAAAATGATAATCACTTTTTTTTGTTTTAAATCAATATTGAGATCATGGTTATTCATCAGAATTTTCCATTGACATTATTCCATTCTAGTGACAAAATATAATTAAATTGCAGCACTTTCACATTCAAATAAACAGAGCGCTATTTTTATTTTCATGCTGTGCTAAATTCCTGCTAGTGTACAAATCTTTGCATCAATATAAGACTGGTCCTCCTTCACAGAGCGTCTCCTGGAAAACAAGTGTCAATAAAATTGTCCCAAAACATTTCTACCCAAAATTAAAGAGCACTGCTTTCACCGTCTTGCAACAATACACACACACACACACACACACACACACACACACACACCACCTACTGTTTTTACAGTTGACTTCGTCTGATCCATCGGCGCAGTCTCTGAGGCCGTTACACTGTCTGCTGCCCAGGATGCAGTTTCCATCATCACATTTGAACTGATCCGGTCCACAAGTGCGTACAGCTGCCAGGAACACACATCGTACACAAAATGAATTAATAATTGTTTTAATAATCAATTAAGTCATTGGTCAAATCAAAAAGCCAGACATTCTCTGGTTTCAGCTTCTCAAATATGAGGACTTTCTCATCACACTGTAAATTGAATATATTTGGATTTTGGACTGTTTGTTAAACATAAACTGAAAACACTTAGACGTCTCAGAATTTGTTATGACATTGATGGCCGTATCCTCATCACTGCAGGCATTAATTTAGGACTAACTGGACAGACAGATAATTGAAGACAGTTTGAGCAGGGATCCATTATGTGCTGCACTCTTATTCCAAAAGGAACATCAACACATTTAAAACTCCCATCATCTGCCACAGTTACACAATAAATGTGGTTATGATCTTAAAATGCTCAGTTTTTAAATGTGTTGACGACAGCTGGTGTGTACATACGACAGTTGGCTTCATCGCTGCCATCCTTGCAGTCAGGGTCTCCATCACACCTCCACTTCTTGTGAATACATTCTCCTGAGCGGCACTGCATCTCACTGGAGGAACACTTGGCAGGCGGTGTTGGGTGACGGCCGCAACGAGACGGAGACTCATCTGACTGGTCCTGCAGGGCACAGAGTCAAGAATACAACGTGTGAAAGCTTTTTCCATTTGCTATTCACTTGCTGTCACCAGCGCCTGCTGCCTGTCATTTCCTGGCAGGGAGCCTGCAATTTATCTTAACAAGACCTAAAAGACCAGTTTGGAGAGCAATTTTGAACTCAGAAAGTGTGTGATGCTTTGATGTGGTATGGCCCTCTGGCTGAAGGGAAATTTGTGGGACAGACAAACACTCAGGTACAGAGAGTAAGTGGGACTCAATGTCCTGTTTTTATATTTCAAAAGGCGTTTAGTTTGATCACACAAAAATCAGAGTTTTCTACATTTGTTCTCTTTCACTTTCCCAGGCACAGCAACTTCCTGGGGTCTTGTGGTCACCGTGGGGTTGCCAGGTAACCAGTAGAGACTCCAGGAAGTCAGTGCACTGAGCTCCAGAGGTGATGGCAGGCAGACTACTGTTGCATTTTCACTGCATGGTACGACATGGCTCTACTCAAATTGACTTCTTCCTGTTTTCCATTGACAAGAGTATTTTTAGGATCACCTTGATTGAGGTTCCAAGTGAGATGAGCCAATACTGTGGACTTAAAACACTTCAGACCACGGATTGGTCGGAGAGAATCGCCACTTGCACAACATTGGACATCCTGCACAAATCTACCATTTTTAAATACCCAAGCAACTGTCACCGGTGCCTGCAATTCACTTGATCCAGATTTTTAAAAAAATGTAGCACACATTCCTCTGTTTGTTTGCCAATAAAAGGATACAAGTGTCTCGTTGCGGGTGATATCACAGTGGTTACACACGACATCGCAGTGGAGATCAAATGAGAATTCCGCCTCAAGTGAAGGAGTACTATATACGGTGGAAAACAAAATACAGAAAAGGTCCCTAAAGTGAGTTGAGTCAAACTGAACCATGCAGTGAATGTGTGGCATTTGTTACCTTTGGACAGACCCAGGCTAGCTGTTTCCCTGTTTCCAGTCTTTATGCTAAAGCTAAGCTAACCAGTTGCTGACTGTAGCTACATATTAACCAAACAGATGTGGTCTCAATCTTCTTTCCCCACTCTTGGCATACGTCCAAAAACATCAAACTATTCCTATATCTGTAAACCTTTAAAATTGTATGCATTATGACCATTGGTTTTGATAAAGTTTACTCACGACTATGTCCCATGTAAACAGTTGGGAAACAGACTCTGGCAAGAACCATAGCAATCAGGGCAAGGAGAGGAAGTCTCCTACAGCTTTACAAAACATTCATTTTACAGAGATCATCTCAAACACTTAACACAATGACAGTTGTTGAAAATGCACAGTGTGTGTCCTATCATTTTACTTTTGAAATCAGGAAATACACCATGTCACACACCACGTCCCAGCATTTGCCACTACTTCTCTAATATACACACAAGCTAAGAAACCGGCATATATGCAAGATTACAACAGGTAAGTCAGCCTACAAGTTGACCAGGAGGTCAACTTTACTTGACTTGAAGTGGATCTGCTGGGGTACAGTGTGTAGTTTGGTAAAACAGCTAAAAATTTCGAAGAGAACTACCCTTTTAAAGTGTGACCAAATTCAAAACAGACAGTTCCTTGAGTTGATGTACATGACACTACCTTAGTATATGCACATTCAACAGCCAGTGCTGCCCGCCTCACAAAACCTCTTCTCAATGCATTACCAGCCATCTTGCATACGTTTACATTAATAAAGATGGAATTCATTTTAATGCATTGATTCAGCCTCCCACTTGTATGTAGATAAGCTATATAAGCTCACTACGCTGTTACAGAAATGCTACTGACCTGATGTCCCAGTTACCTCTGCAACCGGAGTTTCCCATCATATTTCATGGCTTACTCGATACATTTCCTTTTCTTTGTTATCAATGTGTTGTTTAAATGCTCTGAGCAATAAAATACAACACATCATATTTCCATGTTACAACTTGACGGTCATGAATTCACCAAAGTTGGAGGAGCAACCATCTGAGGAGCATGTGAATGTACCACAGGCCTAGTCTGATGGAGGTCTAGACTCAAATCTGATTTAAAAGGCCCTTGCTTGTTCACTCACTGTAGCAGGCAGTGTGAGCAGTACTCTGCAATAATGGTGAATGAGTGGGTGGGAAAAGTCATGAGCACTTGGATGTTCAGTAGGCAAATGAACATTAAAAAGAGCTGTTCAAAAAGATTTGTTGCTTCATTTTTTCCCCATCGCTGTGCCAGAGTCTGTTTCCCTAATGCCCACAAGAGAGGTGCTGAGTTACACATTATTCTGACCAACAGTCATAATAGACATACATATGCCACCAACATCTAGTTTGACAAACATTTTTTTTAAGACTATTCAAGTACCTTCCAATACAATATCAGACATTTCAGCAGTTTTGCACAGACATCAGCCACTGAAGGAAAGAGCTAACTTCATTCATACAGAATCCAAACAAAGCCACACCATGGCTCTCACATTGTTTAACTGACAGGTGATCTGGGGGACGTGCGTGGCAGAGAGCTTTTAGGACTCAGAATCATAACTGGGCAATCAGACAGAGAGGGATCAAGAGGAGCAGCAGGAGGAGTTTCTCACACTTTCATCATCTCAGAAAGTCACTGACTCATGTGGGAGCAGATTAATGGAGTGTGAGAATGTGTGCGTTTGTGTGTGTGTGTCTGAAGCTCCCTGACTATTAACACTGACGCAGGACCAGCTGGGTGTGAGAAAGCGACAGAGTGAATTACAATGACCTTCCCACTGAGAACGGTGTTTTAAATATTTGTGGGTGTGAGCGTTTGCGTCAGTTTTCTTTCATTTTCCTGTGGGGCGGTCACAGTGATAACCACACAGCCAATTAACAGGTAACAGGCAAACTGCCGACTCAGTGGAACTTGTTCTGCCGTGTGTGAAAACGTGTTGGGAGTGTCAAAGTCAGTGTGCGTGTGCGTGTATGTGTGTGTAAGACAGGTCAATAACCACAGGGCGCTGTGAACATTGAAAATGCAGAACCGGTGTGTGTGTGTGTGTAATTTGCGTACCCAGGGATATCATAATGGACAGGTCATTACAGTGAGGCAAAATCGACCTAGAAAATGAGGGGAGTGTGTTTTAGGGTGCTGCCTATGTTAAGTCTTTCGTGATAAAAAAGAGGCAAAAATCATGACCCAGATGAGATAGTAAAATTTAATCTCTTCCTTTTTGTCAGGGCTTATTTCGATGTACTTAAATATGCAACATGTATGTGTACACTTGTGTTTGTGTACACATTCCAAGCGTGTGTGTATGCGTGGCACGTCACTGTGTGCCTCTCTTACCTGGCAGTCGACGTCATCATCACACACCCAGCTGGCCGGGATGCACGATGAGTTCCCACACTGGAACTCGCTGGGACCGCAGGAGGACGGCGCGCACTCCACCTCATCGGAGCCGTCGCCACAGTCGTCCTCACTGTTGCACACAAAGTTCCGGGAGATGCAGCGACCGCTGGCGCACGTGAACTCATTCGGAGCGCAGGTGATGTTGCCTGGAGGCAGACAGGAGGACACAAGGCAAATATGAGAGCACTGTGAAGGTGAACAGTTCAGTCACATGACAAGGACGGTGCTGTTCTAGAAACAATGCTAAAATCTACAGCATTCATCCTGTAAGCTGTCACAATTTACACATTAGGAGTACTTAATTTAACCACTACCATTACATGTTTCAGCTGTTTTACAAGAGTTTGTGCCACTTTCCAAATGGAAGGCCGCGAAACTCGAAACTGGACTCTTCATATTCAAGAGGATTGAGACATTTGGGCTTTATATACAGCACATGTCCGCAACTATGGCTGCTCATATTTGTTTAATAATATCCCGGGGTCCAGATTTCTCTTAGTCATCAGTTCAAGGTCCACACAGTTCAATATATTCAGTGTCGTACTTGCATTTGGCCATACTGCCGAGCTAGTTTGCTGTCTCTGTCAAGTAGCTGTCTGTTAGTTTCTCACTCAACAGCAGGGGATAGCACTTCAAAGTAAAAGCTCTGTGCTGGAAATTCAGTGTACTCCAAAATAAAGTGTGTTTATTTACAAACTTGGCACGTTCATGAGTCACTTGTGGTCTATTCAGAATGGACCCGAGGACCACTTTTGGACCAGGACCCACCAACTGGGAACCACTGTCCTAGAACACACACAAAATTTGTTTATAAATACAACAGGTGTGTCTATTTCTCTTGTTGGGATTTGACCTAACTTTTTGGGACCCTATTCCTGTACTTGTATTCAAGATTTCTTCTGTTTTGCCCAAGCAGCAATCTCCAGGGCGAATGAGTGAAGCCAATAGGGAAGCGCCAAAGAGTGCAATTCATGGACTGGCCACTGGGGGCTGGCTGCAAAACAGCTCTTCCTTGTACTTTATTGAATTGTTTATCGTCTCTTGTTTTATCACTCATGGGTGGTTTAGATGGCCAACCACACCTGCCATCATCGAGCATTGAGCAGCCTAACATTTTGGCCTGATGAAGATCCAAGTAGGATTGAAATGTTGTCTTTTAAATAACCTGTGTGGCACGGAGTAAGTGTGCAGGTGTTACTTTTCTTTCATTGTCCTAGAATACAACCCACACACAGCACCACCATAAATACTGGATATAGGATGCCATTTTTAACTGAAGTTAGTCCAATAAAGTTCTGCCTGACTGGTTTTCCCTGGTCAAGCATAAGTCCTGTTACTGAACTGCAGAAATGTCAACAGCTCAGCTGTGCAACTGTAGGTCGCACAAATTCACAAACGGGCCTGATGAGTAATGAAGCAAGTAAAAATCACTTGTCTCAGAACATTAACTACATAGTAGCAAATGACTTGGTAAGCAATGCCAGCACGAGAGGTGGTCATCAGGAGGTCATGACATGCATTTGCATGGCCTAGCAGAAACACACAAGCCTGAAATTACCATACACAATTCCAAAGTTGAGTAAAGCAGAGAACACAGCTCACTTTGATGCTGAATCAGTGGAAATGTGGTCACCATTTGACAATCGGATGAATGAACTGGGTTTGGTGGATGCCAGGACAACACTACCTGCCTGAATGCTGAGTGCTAACTGTAAATATTGGTAGAGGAGGGATAATTGTCTGCAGCTGCTTTCCATGGTATTTGGCCTCATAGTTCCAATGAAAGGGAAACTGAAATGCTACAGCATACAATGACATTATGACAGTAATGTGCTTCCAACTTTGAGGCAGCAGCTCGTGTTTGACCCTTTTCTGTTTTAACATAACACCTCTGTGCACAAAGCCAGCTCTATATTTTTTTTCCAGTTTGGTGTGGGAGAACTTGACTGTCCTGCACAGAGCCCTAACCTCGACCCCATTCCCAACTGAAACACCAGCTGTGAGTCAGCCCTGCAGAGGATTCTTGTAAACAAACTAAAGTTATATTTGCATTCAGTGTTAGTCACCAAAATGGATCCTGTGTATCCTTCAGGTTCAGCAACCTGGATGAAGGATTGTTGAGTGCATTTCCTTCTTAGAGGGCTGTCTGGCTGCCTTGCTTAGCCTGCTGCCACCTCGACTCAGCCCCGGATAACGGTGGAAAATGGATGGATGGATAAAATTCACCAGCATGCTACGGGCCACTTTAGTGTTTTCTGTCAGATCCAATTATTTTAGTTTATAGTTGGTCCAGGCTGAGCTTCATGCTCTGTGCAGAAGGGCTCTTAGTGTGTTTATGCAGCACAGTGTTTAGGGTAAACAGCTGGAGGATGAGGAGTAATTGATACACACATCCATGAAATGGTTTCAGTGCCCGGGTAAGTACAGGACAACAGCTGTTACACTTAAGTAGTACTTGGATCACTTTTGAATTGTATTGTATCATTGCACTTCCTAAAGCCATAACAGTCTTGTGTGTTTATGCAAAAAGTTGTCTGTCCCTGCACAATATTAATTAGGCAGAGGGGTGTATGGCACAGCTGCAGCTTTAAGGACGCTATGGCTGGAGTCCAGAATGATTTAATCTGAAATTCATTCAGTGAATCAGGTGCTACAGGGAAGTGCATTCAAACTACGAGGCAACATCTCATGAAGTCTGCTTTTTAGAAATAAAGATGTCAAAGTCCAAATGTAGCCAACATACCGTATGTGGCCTTACTATGCTCAAATTTGCAGAACAGCGTTTTTGCAGCTCTCAATATCCTCATCAACGCAAGGTCAGAAAGTATCTTGTGACCACATCATAGGTCATCTTTGCCCTCAAGTGTTCAGTCACTGGCAAATGCATGACATTATCTGAACTAATGAAAAGGCCACAGCAGGGTGTACATAATGGAAGCCACCTCCACTGGTTGTCCCTGTTAATCACAGGAAAGTCCAGATTAATCAAAGCCAGATGCACACAAACTATGACCCCATTTACACCTTGTATAAAATACATTTTGGGGGATCAGATCACAATCAGACAGTGCTGGACCACGTGAAAGTACAGGTGTGAATGCACCCAAAACAAACCAAGGACAGATTATGATCCAATCAGCAGAACCAACTCAGGGATGCATTGTGACTGCCTTTTCAGTCCACATACAACAACTACTTGGGTGGAAATACATAACGAAGCATGAATCTTCCAAACCAGCAGGGTAGAACTGGCTCTTCTTCACCTGACGGTAAAGCTGCAGGGCGCTTGGTTGTCTCTCTTATCTGATACTAACACTACTGGGTGTCTCCCACATCTGTAGGTCTAACATATTCTTCCTGTCAATCACTGTCTGTACAGTCAGGTTGGCCGGATTCATCCTCATCGACCTCGCTATTCCTTTTCGCTTTTCTTCCTAACTGGTTCTAATGTATATAACAAAAACTATGGATCAGCAAAGATTTTTTGAAATACTAGTTTTATTTTTATGCCATTATTGACTCTGAAAGTGTAGACAATATTATGATGTACACCCCATGTAACTGTGCCATAGTCAAGATGAGACCAAGTATCTGTTCTGAATTTTGTCCAACTAAGGCATAAAAGAGAAACTTGGCAATTATTATCCCAACTAAAGACAACTGAGACATATTAATACCAGATGTATTTGTAATTTGGGTTGAATCCTATCTACATACAGCCTGGATAAGAGACGCATTTTAACACAAAGTGTAAAGGGGGCTCTAAATGACATAACTCCTACCTGTAAACATAGGTAATAGTGGCCTGTTCCACTGCATTTAGCATTTTGTCATTTGACAGTAAGTGTCTGGTAATAAACTTATAAGTTTGACATTACAGTGATCAAACTTAAAGGGGAATGGAGGTCCTTGTGTACTTAAAGTTGGACCATTTTGGTAGAAGGTAAAGGTTCAGCCTCCCATACCTCTGACAAATATACGTACAGCACATGGGCCCTGGATCCAACACACAGACGATTAAGTAGGAAAGACATGGTGCCTGCTCTTCAGCTAGAAATTGAATATTCCATGCTCATCTCCTGTGCTACATGACTCAACAACATACATGTTTAAGTGATTAAGAAAACTTTATTCTGCCATGCTGTGTACTGTAACTAGCAATGATCATCCTAAATGCTGAGGCAGATGTCCCTCCCATGTAAATGTGTGCATGTCCACCTACCACAGTTGATCTCGTCCTCTCCGTTGTCACAGTCCTTCTCTCCGTCACATTTCCAGAAGATGGGGATACACTGAGTGGAGCCCGCTCCGCAGCTAAACTCATTCACACGACACGTCCTCATGTCTGCATGGTCAAAAACACATAACACACCGTCAACAATGAACCATTTCATTTTTGTTTAGTTTTGATTCATAGCAAAACACATTAAAGAGATGCATTTATTTATTCAATGACACATTGAAAAGGTGCAACATGAAGTGGACTTTTATTGTGTTGGAGACAAGGGTGAATGATACAAAATCTTCTATCATGGGAATGGTAGAAATCACGATACAGCAGTTGTTTTGTGAATTCAATTAAGACATGGTTTAAAATAACCATATTAAACTCCATCACATTTGATATTTTTTTCTTTTTATGTAGAACTTCCATACAAACAAAAAACAGCTGCTTCATATGAGACAACACTTGAGTTAAAAATGAAAGTCGGAAATGGATCCTGTTTTACCGTGTTTTTTTGTCTAAGTGACTAGATGAAATCATTTTTTAAACTGGCCTAGTAATGCTTTAGGGTACTGGAGCCGGTGGTGGCTTAACAGGCTGCAATGAAAAAACTTCAAATTGCAAGATTACAAGATCATGTGACAGTTACAAGGTAAGCAAGAATCCAGTCCTGATTTGCAACACAGGTTGCCCTGAATAGCTCCTGCGGTACAAACAGTATTGCCAAATCTCTACTGGCGAACACAATTCTACTGTTGCATGGTACATTCACCATCGCATCACCCAATAAATGTTTGGTTCAGTTTGGTCCTTTTCACCTCAAAGCTTTGTTAGGTATAAATCACTCAAATACACGAAGCTTCTGAAACCTCACTGTCACTTCAACATCGTTCTGAGTAGGATGTCTGTCAATATGCTGCTGAGAAACCACTTTATTCTATACTTTAAAGCACTGACTGCAGCTTTCCTGAATGGGTCCGTTTCAATAGGTGATTACAGCAACATTTCTAATCATCTGATTTTATTTTAAAAGCATATTTGGGACTTTAAGGCAACCCTCAAAAACATGTGCATACCAACTCGGATTAAGGAGGATCAATACCTCCTGTTTACATGTGCTTAAGAAACATACCTAATGGGTTAAATGTGCGATGCTTATGCAGAAGTATAAAATAAATAAAATGAAGCAACATGTTCTAGTGGTATCATGTACGGTGTCATCACACAGCTGCAGTGGCTCTACTCGTTGCCTTTTGAGTGCATTTCTCCCATGCAGGGCCAAAAATAACAAGCGGACAGAACAAGGACACAGTGTAGCTTGCTTTTTGTGGTGGAAATCGTGAGCCACTGTTGGCAGATTAAAGGTGATACTGAGCTACAAGTTACCTGTCAAAGAAAGACGTTACAATGAGGAGTGATGGTGAACATGAAATTGCTGCTTCTGTTAACTCAATGCCCAGACGACCAAAGTACTGCTGGCTGGTAGATAATCCAGTTTGCTGGAACATCAAGAGCTGACGTCTGGAAAATCATGTTTGTACAACAATGTCGTTTTTCTCTCCAGATATTTCGGTACCATTACTTTAACTGGATAGTCCTTTTTTTTCATATTTTTAACCCATCTGGTCTCTAATTTCTTTTTCTTTGGCACATTTGTTTGGTTTTTCTTTTTCCTTGTTATCCTCAAAACTGATAGCATCGGTCTTAAATATCAGTCACCTGGAGGTTAAACTCAAGATCTTGCTGCATCATTAGGAACCACTTTCTATCTCAGCATACATATTCATCCCACAGTGCTTGTTTCCATAAAATGTCAGCTTCAAGACTCGGTTTGCCTCTTATCCCTGCGATCTTCCACTGTGGAGGGAGATAAGCAGTATGGCACATAAAATCGGACTGCACTGTGATAAGAGCTGCTCAGTGGAGCAGTAGATGAAGGTGAATTGAAAAGTGGCTCCTACATCTGTGTGAATTATTGACTATGAGGATGTAGTTTTGTTGATAAGCCAGGTAACACTACGCTCCCATATTTCTCTCTGCTTTACACTCAGTCAATGTTTGACAATATATACTGTCTTCTCTGCATAAGATATCCTGTCTCTATCTGGACTAGTTCACTGATAATGTGATCCATTTTCCATACATGCTCCTTGATGAATTTAAGGTCACATATCATAGTGGTTCGCCAATTCAGTTATTAATTGGGCATCATTTGAGAGTGTCCCATGTGGTGCCAATGTGATACCTGAGTTTCAGTACTGGTAATAAAAACAAGTTTGAACTATTTTTCATTCAAGAAAATAAGTATGCATCAATGTTATTCATTTAAAAAAAAAAAAAAAAAAAAAGATATCAAAGCTAGAAAATCTCACCAAGCATTCAATGCAAACTTTCCTATACTCATCAATAATCAGTGCCATGAAGCATAAGGCCCTGATCACACAGACAGCTTTTTGCTGGTTGCACAACGGGACGTGTGCTGCTCTGCCGTTTTTTAAAATTGAATGACACTAGTGAAAAATAAAACACTTGCTGCACATTTTTATTGTTGCCAGGCAACCACAGAGTCACCTCCTTATTCTAACCTTCCCGTGCAATCAATTTACAGTTTATTTATCTTATCTTATTTATTTCACAGTAATTAGTGCCTAGTTCCTAAAATGGACAGGCAGTAGGTATTTGCCGTAGCTCTGGTTGAGGGTGAGAGGCTGTCGGTAAATAGTTTGTTTGGCACAGGGGAGCGGAGATCTGTGTGGGTACATGAGACCTTAAAAAAAGGGGGTGGGTCATGGGGAGTACCACCAGTTGGTCCAGGAGCTTCGTCTCCATGATGGCTGTTTCCAGGCATATATTTAAGGATGACTCGGGGGCAGTTTGACAACCTGCTGTCTAGCGTTGTGCCGTATAGCTCTGGGTATCCAGCAACTGCTACCACCAGTTTCTCCTCCATTGTTTAACAACTGTAAACTTGTTGTCGTGACCACCACAGAAGGCCCGCCTCTCAAATCATCTGATTGGACAATGGGAAAAAATGTGGCATGAAAGATGACGTGGGGTGTTTTTCTGCACTGAGTTTTTTCAACTTGGAGATCAGAGCGCCGGGGCAGCACGGTGGTGTGGTGGTTAGCAATGTCGCCTCACAGCAAGAGGGTTGCCGGTTCGATCCCAGGCGTGGAAGCCCTTCTGTGCGGAGTTTGCATGTTCTCCCCGTGTCAGCGTGGGTTCTCTCCGGGCACTCCGGCTTCCTCCCACAGTCCAAAGACATGCAGGTTAATTGATGACTCTAAATTGTCCGTAGGTGTGAATGTGAGCGTGAATGGTTGTTTGTCTCTATGTGTCAGCCCTGCGATAGTCTGGCGACCTGTCCAGGGTGTACCCTGCCTCTGGCCCAATGTCAGCTGGGATAGGCTCCAGCCCCCCCGCGACCCTCAAGAAGATGAAGCAGTTAGAAGATGAATGAATGAATGAGTGAGTTCAGAGCGCCCTGGCAAAAACACCACGTGTCTAAAGTGCAGAAAGGCAAGCAAAAAGCTTCATTCTCATTCAGGGCCTTACAACGCACCAGCAAAAGGCAGGAAAGAAGAAGACTGGTAGCCCATGTAAACAATGCAGGTTTCAAAATATAATTGAAAATGTTTAATTAAAAAAAGGACAGGTGCTGCACCCTGTATTCAGTTTTTTCTGTCCCACTGAAGTTGACACTGAAGACAAGATTTTCAAAGATTTTCACCTAAGCAACAGTGTGAGCCTGTGTAAACAAACCACAGATGGTCAGCTAAAAAACTTAATGGAGGTCTCTGACACCCTGCTTGTATTTTTTCTTAGACTAAGTGAATAGAAGCTGCATCTTGCTTCCTCAATTCAACACTGACGCAAGAAAAGTGACGTAAACACAACCGCAGCACAAGTCCTTCACACAGACACTGCCAGGAGATGTTTGCATGCATCCACAGACACACACAGACACACACTTTAGATTCCATTCCCAGCTGCCAAGTCATGTGTGACAGCTGGTCAAACAGTACAGTGATATAACAGCTATAGTAGCTGGGTTGAACTGCACGTACACCACTGCAGCTATGACTGGAACTTAACACAACCTTTGAAAACACACACACACACACACACACACACACACACACACACACACAATATGGAGTACAAACTGGAATGCTGTTGATGACCTCCAGTTGACCGACGCAATTCCAAGTGCAAGTGGAAACATGGGCACACAGGTCGTCCACAATCTACACAAGCACAGACAGATGTCAGAAAAGTGACACGTCTAAAGATCAAATGGCAAAGCAGGACTTCTCTGGAGTTCTCAGCAGGCAACTTCACTAATGTGCAAATTCATATCAGGGGATAAAACAAAGGTATGGAGGATAAATTTAACCAGAAATAAATCTAAAAAGGGAAAATGGTGAACAAAGGGAAAGTTAAAAGATCGGTCTCAGGAGAGGCTATAATTAACTGAACGCTGGCACTGTTGTCTCTTGCAGTGTCTGAATACAACATCCTGCTCTGACTCTTGTATAAACTGTGTAAATGACATTATACAAAGGGATTAAACGGCAGTGAAATAAAATGGAAATGACATCATGGAGCAGAGGCTTGTGGATTTCACTGTTGGTATTTTTCCAAAGTTAAAGTTTATATTCGGAGCACAGCACAACAATTTGTGGTTTTTGTGATTTGCCGGTGTCGAGCTTTCTATTTAAACTGGATTGAATTTTGATGAATTTTTTTTTTTTTTTTTTTTTTTTAAACCTCATTATTCTACAGCAGTGGTTCCCAACTGGACCTGCCACAGGGTCAACATTTCTCTCAGTCATTAGTTTAAGGTCCACACAGTTTAATACATTTTGTGTTTGACCATGTCTTGGAGCTAGTTTGCTGTCTTTGTCAAGTAGCTGTCCATTAGTCAGTCACTCCACAGCAGGAAACGGCACTTCAAAATAAAAGCTCTGTGCCAGGAATTAACTGTGCTTAAAATTAAGTGTTTTTTACAAACTTGATACATTTGCAAGTCACTTGTGGTCCATTTTGAATGGACCTATGACCCACTTTTTGACTGCAACCCACCATTTAGGGACCACTGTTCCACAGCATCTCTTGGCCATATTTCATACAGCAAGAACAGTTAATAATTAAAAATCTTTACGGTGTATTTGCAAGGACTTACAAGTGAGATGCCACCACACTTTGGGCCTGTTGGTGAGCACCTTTTGCTCTAGTTTTCGGTGCCATGTCCTGTACCTTGTTGCCCTTTTTTTGGCCAGTTCAGCATGTTTAACCAGTGGTGGAGCCCGTCAGTGAGAGAAATCCCTCTGATTGGCTGTTAAGCTCAGTGTGCAAGAAGAGAAATGGAAGTGAGGAAGGTAAACAAAAGACTAAAGTCAAGAGGGCTTTAATCAAAACAAACGTGTTATATAAGATAAGATTATTTTTTTAATTGGTGTTTTTTGTTCTTTCAACATCAGGTCCTCTTATTTACATACTAACTGGATAACCAACCCCTTAAATCTGTCCTGTTGATCTTTCAGTTTCCCTTTTTGAATGACGAATACCGCTGCTTGCTGCTATGGAGAGAGTTATTTCCTCACACACAGGTGTAGAATATACATGCTAATAGGCCGTTGGCTGTAGTCCTTGTGGTGTGGTTAAGTGTAACTTTTTAGCTTCGTCGCCACTAGTTCGCTGGTGTCGGTTTGGTGTGTCTAAGCCTTAATGGCAGCTGGTTTACTTCGGTCTACAACCTGAGTAATTCAGATTACTTTGTCGTGCAGGATTAAAACTAAAGCCCAGTTCAGACCGAAGATTTGCGATGAGACGACACTGTTTTAGAATGTTGCAGAGAGAAGTTGCAGCGGTCTGAGCTGGTAGGTCTGAGCTTGAGCTCAACCCCCCCCCACACACATTCTCACTGACTGATTAATTGGCGCTGGTTCTTTATATTATTGTGGTGTATTTATTATGAATACAGTCAATCTGATGTACATTTTCATCATTCAATCATAACTACAAATGCAACTGTAGACAGTATCTCACTATCACTATCCTCATTCATATTTCAAGAAGCTACAAATTATGTTCAGCCACAAAATAAGCCTAAAAAACTGAAAATCAGAATGGAAGAACAGAGAGTTGTTGATGATACACTGTCTCATCTAGTTGCATTGGAGTGAACCCAGAGGTTTTTAGAACCTTGCAGAATGGCGCAGAGCAAGTAGTTGCCCGTTTCGTCTCGTTGAAACAGGCAACTTTCCCATTTGGTAAAGCCATATACTGTCACGTAACTACTCAGTTAATAAAGATTTATTAACAATGAGGTCATGCTCTGCCCCTTCAGGATTTTTCTGACCTAAATGGTTCCAAGCAGGTGGTCAACTGAGTCTCGTTTGATAAAGACTGGACCACACAAAGGACAGGGTGATAAACTCAAACTTTATAACACTAAAACCCCAGAAAGGTCTTGGCAACACCACACAGCCCATGGCTTTGAATAACTCTGGTGCTTGAACGACTCCCCAAACTGCACCGCTCTCATTTTGGCAGAGAGCACCACAGATCCCCATCCAAGAGTGCAGGAGGGATTTGCCCCGACTCGAAGATGAAGTGTTGTTTTCTCTTCTGCCAGGAGGTGAAGAATTTATTTTTGCCTTGTTTTTCGGGTTTGTGCACTCAACCTGCTGTGTTGACACTCTGCAGCAGAAACCAAAGAGGACTGCTGTGTAAAACAGCTGGAGTATAACCCTCTCGCACACACCTCTGCTTCCACAGCAAACAGCGCTTCACAAACACTGAGACGAAGAGTGGATAACTCCCAGGTTCCATTTTATATTCACCGTCTGACTCAAGAATTGCTTATATATACTTTTTTTTTTTTTATTTGTTCTTAATCTTCTTTTCCATCTATTCTCTCCTAACTTTCACACAAAGCTCCTGCTGGTGCCTTCCTAAAAATAAACCCAAGACCTTCAATATTAGGAAATATTCCAAATCATTATTCTGGGAAGGAAGCACTTCATCATCTGGTGCTTCTATTAACAAAGCGGGTCCAGTCTGTAAAGTCTATCTATCAGCTAAGGGCTTGGTAAAATACCTTTTAATCACTGACAATTAATAAAAAAGGATATCCAAAAACTTTAAATCAAAACCCACAATGACAAGTCATGCTCTACTTGGATCTATTGTGTAACCCTCTCTATTGCTTCACTGATTTACTTTGTTATCAAAAGTCAAGCCCTTTGCTTAGCCTTGGGCAGTATTTATTTTGTGGTTTAAGGAGCAGTTTCTCCATTTTGCATTGTTGAAGATTTCACTGTATTGCTTACCTATTTATGGCTTGTATTCCGTGATCTTACATAGACCATCTTGGAATTTACTATTGGTATGTCCCAGTGCACTTGTTAATAGTATGATCAAGAGCGTCATTTACTGCATATGCAGACCTGCCAACCTTGAAGAAAGGTTATGAGTACCACCTTACCAGACACTTGTGCGTGGTCATGAATATATGCGGACACGGTGGCACTTTTTTGTTTTTGTTTTTTTTTTACCATAAAAGTCAATATGCACATGTGGCAAACAGAAGAAACGAGCGTACGTTTACATATTCATATCTATAGGCCTAAGCCTCACATACGTCCATAGACGCCCAATATTTGTTTTATGGCGCAGATCAAGGTCAATTTCATCAATCTGATGGTAGTATTGATCATCTGCTTAAAAAATACAGTAATATGTCCTGTTGTGACAAAAAAAGATTTCAAGTAGGATTTGGGGGGTTCTCCCCCGAGAAAATTTTGAAACATCACATGGCGAAATCCTATTTTCATGCAATTTCATACAGAAACAGATAATAGATCATAGACAAGAGCATTACATTAGCATTCCTCATCATGTTCTTGTGTAGTACGACACCTATTAGAACTACTCTCTTCTTATTGCCTTGTTTTTTTCTTATAGAAATTCAGCAGACTCATCAAACAAAAAGTCTTTTATCATAAGTGTGTTATAGTTATTCAGGCAGGGCACATGGTTTCATAACACAGTTGAATGTAAATTTGTCTGCAATTTGCTTACCTTGGTACAATTCTCACCAGCAATCTATCAACAACAGGCGACTTTGACACTATTTACTTCAGTGTTTGCCCTACCATTTTATTAGGGGGGCACCCCACCCGCCCCCCCTTGAAGGTCAAGTTAATTTTATTTAATTTTATTTTCTATATAGTGCCAGATCACAAAGAAGTCACTTAAGGTAACCTTTCCTATAGAACAGGTCTATACCTTGTCCTTTTATTAAACAAACTAAATAGCCTTATGTTATTTATCTTATTTACAGACCGCGTGTCATTTCTGTCTCTACGTGGTCGCGCGTTTACAATCCTCCCCTGCTCTCTGTATCGCACACGGCGGAGTTTGGCCCCGTTGGGCGCGTGCACACATGTGCCCACACACACACACACACACACACACACACACACACACACACACACACACACACACACACACACACACACACACACACACACACGAGTGAACACACTAGAGGGCGTAAAAAAATAAATAAAAAAGGACTCGGTGGTGGAGTGAGATTTCTTAAACGGGCGTGAGAAGGTGATACCGTCTACGGGACTAAATACACGGTAACTCCGGTCTGAGCTGACGGTGAGGAGCTAATAAGAGCTAAATGCTAACAGACAGAACCTAACTGCTATGAGACTGTAGTTAACTGTTTAAAGACAGAAGCTAACTGCTATGAGACTGCAGTTAACTGTTTACAGACAGAAGCTAACTGCTAAGATAGAAGCTAGCTCTAATAGACACAAGCTAAAGTTAACTGTTTACAGACAAAAGCTAACTGCTTACAGACAGAAGCTCTCAAAGCTCTCAATTTTTGCATTTCTTACGTCATTTTACCTGTCAGCGTTGTTTGAATTGACCCAGTCATCACTGAGGACTACCCAGAGGTGTGGGCGAAGAGGGTTCATCTATCTTGACGGTGAGGGCGACAGTGTACTGTCTCTAACTGGATGGAACTGAATCAAGCACATCTTTCTTAGTCAGCCGTGGATGGGAGGGTGGGGGGGCGGGGGGGCAATATGCAGCAATCTGATTGGCCGAAATCTTTTCGTTCCACCTATGCACCTATATTCACCAGGTATCAACTTGAGTAAGATCTTGCATAGACAAATACACTGAAACCGGGGAAATGCGCGATCGAGTGATATGCGTACTTTTAGAGCATCAAATCGTACCAGCGTACTTTGATGTCAAAATGCGTGCCTGGTACGCAAAATGCATACAGGTTGGCAGGTCTGCATATGGTCCAAAATCACATTTTTTATTCTTAATAATTTGTACACCATACAGATTCTTCTATCTATAGACTCACAATTTGGAGTAGTCGAGTCATTTCTAAATAGATAGATTTTTTTAAAGTCTGACCCCCTGATCCTGATTTTGGCCAATTCTGATTTTCTTTCTGAGAACTATAATCAACAGCACACGCAGACATTTTTGTTACTTCTTTTCTTAATGAAAATTCAATTCTATGTTCATAATCATGTTCATGACTATTTAATCACTTTTATGCTTTCTCCAAAATTGCAGCAGGTTACAGGACCTTCTCTCACTCAAACAAATGTCAAAATAACAAAGTGCTCCAGGTTACTGGACAGAACTTCTTGACACTTATAAAATGAACTGAAAATGAATTACTACAATAGAATATTAACCTCCACTCCTGCGGCATGCTCCTGTCTGCCCCACACTGTGTGCACGAAGCAAGAGGAAAGAGAATGGGAAGGACAGACTCCACACTGGTGGCCTAAGAGCTCGTCACTGTGATTACTCTGAGCAGCTCTGATGGTATTAATAAGTCACAAAATTTGTCTATTGCCACTTTTTAGAAATAACGTCGCTATGAGGGTCTGATAAGGCTAACGACGGGGCTTGATAAGGTGTCGGTATTTGAAAACCTGGGAAGGACGACGGGTTGAAGCAGCTGTGACAGTAGTTGGTTACTGTCTGTGCCACCATACGCACCAGGTGAACCATTGTGCAGCGCACGTGTGTAAATTTGACCAAAACGGGTCAGAGACTAGAGATGCACCAATACTGATGATTAAAAAAACGATTTAGCCGAGGGTAAATACTGATGTTTTGTTGTTTATTTTGTTGTCACGTATTAGTGAAGTTTAAACTATTTGATTTAATAAAAGGCAGCAGGAAACAGATGTGTTCTTGTCAGGTGTGCAAAGATGACTTTTCTTTGATGATTCTGTATTTGTTTGTGTGTTGCACTGGCACACAGTGAATCTTAAGCACCTGAGGGGTGAAAAAATGCTAGTGAAATGGGTTTGACAAACAGTTGCTGACAGTTTGTCTTTTCTACTGCTAAGATATTTACATAAAGTGTTCAGTGTCTCATCAACCCTCAAGTGAGCCTTTGTTCTTTGTCCTCCACTGATACTGGTTTCATCCTAGACCTGAGGTTCAGCAGTTACTTAGAGTACCATGGATGAAAGACACCCATCTTTCTTTAGTTGACTTGCTTTAAGCATTCAGGAAGACTTCAGGAAGCAGTGAACATCAAACTAACATGCACTGATGAAGTGCCTTCATCTTCCCTCTGATGTTTATCTCTGTACCTGTGGAGACACCATAGTCCATTTGTCTTTACAACAGCAAATTGAAGGCAGCGTAGACGAGAAATCCTCATTAAAAACAACTTCAGTATAAATACTTTCCATCATCTTGCATCTCTTTGATTTCTGACGAGCACCTCAGCGAAACCTCTCATCACAGCTACAGCATTTAAAGCTCAGCAGCTCTCCTTAGTTCCATTTAAACAACTTATTTATTTGACAGGGCTGCTCACAGGGGAGCCCCCTCTCGCTGCTTTTAAGTGCCTCACTGAATTTCTGTAACAGTGAGATGCAGTTCAAAACAGCGGGAAATCTCTACTATGCACTCAGACGGTCAGAAAACTCTGCAGCTGGTTGCTAAGCCTACTTGAATAGTCATCAGCCAGATGTCTTGCACCATTTTCAACCTAGAGGAAAAACTTTTCACAATATATGTCAGTGGTGGAAGAAGTAAAGTAGTATACTGAAACCTTGAGTGCACTGTGAGCTGGTTGACTAGAAGCTATTTTCAACTATATATACACTGTTGGCTAAGTTAATTCATTAAAAATACATTACATACAATTGCAAATACATTTTACAAGGATGTAAAATTTCAATCTATAAGTAACGAGGACCTACAGCTGTCAAAAAATGTGGTAGAGAATATCCTCTTCCACCAAAATTAGAGTGTGTATGTGGGTCTTTTAAACGCTGGAAAACCCATTAAAAATAGACGATAGACTGCTTTCCTATTGCCAGTAGACCAGAGCCAAGTACACGGCTCTGCAGACAGTAAAAAAGTATGTCTGTTTTTTGTTTTTTACACTGTGTGTCATGTTCGCCTGAAAACAGGTTAGTAAACAGTAGAAAGCAGCACGGAGGCCAGTGAAAATGTCACAATGGTTACTTCTTTTTTTGCATCTCTTTCTTATTGAGTCTCTTTCTGAAAATCTGTACCGACTAAACTTGGAAAGATGTTTAAGCACTGCTTGGGCTGAGACAAACTGTATTTTGTGGCGCTGCATCATTATATCACACTGTCAAAGACGCTAAAATTAGCATGTCAACCCGGGTGTCGATTTTAACCTTTCCCATTAAATACAAAAGCCAGATGTTAGAGGGCATTATGCAGTGGAAAATAAAAATGCTTTCCAGGATATTGTTGGCAACCGTTTTGAGGAACTGGCAACCAGTTCTTGGCATTTGGATACCATCAGTGGCACTTTATAATGTATTAAAATAGGAACATCAAACAGCAAAGCATGCAACCCAAAATAAATAATTTCTTGTATTGGTTATACATATATATTTTTTAATGCTGTCACAGTTGAAGCCAGACGACGCTGCCTGTGTGTTGGTCAGTTTACCCTGCGTGTACACAAGCATCTGTTTTAGAGACAATGGGGAAGCTGATTGGGTTTTTTTAAAGCTGGTTTCAAAAGTTTGACTAACTCATCAACATCACAAATGAATGTGCAAACTGATTCAACTGACAAAGAACCAGATGAAACTGAATAAAAAAAACAAAACAAAACAAAAAGGAAAGGTTTAGATAAAACACAACTATAAAGAAGTTTGTTAAGTTGCTGTAATTAAAGATTTATACATTCGTTCGTCACATTGGCTCAATACATGTAACCGCATAGTATCTCAATAACTCAAAATAGTAGGTGATTAAAAATGGCGACCGTATTTTCAGTGTCGGATTGCCAGTCTGGGAACCACTTTTAAAGTAAGTGTTGAGCCCTGGGTAAGAATAAAAAGTACAATATCTCTATAAAATACAATGGAGTAGAAGTATAAAATGTATATAATGGAAGTCTATGTGCCTTGAAACGGTTAGGCAGTTTAACCAAATAAAAATCTGACTAAAAGGGTGTACTTGCTAGCATTTCTCAGTTTTCATCATTGAATGGAAGGCTTAAGTATAATCACATGACCCAAGAACTGAGGTTTGGTCAGTTGAGAGCTCCAGAAAAAGCTCCTGTTGTAGGTGGACCCTTGGGAGATTACTCTAACAGGATAAAGATGAATGAATTTTTATGCTCAAATCTGTTCAGCAAATACTAATACATGGCTGTCTCCCCTTCAGTCTGTCTGGCTCATCCAAGACAAACAATACAAGCAAAGCTAAGCCTGAAGAGATTTCTGATAGTATATGTATTTTTATACTACTCACCGCAAGTTAAAGTGTGTTGATTTCTGTATAAAGGCTTGTTGTGTCTGATACATTTTTGTCAACGTATAGCAAGCCTAACGTCAGCTCTCAATAAAAAGCAATCGCACTTTCAGATTAATTAGCCAACAGTGCCCTCACCATGATATTTACGACAAATCAGTGACCCAAGGATGTGAGCCAGAAGAGAATGGATAGATCAGTTTGTCCTCGCTATTTATTGCCTTAGTGTAAACCATGCTCCTCACTGCAGTCAGAGGCTGCTCACACTGTCTGACCTCTTGTGGGACACATGTGTACACGTCCTGGGGCCTGTATCACGAAGCGAGATCAACCTTTCCTCGGTTACCCAGACCTATCCTGGGTTGACTAACCCTAACAATGGCAATCAGGATAATCGGTATCACGACGCTGGATATCAACTCGGTAACTCAACCCAGGGTTGCTTTATCAAGAGCCTTGAACGCACATGCAACGGACCAATCACAATCATGAGAGAAGCGCAGCGTCACTGAGCGTCACTGAGCGTCCTCACAGAGCGCCGTATGTGAGGGGAAAAAAAGTACTTCTCATGAGGATCAGAGATTAATTCTACTAAAATATGAGGAGGAGAAAAGTAACATTACAGAAAAGGCCAACACCATGGCAGCTGCAGGAGGAGGAAACATGCGTGGCAACACATAACGGGATGAATAATATTTAGTTTAGATTAGTTTATTTGCACACAATGTTAAAAACAGACAGTATAAAATTTACAAGATTAAAAAAAGAAAAGTGCTGGAGAGGTTAGAAGCCACTAAAAGCTTATCAAAGCTTGTCAAAACATCAATGAAATCACATAATAGAGAAGAAAAAAATGGGTAAGGAAAGAAGAAAGAGGAAGAGAGAGAGAAAAATCAAGACAAAACAAGGTAGCAAATAAAATTATGTGTAGGTTAAATTACTCATCACTGGTTCAAGTAGCTACAGTACCTGTACCTGTACATCTGACACTGATCACACCCTTGAATCCCATGAAATCAATGCTGCGCAGATGAACTGCGTGTATTACAATTATCGTCTAACATCATTACATTGGTCTTCTTATAACGTTATATATGCTACAATAAAGCTTAAAGCTGACGCCACAATTAAATCATATCAACACCAAATTGATAGGCTGAATAAAATCATCCTGATATTGAGCTGTGTTAGAAATTAACAGCTGCGCAAAAATATACCTAGTCTCCCTCTTTAAAAAACAAAAAGGAAAATCCCTCAAACACCATGAAGTGTAAACATGATAGGCTACTTTCCACATTTCCAGCAGCAAAGCTGTCAATTAGGCCCATTATCTTTAACAGGGATCATTTCCTCCAACAAAACAAAATGTTGGCACTAATTAATGGTGCTATTAAGTGTCCACAAATTATCAGTTTCTTTCTTATGAAGGGGTGGGATGAAATTTCGACTTCTTTCCACTCCTTTTTGAACAATCTTTTCATTGTCTGTTGTTGTTGCTTTCTTTTCTTTTTTAATGTTCAAAATAAACTTTCAAATCAAAATCAATCAAATGAATTAAACTTCCCGTCATGACTGGGCTGCATTTCTGTCAGCAAGTCATTTTTTTCCAAACAGCTGATTGGCCAGTGGGTGGTGCTTTTTGTAGGATCAGATTCAACCCTGAACTTACCCTGCTCCGGAGCAGGATAGCCGTTCAGAGTAAGTTACCATGGTGATCTACCCCGATAAGAACTGAACCGGCTTCGTGAGACCGAAAACCCAGGGTTAACCCTGAAGTTACCTCGCTAAGACATTAATCCTGCTTCGTGACACAGGCCCCTGGTTTCACATTGTTGTTGATATGTATTTATGTGTTTCGCTGTCCTGAATGAACCTATTGGAGTTGCTGACCTTTGTGCAGCAGTGTTCTCTAAGGTGGCACATAATAGGTTAGGTTAATTGGCACATGTTTGAGGTGCTTCTTTTAATGACCTGAAGGATCTTAATACTAAAGCTGTTCTAAATTTTTCTTACTGTCACAAATCCCATGAAAACACAAACCAACAATGAATGCATTGAGACATTCACTAACATTTTGACTCAGCCAAATCCCACAGTCCATGGATGAAAAAGTCTTCAATAATTGCACCATGACAGAATAATGCTGGACTCTGTCAAATAGCATACCGAACACTTTTAGATGGCACGATAGTGTATTTGAAAACAAGAACCTCTTTCTTGTTGGTTCATTTGGGTGTTTGTTAAAGGTTCCACCATCAGAGAAACTGGCTGCTGAAAAGCACCGCACTATAAGGTTAAGGTTTTTGGGGAAAAAAATCTTGGAAGACAATTAAGGTTTGATAAAAAAGCTAAGAATTTCAGCTCTTTTACAGCTGACTGAGGTTTGAGTTTTTCCCAACTACATAACACAGTAACAATGTACCTGATCGCATCTGAGCAAAATCAATGTCAATGCAACAACAGAAGTGTCTGACAACAATGTGAAAAGGAAGAAGAAAGACTAAGATCCTTTTTGTTTAACCATAAACAGCCCCAAAATCACTCTTGCCAAACCAACTAGACTCCATTTAAATAAACAGCAATATTATCATCGTAAAACAAAATAAAATACAACTCTCAAAAACTGTCTTGCTTTGTCTCTCCACAAAGCAAGACAGTCTGGTTGAAATGAACATAACCTAAAACCTAAACATAACCTAACAATTTGCGTTCAAATGTTCAGTAAAAACTAAACAAAAATTATCTCTCATTTCTTAAGTTTGTGAACAACAACAGTAACTCAGAGTGAGATTCAGATTCTGTATACAATATAAATAGTTCAACAGCTCCCAAATTAAAAAAAAAAAGTACCCTGGGATCTATATATACACAGTATATATATGAATCAACAGGTGATTTCCTTCTCTTCAAAATTCTAAATGATTGAGCTGAGTTGTTTTTTTCCACCTGGACATTTATGCTCTGCCATTTCTCCTCTAATCATCACACTGTAACCTGTGACAGGCTGTTTTGCTACCATAACTATTGCACATTCACATACATGTAGTTTTTTGTTAAGCTGCACAAAGGTTTACATTACCAAATGTTTAATCACTTAACGACACCGACTGCCATGTGCACATGGCAGGAGAAGAGAGGGAGAGACGCTGTGCTGCTGCTGGAGGAGCCGCTGACTGAGTTCCCTCTGCAAGGAGGGTGAGACACAGTAACTCGCTAAAAGAGTCTCATTAAGGATGCCCAGGCCTAACGATGCCACAGTTTATTCCACATTACTGAAGTCTTTTTGGAACCACCGCAGGGTCGGTAATAATTTCACTTTCAGCCATGCTTGTTGTTGCCGTGGGTAACAGTATGACGACAGTGTCAACAAGTCCAAATATTTCAAGTATCATGATTAATTTTTCACATCATATTAAAAATTACACCGGTATTATCATGAATGATATGATATGGCACACCCCTCGGCTCTATACAAGCTAGCAGGTGTGGCGAAAGCAATGTCGGGACTCTCCAAAGGGATCCCCTCCATAAGTCGTCAGACACTTTAAATAATCTGAGCCTGTCAGTGGAAAAAACAAGTCGACAAACTGACCGTGCCAAAGGTCTCGAGTGGTTACATGGCAGCTTGTCTCATTCAATACTGGACCAATTCCAAAAATTGTTGTTCCCATTAGTCAGTTACGACATTAAACATGAGAAAATATGTTACAGGTTGAAAACTCCTATGTTACTCCTTAAACATAAAGACATAAAAATGTCCGGAAATAACTGCCCTGAAGCAACTTTCAATTTCCAAGTGAAAACAAGTGGATTTTCAAATCGATTGAAAAGAATAAAACTCAATGATTGCCTGAAATGGAGGAAATAAATGCAAAACCTTTGGTTCTAAGTCTGTCTTGGAAAGCAGAAATGTAAACTTTGTGATTTTAGGTTAGCGCAACAAAACCTCAAAAAATACTTTGGCAGCGAAATTTATTCTAAGTGTGTTGTGGTAAACAAGTTTGTGTTGAGACAAGCTCTGAACAGAATCTGACTTGAAACCTGTGTGATGTTTGTCAGAGAGGAAACCATCTACTCACGGCATATTTCGACGCTCTCGTCAGACCCGTCCTCGCAGTCAGGCTCCCCATCACAGTGCCATCTCTTCGGGACACACTGGCCATTGCGACACACAAAGTCCACCTCCATACAAGTCTTTCTAACTGGAGAAGAACAGAAAAGAGAGATGGATTTATTATACAGATAGGCTTCGTGTTCTTTAATGAAAGAAATAGGAAGACACAAATAACAGGAAGAGAAGGGGAAAAAGACCGAAACCATACTCGCACTTCTCATGAATATGAATTGCAATATACAAAGGCAGAGTTTCTTTCTTTATCAGGTGAAAAGGTCATGAGTATACAATTTGTTGCAGACTGATTAAGCAAAGCCCAAACTCCACATTCGCATTAAAAATGCATTCAGAACTATCCTCTGGAGATACGACTGCTGCATTCATTTTCCATCAAAAGGAGGAAAACAGAAAACACAGCTAACAGATAAAGTGAAATTACAAGTAAAAAAAAAAACACTCCAGTCTTGACCATGAGTTAGATTATTTGCTGAAAATTCTTGCTTTATAAATGAACATGGCAAAAGAGTACAGGATTAAGAAAAACACTGATAACCCTCAGTCAGGGCCGTCTCCAAGTAGAGCTGAGCGAATAATAACCACCTGTAATCATTGGATTATTTACTGAAAACAGCTGCACTGCCATCTGTGAAAAGCCAAGTTGAAAATGTCAATGAACTATAACCAGTTAGCCAAGGAATTTCGTCCTTCTGAGACTGATTAACTTGAATAATTTTTAGAGCCTCGAGGAGGATAAAATGACCAATTAATAAAAGAGAAAAAAATAGTTTAAAGAGTGAAAACCAATTTGGTGTTGCAGAAATGTTTGGCTTTCCTTGCCTGTTCTTTACGTTGTGACCCCCTTTAGATTTGAGAAGCTCTGCCCTAATGATAGTATTGACAAGCCTACTTAAGCAGTTCAAGCTCACATTAAAGTTAGCTCCCAGGGCTTTAATGTAAGGGTGGGTGATGTATCAATTATACTTGATATATTGTGGTACGTTCCATGTGGGATGTACAAAATGACTATTCCAAATGAGTTTAACTTAAATTGTGGCGTATAAATTGTCACTGCCCTCGCCATCCAGGCAACTGTCTTCTGGGCAATAGTGGGTGAGTTAAGGTGTGTGTTTTTCTGCAGGACCCCAGGCCATGATTATTTAGTTGCATTTTACGACCACAGAGCACCAGTGCAACTTGCAAATATCAATGCAGTTGGGTTGTTTCCCAATTACAGTAAATAAATGCTCATGTTTAATGGTGCTGCTCTGATGGGTTAACCTTTTGCTAACTGCTAACATCTAACTGTTGACCAGAAACTTCAAGTTAACAGCAAAGTAACCAACATTTCCTGCCCATGAGGAGCCGAGTGCTTCAAAATAAAAACACTAATGGTTCCATTTTGAGTTATTTCATTATAACATTCCTGTATTTAACTTTATTAAAACAGTACTTAAACTTTATTTAGATTTATCACAACAGTATTTTATTTAACTTTATGATAGCAATTCTTTATTCAACTTTGTTATAATAGTATATTATTTAACTTTGTGCTACTTAGACCCAAACTTTTGTTTGGTATGCTTCTGTAATTCCTCCTAGCTATTTGGGATCAGTAGGACCCAGTGGCGTCGCCTGGCCTGGCGATCCGGGGCTTTAGCCCCGAACGTTTTTTCTTAAGCCCCGGATAATTCCATTTCAGAAGAAATAATGATAACTGTACATTAACGAGCCACTAAAGAAGTTGTAGTTTTCCATTTTCAGTGAATGCAACACAGGATGATGTCGAGACTGGTTAATCAGAGAGAGGGGTTGCGTGAAGCATCCGTGTTTTATTGGCTAATAGCCTCGCGTCACCAGGCTCTTCCGATATCTAAACCGTTGGCGCGCTGGAGGGAGACGTTTTAGCAACAACACGAAAGATCATGGATATAAAACGTTTTTTCAAAAACAAGGAGGCTGACTCGGCTGAGGCTCACGTCTCCGGGGAGCCGTTACCAGAAACAGGTAAATGAATAATTTAAATTCTGTTTATTCCTTCAAAATTATGTGAAACGTGTAGTGTTAGGGGGGTGTGCTGGCGGAGCTGCGGGACAGTCCTCCCCGGTGATAGACGCTCTTAGGCGGGCTGAAAATCCCTGAAGGCTCGGTACGAATGGCGACTTTTCCCACACATAAATTCAGTGATATTTTTCTCACATAAGTTACCAAAGATACCGCACACAACTACGTAACTGTTGTTATGTCCTTCTAACGTTGCTGTGGGGGTTGAAGTGTTGGCCTTTTTCCTTTTATTGTGAAAGCTGAGCTTTCACAATAAAACTCCCGAGGACTTCCGAAGGGCTGCCAAGCGCTGCTGAGCACCTCTATCTCATTTTGCCTGCATGTATACAGTTATTCATGTAGATATTTGTCAATGTTGTTATTGATTAGGCTACTCATATATTGTTGCAACATTTAAACTCTTTACTACCATCTCTTGTATTTCATAATTAAAACAATATAATTGAGCCCAGTGAGTGCCACTTTAGCAAGGAAGGAAAAATAAAATACCAAAAATTAAACTGACTCATGTAATGTGCGTTTTTTGGGGAAAATATGGCTCCTGATATAGTCTGTAGGCATCATCACTCAACTTTTTCACATGGTCTGGTGTTTAAAAAAAAAAAGCAAACTAAAAATTGCAAATCATGTAACCTCTAACATTTTTTAAAAATTGAGGGGGAATATGACTTGGCTTCAGTCAAAATATTTACAAAATATTTATTTTTTTGGCTTTAATTCCTGTGTTATCTGTAAGTGCATCATCCTGTTTCTATCAATATAATATAATTTTATTTTGACACATTCTGAAGTACATGTTGGCAGTATTTGGCTATAGACAAGACACAATAAGGCTCAAGAAAGCACAGAGCTTTTTTCCCCAGGTAGGATCCCCTAGACTTCCCTATAAGGTTCTGGGCTCAGCCCCCAATGTTCTCAGTCCCAAGAAACGCCCCTGGTAGGACCTGATAAGTATAAAAAAACTAAATGTTGTCAATAATTAAGTCCCAGTCTCCTCAAACAAGATGATTACAAAGTCCCAATGTCTTCAAACAAATACTTGGCAATAACAGCGTCTTATCTTGTTACTGCTGCTAAAACTGGTCAAATTTGTTGCCATATCAAACAACCCAACCCAAAGTTTCAACCAATAAATGTGATCAGGTTTTGGACTTTGGGATCGACTGTAGACTGACTTGGCAGAGATGGCTGCCATCTTGTTTTAACATGGATTAGCATATTGTGGCCCAACTACCATTACGTGGCACCAAAAAAGTGTCCATGAACAAGGACAACAGGTCTAAGTTAAGTGGAATAAAGTATAAGGGCAAGTAAACCCAAAATGTGATGTCCTCAAATGAGGACACAGGGTCTCAGGAGGTTAATATAACTACCTTATTTAACTTTATTATAACAGTGTTGAACTTTACATTATCTTAACAGTACTTTGTTTTACTTTATCATAAAGTACTTGTATTTTATTGACGGTAAATTAACTTTCTTGTAACCATCATTTATGTTGTAGTTCAGTATTTCAGTAGAGTACAGTAGTTTAGAGGAGATTTCAAAATAGACATATACTGTATTGTGTATCACAATAAAACTGAATAATACATCATTATTTATAGGCCAAAATAGCCCCGTCCTACTTTAAAGTTTAATGGGAGATTCTAAATAAACATCAGCCATTGTGACTCAGGTACTGAGCTACTTAATTTTCTCATGTCTTCAAATTGACAAACAATGTTTTGAACATTCAGCCAACTCACCAAATTGACAACAGGTGAGTAAATGGGTCTGCAATACTGCATCTAAAGCAGCAGAAGTAAGAGCCCCCGACTAGGCTAAACCTCTCACCTCCTACAGCTTATTAAGAGACATTTAATTATACAAGTTCAAATTAGAATCACGGCTCTTGCAATTTGCCTTTTAATTTGCAATCGCAATTTTGATGTAAAACGATGTATCATTTAGCCACATCTCCAGGATGTTTGTCTTGTGCAAATCAAGGCAGCAGGAAAAAGAGAAAGAAGAAGAAGCAGCAGCAAGGAAGAGATGAAGCAACACTGAAAAAATAAATGTTTTAAGGCAAACTGAGGATTTTTAAAAACTGTCTATAACACAACACAAACACCTCCACTCTCAGCACCTCCATCTCTTTGCAGGGGCTTCGGTGTCTCCTTGAGGCCTCTCCTCAGTCTCTCTGACCAGAATACAAATACGCACTCAAAAAACAACCAACTTCAGTTTGAGCCACAACAGCAGCAAGTCGCAGCGGGCCTCATTACCAACCTTCTTTTATGAATTAATTTTGGTTTCTCTTCTTTCACATGTCTCAGTTCTGTCTGGGTTGAAAGTTAAAGCAGCTCTGATCTCCCACTGACTGAATAACAGATGGACACTCGAATGCAACAAAATGTCAGCGGCCGTGAGGCAGAGTGAAGGGGTGAAAGCGATCATGGGCAGAGGGCCAAAATCCATTTTAGTCCATCATCACTTTACTGTCACCAAAAGAACAGTCACTAACCTGCTCCTGATTTGATTGGCAGTTTATGCAAACTCAACACCCTCGATGTTCACCTGCTGTCTGGACAAATTTAGTATAATGTATATTTCCACAGCACAAACTCCATCAGTAATATGTCATAATCTCTGCTCTTTTGTTCCAAGTCTGAGTTTTTCTAATCACCAACTACTTTCAGCTCAGTCCATTTTGATGTTTAGTGTTCCGCAAGTGCATACAATATCCAGCTGGGTGGAGAATTTGATGATGTCATGAAGTGGCAAGGGATGATGGGAGTTCTTGTCCTCTTTGTTTAACAACCACCATTGCTGGTACATTTTAGGATTCCTTCTGTATTCATTTTTTATGAGGTTTTGACTTAGCACCAAAATTTCCATATTGTCCTCTTCAAAACAAACTCATGAATCAAAACCGGTAGAAACACTGACTGAAGCTGTTTCACGGTAAAATCAGTGTTTCTGTGATGCTCTTTGGCTGACACAGAACATTCAGGGGGGTCGGAGGGGACTGCGAGCCAAGTTGCTGCCAACCTTTAACTCCATTTGTTTCTCTGATGAGGTAAGATTCAGACTGTTGATGACTAGCCTAGTTAAAAACTTGAAACAACGCTCGAGTAGACTGGAGTTTTAAAACAGCACGGTGGGAAATAAGAGATGTCCTCTCGCAAAACCAGCGCGGTTTGGCATTACTTTGATCTAGAAAATGAAAGCAAGGTAGCATATAGGCTGTGTCAGAAAAAAAATGACGTATAGTCACTCGACTAGAGCAAAGCGCAACCACATTCAACTGAAGCATGTGGATGTTAACCTGTACGGAACGATAGCTGCTGCTGCTAGCGCTGCTAGCCACACTCAGACCAATCTGACATTATCTCGCCTGGTCTGAAAAGATGCAGCTCATCACAACAATGACCTCACAAGATATGCTTCCACCTTACTTTGATGAAGGTAAAGGCTTCAGGAATTATGCTGAATGCTAAATTTTGACTTTTTGTCTTGATTAAACTTTTCATTTAGTTGACAGAAACATCCCTAATTCTGACTTGATGTCCCATTTCTGTATATTCTCACCGTATCATCCATTATTATACAGTTTAACATGTCATAACATGATGGAAAACTTATTACGACCCAAACCAACACAGACTCCATGTCGTCTTTACGCACGACATTGCCAACAATCTCCTTTTGTCATGTGCTCTAAACTGCCTGATGGCACAACACTTGTCGTAAATAACCTATGCCTGTCTCCTAACACAGAAATAAAGCAAATATAAACAATAGCTTAGCATATTCCTCTACTATACACTATACAAAATATTGAGAAACAATAATATCAGAATCTTTATGATGTCGTTTCAACACACACACACACACACACACACACACACACACACACACACACACACACACACACACACACACACACACACACATTTTACCAAATATAAATATGTGCTTAAGTGGCTCGTACACTCCCATTTCTAGTAGGCTTTTATGTAGAAGAAACTGAACAAAATAAATGAAGTGGAAATGTACATTATTTTGGTATGTGAGCCTTTAAAGTACAGGAAAATCATCTGCTACCCACTTCAATTAATTCCCTGCAGGACATCCAGTTTATTTATATCTGAGGGGGTCTTCTGCTTATCAGGATTTTTTTTTCTCTTATATCGCCCTGCAGTATGATCAGCTGTTCTTATTCTTCCCCTCCATCCCTTGTTTTCTTCCTTTTTCCCGCACTCATTTCCTTCACTTGTTCTTTCCTCCCTCCCAGTCCCATTTGACCCAGATAGATGAGGGACATAAGAAAGTAGAGAAAGATTCAAAATGTATTGGACACGCACGTCTCTGTCGTACCCATATTTAGCTCTGCTCTATCTGCTACCTTCCCATCACCAGGTCATTCTGTCTCAAGGGACGCTGGGAAGTCTCCTGGTGGGGCCACGTTAACATGATGAGTTGTGAATGTCATGTCACATCTGTGTGTCACAATGTGAAGAAGTGAGAACATGTGCCAACGTTTGTGCAATATGTATGTGTACGATAAAAGCAACGGATGTGTGTGCAACAGATTGATTTTGAGTTCATGCCGTGTGTATTTGTGGATTTTAAAGACACTGTTTTTCTCATGTAATCAGTGAGGAAAAAAAGCAAGGTACTTTTAAATGTTTCAGAAGGTTCATAAGTGATTTAATACACTGGAAGCCATAAAGAAAGTGCTTTTGATATCCATTGCTGCTTATGCATGGGGGACTTTAAAAAGACTTTTGAAAATAATTTTAAAAGACTAAAATCTGACACCCTCATATCTAAAGACAATGCAAGTTTTTAGTCACGCACTATTCAATTTTGCAAAGACTGGGGATCTTGTTGGGTCAATATTTACAAGACTACAACTAGATTCCTTTTGAGATCATTTCCCATTACGCACCTGGTGGAAAATACTACACTACACACTACACACTACAAACTGCCTTTAAGAGATATGACACATTAGCAATTTCTTACATGTCTGTAAGAACACATACCTCTAGAAACTCAAGATGAAAGGTGTCACATGTTGACAGTATTCTTTTCATTTCGGCAACAATATAATCCATAAAGATAATCTGTATTCAAGTTTACATTTTAGATTTTGTCACCTCAACGCACTATCAGCCTCTGTTGGTTAGCTGGGCTATTTTTTTTTGGGAGAGGACTGCAGGAATGAGATGAAGATTTCTCATTAACTAAGTGCCCGTTGGTGAATCAGATACACAGAATTACACACAGACTCCTGTTCCCAAACTCCCCTAGTTTATTCTTTTTCCCCACAGTCCAAGAGAACCAAGATTTGACCACGTTTTTGCGCCTCCCCTTACACCCCTCCATGTTCACTGTCTACCTGGCTTCCTGTTTGATGCTGGAGAGACCCCAGCTTTTGGTTGTCGACTATGTTCAGGTTATTGAACTTTAGTTTTTTCATTAGGCAATTCTAAAAACTTGTGATATTAAACACAAAAATAAAATAGAAAAAGTTTTATGTCTTCCTTACACCAAACAATTGAGATCACAGGAGTATCCACAATCTGAGGTAAAACTCTCATAAATTTATTTCGAGATTGGTCATTTATATTCAGCGGTGAATTCGACGGAAAAGTTTAGCGTGAGGCTGACATTAACCCTTTAGAAGCTAGATAGTAGAAGCTACAGTTTGATTATAACAATTTGCATTAGTAGGTTAGTACATGAAATTGCATGCGCACACCCACCGAAAGACAAATCGGCATCAACTGAATCTCTTTTGGTTCTGGACAGTTGGTCAGATGAAAGAGGCTATTTAAACTAGGGATGTGCACAATTAGTTGTCTAAATGATTAAACGTCCACCCCTCGCAAGTCGGCATCAGAAATATTAGTTGGTTAAACCAATCAGTGTTTAATTCATGTACAAGGCCGCTTAACTGTCATGCAGCTGACCGCCACTAGTAAGTGCTACAGAGCCGTCAGACGTCAGTCCCCCTCTCCTGTGGTAATGCTTGAGTAGACTGGAGTTTTAAAAAAGTACAGTGAGAAACTGGGCAGATGTCCTCTCACAAAACCAGCGCGGACTGGCAGTATTTTGAACTAGAAAATGAAGACTAGGTAGCATGTATGTTGAGCCTGAATACGCCGTGCGGAGACCCTTTTTTAAGACTAACTTACTATTTCTAGCCAAAATTAATTGGGAAAATTTATGGATCAACCACCAAATAAAGGAATTGTCATTTGCAGTCCTACAGCAATGGAAGAATGTTATTCCAGGCCAGAGGTACAGATCAGTCACAGCCAACTGCAGCTGTATTTATCTCAAAGTTTCTGACTATGAGTAACATTGTGAGTCCTGGGTATTAATACTGACCTACCAATAAAGTTGGGTGAAGGTGCTACGCAGATTGTTTTATGAAAATACCTTCAATTTCCTGTAATGTATTGCTGCTTAACAGATGTTTGCATCTGTTGTGGCTAAAAAGCAAAGCTGGTTGTAAGGCAAGTGGGCTTACAGAGTTAAATACGGCCATGCTATAGAGCTCCATTTAATATTTGGGTGCAACCAAACTGAATGCCAGAGCTTGTACCTGAAGAAAAAGAAAAACAACTGGCAACAGTCCTGCCAATGTAAAAAGCTAATCTGGCACCCTGTGAGGTGACCTTTCAAGATACAAGTCAGACTCCATTTCCAACTTCATTTACATATTGTTCACTTTGGCAGGAAACCATGCTCAATTGTAACCAAGATGGACTGTCATCAATTCGCCCACACTCCATCAAAGGCCACATTAACAGTGTAAAAACAATACATTCGCACCCCACATATGACACAGCAGCAATGGAGATGGCACCTGATCCACACAGAAAGAATTGCACCAACAGTAACATCCAACATTGTGATGGATTGTCACAACTTTGAGGAGGCTTAGATGTGAGAAAAGGCATTTGTAATGAAAGTTAAAAGAATACAGCTATTATCAAAAAATCCCATGAAATGACCAAAACCAGTAGGGATGCACCGAAATGAAAATTTGTGGCCGAAGCCGAATATTATTAAAAGCTTGGCCGAATACAGAGTACCGAATACCGAATATCATTGTTTAGTTGTTCATTAGTTTTTGCAGATGAACCCCTTCCAGATTAGTGTTGTCACGGTATCAAAATTGGGACCCACTGTGCGATACCAATGAAAATATCATGGTTCTGAGTAGAATCACGATACCACAACGAAAATGAGGCAGATGTGCCTTTTGTCATTTATAAAAAGATTAATCACTTTTCTATAATACATCAATGATATTTCAATGGAATAAATTACTTATTGACTTATTCAACAGCATCAATAAGTGATTAACATGGGGGGATCAAAATAAAATAAATAAATAAAATAAAAATCAACCAGCCACCCTGCTCCCCTGACAAGTAAAGAACAGTCCCTAAAGTGCGGTGAGGTTTGTGGGCCGTTACTGCCAGAAAGAGAGAAATGTGAAAGGCTCGTTTCTCCTCTGACACGTCACATACCTGTGTTCGGCTGGCTCGGCTGTTCAGGTACCTCTGGGCAGTCATGACGCCAAGAAGAGGATATTATTGGAGCCGACTTCTCCATCGCCGGTAAGCTGATGGCCGCCGTATTTGACGGGAATACATTACTGTCTGTGTCTGTGACCCCCGTTCAACCCACAATCGGTGGGATTCGCCTTTCGTTTCTGCTGCTGGTTGAAATCTGTAGGCTGCTCGCACAGCGTGCTGAATAATTTAAGCCTATTTTGCTGCTCAAAACTATTTTTAGTCGCAAATGCGAGTGCCATGACGGACGGATCGCCACACTACTGTCATTTTATTCCGCCCGTCACGGCACGCCGTTTGATTGTGTTATCAGAACGCCACTATTATTCAGCCTTGCTTTTAACTTATTCCACCGAATACCGAATGTGTGTTTTTTTGCAATATTCGGCCGAATATATTCGGTTACCGAATATTCGGTGCATCCCTAATTCCTGACTGTGTCTGTGACCCCCGTTCAACCCACAATCGGTGGGATTCGCCTTTCGTTTCTGCTACTGGTTGAAATCTGTAGGCTGCTCGCACAGCGTGCTGGATGATTTAAGCCTATTTTGCTGCTCAAAACTATTTTTAGTCGCTAATGCGAGTGCCGTGACGGACGGATCACCACACTACCGTCATTTTATTCTGCCCGTCACGGCATGCTGTTTGATTGCGTTATCAAAACGCCACTATTATTTGGCCTTGCTTTTAACTTATTCCACCGAATGTGTGTTTTTTTTGGCAATATTCGGCCGAATATATTCGGTTACCGAATATTTGGTGCATCCCTAAAAACCAACATGTGTAAGTCCCCCTCCCCCAATCAGTGACTCTTAAAAAACTGCTTTAGTAAGTATATACAGAAGCAGGACAGTGTAATTTATTTTGACTTTATCCAACATAAAGTGTCCATGGTAATGAAGGAACATGTCACCCAGTGCAACCCAGTGTGGCACACTGATGCATTTTTAATAGTTTCTGGACAACAATGGAGCTCTAAGGCACAGATTAATGAGATTATCAGGCTTTGGATACACACACACACACACACACACACACACACACACACACAACTTGCAAGTGGGGTCAATTCACTGCTGGTTTGGGTCTTTTCATTTAGATCTGCTGACATTAAGAAAAATAAATATAATAGCTAGCCTTACCCTTAAAATCACAAGTAAAATAGAAGTTATGTATGACTAACTGGTGTGGGAAAAGAGAAACCATATTTTAGTGGATATGAAAGGTCTGGTGACCCAAGTGTTTTAATACAGAGACTTGACTTACAGTTCAGACTGTAACAACTGTGTTTCAGTTAGCTGCATTCAGAAACAATCCACCTCAGTGCCTAATTATTCATTGACTGATTCACTGACTGATGATAGTCAGTGTATTGCCCACAGTAAATGACAGTTGGCACACTCCAAGTTTGGAGAAGCAGGCAGAAGTACCGCCACAGAAGCTAAGCAATATTGCTGTGGATGGGAGAAGCAGCCGAACATTATGAGCCACGTAAAAAAAAACAAAACAAAAAAAACCACAATTTGCGTGTGCTATATTTAGAATATTTTTACCACTTTCCCTTTCCATCAGATGGCCCTTTCCAATGGGGAGGCCGTTGACAGCTTTGGTTCCCAATCTATGCTCTTGTTAAAGCCACCAGACTCCATTGACAAAACCAATCATTTTAACATTGCTCAACATGGGAGCTGCTGGTCTGTCGCTGCCTTGATCAGTTTGTTTGTATTATTGTGCAACTTTGCTGAATCTGAACTAATCCCTTCAAGGCCAAAGCCACACATTAACAGAAATTGATCAAGGCAGCAGTAGACGAGCAGCTCCTGTGTTCAGCAATGTTAAAAATGACTGTTTTTCCTCAATGGAGTCTGGCTTTAAATAGAGCGATTTAACATCGACAGTATCCAGTTAGAAATCGCTGTCTGAAGTCAAAGCAAAGTGGTGAAAATATTTTACATATAATGTACATTTAAAAAGATATTGATTTTTGTAGGTGGCTAAAAAAAGGTTTTGCTGCTAACCTGTCCAGGACAGTAAATTGCTTAGCTTCTTTGTCTGTACCCCTGCCTGCTTCTCTAAACTGGGAGCACACCGACTGACATCTGCTGTATGTAATACATGGACTGTTGGTAAGTACCTCACACAACCCCTCTTCTACATATCTAAACTCTCCCTTTAATGCAACAAACACATTCCCTTGCAGTCATCTGTTAATCTTGTTGGTTTTCTATTATTTGTGTACATGCATGTGTGTTCACTGTTCTCAGTGATGCAGTACTCTGCTCACAGAGTGTGTGTGTGTGTGTGTGTGTGTGTGTGTGACAGCAGTGTGTGTTTAGCAACTCACCACAGGAGTTCTCGTCGCTGCCATCGGTGCAGTCCTCGTCTCCGTCACACTGCCAGACGGAGGGGATGCAGCGACCGTTTCCACACTGAAACTGGTTGGCCTCACATTCTGTCTTTGTACCTACAGAGGAAGAGAGACACACAGGGAGTTTGTGGAAACCTGAAGTGATTACAGTCACTTATTTAATTTGCTTTTTATTCAGTCCTAGCAAGACTCCCTGCAGTGCTTTAATTTCATAACAAATTGTTATTTTCAACAGAAGTACCTGGCACTCAGAGCAGATCTCAGCCACCGCTGAGCCTCTTTAGAGATACACAGAAGTTCTTTACCAACATGCTTTACATTTTTACAGCTACACCTCTGCCACAATATTTGAGAATTGCTGGCTGTTGATCTGACACAGTGTCATCCATACGGCTCTATAAACTAGAGGACAGGAGAGAAAAACCTTCCTTGGATAGTATTTTGTTCAAGCACTTAGAAACACACATCACTGATGTCGGAGCTCACATCACTGTTTGCATTTGCAACTGAATGTGAAGTGACATCAATATTTTAGTGGAGGACTAAACCTCAGTGTCCTGAAAATGTCTCCTGGGTAACATCTGTTCAGCTGTCCTCTGAAGGACATCAGATGTACAAACACTGAGAGGAAAAGAAAAACAGAACCTAGCAGGAATTTTTTTTCATTTTTCAAATCCATGTAAAACCACATCTGACTTTTAATGTGGTGAAATGGTATTAAGCAGGAAAGAAATAAACCAGCAGATCTAATCAGCGTGGTACAGTAGATCAACAATATGTAGGTCATGAGTGGGAAGAAAAATAAAAGCGTGGCTCCTCTGAGGAGTCATGTACACACTGACAAATGGATGTAGAGCAGAAACCCTTAGTCCATTCATCTATAAGTCGATCAACAGAATCTCATATCAGCAACAGTTTGGAGAATCGATTACACATTTGAAGTTATTTTCAAGGAAGCATGCCAAATATTTGCGCCGGCCTCTCAAATGCAAAGCTTTCCTGCTTCTCTGCAGTTGCCTTTATGACTTAACTGAATCTCTTGGTTTTGAACTATTGTTTAGACAAGACATTTGAGGATGTCCTATTGGGCCCTTGAATCTTTGAATGGACAGTTTTCACCATTTTCTGCTGTAATAGGCCAAACAGTTGGCTGATTAATCAGCTAAGTGTTTGGCAGATTGAGTAGTCATCAATCAATAGCTATCTAATATTGACTCTTCTTAGTGTTTCTTACAATAGGCCCGAGACGAGGAATTGATTTTCCAGTCCGTGTAGGAGTACACAGTGAACTATGGTGTCAAAAGCCGCACTGAGATCCACTAATAAAAGCACAGAGGTGGAAACTGAGTCCACGGTAAGCAGAAGATCATTTACCATTATAAGTGCCGTTTCAGGGGAGTGACAGGCCTTGAAAGGAGACTGAAATGACTCAAAAAGGTAGCTTTAAAATTTGGCCTCTTGTGAATAAAATGGAAGGTTAGGGACTTCTTTATAATCATTCAGAGACTCTGATCAAAGTGTGGTTTCTTTAGTACAGGTTACACCATGCAGTTATGAAGCTAGTGGAGACAGAGTGGTTGTAGGTGATAAATTGATCATATTTAGCATTGTTGATCCCACAGATGGCAAAACCTCTTTAAAATGGTTACCTGGTAGAGGGTCAAGGAGGCAGATAGTTTGGTGAGAGGCCAACACCAGCTTAGATGAGACCATCTGGGATTTAACATATGAATATTGCACTGCCAATTTGGAGAGATGATAATTTTTAATCCAATCTCAAATATGGCATGCAATCTCTCAATCTCAAATATTTTTCAAGGGTGAGTAGCTTACAGACAGTGGATATTAAATAAGTTTAGCTACAGTGTCCAAAAAAAAAAAGGAATTTGAGAGGAATATGCAGCTTTAGCAGTGACAGAGCACGCTTGTGATTCATATGCACTTGTGTTGTGACAGGTAGGAAACTTCCAGAGCTATCTTTAGTGTGTGTTGATACAGTTTAATTCTGTAAGAGTTTATCAGTTCCTGTATTTTGTGATTCACTGTGCAAAAGCTACTGCTAGCTCACCGAGCACCACTGAGCTAGCTTACGTTACAGCTCAAGGAGGATGCCATTAGCATTTAAGGCCTTGTTTACACGGATACCGATACAAATAAAAATGGATTTTTATTTATCCCGTATAAAAAAAATATTCCGGGATTACACGATCAGTTTTGAAAACGATATCCCTGCTGCAATTAGCATGCCAGGCCAGTAGGTGGCGATGCGCCATATGTCAAACACCACAGAAGAACATTCTGCGTACGCACAGTTTTCCTCTTGGCGCTAGTGATAAAAACAATGATAAACAACATTTTAACCTTATGTAGCATAGTTAGCTGCTATCCACTTACTAATATTGGGCACAGCAGACGTCTTTGGGCGCCGATGTAGCGGTGATGTTGTAAGTTCATTTGTAAGCTCGTTAGTAGTCCCAAAAGTGCTAACAAAACGTAAACAACCCGGCATACATCTGCCATTGTTGTGGTTACCCGGCGCCTAACTGGGTTGCAACGTCATCGTTTCCAAAATCTCTGTCTATCCTGTTTATACATCTCCATAGAAACAAATATATTTTCAAAAACTTTCACTTTGGAAGCCGTTTTTGAAAATCTGTTTTCGTTGAGAAAAAAGCTGGTTACGCGTAAATGATAGGTACAAACTAGGGATAGACCGATATGCATTTTTTAGGGCCGATGCCGATTTTTTTCCATCACCCTTAGCCGATGACCGATTATGAACTGCTGATTTTCTTGAGCCGATATTTAGGGCCAATACTGCTTTTGCTCCCTCAATTTACATAAAAAAAATGACACTAACAAATATTACAGGTCTCAAGTTTAAAATAAGAAACATTTATTGAACAGTAAAAAATACTAAAACAAGATGGAAAGTTGAGGTAGAACAGGTAGAATATTATTATTATTATTATTATTATTATACATTCAAATAAAATAAAAAAAAGAGTTCAGTGCTCTTAAATCTTCCAGTAATGTCTTTATAAAATAAACAAATATTTAAGCTGAAGCATAAATAAAACAACAACTACTGTACACAGTAGGATTCGCTGCATGTGCGCTGCAGGGTCTTCCAGCAACACAGAGCTGCCCGTGGATGCCTGTCTGTAAATCATGCCAGGGAAAAATAAATCCGCGAACCCACGCGTGTATCGGCCGATGCCGATACAAGTAAAAAACTCAAATATCGGTCTATCCTTAGTACAAACGCAAAGATAAATACCCGTTTTCAGAAATATACGGAACCGTATAAACAGGCCCTAAATCTCGCACTGTTACATGCACGATCCTTTTGTCCATAAGTAGATACACGCTTCCTTCTGAGCCATGATACAGTTGTTGGGTGTAGTTTGGTGGAACGAAAATAGCTACTGCATGAAAATGCTCATAACAAGGTCTGTGAATTAACTTGAATAACCAGATGATGATTTCTTTTTTCGCACTTAACGCACCATTGAGTGCCATCTAGTTCCATTATATTCAAGAGAAGGCAGACATCTCCAAAGCCAATATCTCCAACACTCAGCAACTCACACCAAAGCAACCTAGACTGATAAACAGCACTACAGGTAAGAGGAAAAATATGCTGTTTGATTTTGGAATGAGCTGTCTTCTTAAGTCAAACAGCACTTGATTCTCAGTTTGGTGAATACTGAAATTACAGTAGAAACAAAACCGTCCCCAACATTTAATTCCCCTTCATCAAGAAAAACTCGACTGCAAAGTAGTGTTTTTGCAGTGCCATGTGCAGTCTGTCCCACTGTAGGTAGTAATGACTCCAGTTCCTAAAATAACACTGTCTGACCTTGATGCTCACTTTAGTCTGGACTGTGTCTGCCCAGGTGGGTAAATGGAGCACACAGTGACAATAAAAACCCAGGAGAGGTCACAGATGCAGCCGAGTCACTGTGCCACTGAGGTCAACTACTTTTCTTACAAAAAGGTCACAAGTTTCCATGTAAAAACTTTTAGTTTGCCAAAATAGAAGACAATTAAAAAAACAAACGAAAGGAAGAATTGCAGGTATTTACACCATTCTTGTCAGGATGGAAAAAGCCTCGAAAAACTGCATTGAGTCACTGAAACGCCATTATGAAGCCAACTGTTCAAAGTGGGTCAGCAGCTCCTTAAGGGAGAGAAACATTCCCTTTTGATTTGATATGAACCTGAGGAGCTTCAGGCCTTTAACTGAAGCAGCAACACACAACTGAAGACCTGTATGCATAAAATTGTGCCCACATTATAACATCTATGGTTCTGCACACTATATAGCCAGTTAGGAACCTCCAGTCAAAGAGAATCGATCTTATAAGATTAATTTGGAGCGTTGGTTGGTAGGCCTCACCCAAGTCTACCAACGTCACTGCGCGGGAGGAGGTAAATACACAGCCAACAGTGCCAACAGCCTGCAGACCTCCATTCAACCAAGACTACACCAGCTGTACTTGCACCACAGTCATGTCACAGAATAGAGAGAACACTGACCTTTCATCCACATTACCATTTCAATCGCCATGATGAAAGCATAATGGCTCATAGCGCACCTACCTGCATTTTAATCAGAACAAAATGAGCACAACCCAAACAAATAACCACTGACATACAGACGGATGACAGGGAGAGCGGCGCTTCCCACTGGTCTGAAACATGCTTGTGGTGGTAGCCGATGGGGAGGACCAGTGTTGTGTCATAGTCTGTTCCGCGTGTCAAATAGTGTTTCCCTCCTGGTAAAATGATGTATCCCATAGTGCCGCACCTCCATGGTTAGGGATTGGGCAAGGTTTGGTTCAGATTTGGTTCAGGTAGGAGGACAGAGTCGGGGAAACAGAATCTGTGTCACAACAGCGGCAGGCACAAAAATAGTCTACTACATGTGACGGATGAGAAATCTGTGTGACCTTTAACACAATGTTTCTATCAACTTCTTAGACATCAACATGCTCTTTTCTAATCACACTGCAAATCGTGATCTGTCCAGGGAGCCCTGCACTGCGCCCAGTTTGAACAGCAAAACTGGCAAACATGGATGCCTAAAGGAAGCGGGCAGTCCACGGAAAATCAGGGCACTTTGCAGCACTTATGTGTCCAGTGTGAACTCTGCATAGTTAATGAATCACAGATGTTGTTGTACTCTTGGACAGATAAACAAACAAACTACACTAAAATGGGTCCCCAAATAAACTTTGGATTCAGTAATATACCTGGGCGTCCTGCCCAAGTAAAATCTCTGTGTGGGAGACACTGTAATCTATTCTGCATGAATTTCTGCCAGAGTTACATTATTGTTGAGTGGTAATGCAGATTAAGTGACTGATTCAAGAATGTTCAGCATTACCTAACATGTTAATGTAACACTGCCCCTTTGAGAGTGCTTACCACCTACGCTAGCCATTCTCATGGGGGACACCCTGTACTAAAACACACATCTAAAAATCTAAAACAGCAAGACGGTTTGCAAAATGGTTCTTTATAGTGTAGCATTAATGTGAGATGTAGTAAAGGGGGTGCAGCATGCAAAGCCACCGTAACCAAGAGCCCAATATGCAGAGGATGATGTTTTCTTGTGTTTTGTTTCTTTAAGGGCGTACTCTCTGGTGTTACTATTTAGTGTCTCCACAGAAACCCACTGACTTGCTGTCTGGAAAACTGCACACCCTGCACTTTGATCCAATCAGCACAATAACAGACTTCAATAGTAACCTGAGGTATATAAACCTGTACAAGAGTATTCTCTTCCCTGCAGTGTCAGGCTCAAATTTTAGCTGACATTTAAAGTCTGAACTACCAGAATCCTTTTGTTGTTGTTTTGCATACATTGAAGATTATTTCCTTTCAACGGACACAAAACATTTCTCCGAGTACCTCTACAGCTCAGGAAAACCGTCCTCCTCAGTAAAAAAAAAGTTCATATAGCTCACTGCGTTATCTTCTAACCAATGAGATAGCTTTCATCGATAACCGACAGTGCTGACGCTAAGGATGGCTGACTGCCTACTGAACTAGAACTTCAACAAATTCCGGTCTTCATTATTCCAACATATTCAACAAATGCCAGAATATAAAATAAAGACAGCTGCTCGGGGTGCCATCTTCTAACAGCTTATCTTTTTTCCTGAACAAATGTTGAAAAGCCTACAAGGAAATTCTGTTCTTGGATACGAGAAGACAAAGCTCAAAGTTTCCTCATACTTGATAAGTCTGAACTGGCCTCATCATATGATATAATGTTCAGCTTAACCCAAACATTTCAAAAGTCTTGTCAACTTTAAACTGCATGATATAGACGACTGGTTGCTTGAACATTTGAGTCCTACTGCACACACAAACAGAACATATGCAATGAATATTTAAAAGGTCTACGCACTGGGTGAATGGCCCATCTGCAACGTGCCAAACAGAATTGAAGACACACTGATCTGTATCGTCTTTCTACCAGTTTCAATCACTTGGATAATTCCAGTCCCAGTAAAGCCCCATCAACAATGCCCACCAAACATCTCCCTGTATCTTACACACTGCTCCTTTAAAATGGGCAACATGTCAGTGGAGCCTTTACGATAGACAATGAGAAGGTTTGGAAATAATTGCAACAATATAAGAGCCTGTTTTCAACTAAACAAAACATTAAGCCATTACCAAAGACCATGACGTTAGGGCAAAGAGAGCCACACAGGGAATTACAGGGCCACACAAGTTTAAATACAGAGTCAAACAGGGCATGGACGTTCCCATTCTTCCTCATTTTTCTGCAAGTACAATGCAATATCTTGTAAACTAGTTTTGCTTCCCTGAAATTGAGTTATACCTTTCTACCAAAGTATGACATCAGTTTTTGGACAGTACTTTTAAAACCTCTTGTCTGCTGTGACAGCCCCAGAGCCCTGCTGCCTTCGTCCTGTGCAGTGTGTGTGTGTCTTACAAGGCCTTGGCTGGGTGCAGCTGAGGTGTCATGGCATAATCTGGGAACACCTGACTAGTGAGTGAGCTATTTAAGCCGGCCTGCCCAGACGCCAGTGTGTTGGTCCCTTCAACCCTTGCCAAGCTCCGATGGCATTTCCTTCTTTCACTTTACACCGACAACATGCGCCTCACATTAGTCACTGCATGCATGCATTCTCACACCTCATTGTAATTACCCTCGTAAATTACTTTAATAAGTTTGTTATTGCTAAATTTGGTGTGGATCTAATTCCTTGGTTGTGCTGTTGGAGGAAGTTTGCCTTTGGGTTTTTCCTCCAGAAAACCCCTTCTTGGTTAGGTTAAGGAAAAAGGCGATGGTTTGTGTAAGAATGAAAAGACTTCTTCCAGAAAGGCAAACTGAAGGTACGCTTCTCCCATGTGCCTCTGTTGTGGCCCGTGAGCCAGTTGCAACATCCACACAGCAATAGTGGTTACACATGGACGTGGGCACTTGGACTTGGTACTGCCTAATGCTAAACACATTTTTGAGACAGGGGCACAAAGCAACTGACACTACACGAAACACTTTCTGTTACTGTTAGCAGATATATTCTACTGATAAGAATAGCCTGGCTACAAACTAAGCCCAAAATACAGATTTCTCCCATTACAAGATCTCCTTCTTAACTTTACTGACGTCAAGATGTTTTGTGCATGAGCCGAGAAAAAAACAACAAAACAAAACATTGGACCATGACCAAGACATTTCCTGGGAAAAGAGGAAATGGGCAAATGAGTCAAGAGTCAGCTGTTTGGTCCATCCGTCAATGGCTGGTAAACTGAAAAACATTCCTAGCCAAAATATTTTTAAACTGACCATAAAATAAAAGTGAACACAAACAAACAAGCACTGTAGGTCCTGTTTGCAGAGGTGGACTGTTTCCAGAACCTATACTAAAGTACAAATGTGAGGTACTTCACTTAGCTTATTTCTATGCTACTTTATACTTCTACTCCAAAAACATACCAGAAAGAAATATTGCTCTTTTTACTCCATTACTTTTGTCGGACATCGTTTGTTACTTTTCAGATTAGTCTTCATCCCCTTCCTGTCCAGCAAAAACTATGCATCTCCAAATGTGTTGATTTTGAATGTCTGATAAACTGAAGTATGAGGTGTTTCCTTCTTTGACAAATCTCTCCTACTTATTGGGCTAAATAAACCATTTAAAACCCCTCATGGATCAGTAGGAAAAAGCATAGTCACAAAGCTGAAACAGGGCTGTTTTCTGATGTCATGACAAGTTGACCAGAGCTCCAGGCAGTGCAACCTTTCCCACTAGTTGCACTGGTGCTCCCTGCTGAAAATTTCAGAAGCACCAGCACAAAATTTAGGATGGCGTGAAGCAGGCTTTTTTCTTCCCGCAACCAGCCAAACAGCAGCTGACCTCATTTTTTTAAAATTTGCTGACATATATTTTTACTCACATTTGGCAAATGGCCAGTGCTAATTTTGGACCCTGAAGGCAAAGAATAACAAAACTTTTTTCTCCAGTTTTCCATGAAAAAGATGAAACTCATTACATAAAGTGCTTTGAGAGGCTCACTGCCATGCATGCAGTGGGCTGAGCTCAGTGGCCCTCTGGGAATTCACTGAAATGTTTAAAAAAATACTGCCAACCAAAAATGTTACAACAATTAAAATGAGGTAGAGGTAGAGTTTACAAGCTTTTGATCAGAGTATCCTACTGTTAATAAGTTGGGCCTTGTCCAACACTGTCTTCAGATTGTAAGGTAATGTAGACTTTCAACACACACTGGGCCAATTTAAAAATTAGATAGGGCTTGTAATTTTGAGGCTTAAAATTTTGCCATGGTGCCAGAAACACTGGGAACCAGCTCAATGATCTACAAACACAATCTACATTCAATTCTGTAAAACCTGGAAAATAAAGAGAAATACTTTATTCTACAAAACCCCACAATACATAGAACAAAAATCAGATAAGTGACATTATAATCTTATCGATCAAATTCTGACAAAGTATGCCCGTCATTTTTAGTTGTGTCTACTCTGGTAGCTGTGTGCAGGTGTGTCAACATTTAGCTGGAGTCCCTTTTAAACATCTAATCTGCTTATCAAGTCTTAAAAGTGACTGATTATTTAAGTCTCAGATATACCTGCTTTAACTGCTCACTTGTGCATGATGGCTAGCCACTGGTTGTGCCGGTCCTCAGAAATGAACTGACAAAAACATTAATCCATCCTTTTTCATTTCAAAGACTCCTAAATTGATACACATAAGGCCACAGACGCCCATTTGATTGATTTCACTTCAGGGACCTCCATCTGAAAAGATTTTGGTTGTTAGATTTAATGAAGACCAGAATTCTATAGTTGTCAGCTACAGTTCAGTTAGAGGTAAGTGTGGGCTAGGTGAGACCCATGATCAGAATAGTCACTCTTGTGAGTCTTACTCACATTGGGCTCACTACTATGGTAAATTAAATAGTGAAAATAAACTATTGCCCATTTTTAGGGATCCTTTGGAACTCCCTCAAGAATCTATGGGAGTCCCCAGATCCGTGGTTGAGAACCACCACTCTAATGGATTGTGTTGGGTACCAAACGTCTTACTTTTAAGGGTACTGAGCGAATTATTTAAGTACTACCGAGTGCCGATTTAAGTTAAATCAATCAGCGCCAAATTTCTGTGCCTGAGAACGCTGTGTTGGAGCCACTCCACCCTGTGGGGCAGCTCGACGGCTAGTTCGCAATCTGCTGAAATAGTTTCAGTTTCTAATCCATTTTCCTTTATTTTATTCCAGAAATACCCTAGTGTCACTGTTGTTTGTAATTGTTTTTTGTTAAATTATGTACTTATTCAACATGTCAGTTTTGTGTAAACAGAAAGTGAGCAAAACGAGCAGATGCATTTACGCGTCTTTACTCTTTTGGTTTCTTCAACAAGTTTCTGATGGACAGCAGAGATTGATCAGAGAGATGAAGATGAAGTGGAAGGACAGCAGTTCTCTCCTACATAGCACAAGTTGTATTGGTCCAAAATACAGTATGAAAGAGATGCAATACTGAATTAACACCTCTCTCAAAATGTCAGTAATAACTGAGCTTCGCATGTTGCCAATGTCAACCCAGCTACTCTGACAACACAAACTTAACAAAAGTTAAAAAATATATGCATCTTGGGGGAAAAGCATGCAAAGCTGAAATGCCATCATGGCCCTGCACGTCTAGTGGAGAATCAGATTTCCCAAACTTAACACATTTAATCTCTACACCATTTCTGCCACAGTAATTCAACAGCATGCATAAAAACATTATCACTCCATAATTAACTGGTATTCCACAAATTACACATAATTTCATAATGAAATTATTCACATTGGTGTGACCTGATGTGAAAAATATTAGAAAAGCCAGGAGTACACACACCAGTCATCCACGTGAGCTGTTACATGAGGGAAACAGTCCACATCAACAGTAAAGTCCTGACTCATCGCATCAGCCTGACCTACTGCTTACTGCTGACGTACATTTAATGCTGACTGAGCAAGAGTGAAAATGATCATATAAAGAGAGCCTTGGGTGCCCAGTGACTGCTTAGCCCTGTGTTGATCAAAAACAAATCACCATGTGAACTACAGAGGTATCGTAAAGGTGCACCAGTGCTTTCATATTAAACAAATATCAGTCAGCTTCTCAGCAATTAATTTTGCAGAGCCCATCCATCAATGCCTGCCTGTGTTTGCTTTTCTAATTCACAAGGAAAACTATAAAACTGTGCTCATGTGACACCAGAGTTTAGAGACCAATGAGCTATACTTTGAGAATTGATTTTTGTTAATAAATCATTTTTCATTTAACTAAAAAAGCCAATTCTTGAATATTAAATGTCTCAACATGAGCAGCCGTACAAGAGGTTTGACATTCAATCTAAAATTTGCAAAGTTTCTGACCAAAGAATGAGTAAGCAAAAGGTCTAACCTGATTCAACGCCATCCGTCAATACCTGAAGTACATGGATACTTAAGTTTTCATTTTTAAAATCTGGTTATTCATTTATCAAATTGGCAAACATGGGAAATTTTGACCTCAAACTGCAAACTGTTGGAGGCCTGAAGTGAGTCACTGTTACAACTCCTCTTCAAAACAGCAGGACACTGAGGGATTCTGAATATCAAATAATAAACACTAGAAAAGGGAATGTATTTCACATAGGTATGATCGCCTGCTGTAGTTCCCTGAACTCTGTGTTTAATTACTGAGATTTAAAAGTTCAGTTTGTTTGCAAGGTTAAAGAGACAGTTCACCCCTTAATCGAAAATACAAATTTTCCTCTTCCTGTTGTGCTATTTATCAATCTGGGTTATTTTGGTGTGAGCTGCTGAGTGTTGGAGATATCGGCTGTAGAGCTGTCTGCCTTCTCTCCAATATGATGGCAGTTAGCTTGTGGTGATCAAAGTGGGAAAAAATGCATTCAAAACGTACCACAGCACATATGGAAACATGCATCCACTACTAACTCAACGTACAACGGAGGACACCATTAACATTACATCTCGCACTATGACAAGCATGAGCCTCTCGTCCAGGAATAGATGCACACTTCCTTCTGTGTGGTGTAGTGGTTGGCCAGTGCATTTCAGTAGGAAAAAAAAAAAGCTGCTACATGAAACTGCTCACAACAAGGTATGTGGACTGTCTTGAGAAACTGGGTTAAGATTTCTGTGCTTTGGAGGACCACAAGCTGAGTGCCATCCAGTTGCATTACATTCAAAAGAAGGCAGACATGTCTACGACTGATATCTTCCAACACCTGAATGTACAGTATGCTGTGTAGTTGTTGATTTTGAAAATATTTTTCTAACAATAAAGCCACATTCAATAGAAAAAAAAGTGAGCAGTTTCTGGGAGGGCTGCCCCCTAATAATCGACCAGAAAGGTCATTAGTCGGCAAGATTTCATTGGTCGTTTAGTCGCAGACAACCAAACAAATGTGAAACTCTATTAGGAGCTGCGCCTTGTCAAAAATAAGTCAAAACCTATATGACTGGACCATGTGGGAATTTAATTTGAAAGGACAGACACAGGAAGTGGCCACGCTCAGCAGTCAGACAGGAGTCAGGTTAATTTCCAGGGCTGGTACCTGCGGTTATTCCACAGGCTAGTTAATAACATGTCGGGCAGGAAATCCAAAATGTGGGATCATTTTGAGAAGGTGAAGGACGAACCCAAGGTGATATGTAAACTCGTCTTCATTGGTCGACTACAAACATGACGTATCATCTGAAACATGGAAGTAGCTACATGCCCATTAGCCACTTAGCACAATCATTACTGCTTAGCCGACAGCGTCATTAACAGGCGGCTCGCTCAGTGTGTGACGTGCACTTGTAGATAAAATATAGGCCTATATTAATGAAGGTTCATTAGTACGGTTTTGTATTTCTCTGTAATGTAGCACAGTGTTAACAATGTTACTGATACTATTCTTTCTCACACCTTCAACTCAAACCATTGTGTTGCCCCGCCCAAATTATATCATTTAATGATTAAATTAATATCATAAACATGCAGGCGACTAATCAACTTAAGACCCCCAAATGACAGCTATTGGTTGACTAGGAAAATTCTTAGTCGAGGGCAGCCCTAGTTTCTGAAAAGTTGATTATGCACTCATAACATTCATCATCAATTCTGCATGATTTTTTTTTGTGCCAAAGTTACATAACTGTTGAGTGGTAACGCAGATTAAGTGCAGACTAATTCAAGGCTGCTCGGCATTACCTAATGATCTTAATGTAACTTTGGCACTCTTAAAGCACTTACCACCACCGCTAACCTCACAGGGGACACCCATACTGAAATATACATTGAGCAATCTAAAAACAGCAGCATGGTTTGCAAAATGGTTCACTGTAGTGTTAAGTACAGGTGCAATGTAGCAAACAGGTTTCAACATGCAGAGCCACCCTTGCCAAGAACCCAAGTTGCAGAGAATGATATATTCTTGTGTTTTGTTTCTTTAAGGGTGTATTCTCTTGTGTTTCTATTTAGTGTCTCCACAGAAACCCATTGACTTGCTGTCTGGAAAACTGCACACCCTGCACTTTGATCCAATCAACACAATAACAGACTTCAATAGTAACCTGAAGTATATAAACCTGTACAAGAGTATTCTCTTCTTCCCTGCAGTGTCAGACTCAATTTTTGGCTGACATTTAAAGTCTGAACTCTGCAAACTGTACACTGCTATCACATAATAAGAATTGAGCAAGCTTTCACCACTCTGTCTTGCAAAGGCATAAAAAATGTCACTGCTTCTTTTGTTGTCGTTTTGCATAAATTGCCACAAGACTGGTTCATGATGTCTATCAACACATAACTAAGGATTTTGGAGAGCAAGAGGCAGCTATATTTCCTTCAAACTTAATAAAACAAACACAAAAAAATGATGTGGTGAACACAGGAACAAACAGAAAAGAGCCACGTTTTTTGGTTCTCTTTATTGCCCTGGGTATGCATGCAGTGGGTCAGACAGCATGTCACAATTAGGTCAGACTTACTCAAAATATTACAGCTTTTTTCTTACAATTTTTTTTCCTCCAAACTACATTTTTCTCTCAAATTATTTTCAACAATCCTTAGAACCAGATTTCCTTTTACCTCACAGTGACCCTAGAACACCATCTTTAATGTTTAAGCCACCGTAGTGCATTCAAATGTGTTAATCAAAGGTCTATATTAACTTAAAGAGCCAATTATCTTGATACAGCTATTAACTGAAGGCGTACTCCATATGATGATTATTCAACTGCCGGTACTCCCTGTGGGTTTGAAAACCATAGATTCAACAGGCGTGGAGCTGCAATGAACCGTCTACCACCCAAAATAGTAGATCATTGTACGCTTTATAAACGCTGTCACACTGGAGGTCATGGTAATGCAATCTTCCCCAGTAACAGCAATGGTTGCAGTATACTCCTCCTCCTCCCTCTGTCCACCACTCCGCCCACTTCAAGAACCAAGCGCACCCCCACACAGCCCCCCTCCCTCGTATAGCTGAGGATCTGGGTCTAGCATGGTATCACAGTAACCGTGGAAGAAAAATACATCCATTTTAATCAGGCCAGCCACGCTACTGCTGCTGCTGCTGCACTTGCCGCTATCTAATTTGCGTTACATCTTGTTCAAATAGGCTCACACAATCTCAGTCTGTGTGTGCGTGTGTTTGGGTTTGGAGCTGAGAATGAGAAGGAGGTGGTAGTGGTGGTGGTGGTGGGTGTATGCTATGAGGAGCATGTGCACATTACAAGCACTAGTTTTGATTCATTGTTTCATCCAAAGGCCATTTTCCACGGTACGTAGGCATTGAAGAGACTGAAATCTGTGCAAGACACAAGCAGACTAACGCAGCTCTCAGCCTCTCCGAGGTGTTTCATAATTTAGTCTGCATGCTGAAATGATTAGTAACTGCATTAACAAAAATCTGCCAGGGATATGTGCGTATTCGGTGTACCTCGGGCCAGAGAGGAACCTTCAGTGTCAGCAACAAGCTCTGACCCACAGACTATCATACTGCGTATCATGGTCCTCTAAATCTACAGTGTGTCTCAGAGAACTTGCATATTGAGTCCCTGAACTGCCCATAAAATTAGAAGCGGTTATAACAAACTCACTGAATTGTAGCCCATCTTTTAAGCAACACATAAGGAGGGAAATAACATTAGGTGATTGCAAATTAACTAAACATCACAGTTTAACTTCGCCCAAAATTGACTCTTTAATCTACTGTAAATACAAACCATGTCTTCTTCATGAGCAATAAATAGTCCTGGATCAGGGCTAGCTGATATGTTATTTAAGAAAGCATATAAAGTGTAAGTACGTGAATTAGAGCTGCAACTATTAGTCAATCAGTTACTTGGTAAAGTAAAAATAAACTGCACAGTAATAGATGGTCGTATAAAATGAACTGTAATCAATAGTCAGGCCAAAACACCAAATGTTTGCAGCTTCCAGATTCTTAAATGTGAATCTTTTGTCTAAATAGGCTAAATAAAAGCTGCTTTTTATGTGTTTGTTTTGTTCGCTTCAACCAACAAAATCTGAGGACATTAAATTAGTAGTGATATGACAGAGGAAGTCAGCAAATCTTTACATAGGAGAGGGTTTAAGCAGCCTTTTAAAAAGTAAATTAAGCTATATTAAAAGTAGCGTGTGATTAAATCTCTGTCATTAAGTTATAGGCTATACTTGTCATAGATGAATCAATTTACTGTTGCTTGTGATAAAGGGATAATGTAAATTAACACTGATTGCAGCACGTATGCAAAGTGCTCCACAAGTACCACCAGTTGGTAATAACTTAACCCTGGCCACTCTGCTCGTAATTAGACCCTCGTTGGGATCACCTGCGGTCGGTAATTGGCCGCGGACGCTCCTCACCCTCCATGCCCTGTGCTGCTGCGACCCTACCGGGACTGCGGTGCCGCTTCCTCCCGCTGATGTCTTATCGCTCCATATCAATCCACTGTAACCCCCTTTCCCTTCTCCCTGCCATGCCTCTCCCTCTGTCGGCTCCCACTTCAGGAATAAATAAATAAATTACCGACCTCGCTGGGGGTGGTGACGGCAGAAGAGGATCCCACAGTGGGAGTGAAAGAGAAATCAGGACACGGCGTAGACGCCGCAGAAGCACGGGTTTATGCGAAAGGGGCTGCGCGTTTTTCGGGGTGAAATTAATTGACCGCAGGGCTAATTGGCCATGAATGAGTGGCGACAAGCAGTTGCTGTACGGCACAAACCACACGGGCCTCTCCATCCCCCCCCCTATTCCCCTTCGTTTCATTCCCACGGGGAGATAGAGAGCTTAAACACTCAAGCTAAATGAATTTAAAGACGAACACACTCATTATAAATAAACGTAAAGCACACTTAAGCACAAAATGGCTGGTTAAAGCCCCAAAAAGACGCTTTAAAAAGGAGGTTTCTCGCGCAAAGAAGAAGCGCGAGGTTGATTAGCCCAAAGGTGTAGAAAACACGGTCATTCCTTCAAGGAGCTGCTAAGACAGGTGTACAGCTCGGTAATGTTAGCTAACCTCCCAGGACACGGTGCGTGTTTCCCAGTGCCGTGACTCCCAACACACACACACGCGAGCAAAAACACACACATACATATACAGAGAGGGCTCGAGACTTACCGTGGACGTCTACGCAGTGCTGGAGACATATTAGCATCGGCAGCAGAAGGATCCCCGGTGCGGACGTGACCATCTCTCGCAGTGTAACGTACGGTTGCTAGCTGAGCGCTCGCGGGCTGCCTCTGTGCCCTGCCTGCCTGCCTTCCTCGCTGGCTCGCGCTGGCCTGCTTCGTCTTTGATTCCGCCGGTTCACGCGCAAACCACACATGCAGACAACAGGACACGAGCGCTCACACACACACACACGAGACACACGAGAGCAAAAACAGGACGGAGCGGCCAACCGACCGATCAGCAGCACGCGCTGCACAGGACTGTGCTCAGTGAGAATAAAAAACGGAGGCGGCCGCCGCGCAGACCACGCGCCTTTTGATCTCGTCCTACAATCACGCGCCGTGGGGGCCGCTCGGGCTCCCGTTCACTCCTCTCGAGCTGAAATCCATTTCTTAAAGTTGACAGTAACGGGCGGCTCCGGTAACCGGTTTGTTAGTGGTGCTACACTGAGCGTGTCACAGCTGAGGGTTTTTTCCACCTTCAGCACGTCTTGGAGCATTGTTAACCCTTCACTACCCGCGTGAAATAAAAAAAATATGACACTGTAAGCAATTCTGTCAAAAAGCAGACAGGTAGATCAGCTTCCTGTTAATTTATTAATTACTCAGGACCACTTGGAATTACCAGGGCAAACATATGCAGGGGATAATTAACTTTTTTCAGGTCTAGATTTTCATTCTAGCCATCACTACAGTCTGATTTAGAGTATTAAGACTCAAGGAAAATAGGAGGGAAAATAATGAGAGAGGGAAGTTTTGTTTGTTTATTTATTTATTTTACATTTCAAAAATAAAGTCTAGATGTCAATGTAAAGTCAAACATTCAGTATTAGTGCCAGGCATCAGACAAAGATGAATAAATAAATGAATAAAATGAAATAAATTAGAGTAAGATTTTTTCCCCTGTATTTGAACACTGAAGTTGAAATGTCAAGAATAAAAGTTGAAGTACAATTTCAAGAATACAGACTGCTAACCATAAAGTGGTTTCACTCATTCTCGACAGTTCGACCTTGATTTTGAAATGTCAAGTTTATTCTCAACATTTCTTTTATGGTGTCTGTGAGCCCCTAACCTAAGACGAGTTTCTATCACCGTGTTACAGACAATCAAGTTTTTTGAATCTTGAATCTCTTTCAACATTTCAACTTCATTCTCGAAATGTTTTTTCAACTACGTATGTACTCAACATTTCGACTTTATTCCCAGCCAGTGGTGTAAGGTACTTATGATGGGCCCCAGTGCATGCTACTGTGAGGGACCCCTGGTGCACACTATCATGCACATATCGTCTCCTCACATGATCAGAGAGCTGACATTGGGTAACATTAACATACATATTACCCAGCAATCATCACTTTATGTGTGTGTAAAACCCAAATAAACAAACACAAAAGAAAATAAGATATCATTAATTTACCAATTCCAATTGCTGATTTATAGTTACTGAATAAGCATTGTATTTTGTTAAAGATGCTATATTGACTATTGTACTTAAAAAGAAAAACTAAGTCAGAGGAGGGAGATTTTTACACCTGTTCAACTGCTTGTTAACACAATTAACTACTCAACCAATCACGTGGCAGCAACTCAACACATTTAGGCATGTAGACATGGTGAAGATGACCTGCTGAAGTTCAAACCGAGCATCAGAATGAGGAAGAAAGGTGATTTAAGTAACTTTGAACATGGCATGGTTGTTGGTGCCAGACGGGCTGGTCTGTCAGAAACTGCTGATCTACTGGGATTTTCACACACAACCATCTCTAGGGTTTACAGAGGATGGTCCGAAAGAGAGGAAATATCCAGTGAGCAGCAGTTCTCTGGGTGAAAATGTCTTGTTGATGCCAGAGGTCAGAGGAGAATGGCCAGACTGGTTCAAGATGATAGAAAGGCAACAGTAACTCAAATAACCACTGGTTACAACCAAGGTCTGCAGAAGACCATCTCTGAACCAACAACACGTCCAACCTTGAAGCAGATGGGCTACAGCAGCAGAAGACCACACCAGGTGCCACTCCTGTCAGCTAACAACAGGAAACTGAGGCTACAGTTCACACAGGCTCACCAAAACTGGACAATAGAAGATTGGAAAAACGTTGCCTGGTCTGATGAGTCTGGATTTCTGCTGCCACATTCAGATGGTAGGCTCAGAATTTGGTGTAAACAACATGAAAGCATGGATCCATCCTGCCTTGTATCAACGGTTCAGGCTGCTGGTGGTGGTGTAATGGTGTGGGGGAGATTTTCTTTCTGATGGCTACTTCCAGCAGGATAACGCACCATGTCACAAAGCTCAGATCATCTCAAACTGGTTTCTTGAACATGACAATGAGTTCACTGTACTCCAATGGCCTCCAATAGAGCACCTTTGGGATGTGGTGGAACGGGGGATTTGCATCATGGATGTCTATTTTAAATATATGCTCAGTACATACTAATGCAAAATCAGTGAATAAAGGACACAGTCTTTGTTAAAACCTTTTCCAAATGGCTGTTTCAAATGCAGATGATGTGCTCACTGTAACAATATAGTCAAAGGGAACTATTTGTACACTGGCAAAAAGTATTTCATCAATAACATCATCACATGTTCCACCACTCATGCCATTTCTATGATTAAATGTCCTTGTGGGTTATGGTATGTTGGTAAAACATCACGCGCACTGAAGCAGAGAATAAGTGAACACAAGAGCTCCTTAAGGAGTAATGATAGGGATTACGCAATAGCTGTGCATTTCAGTGACTTCAAATATCATCAGTTAGGTTCCAGGGCATTGAAAATGTTACTCTGCGAGAGAGAGGCATATTGAAGAAATACTTAGCAGAAGAGAAGTCTACTGGATATTTAATCTGCAAATTCTACCTCCTAAAGGCATGGCATGTCATGTTATAATGGATTTTGGGATCTCAAAAGACCAATTTATAATACGTGACATAAGAGTATATAATGTTGAACATTTTGAATGATTTATGAAAGCTGAAAGCCCTATTTTTTGTAAACAATCTTGTAAATAGCCTTTAGGAGCCTAAGGTTTCTGGGTTTTTCTATGTTTGTCTTGTTCTCTTTTTATTTCGTTCGTGGGATATGTGACATGTGGTGCGCAGGCTGTTGACAACTGACCCTTCGCTAAGTCCTACCCCCGCACGCAGCCTGGCCAATCATAGCGTAGCATCAGCTCGGCTCTGACCAGGGTCTGACAACAACATAGCTCCATTGACTCCATTGACTCTAATTCAATCGTTTCAGATTTCCTTCATTTTCAGGCTGGTTTTGTGGATTTGGAGCTAAATGTTGCTGCCTGGGGCACGTCGTGTATTAATGATACTCGTTACCTGGAGAGGTTGGAAAAAGATATACGTTTCTTCCCTGTTCCAAAACTAAAATCAAACCCTGAAAAGTGTAGGGTTAGCTAGCTAGCTACTGAAGATATAGCCTACTGAATGTACACACATGCTGCTTTTGCTTTGTAATGATTATAGCAGTGAAACAAAGACCGACCCTGCTGTACAGGAACCAGTGAAGGGAAGCAGGGAAACTTTGCTGATATTCAACCAGCTCGGTGTCATCGCAGTGTGCGCAGATGAACGTTGCTGGCAGGGGCACGTGGGCGAAGCCAAACACCGTTCATCTGCACACACTGTGATGCCACACAGCTGGTTCAATATCAGCAAAGTTTCCCTTTATATTCATTGTCTTGTGTGGCGATCAGCAGTGATGTGGTGGTTCACTTTTACACTGTGATCTGTAGCCTATAGTTCAGCTTTAGCTTCTAACTATCTTTGTCTTTTTAGCCTGTTGTTGCTGCTGAGTCAGTTTGACATCCTGGATATATCCTTCAAACACAGACTGTAGAACTCTCTGTCTGCTTCTCTCTGAAATCACTGTTTCATTTTTCCAACAATATGATAATATTTCGTCAGGGAGTGCAGTTAGTTACAGTGTGGGCTCCATACTTACTTGTTGGACCATCACAAAGAGACGGGGCTTAGATTGTGAAGCCGAGCAAGAGCAGTGTGTGGGGCAGGATTTTCTGTTCAAAGACTCAAGTGGTATTTTCCAATGCAAATGCATCTGAGACAGTTGGATGTGCTAATGTCTTTTGACGTAATTCTCAACATGTCAACTTGATTCTCACTTCATTCCCAAGATTTCGACTTTATTTTCATAATGAATAAAAATCTTTCCTCCTTTTTTGCCTTATGCCTGGCCCAAATATTCTTTCCTAGATTTCACAGTTCTCCACCCTCAGCTACAAAGGAGAGTTAATCAGTGCAATCACTTGATTTGTGGTGACTCAGCTTATATAAAAATTGGTAAACTTTTGCCAAACACAATATACTGTTCTGTAATTACACACTAAAGCACCATCAGGACTGGAGTTGTTTTATGTTACCATCTGCTGTATCTTTTGATGACTTAAGTTTATTTCTCAACTGAAACATCCACTATTCAAAACTGAACACTTCAAAGTGAGCCTCTGCCTCTTCCTAACAATGGCTTCTGTGCACAGAAATGTTAATTACAGGACAATGTCACATGAAATTTACATATATTTCCTAAGATTCTCAGACTTTCCTGTCGAACAGGGTTTGCAGGTGCGTACTCAGTGACCTTCACACTTGGCATACTTTGTGTGATGAGGCTCAGTTTGTCTGGCAGAAAAGCTGAGGACCTTGGAGATGCTTCATTTTCATAATAAGCACGCATGAGAACTAGTGTTGGCTGTCACAAACACAGTGTACCAGTCCCTTATGGTATGATTTCTACAATGTTTGGGTAGGTAAAGGCTTGTCTTACACCAGATTTGTGTTGTTGAAATAAATATTTATTAATTATTCAAAGTGAAGCTTGGCCAGAGGGACACGTTTTTCTTTTATCTAATTAGATAAAAATCACAATTACCTGAAGCGCATCATTCATTATGTCAAAATTACAGATCATCAAGTGTGTTATCATTTTGGCAATGCAGGACTTGAAGTACCTGCCAGTTGAAAAGCACCATATGTTTAGTTTTGGTTTTATTGCTGATCATTTTGTAAAAGCAGATGTCTCGTATTTCAAAGAGTGAATACCAAATCTTGGAACCAAACTCCACTCTTACATTTCCTTCCCTCTGTCTGTCTGATACTATTTCTCCCCATTTTGATCACCGGGCCTTTGGATTTTCCAGAGGGCTGCGTGCTGCCAGGTTTCATAGGCTCTCATCAGTTCTTATCAGAGGATTGAACCTCATCTTCAGTGATGGCTGATGGCTGCTGATACACCCCAAGGCTCATTCTGTCCCAGATTTTTACATTTCCTAAAAAAAAAAAAAAAAAAAAAAATACACGCACACACACACACATACACGCAAACCACTGTACAATTCTGTATGAGGAAGTGTCTCCATCTCTCTTTAAATGTCAGTATCTCTTTCTTGCAGTCACCTCCAAACACTCACCAACACACAAACACACACATCGATTGCAGATCTAAAGGTTGGAAATTCAGTCTCTTACAGAATACAACTATGGAGAATTCATTATTTGCAGGCTCACCAGTGGGGGCCTGAACAGTGACGATGACTCAAAAGAACCTTAAAAAACTGCTGGATGGGAGCTTTGAAGAAACAAATAGAGTTTAGTTTTCCCATGGCAGAAAATTGTCACATTATATTTGCAGGGGCGATGTGGTTGTTGATCAGTAAGACACAGTAAAACAAATCTTTTTTCCTTGATTGGGTGTTAAAACAAAAACAGCACTGCGTGGCTGTGGGCATGTGCTGGAAGAGGTAAAAAGGAGACAATGCAGCCCAGAAAGCCAAGTTTCAGTGATAGATCCTTTAGTTTCAAGCCCCATCAGACACCAGGACACTGCAAAATAGTTTATAATGCTATCAGCAACAATCATTTGATCCTAATTTGTGGTGATTGGCAGGCAAACATTTTAAAGTTACCTTTGCAAAATAACCTACCAGGACTGTGTTTGCACTAGGGCTACCAATTGTGCGTTCATTTCAATTAATTTATCACAAAAAGAAAAAAAAAAATACTGCATGAAAAAAATTAACACTGATTAATTGCGTTCAGGGCGGCACGGTGGTGTGGTGGTCAGCACTGTCGCCTCACAGCAAGAGGGTTGCCGGTTCGATCCCGGGGTTATGGGTTATCTCCGGGCACTCCGGCTTCCTCCCACAGTCCAAAGACATGCAGATTGGGGACTAGGTTAATTGATGACTCTAAATTGTCTGTAGGTGTGAATGTGAATGTGAATGGTTGTCTGTCTCTATGTGTCAGCCCTGCGATAGTCTGGTGACCTGTCCAGGGTGTACCCTGCCTCTCGCCTGATGTCAGCTGGGATAGGCTCCAGCCCCCCCCCCCGACCCTCAAGAGGATGAAGTGGTTAGAAGATGAATGAATAATTGCGTTCAGTGGTGCCCTTTGACCTGATGAGTCACGAAAGGCCACAGTGGCTTAGTCACACATGATGGAAGCAGAGGAGACGACGCTTTAAGTACCATCGGAGTACTTAAGCCTGAAATCTCACCTCATCAAAAAGCATTTAGCAGCGAACCCGAAGGTCAAAGCTAGCATAGCCTCTGATGCTAACGCTAGCAGCCAGCCTTGTCAAGCCACACTCGACCAGTTATTCAGACGCAGACTGAGTAAGGGCCGTTTCATCGTCGACACACGCAACGCGAGCGACGCACTTCCTTTCATGGTCAACTCATTGAACGCAAGTGACGCCAGCGACACTTGAAATGCAATACATCGTTCACGCAATAGGGGGTAGCAGAGTCATCGGTACGTTCTGTCTAGCTAGTACTGCTGTAGCTAGCTAGCACTGCTATTTTATAAGAGTGCAGGGTCATTTAAATGGGGGTGTGCCCGTACGAATTTGCAAAGTTTTTCCTCCTTGCCCTCCATATTTCATACCTGCTTCTTCTGTGAATAACAAAAAGTGGTTCATTTCAAGTACGTCGCTTGCATTATCACCCCTGCTGGCAACGCACGGTATTACAAGCGTCACTGCATTGTGAATCAAAAAAATGGACAACACATTTTGAGACGCAAGCACACATCATGGCGGTCAGTGTGTCTCAATGCGTCCCAGTGCGTTCGTGTCTGCGTGCCTTTGCGTTGACTATGAAACAGCCCTAAGTCTACCTGTGACCGACTAACTAACTGCCTTGCAAAATGGACTGCAGGCCAGTTTTGGTGAGAGAGGACAACTGTGTCCAAAATCCAGTGGCTTTACTACAATACATCTGCCATAATTCATGTGAATTAAAATTTTTTAAACACCTTCACAGCAAAAAGTGATGAAAATAAACATGTAATTAATTAGATTAATTAGAATTTTTTTTTTTAAAGTTGAAAGTCCTGGTGTTGGAATGCAGATTTTTTAAGGTTTGGATATAGCGGGGCTACCTGGATCCCCTTGTTTCCAGTCTTTACTCTAAGCTAAGTTAATCAGCTACTGGCTCTAGTTTCATATTTGGCATGTAGATAAGAGTACTGATCCTCTCATCTAACTCTCAGTAGGAAAGTAATAAGCATATTTCCCAAAACACCAAACTATTCCTTTAATGTAAATCTAATTAATGAAGTCAGACCCATTTCAGAAACGTGGTTTGAAGGCTCCCATCATCCTGGTGTGTAATCAAAGTCATGGTTGTTTACTCAGCAAATAAAGGAAAAATAAACACTTTGATCTTTAATTATTGTGTCTATAGGAGCAATATACGGACCAAAGTGATTGACTAAAACAAATGTCTTCAGTTTATTTAACTTTATTTAACAGGCTGTGCACTTGATCATGATGCTATCAGCCCATTAAGTTGCTGTTATCTGTGGTTATGTGCCTCATAGCTAAGGGTAAGTAGGAGCCTGCTGTACCTACTGGTAGGTTCAGAAGGTCGTTATCAGCATATTAAATGGTGGTTATTTGGTAGGTTTTCGGCTTTGCCTCTCCATTGTGTTTCCTGTTTCCCCTCCTTAGTGTCTTATGTTTGTTTTCAGTCTGTCTCTGTGTGTTTGCAGGTCATGGCCTCCTTGACCCCTCCTCCTACCAAATCTGCCAACAGCTGCACACCTGAACCACATCTATAATCAAGCCACTGTAGTATGAGACCCCCACTCAGACATCCAGACTCTGCCAGATCATTCAGTCTGTCTCTGGCCAAGTTTTTTGACACTTTGTCTTTTTGTACTTTTTGGACCTCTATTCACATTCTGTTCTTAGTCACAGATTCACCACACAAGCCTCAACTGTAACCAGCCATGTCCAGCCTCCTTCTTGTCTTCTGCCTCTGGATTTGGACGACTCTGTCTTCAGTGCCTCTGCCTGCTCTGCTTCGCCATTTCCTGCCCACCTCGGCCGCCATGTCGCTCAAACCTTAAGCTTACAATCTTCAGTCTACAATAAACTGCCTTTAACCATTCCCAGTTTCCTGGTTGTGCATGCATTTGAGTCCTAAGTTCAGCTGGCACAACATTATTGTTAGTTTTCACTTTCATGTTCCTCAGGTTTACCTGCCACCATGGTTAGGTTTAGAAAGAGATCATCCACCTTCTCCTACATGTGGACTTCCTCACACATGAAAGCCCTTTCTGCACAGTTGTGTACATTGTGAGTGGCCTTTTAACCAGCATCTTGATATGTCACACCTGTCAGGTGAATGGATTATTGATTATGTAGGCAAAATGCTCACTAGCATGGATTTAAACCAATTTGTGACCAAAATTTGAGAGAGAAAGCCTTAGATCTTTATTTTTTCAAATGCGTTACGTAGTGACCAAGTTGAATTCTGTTTTTGCAAAGGACCACTGCATCTATTAAGAGTTAAGGTTTTGCAGGTAATTACGTTGTCACATATTGTTTTGTAATGCTTGTCCAAGCGAAGTGCCTCACAGCAGGACACCAGTGAGAAATGTTAAGAAGTGCAACCTAGCAGGGCAATGAAACAGCAGCTTTATAGCTGGTTATATAAAAACAAGCTAAAAGGGAGATTCATCTAGAACCAAAGGGAGGAAAAAAAGTGAAGGAACTCAGCTACAGATGGTTTATAAAACCTGGCCCCGGCAGGGCTTTCGTTTTTCATTTTCATCTCATCATGGAAAAAAATTGTCTCTGTGTGTAAAAATCCAGCGGAGGGGCGACATTTATAAGGCAGAGAATTGCACACAGCCTACAGATATCAACACTTCCTCAGACCAAACAGCTTTATCCTCGTCTCACCAGGAAGCCACTGGCTGAAAGCAGATATTTAATCACGCCCAGATCTGGGCCAGGTTTCTGAAGATGTTTGTAGCCAAAGGGGGAGCTTCTTTATCTCTCTGAAGAGGAGCTGGTAGTCCACTCTCTTCAGGATTTTTTATTTTCTCTGCTTAGCCCTCAGAGAAGATGGCAGAGAAGAGAGAGGAGGTTCTGCCATGATTTAACTACAGCAGAATGATTCATCTGGTCCAAAATGGGCTATAAACTTGTGAAAATGATTACAGTGCGTGGAGCCACAACACTGAAATATATAAAAGACATATATTTCGCTTGAAAAATAATAAGACTGAATAAAAGTCAGTAATAAAAAGCTCAGTGACAGCAGGTCACAAGTGCTGTTCAGCACCACAGACAGCGACACTCAGAGCTGGTTTTCTGGAAATCGTGCGACTTCTCAGGTTGTTGTTGACACACATGCAGCATTTACTCTCATCCATTATTTACTGGGATATCCTACTTCTTAAAGTAAGAAGCAAAGAGCTGAAGCTGTTTAGATGACAGTGGGAAGATGATTACATGTGACGATGTTCACATGGCACCACTGAGCAATCAGCTGGCACACCTGGTACCTATTAGCTGCTGTTTCCTGACACCTCCACCTACTGCAGGGATGCACCTTTTCCTCCCCACATTCCGACTCAGATACCTCAACTCAGGGCTGATTATTAAATCATTTCCTGGGAATCTTCCTGACATTGTTTTTGGTGCGACATCCTGGCACTCAAACACCCATGTCCCTAGGTCATTATTGCTCAATGTGCAGCCAATGGGAGCCCTCAGAGACATTTCATGCTGCCCCTGAACATGACATGAAACATATGCATTATATTTTAATCATTTTCAGTCAGTTTCCATAGTTTCACTTTCAGTACCTTACATTTAATTAACCCAGTCCCATTCTGAAGTTGTCAAAAAGAAAGTGGCTCCTGGCATCAGATACAGACAAAAAGCTGCCCTTTCATGTCGGCATGATACATGGCCGGTCGCTGTAATGGTTTAACAGTGCCCAGCGGCATCAGGGGGAATTGTGGTGGGACAACAACGAAAGTTAAGGCAGCAAAAGTCCAAATACGATGAGTTGGAGGGGTGGTCGATGGGTTTAACAACCATCGACTTTCACTGGGGAGGCCAGTGTTCCCTACACATAACATTATAAAGCCTAAACCCTGTTCTTTTTCCTAAATCCAACCACGTGCTTTTGTTGCCTAAACTCAACCACATGTGTGTGTTGGCAAAATGAAACCATGTGTGTTTGTTGTTGAAGGAAAAAAAATGTTAATTCGCAGTGTTGTACTGACATAGTGCGTTTATTTTGAAAGAGACTGTATGTAAACTGTAAATTTCCTGTGAAAACAGAAGTGTATTTTGAAAGAAGACAATGCATGTAACAGGCAAAACTGGACACACTGTCCCAGAACATCAACAACCCACCCAGGGTACCTTGCATGTCATATTTCAACATGGAAAGTCTGTGACCAAGCGTCGATATGTGACGAGGTCAGAGTGAGAATGTGTTGATGACAACTTGTAAAAAAGCTACTGGTTGCATCGCAACTAGTGGCATGAGTGTCGTTGGGTTTATGGTCTGTCATCAGTGCTAGCGCTGTTAGCTAAAGTTAGCAATTTAGTTGGACAACCCACAACTGCACTTTTCTTGTGTGGCCCTCTATCATTTGCTGGCTCCACAGACTAAAAAAAAAATTTAGAAGTAGCTACTGTGACGTCACCCATTGGTTTTTGGTCTTGTTTTTGAATCCTTGAGTTTGGCATTTTGGCTGTCACGATCTTATTTGTTGGAGCCAGAAGTGGCCATATTTGGGTGAGAGGCTGGCGTTGTGGAGGAGCAAGGAGTGGATCTGATTGAGAAGCTGAGGACACTCAGAGCAGCCCGCCCTTAAATATGTGTAACTTTAAGCCTTCATAAAATCTCAGTGGGTGAGTTATAGAAAAATGTATCCCCCTTAAAGTTGTCACAAAGGGTGAAATTAGCTACAGAGACCAAAACAAGTTTTTGTACCGGGCTGTAAAATGTTTATTTCTGCTATAAAGTCAGGCATACTGGAGGGTCCAACCCCGAGACCTATATGACACCAAACTCCCTGTCCCCCAACCAGTCCCACATGTTTCCCATTGAAAAGCATATTAACCAGACGTGCATTTACCAAACCTGCCAGTTAGTCCTCATCCTTTAAGCCTTTTCTATTTGGAAAGCACTTCTGATAAAGCATAAATGTCATGTTTGTGTGGCTGCCCCTTGAGGCAGGTTTAGAAAAAATCGCTCACAACAAGTGGTTCTCATAGATACATCTATACTGTATACACATATACTGTAGATTTGTGTTTGGTTGTCATCGACAGCAGATGCATATGTAACCCTATCTTTCAGGCAGCAAGCCCCAGCGAGGTCTCTGCGTTGTGTTAGGTGAGGTATACTGGGGCGGCAGGGGAGACAGGGAAACAGGACTCAAACTGGTGGTTGAGGCGGAGCAAACTTCCCTCATTTATTGGCCTTACAAGACACAAAACAAAGTGTCCTCAGTTTCCAAGGCACATATTAACACTTGAATTAAACTAAATATCAAATACAGAATAAAATAAACTTCAGCTACCTCTGTTACAGTTACTGATTAGCCAGCTACAACACAACTAGCTCCACACAGTTAGTGCATCAGTATAAACACATTTCAACATAAAAATTACAGGAATTGTCCCATCTTTAACATAACCACTCTTGGGACTGGCATGTTTAATAAAATTATAACAGACAGTTATGTTAATGACTTAAATAAAGTGGTTTCATTAGTACAGTGTTTGGAAACCCTCCTTACCTTACAAGACATAAAACAAACTGTGAACTACGGTGGCTGCGGAGGGTCAAAAAGACTCAAAACTACAGTGGACCAAAAAGGACAGAAACATAAATACCGCCCTCTGCTGGTGAACATAAACTCACTCCCTTTCACATACATTGATTGTCATCTGCTTTCTGGCCACAGGGGACAGTAATGAGCCCAATATGACTTGGCTCACCACAAAGAGGGAAAGAAGACTCCACAAGACAAAGTTGTGTGGTTTGTTTGCTTCCAGTGGGTCTCCACCCTGTAATGTCAATGTTGGGTCATGGATAGTTTCTGTGTCCTGAGTTTATTCTGCAGTATGTACTACTCATGTACAGTATGAAGAGGAGACCAGGGGGCAACTGTAACATTTTTTACATTTTCACAGACAACTTGAAATCCACTAGTTTTTTTTTTAATATTAGAAACATACATATGTGCAGTAATAAGTAATATAATCTATATTTGTTTTCACTAATAAGCACAAGTCTACTGTATTACATGTAATGCAAAACGTCAAAGTATTACAATTGCCCTCTTGGTGGAGGCAATAAATGTATTTTTTAAATTTGAATTAAGTAAAATATGTTATTTTTCAAATATGAAAGTGTAAAAATCTCGAGTGCCAGTGAAAAACACCTATATTAGTATGATTTAGTCATGCTAATTTCTAACCAATAACCCGAAGATAACATTGATGTGAGCTTTAATTTGCAGACTTTATGATTTAAGACAACTTTTATACCTCATAATCATTTTTTTTCTTCCAAAAAATGTCTGCCAAGGTGAAAATATCCTGCTTCTTTTCCACAGAAAGAGATAGAATCCTACTGAGCATGTGCAGAGTAATGGTCATCATCACTCTAGCTTGTTTCTGTTTGGGGGAATTGAGTAAGCTGCAATGCCCCATGTTACTACTGGCCCCAGTCTCCCCCACTATCAACCAATAATTATAGTAGCTATACTGGTTATAGAGTCTTTCAATAATAAAACGTTATGTGCTCACCTTCACACAGGTAAAACATGGTCTGTCCTGTCTAAAGCCTGGCTCACACTACAGGATTCTCGGGCTGATTTGACCCAGATTCGGCCCTCCAGACAATCGGCAGAGAAATCGGGTCTCGCACCTTAATTGGCCCCGATGTTCGGCCCAGATTATCTTCTAGTGTGAGCGGGTGAAAGATGAATCTTAAACTCTACGATCAGCTCACAGACACGTCGAGGCCGACCCGATAATTTTCGAACATGTTTGATTTTTATCCGGATGACGCCGGAAGTGGATGCCAACTGCCGTAAAAGAAGCAGACGAAGAAGAAGAGGCCGGACGTAACGTTACCTAGAGACAGAAATGGCGACCGCGAAGGAGCAGCAGAGCAGCAGGGTGCGTTGGACAGCGGAAATGGAAGACATTCTGGTTGACCTGTGGCAGGACCATGAATGTCTGTATGATGTTTCCAGTAAAAATTATCATAATCACTACGATAAGGATAAAAGTTGAGGAGAAATCGCTGCCGTATTATCTATTCCAGGTAAGCTAACGTTAATGATTGGGGGGTGTGTCTGTAACTTATGTGTTTGAGAGAGAGGGATGGAAGGCTAGCAAGCTAGCAAAATAAGTTGATGATGCTGATTGATTTGTATGATTTCAGTCGAGGAGGTGAAGACTAGGGTGACAATGTTGAGGACCCAGTACACTAAACTTTTGAAGCCCCAACCCAGTGGAAGTGTTTGAGGTCAAGGCAGAGATGGCTGTTGAGAAACTTGGTAAGTGTCCATTCAGCAGTTCAGTGTCCAAGTATCCATTCATCAGTTTTAGTTTCCACGCTACAAACTGCATGCTGCCACACTTGATGGTCAAAAAACTGTTTGCTTACCCCATCACACACCTGCTGCTCATCATCTGCACCTTACCTGTAGTACCTGCGTTTTCCTGCTCTAGTGCGCCACCCCGTGTACAAACAACTAAACTGCATCTATTTTACATGAAGTCAAACATGAATCAAAACAAACACAAAAAATGTTATTGTGGCTCCAACACTGGTTTTGCAGGTAATACATAAACAATCTAACGTACTTTACTGTTTTGTACTGACTGGAAATGATGCAGTATTGAAGTCAGGCAAGTTACTGATTAATTGATTGGTTGATCAATAGGAAATTAGTTGTTAAAGTCATTTACCAAGCAAATAAGATGGCTCCAGCTTTGTAAATGTGAAGACTGTAAATTTGAAACTCATATTATGGGGCGTTGTGCTGTTTTTGAGTGAACCTTCTGAAAGAGAACCTTGGGTGAGTTAGTAGTGGTGTCTTACTCAAGATCAGACTGCTGCCAATGGGTGTTATGATGCTCAAACTCGACACTCTAGAAGCTGCAACCTCAAAGTTTAGATACAGGAATGAAAAAAAAAAAAGAGAAAACAGGAGCCTCTGGTTAATCCTTTATACATTCTCAACATATACTTCTGTAGAAAACAATGTATTTACATATTTACAGGCATGTTTTTTTTTTTACAGTACATACAGCATTTACATATAAATATAGAGTGATTTTCAGCATTAAAGTCAGTGCTGTACAAACTGTATTTTCAGAATGACAACATTGTCGCAGCTGAGCACAAATAAAATTCAGGTAACATTTCATCATGTTCAGTCTGACATTTTGCTCCTGGTTTTCATTTCTTGCTAATAAGTGAGATGTTTTCTACCCCCCAAGGACATGCAAGAAAAAGTACATTTCCAAGTGTTACAAGTAGCTGGGAGGCATAAAATCAAAATAACACTTTTTGGACAGAAGACAGACGTGCGTGTGTCCTGCACACTAAATGAGTGAGATGTTGCCTGTCAAAAGACTGAAGACATTGCTGCTCTTTCATTCATGACTTTAACACTTGAGGTTCAGTGTAACGGTGTCTGTTTTGGGGTGACGGTGATTTTGTCCTTATCTGGTCAGGTTCGAATCGTATTGGGGCACATGATGGAAGAAAAGGGACAATGGGTCTCTCCCAATACCCACACTGTATCACTGAAGAAAGCTGTCAGCTCACCAAGCACCACTGTGCTAGCTAACATTACAGCTATTGCAATTAATGCGCCTTTCGTCCATGCGTGGTGATACGGTGCTCACAACAAGGTGTGTGGATTATCTTGAATAACCAGGTCATGATTTCTTGACAGAGACATTGCTGTTGAGTTTTGTAAAATGTATCTTTTTGGCACTTTGAGCACAACAAGCTGAGTGCCATCTAGTTCCACTATATTCCAGAGAAGGCAGACATCTCTACAGCTTATATCTCGAACATTCGGCAACTCACACCAAAACAATCTTGACTGATAAATAGCACTACAGGTAACAGGCAAAATATGTATTTTTCATTTTGGGGTGAACTGTCCCTTAAGTCCCTCCTTTTGGCAGTTGAAAATACATCACACAAACCAGGCATTGGGACAGACCCAAAGAAAACACAGGTGACAGAGACAGATTCCCAGGATCCCCACATGAAGCTGGATTGAATATTTCTCATTTGGTGTAACAGTGCCCCTCTGTGGACAAAATATGCCACACTGACTCTTGGATTGTGCTTCACAGCGAATCTCTATAGTTTGCATAAAGCAGCAGGAATGTTTCAAAAACAGAGCAGGCATCCACTAAATCCAGATTTCTGTTCGATTAGAGAGTTTGCTGTGTTTTTAAAATGAGTTTATCTATGTTATAACTAAAATATTCCCTTAATAACTAAGGTGTATTTACAGTGACCTATGTTTTCTGTGCACAGAAGAGGATAGGCATGGCTTGCTTTGTTAAGATAAGAGTCTAGTTTGTCTTAAAATAAGTTAAATAATGTTCCATTAACTGGTGATTGCTGATATTTTTTCTCCTCATAATACCTGGTGTCCTCACAGTCAGAGTTACTGTCCTTATTGTCTCACATGAAGCCTTATGGTGCATTTTGCTGCAACACTGGTTGAATAACGACCTGTCTTCCACTGAACGATGAGAGGTATGATCTCTTCTTATAACGTAACAGTTTTTCAATCCATCTGAGTGAGTTTATCTCCACGTGCGTCGACGGGGATGGATTTCACCTGCAGAGACGCCCTGACTCTCCACTCTTCTTGAGTTTCAGTTGTATTCTGTGAGTTGCCCATTTGTCAGATGCTCACTGTCTTTGTGTAGGGCTTCTGCAGGCAGAGCGAGCCGTGGTGAGGAAGAGGATGGCTGTAGTAGTGTTCAATCACAGCTGACAGAGACGGGAAGGTGATTTCATTGTCCAGGAACACGGTGTCGTTCTGCCAAACAGACATAGCGAACAGGAGACTGTAAATTTTACATTGTCATTAAACCTAATCTCTACACATAAACATGTATAAGTATATGTGTATATACATATACACACACACACACACACACACACACACACACACATATATATATATAGTCAAAATATGACAGAGAGACACAGGACTCTTACCTCTTGAAATAGTCTGTAGTTTCTGGCTTTGCCGATACTGACATCCCACACCACCAGCACCTGGGCAACACCAAAATAATTTCATTTTTATTTCATTTTATTTCCTTTTTGAGTCATAAATACATAGAGACACTAGTTTCTGTGGTGGGGGACACCAGAGCAGTTTTTGTGTTTTACCTTTGATGTCTTGGTTCCTGAGTTTCTGATGCCGTACAGTCCGTCCTGAGGAGGGCTGGCGCTCTCTTTGAACAGTCTGCAAGTACAAACAACACAGGTTACGCTTTATCAACAGATAAGCTTAACATTGTGTCTCTTATTTCACTGTTTTTATTGGTATGCAAATAATAAAAAAGATTAAACAAGAATACATGTATGACTACGAAATAATCATTTCATAAAAGATAATGCAAACAAAATAATTGCCTGAAAGAACCACTAGAGGGCAGACATGCTCTGTAAAGCGGCACAGCTGTGGCCTGAAGAAAATATATTTAAGTTTACAGCTCTGTCTTACTTTTCTACGAAGCTGGTTTCAGTTGTATCAATGAACACAGAGTCTGGCAGCTGCACCTGCAGATAGAAACACCTGGTTAGACACAATCTGTTTATGAGAGCAGGGATTTACAAACTTTTCCATGACAAAGTCCCCTCAATAGCAATAGCAGTGTCACGCAAGCATAGAGTGTTAAAGACATAAAGCATTCCTGGAATTTAAGCCCATGTTGCGTGGATAGATGTTTTAGCGTATTGATTACTTAAAACTGTCATCTTTCGTTTTGAAATCAAGCCATGCTTTGGACTGTTTCTTTCTCTCCACCGTGACTCCTTCTTGTTGCAACTTTACAGCAACAAGCGTAGATGCAGGAGTTTGATGTCATTGTTTGGCATCGTGCAACTTTCAGAAAAACATGCACGCATTGATAAAAAGACTTGACAGGCTCAGGCATATGATTCTCCTGGATCAGACAATTTGGGGCCAGTTCTCGACTGGAAGCAGATCTAGATTCTCAGTGTTTCAGCGGCCCACAGTAAAGGCCAATTTCAGTTGTCACGTCACTGTCGGTCTCTCTTACGTTCTCATAGTCGTCATCGGACTCATCTCCTCCGCTGTGTTTGGCCGGGTCTCGTTTCCTCCTGAAGTCTGCCGGCGTCTCTTCTCCCAGTGAACGGAAGCTCTGGCCGTCTGGAGATGCTCTTCTGGGGGGAAAGCCATGTTGGTGAGGTAGCTTCAACCAGATACATTTGTTAGAGCCAGTTCTAGCAAGTCCTAGTTTCCTATTATTTTTTGAGTCACCTGCATGCGCCACCTGACGTGGTAGCTTGGGAACCTTTAATTAAAGGCAGGTGTGCTGAAGCGAGTGTGGAACGTGGAAGACGCCGCAGGGTTACAGTGTTTGACCGTCCTGTTTTTGGTTAATCTAATTGTTTGATGAAGTCATTTAATACCCCATTGATTTGAACTTTGTTTTTGTGAAGGCCTACTTTTTTGAGGAATGTTTGTTTGGGGAGTTTTTTTGAACGCGATAGTCAAACAATCAGTTCATAGCATCATCTTGTAACTCTCCATACATCCTGCAAATCAGTCAACTCTAAAACCAAGTGAAGCACCCTGGATCATCAAACAGTGAGTGAAGCTAAACCAAAGACAGTGTGTTCATCATATCTCCCGTTATGGCGTCTGTGGGCGGCTATTTTTGAACATTTTTTTTTGTGTTATTTCAGAAGACAGACTAATGGATGTTTTGTGTGTTTGAACTTACTGAAGTGGGGTTCCTGGCTGCTTGGACTTGGCTGTAAGCAGCGGGGGTTTGACTGTTGGCGGAGGAGGTTTGGGTATCGCTGGCTTATTGTGTAGTCCAGCTTTAAGTACAGGAGAGAGCGAAGCGTGGCCAGGCAACGGTGGGTGACTGGAGGGCTTCTGGTTGGGGGACAGGGAGTCTGATGTCATAGGTCTGAGGTTGGACCCTCCAGTAATGGAATGGGGAGGTAGGCTCGGCTTGCTGCGATGGTTACTCATCACCACCTGGTGGTTGTTGCCCAACGATTTGCTCACTCCAACATTAAGGGCAGAGTGGGAGGGACCATTTAGGACCATCCTGGTCTCTAATTGGTCGCAGATAGGCAGAGTGGCGGGGGATTGGACAGACATGGCTGGCAGAGGCCTCCAGTCTCTCTTGTCATTCCCAGGCCCCCCCACGGACGCCACCCTACTCTGAAGAGTTCTTTTTGCGTTGGGGGGAGGAGGAGGTGGAGGACTGGGAGACACAGACATGGACTTGGACAGGTGGGGGGCAAAGGGGAGAGGAGGAGGCGGGCCTTTGTGGGGGTCCTTCAGTATGGAGGGAGGAGGTACAGAGGGTGGGGGTTTTTTGGGGAGCGGGCTGGTTTGGATTCTGTGTAGCGGTGGGACGGGAGGAGGCGGGCCTTTGTGGAAAGCCGGAGCGGAGTCTTGACGGAGCTGGAACGGCACTGGGGGAGGAGGGTAGGAGGGGGGCGGCCCGGTGGGTCGACCTGAAGAGGTAAAAACAGAGGAAGACATCAGACTGGTGTCTTGTTTGGTTAAAACTTCTTTGTTAATGTTATTTCCCTACATGTGACTTGCTCTATTATTTTCTGTCACATTGACGCTGAAACACATTTTGAGTTTTAAACACTACACTAACGATATCAGTGTTGTTTTAGTACTCCAAATATTAACCAATATATGTTGCTTTGCATAATGATTGTCACCCAGTCATGATTTTGAGCCTTGGCCTTTAAAGGTTGCAGTACAATAGCCACAAAGAAAATTAAATTTGATTTTAATTTTATTGCTTTTTTATAAGATAAATTCCCAAAATTCCTGGGGGTGTTTAAAAAACAGAAACTGAAAATTTCAAGCTCCACTATATCATCCAAAACATCTAGTGTGAGTGCCCTTAGAGTTGCAGTTCCCCTAATTGTCTCTTGCTTCCTTTAACCAAATTATTCTCCTTTATCTGCTGCTTTCACATCAGTGTCTGTTTCACTTCCAGGAACTCAGTTTATATAAGAAGTTTAGGACAAAGACAAAGCAGGGTCTCTGAATTTGACCTTTGATCTAATTACTATCGGTTCTGATTCCAGTGATGTGACAGTTGAAATCAGATGGTGTGTGCGTGTGTGTGTGTGTGTGTGTGTGTGTGTGTGTGTCGCAGGTGGCGTCACCTGTAGATGTCGGTGAACAATCTCCGTCTGGCTTCAGGTAGTCTTCCTCATCATCATCATCATCATCTTCTACATAATCTACACACAGAAAGAAGAGACACCACAGTTTAATAACACACAGGTATAATGTGTAAGTTACATGTATGCGTTCGTCATGCCGGTCTTACCATCATCTGCGTTATCAACAGGGTGTTTAATTTCCATGGGCCTCTCAATGGTGCCGTAGAAACTGTCTGCATCTGAATCCGAGTCACTATGGCAACAAGGAAAATGTTATAGTGAATACATAATATTGAGAAAAAGACTGGAACATCAATTCAACATTATGATTGCTGCCACCATCAATCTATTTACAAAATATGACACACAGTTTTACAGCTAGCCAACAGCGATCATGTCATTTAAAAGCTTCTGGGCTCCTCTGGTTTTATATTTGACCAATCTGATGAGACTCTCGCAGCCATTAGTGCTTGTTAGGCAATAAGTAAATGGAAAATGTCAGCATCATATACTAGCACTACAAAAAAGTTTCAGTTACACCACTTATGTCATATCACAAAAAACTTTGTACAAAGTTATTTTAGATAAGCCTCGGGAAGGAAACCAGACTTTGTGTTCACGGGTAAACTAATTTCCTGTGTGGCACAGATACTCTCTATAATGGAGAGCTATTAAAAAAGCTGCTAATGTCCCAGGTTCCAATAACAGTATGTGTTTTGAGGTTAAAAAAAAAAAACCCTCCAGGCTGGAAGTTTAGTAATCAAAACATGAGGCCATTTTAATTGCCAGCTTAAATTACAAATTAGCCTGCAGACTTCATTTGAAGTGCCATTAGTCAGCTTGGAAAAAGTTGCACTGGGCCCATAATGATTAGTTTGCAAGGTTCTCACGCAAACATTTAAGGTGACTGAGGTCAGTTAATTCGTGCTTAATTTTGTGCTGCATATCAGCCTATTTTCATTTCCGGGAATCAAATAATGCTGCTTGTCATGTCCTATGGAAGTGGTTCCCAACTGGTCCAGCCGCGAGGTCCAGATTGCGTCTTAGTCATTAATTCAAGGTCCACACAATTTCTTACACTCAGTGTCATACTTGCATTTGCTGTCTCTGTCAAGTAGCTGTCTATTAGTTGTTCACTCTACAACAGGAAATGGCACTTTAAAATAAAAGCCCTGCACCAAAAATTGACTACACTTAAAAATAAGGTGTGTTTTTCACAAATTGGACACATTTGCACGTGACCTGCGGTCCATTCAGAAAGGACCCACGACCCACTTTTGGAACATGACCCACCATTTGGGAACCACAGCCCTATGGCATGTGATATCGAACCATCCATTCACCTCTTAAATAACTCCAAAATCTGCAGCGATACCTGACGCTGAGAACAAAACTGGACTTTCATTCAGGAAATCGCAGTTTGTGTCCCGTGTGAAACCACAAGGTCATCATGGTTCTAACATAAGGTTACACAATCTTTTAACCCAGATCATTTTATTCTTCTCAACCTAACAATGTAGTTTTGTTACCTAAACCTAACCACAGCTGTTTCACAACATTAACCACGTGTTAAGACATGCTTTAGCTGTGTGTCCCATCACACAAAAGGGTGCCCTGTGTGTTGCTATAAGACACAAAGGGACGTGACAAAATATCATCTGGGAATGAAAACAGGTTGCGTATATACACAAATGTAATTTGTAAATATATATATATATATATATATATAGTCTGTATCATATCATGTATCTACATTGTGTTGTGAAATATGATGTGATCTGTTACCTTGGAATGTGGGAGTCTTTTCTGTCGTTATAGTGATCAATCTCTCTCCGCAGGTATCGCATCCATTTCTGTACAATAACAAAAAAGAAAACAATATATTTTATAAAAAATTATTGCAGAGAGGACAATGTGTAACTTTTGCCACTGTACACTCTGTGAGCTACTAATTAGATGTGGTTGTTCTCACCCTCCTCTCGTCCTCGCTGGCTGCCGAGAAAAACCACGTCCTGTGTTTCTTACTGAAGTGGACGATCTTGAAAGGAAACACGTTACTAGACGTTGTCTCCTCTGCTGCTCTCATCACTCTGTGGAGGAGGGGAAATGTGTTACAGTGAGAAACATATAAAGGGAATATACACCCCTAAACTCTATTTATGGGCCTTTTTATGAGAGTAAGACCACAATTTCAAACTACAAACTACCTGTACTAGAGGCCTTCTATCCCATAGAGCTACTGTGACCAGTTACTGACATGATTACAACCATAGTCTGGTGATACACAAGTCAAAAATCTCATCACATGACCAAGTCATTGTTGAGTCATTAGTTCTTATCAATACACTCATGATATGTTAGTCATTTTGTGCTATTACAGGATACAATGTTACGTATTATTTCCCTCTTTAACATCTGTTCAGGCACAGACTTAAAAATTGTAGACGCAACAAGATGCCATTCATTGTGCTGTGGCCCACCAAAACTCAAAGACATGGTTAGCAAACTGAAAGTCTGCAACCGTGCCAGAAAACAACATTAATGCTACAGGACACTGACCTGTTGTAGCCATTAAGAGAGAACGCCCCCTGTGGTGCAGGAGAGGTACTGCTCTTAAAGTAGTACACACAGCCCTTGTGGATGATGATGTACCTCAGCGGCCCTGCAAGACAGACAACAGATATATTCCATCTATCCACCGGGGTAATGAAACTTGACAGATAACTGGAGCTCACAATATATTCTTGGACGTTCCTTTTTATTTTGTCCACCCACACTTAAATTTTTTGATCATGAGCTCACATTTCATGAGGCTGAACTGGCTGCCTCCCTTCTTGTGGAGGTATCCTGACGTGGAAACTCCTCCTGGCATGGTGAGGAGGTTCTGAGCCCCGATGGCTCGCATCGGCACTGGCCAGCACATCTCTGGAGACGACATCGTTCTATAAGAGAGGCAAAAGAGAGGAGTGGATGTTATCAGTGAAGACAGTCACCTCAGGAGTCGCACAAGATCATGGAAATGTCAGATCGAATCCCAAACGAAAACCTGTTCTTGTTCAGAAATTTGTTTTGCTGTACCTCAAAGATATCAGGAGACAAGTGACATATTTAAAGATCCAGAACAGATTAAAACCCACATCCTCTCTGTTAACAAATGGCTTTCCGAGCTGCTTTAGCTCTTATACAGAGGACTACAAAGCTCTCAGAGAGCCTGGTGTCTTCACACACCTTCGTAGCTCTCTAAATTAATAAACACACAATGATGGACAACAGTGGGATATATATTATTCAAATAAACACTCATGATAAAGAAGTAAAAACCTTAAAATATGCCCTTCCAGCGCACCTGGAGCCAGACCAGCAGTAACAATCACCTTGTTCCTCGGTCTGCTATGAACATTTATTCATTCATTCATTCATCTTCTAACCGCTTCATCCTCTTGAGGGTCGCGGGGGGGCTGGAGCCTATCCCAGCTGACATCGGGCGAGAGGCAGGGTACACCCTGGACAGGTCACCAGACTATCGCAGGGCTGACACATAGAGACAAACAACCATTCACGCTCACATTCACACCTACGGACAATTTAGAGTTATCAATTAACCTAGTCCCCAATCTGCATGTCTTTGGACTGTGGGAGGAAGCCGGAGTGCCCGGAGAGAACCCACGCTGACACAGGGAGAAGATGCAAACTCCGCACAGAAGGGCTCCCACGCCCGGGATCGAACCGGCAACCCTCTTGCTGTGAGGTGAGAGTGCTAACCACCACACCACCGTGCCACCCCCATGAACATTTAATTAGAAAAAATAAAGACAAGAAAAGGGCACTATGTTCCAAAATGCCACCTCTGCCCAAAAAGTCATTTTGATGACTGATATGAGGTGTGGTGCCTTAGTAAGTCAGACATCTACAAATCAAAGAACCGTGTCAAAGGTTAACTGGGATCAATAGCCTACACCTGTTATGTGACTGTGCTGTAACAAGGTGCAGACATGCTGTACACCTCCTTACAGGCCCCTGTGCAGCTGCATATTGTGTAATTCTGGGCTGCCCCATGAGAAAGTTAAAGGAATCCTCGCCCTGAGATCAAACTGAGAGACACACCCACAGACGGCCAACACAGACACAACCTGCTCCAGTATTTAGGGCCAAATTCTCACAATGTGACTGCGGCTACGAGCCACAGCTGCTGTGACCATGCCTGCATAATCCCCCCACTCTCTCAGGAAACAAAAGCTCATCGGCCAAAAATGGATGCCAAAAATCCAGCATGCACAACACACTCATCAGGTGTTTGCTACTGGTGTATTCACTCTATGGTTATCATGAACACTAAGTTTCGTCTGTCCGTCCTGGAAGAGGAATACCTCCTCACTTGCTCTTCCTGAGGTTTCTACCATGTTTCCCCTGTTAAAGGGGCTTTTTTGAGGAGTTTTTCCTTATGTGCTGGGAGGGTCCAGGGAAGGAGGGCTGTTGTATGCTGTGAAGCCCTCTGAGGCACATTGTGATTTGTGATTTTGGGATTTATAAATAAAATTGAATTGAGTGGAATTGAGTAATGTAGGAGCTTTTCTGTAAGTCAGTAAAACAGTTGTCATTATTGTTGTTAATGGAGAAGGTTAAAGGAACAATTCACTCCCTAAATGACCATTTGAATATCAGTCATTCACCACGTTATGTTGAACTTGTGAAGAAAACTTTTTTTTTGTTGCATGCCTCCAAGATGAACGAAGAATCCAAAAACGGCGAAAGCTCTTGATAAATTTAATTAACAGCAGACCATGTTTGACAACAGCAAAACAATATGCAAACATCCGTTTACAAACTCTCACACAACTCGTTTGGTATAATCCAAGTCCCATTTATCCAGTCGTATTCTCAATATTACCCAAACAGACAGCCCTTTTCGATGGGGATCTGAACAGGAAGTGAAACATGCTCAATGCGCTCTTCAAACCCAGATTCCATTGACAAAAACAATAATTTTACCTCGTTGAACACGGGAGCTGCTAGTGAAGTTTTGCTGTTGTTAAACACGGACCCCTATGACTTCAGTTCATTCAGAATTGTCTTAGTTTTTGGATTCTTCATTCACCGTGGAGGCATGCGAGAAAAACAAAGTTTTCTTTACAAATTCAGCGTAATAGGGGTGAGTAATTCATACACAGATGATCATTTGGGGGGTAAGGTATTGCTTTAATGGAGCTAATGGCTAAGGTCTTATCTACGCAGGGAAAAAACATAATCCTGACTTTATTAAATCCTCTTAAAAGTGCTATAATCTTCATTTTTCTCACAATCTCAGAAATCCTTTTCTTCAGAGAGTCATCCTCTTACATCTTGTGACCTGCTCAGGTCTTGCCTACCTCCTGCTGAGCCTCCTGTTGATGCTCTGAACAGCAGCGCTCTCCCTCAGCAGGCTGACTGCGGAGGTTAACACTGTGGATGCTAACGCCGGCAGCAGGTCCATGACAGAGACGTTCAACAGACAGCCGACTGGCCTCAAACTCCTTTTCTGTCTATCCTCAGTGGCTTCACTGTCTCGTCTCATCAGATCCAAAATGAGAGGGATTTGTCTGTCCGCTCCTCTGCCTCCTCTGATCACACTCTTGTTTCATTTCACTCTCTGATGCTTTCCCAGTCTCTGCCGATCTCTCCCTCTCTCCCCCTTCTCTTTGGCTGTCTTTGTTGATTTCTATCTCTCTCGCCCTCCCTTGCACATAAACACACTCAGGCTAAGATAGTGTACTTCACACAGATTTCCACATAAGCACACACATATTCAGTACAGACAGGAAACACATAATGTCCTGAGTACTTGTTGCCTGTGTGTGTGTGTGTGTGTGTGAGTGAATGTGTGTGAGAGACAGATCGGGAGTCAAAATAAACATCCCAAGTGAAGCTCTTCATCCTCTAATGTGTTTATATGCAACTTCCAGTCTATCAACAGCATCTAGTGTCCTCATAAAGGGAGCAAAAGGGAGGGTGTGTGTGTGTGTGTGTGTGTTTGTGTGTGTGGGTGGGTGGGTGAAGCCCAGGAATGAAGAACTCCATATCGCCAAAAATCCTCACCCTTTCACTGAGATAAAAACCTGCAGGAATGTGTCTACATAGTTTACTGAAACAGATCCACCATCTCCTCATCTGCTTTATGTGTCAAGTGTCGCTGGCGTGCAGTGACTAGCAGGCTGACAACTGATATGACTGTCATCGGGCCCCAGCATGTTACTCAACAGATTCTGCCTTTGGCTGGTCCCCTATCGGATGATATCAGACCTGTTGGAAGAAATCTTGGAGTCTACTTCCTCTGCTGGACCAATGGGTTTCAGATGCTGTTTGAAGATCTGACAAGCACTTTGTTTGAACTGCACTGAAGCCGTACTACTCAGCCTGTGTGTGTCTCTGAAGGAGCTTTGTCACATCTAAGAAAATAACCAGAGTGAGACTGCTTGAGTCATCTCAGTCTGGGCTTGGAGAAGGCCAATATTACAAATTAGAGGGGTGGAGTTTTAAGGAAGAAAAGACAGTCAGAGGGGGCGGCACAATGTGGCACCAAAGACAGATAGTTACAGGATAATCGCTACAACCATGATGCACCACTCACCCAATCTCAAGGTTGCCACACCGAACTGCCACTATGCACCAATTCACTACAAACCCTGGTGTTACACCACATGCAACCGTCCCTGGTGCACCCACTGGCTGCCACCAGGAAACCTCACAGATAGACAGGAGGACCAGTTAATTTTCTTAAATCAATGGATAGTAATCAGCGCTTGACAGAAGTTAACACAACCCAGGCAGCCATAGGTGTGTGTGTCCTCCTTACCAGCCACAAAAGTACTTTGAAGTACCACAGCTGTGTATTTGAATGGGAAGGGCTGTGTTAAATCAGCTTTCCCTGGATCTCAGTGTGTGTCTCAGACAAGAGGTGAAAGTCAAAGAAGCCTATACATTTTTCTAACCTAAGCTCCTCCCACTGACACACCCTACTTCCTCATGCTAATGTTTTTGTTCTGCGCTTTCATACAAGGACCTGTTCACGTCAGCATTTCAAACAGCAACATTTAAAAGCAAAAGCACTTCTTTTGTATGCTCATGGTGGTAAGTACAAATCTTTGCAAGTTCACTTTGGCGGCACTTTAACCGGCAAGTTAGACCCTTTGGTCAACAGTTTTGGTGGTAGTGAGTTTTAAATGGAGGAAATGGAGAGTCACAGGTCCAAAGCAGAGCATGCTATCATAGCTTATTAGCTATGTTGCACCATGCACTCCATGCAAACCTTTGTCAGCTTATTAACTGCTCCACAAAGGAGGTTTGCAAACAGTTAAGAGACCTAAGTTGACAGTACAAATACATCTACTGAATGAACTGTTAAGATTTAAACTTGTGCCTACATGAGCATTTACATGTGTGGTGGTGTGTTTGTGCCACTCTGCAGTTACACCTTGAAACCACTAGTCAGCGTTGAGGTTTCTGTGAAGTGCTGTTAAATTTAGTTGACGAAACACACTTTAAACATGGCTTGATAGCGACAATGTCAAACACAAGCACATAAATCGGCTTCACTATGACATGCTAATGTTTTTAGCACGTCTATGGCATTTTGCACTGTATAAATTAGCCTAGCAGCTAGCAGAGATTTCCTCTACTCATATGAAGCCAGGATAAATCACACACATATTTAAAATGCTATTTTTATGGAGGCTTTGATGTCTTCATAATTTTTTGTTTTGATCTGTAAAATCAAAGTAAAAAAGTAAGGCTAAAAGTAAAGCTTCGTTGCCACTGAGGGAAATGGTTTCAGCTTGCAGAAATGGACAGGAGGTCTGCGTCGTCATGACGTGTAGTTACATCTCTGGGTAGATGCACGGCAGGCTACGTTGTACAGTACAGTGTAGTCTCTGTGTTGACTCAGAAGTGTAAATTTTGCAAGGATGCATGGGTGAACTTTACAGGGCTGGTCTGGTGTGACTGGGCTTAATACTAAATCACTGTGGCACTTTAATGCACAATGCAGCTGAATTTACATTAAATATTATATCAGTCTGTTCATTAGCTTTTCATATTTCCAGTGTACAAGATCACGGGAATCCACACATCATTAGGAATCATCCTCTGGAGATATTCACAACAGATTTCATGTAAATCAGACTGGTAACCAAGTGACCTCACCGTTCTTTCACCCTGCCCACTAAACTTTAACAGAAAGTGCAATGTGGTATCAAGCACCAGGAATTTTAAAAAGAATTAAAAGAAAAATTGGAAGCATGGGAGTGTGGACAGAGGGAGGGAGTGAGAGCGGAAAGCTGATAAAAAATGGAGGCGAACAACCTGTCCGAGACCCAATAAATCACCAGGGTGGAGCTGCGGCTTGTTTCTGACCCCTGAGTGCCCTGCTGCTAATGTGTGTGAGGACTTCAAGAGGACCCACAGAGCCTATCATGTGGTTTGTTTTTCTGATTGTCCAAAGTCATGTTTACTGATAACCAGCAAACACACACACACACACACACACACACACACACACACACACACACACACACACAGATAAGCAGCGTACATTCTGCAGTTAAGCAAACCTCATCTCAGTCTGAGTGAGGTTAAAGTTCGCCAGCTGCTTATCATCGCTACAAGGATTTCCTGAAGTCAACAGACACACAGCCGGCAGACAAAACTGAAGCAACATGATGGAGCTCTGATTGTGCACTTTCATGTTTTCTATGGGAAATGGCCTGAAAGTCTGTTTCAGCATTACTCCATCTGCCACCGACAAAGGGGGAACCATCTGCTCAAGATACCGGACACACTGAACGAACGTCAGTCACATCAGCATCACATCAGCTGCTGTCACTGCTTACATATCAACTGACAATTCAACTAAAGTGCAAACACTTCAGCTTCCACTGTTTCGTTCATCGTTTTCAGTACAACTGCTTTTATCTTACATTCTTTAGATGACACTTTATCTGCTTTTACAATTCAAATTCAAAATGCTTTTTCCACAGTTGCACTTTTGCAATTGCAATTTGCGATTTCAACTCTTTAAACTTCAACTGACTTTGCAAGTGCTTCAACAAAAACTGCACCTCCCACTTATTCTCATAAGTTTGTTTCACATGATGTTTTTACGGTCCATGAACGGAAGAGGGTTAGGGCCACGTGAAAAACTAAAAAAACTAATTTGAGTTCTGAGTTTAAAGTCAGGGTCCTGAAAATAAACTCAGAACTCTGAGGTTGAGGGTGTTTTAATATTAGGTGTGATTGATTTGTACGGTGCCTGAGTACAGTCCCCCCCCCAACTCCTCCGCCACTCAGCTTTCACATTATTAAGTTGCTCTGTGCCTGGGTCCACTTTCGTCACTGTCTTTGTCTTTTTGTTGTAGGAGGAGGAGGAGGAGGAGCAAAGCCGGATCTGGGTGTGTCTGCTGTCTGATATAGAGGCATCAGTTGCCTTAAATAGCAGTGCACTTCTGTGTTTTGGTACAGTTGGTATGATGCGTACTGTACTGAAGTGCACCTGAACTGTATTCAAGATGGATCTGCTTACCGTGCCCAGGTACGGTACAAAATTCAAAACTCAGAACTAAAATTAATTTTTCACGTGACCTTAATCCTCTAATATAATGTTTGAAACATAAAAAATTCTGAAATTTTAAAGAGAAATATAATATTTTGAGAAGAAACTAGTAAAATTATGAGAATCAAGTTCTAACTGAGAAAAATTACAAGCATTATTTTACAAGAATATTGTTGAAAGGTCACAATATTTTGAGTTTTTTCTATGTAATAGTTTAACTACAACTCTGTTCTCAAAACAATTAAAAACTTGATCACAAAATCTTTATTTTTTCCAGACAGAGGCCCAAATTGTTATAATATTATAAAAGAAAATGGTAATTATTTTACAAAAATGCATTTATTAAAGAAAAATGTTGGATAGTTGAAACTTTGTTCCCTAATATTATGACTTTTGTTCTTTAAAACTTGAAATAGTGGCTCCATTCTCTGGCATAGTTGTTCAAGTTTGCAATAAAATAAATATTTTATGAATCAAATTTTGCAGAAACATCTGCACAAAGCTTTCCCTCCCCAGAAAAATATCCAAACATAATAAATACATTGACAGGGATCCAGCAGATTCACTCTGTTTGCCCAAATAAGCCCATCTGTCAGTTGAGGTCACTTCCTCTGCTCAGAGGAAATGATGAATGAAACAGTGAAGTACTTTCTCTCTCAGTAGAGGTTTAGGATTTCTGGGTATTGAAGCTTCACCCAAACAATTTCCTCTCATTGCATAAGTCAAACTTATATTTTCCATGGGACACATTTACTTCTCCTGACATCATTATTGTCATGACAAGAATGCTGTGAGAAACTCCATGCAGGAAACACCAGTCATCCAGAAATGACTCATTAAACTTTGATGCGTTTACTTGTATAGACGCTGCTCCTAAATACAGCCTGGTTTGTTGATGTTTCACCGAGTGTGTTGAGGCTTTGAACCCTCTCACCCCATTAGTTTTTCCAAGATCTCCACCCTGAGCTCTGCTGACGTTTATGAGCAAGAGATGCTAATCAGAGAGCAGCTGTTTGTCAGGAAGGGAAGCACAGGAGCCGCTCGCATACCAGACTCATTCAAACCTATTTCCTCCCTGGGCACACACACAAACACACACACAGTAAAACAATGTCTGGGTTCAATAGTGATTTAAAGTGGCGTTCATTTTTTAGAGCAGACCAAGTGACGACTGACAGGTTTTGGGGTGTGAATTTAACCAGCATGACTTATTAAATGATAGAACAAGCTGTGATCATCTAAACCAAAGAACCCTTTAAGAACCCGAGGGGCTATGAAGCCTGCAAGATTCTACTCAGGGATAAAAACAGTGGCTTTACAACCCAAGGTAATGTATTATTTTGGTGACTGTGACTATTAACCACTTGCCTGTTACAAAGAAGAAGGAAGGCCGAATTCACGCGAACAAACCGACGACTGACCGGATTTGAACTAGTTCAGCCGTGAGACGGAAAACCTCTGATGAATCACACTGCAGGACATTATTCCTGTTGAATTTCCTTATGACAGCAGACAGTGGCAGACACCAAGATATATTTAGACCTGCAATATTTCTTTGTAAGATACAGAAACAGTGCAGTGTATGGGTAGCAGGATGTGTGTGTTGCACTGCAGGACATTGACTTTAAGGTGAAACACTCATGATGAAGTTAAAACTCTAACTTAAAGCTTAAATTTAAGGGGTTTTACAGCCATGACACAGGGTGGACACAGTTTACTATTTGGTGCAGGATCCTTTGCAGTGAGGCTGTGACCTACAGCAGTCATGCTGGACTGTAGCATGTTGTACTTATTGTTGGTTTTGGGAGGTGTTGTGCCTTTAGTCTGCTTTGCCATAATATTGAGAATGCAAAATAACAAATTAAACAACCCACAAAATATAAGTCTAAAAAATAAGTCTGCAGACAGTCCCTTACAAGCTTCACCAGTCGAAGGGCGGCCTGTACTGGTATGTACTTTGATTTTGGGGTCACAGTTTGGTACATTTTGGTACAGCACAGAGTCTTATTGGCTAGAATTCTTAATGTAAGAGTTAAAGCACTCAAATACTGGCATAATATTTGCATAATATCTTCCCTGTGTCATTTTGGATTTTCTCTGGGTACTCCAGCTTCCTCCCACAGTCCAAAGACATGCAGGTTAATTGGTGACTCTAAATTGCCTGCAGATGTGAATGTGAGTGTGAATGGTTGTCTGTCTCTATGTGTCAGCCCTGTGATAGTCTCGTGACCTGTCCAGGGTGTTACCCGCCTCTCACCCAATGTCAGCTGGGATAGGCTCCAGCCCCGCTGTGACCCTAAGAGTTTATAGTTGCATATACAGAGCAATAAACACACCATAGCGTTAGTAGGAGGTAGTTTGTTTGTGTTATCGTGCAACTTTGGCCTGTCTGTTTGGGAAGTACTGAGTGCATGACTGGATGAAAGACATTTGGATTATTCTGCACGAGTTGTGTTAGAGTTTATAAACAAATGTGTCAATATAGTTTTGCCATTGTTAAACACAGATCCTATAATTTTAATCTATCAAGAATTTTCTCTGTTTTTGGATTCTTCATTCACCGGATTCACACAAGAATAACGTTTTCATGACAAATTCAGCGTAGCATGGGATGAGTAATTGATATACAAGTAATAATTTGGGGGGGGGGGTTAAGTAATCTTTTAACATTGCCACCAATCAGGGGCTTAGGCTCAGCCTGTGTGTGCGTGCGAGGCACAAAGCAACAAGTCTGACACGTCATGTGGTTACAGTGTGGCACACAGTGGACAGACTGTCTTCTCAGGAACCATGAGGTAATGGATTTGATTCTTAAATTAGCCTGTGATCATTATCAGAATCACCAATCATCACCATCACCATGACAACGGAACAATTTTCACCCACTGATGCAAACTTTGTGATATGTTTCAGGGTATTTCACACTCTTGTTGTATTGTGTTCTACTGTACTTTTTATAGACCTGCCTAATTTCCTGATTAATTATCTAAGGGCCAAAACAAATTTAAATCTTCATCTGTACATTTGTCATGGTCTGAGCCATGGTATGATTTCAGCAGCTGTCAGGTGCATGTGGCTAACCAATACCCTGTCTGTGCAGCGAGCAGAGAATGTGCTCTCGCCTACTCATCAAGCACTTGAAGACGCACACACGCAAACACAGAACGCCGCGCAGATGTAAAGGTCGTAGGGAAACCGCTGTCCGAGCTGCAGCATGCGCAGAGAAACTCCTGTCCTGCCCAGGAAACAGAAACTGTCATACAGAGATACATTTTCTTCCTGTTCCCCTCGACGACCGACCGCAATGGTTCCTCCACTGGTTCAGCTTCACATTTTCACTGCCACTTTTTATACGCAGGTGTGAACACATGAATAGAAACCAAGGGGTTGTTGTGTGTAGGGAGGTTTATCTGAGCTTCTGAGCATTTGCTCTCACACTTTGGTTTGTTTGTCCAGGTGAATGATTAACAAAGCTGTGACTGAATGTCTGCACACTGAGGGTGAAGAAAAACCATCACATAATCAAAACCATGAGGTTTAATGGTATTTAAAAAAAAACCAGTAGTGACTCTCGCTGTTACAGGTGATCTCAGCCTGGGTTGATGAGTCAGATAACTCATGCAACAAGATATGGAGTGTGTAGGCTGAGAAACATTCTCGTAACATCATTAAATATAGATGTCAGCAGCAAAAGTTTTTGTCTGTCGCCCAAAATTGCATCTCTGGTGTGCAAAAAGTAATATGTCACATGTTAATTTGGACTGGTGCTGCACCCTTCCCTTATCAACAAGGGGTGGAACACAGTCTGTAAATAGTTGGCTATTTTACCATAACTAATGGGCTATCTGAACATTTATTTTAAACTTTGAACAGCATACAATAAGGTGCCTGTCAAGAAGTGTATAAAAGAAATGTTTAAATGGTGCAAATCTAATTAATTCCTCAGATCTTGGGGTTAGCTAAAATAGCGGAAAGATTTGCGGTAGCGGTAGCGGGAGCAAATCAATAGCACAGATGAGCTTAAAAAGACTGGAAAATTACTTGGACAGTTGTTTTGGAGCTGCTTTGGGGATCTCCACTGCAGGGGCATGGAGATAATGATGCAGCTTATGCTGGTCCAAACAGGCAAGTGGATGTCTGACACCATTCAAAAGGGAATATTAGAAAATTTGGCACATGCAGTCCAGAGAGAAACTGTGTCGAGGAAGGAGCCTAATTTTTAGACCAATGGAACCACCGATTTAGGTACGTGTGAGCAGTTTTCCTGTAGCCCTGTAACCTCATTGCAAGAATAAAGATTTGAATTGTGTGCCTCTGCAAACCACAGATATGTAACATTTGTTGGTTATTTTTTGGTGGATATGTCAAAACTTTTCTTTTGTTTCAACAATGCTGTGGTTAGGTTATGGTTATGCTACGTTTGGGCGGTTGGTTATGGTTAAGAAAAGATCACGTAATGGCTTAAACTGCATGGTCTGGAGGGAATTCTGGCAGAAAAGGCAGCAGTGTCTTGGTGACAAACACTAATAAAGTCTTCACAAGTGACCGACAGTGACCATGCATGTGTAGGATTCTTCAGTTCCCTCTCAAACAACCAAAACAGAACAGAAACAGAAAGCTAACTTTTAATTTACACACACACACACCTGCAACATTGGGCTTATTGAAAGCTGAAATAGTAAAACCAAGTCCTCTACCTGTGGTTTCACCTATGCATCATCACTTCCTTTGTCCAAATATGGTAATTCCACACAGGAACCATCACACATCCATAACAGCTACAGGAAGGATATCTCAAAGACTAACACATACTCCCACAGTGCAAAGATTAAAAATGGTACTGTAGCTGTGTTTCCTGTCTGAAGTAAAGTAAACGATAACAAAAATACACAGTTAGTGGATTACAGAGAGAGAATCAGAGGCAGGAAGAGAGAGCGTTGAGATTTCGCCTTGACTACGAGCCCACCCTCCTTGCCCTCGCTGCGGGGTCGAGAACGAGAACACATTTCCTGTAAACGCTCCTGTTTCTCAGCACTGTCTCTGACACGAGCCTTGATGAGGCATCACTGTGGCAATAACGAACAGCTGACGTGACTGGGGCACCCCTGGGAAGTGTCATTTCCACTGGAAAATAAAATGTTAGTTTATATTCCGAGAAAAAACACCAGACGGACATGATTTATGTCTGATGCCTGAGTGTTGGCAAATAATTTAAAAAAAGAAACTGCAAATGGAAGTGTCACTGGACTATTTGCTGTACATGTAAACCAAACCCCAGTTGTTGTACTGGCACTTTGTACTTTACTCAGCGATTTGGTCACACAGCCTTCTTTACTCAAATCTTAGAAAACATGTATTCCTCACGCTCATGTTCCTTATTGTTATCTTATGTGCAAAAAGTACAGAGAAGCAGTCTAAGTCCTTAGGCTCCAACAATGGTCATTAAGTATGAAAGAAACTCAAGCAAATAACAAACAACTGAATATAAGACATAAAATAGTGCAAGTTAAAATAAAGGGTGTACAGGGTGTCTACAGGTGTCAGTCACTGACATTAAATGCTTTAAAAGACCTTTTGAAGACTTTTTTTGGACAAATCATCTTTTTCTTACTCAAGCATTGCAGGTAAGTACAATGGTAAGTAGTAGACTACTGTATATATGTGGTCCTACACAGAGGTAGGTTTTTACATAGGAATATGGTTATTAAAATGATTAAGGTCTACTCTTTGCCAACAGGTAAGTGCAGATGTAAAGTAAAATAGTATTTGGTTCAGTCCTACTCATTTTGACAAAAAAATTAAAAGGGAAGATAAATGAAATACTACAAAATGCACTATTTATAACACTGAATTAAAGACATTTTACAACATTTAAAGGACCTGCAAACACCCTGCTGTAAACCATATTGCAAATGCCTAAACTGAATGTAGGAATAAAGTGAATGTATTTGCAGATGAGACTTATAAATATATGTACAAGAAGGTGTTAACAGTTTGTAAAACAGTAAGTAAGTATATAATGGTAAAAAGTGACGGTATAAGGGTAAAGTGACAGTGTAAAGGTAAGGTCACAATATAAAGGTAAACTGAATATATACAGTAAAGGTAAAGTTACAATGTGAAGGTAAAGTGACAGTAAGAAGATAAGGTAACAATATGAAGGTGAAGTGACAGTGAAAAGGTAAGGTAACAATATAAAGGTAAAGTGGCACTAAAAAGGTAAGTAAAAAAATAAAAATGACAGTGTAAAGGTAAGACGACAATATAAAGATGAAGTTACAGTATAAAGGTGAAGTGACAGTAAAAGATAAGGTAACAATATAAAGGTAAAATGACAGTGTAAAGGTAAAGTGACAGTAAAAAGGTAAGGTAACAATATAAAGGTAAAATGACAGTGTAAACTCAAAGTGTTAGAAAAAGGTAAGGTGACAATAAAACAATAAAGTAGCAGTGTAAAGGTGAAGTGACAGTATAAAGGTAAGGTGACAGTATAAAGGTAAGGACACAATATAAAGGTAAAATCACAGTAAAAATATAAAGTGAGGATATAAAGATAAAGTGACAGTGTAAAGGTAAATTGACAGTATGAAGGTAAGGTCACAATATAAAGGCAAAGTTACAGTATAAAGGTAAAGTGACAGTAAAAAGGTAAGGTGATAGTTTAAAGGTAAAGTGATGGAGTATCAGTAGTATATTATTATATGATAGTAAGGTGAGAGTATAAATGTGAAATTACAGTAAACAGGTAAAGTGAGAATATAAAGTCAAAGTGACAGTATAATGGTGTATCTGCAGATTTATGGTAATTTTCTCTAAATTACACAGCTGCTTACTGTACATCTCAGACATGTTTTCTCATCTTTAGGAGCTTAAGATAACAAATCCCTTTGGATAAAACAGCAACTGGACAAGAAAAGGCAAAAAACAAAACTGAACCAAAAAATATGCCCACTGGCATTAGACATATGCAAATATAGGACGTGATCTACTGCACAACCTACTTGTGTGTGTAATAATGTAGTTGGTGATGTAGTTGTACCATATTTGGCCTCATTCACAATATCGAGTTCACAGTACACAGGTTTTTGCCTTCTTACTGTACCTTCCCCTTTTTGTGTTGCCTTTCCGCTTTGCTGCAGTATTTATATAACAGCAATACCATCTATACCACCAAACTGTTTCTTCCATGCCATTCTAGCAATAAGGAGTTTTTTTTGGAACAAAGGTGATATCAGCTGTAGACTGTAGAATGTACAGTATATGGCAGTGTAGCTATTGCTCATCAGCCTGCTTGACATGGACACTAATCATCTCTATATCAAGCGAAGTTTCATGTCCGGTAGAATGTGTAAAATGCAACAAGTTCAGATGTCTTGTGAGAAAATGCGTACTTGTTTACCTCTGATCTCTCAACTTGCACACAGGATAAACAAGTTCTCAATACTGTAGACCGAAAGGTGCTATGCCAGAAGCACCAGCCAACAAATGAGCAATTTTGGGTCAACAGCATCAGCAAAAAATTCACACGTGTATAAAAAAATATTTCAAAAATTAATTTCCCAACTAAAATTCACAGGTTTCAAACTCCAATCAACAGGCGAAGGCGGGACATCCCTTTGTTGCATCATTGAGTTCTTATAATGGGGAAGAAGCTAACAAATCAAACAATGACCAGTACCTGTAGCTGAATTGTTTTGCAAAGCACACTTGATACCCAAGTTGATAAGTAGTATCGCTTAAATCCAGATATCCAAAAAGGTATCCAAAACAAAGACAAAATACAACTTACGAGACATCCCTTCACTCCCTCAGACAGGTCAAGAACGGATCACCAAACCAAGGCAGGTAAGGACAACCTTCAGTCAACTTGTCTGGGAGTACATCCATACAGTACGTAACCAGAGTGGATATCGGAGACGAGATGAACAGCAGAAGATGAAGAAGATAGAGTCTCAACTTACATGATATCCCTCTGTTCCCGAATACACATCCTGACGCTTGGTTTGGAGCTCCGCGCAAACGACTTCTTCTTCCTTATGGATGGAGCGGACATGTCGGTGGACATGACGGGGGCAGCACAGCGCAATATACCACCATACTTTTCAACCGCGTGGAGCGACGGAGGACAGATACACGGTTAGATAGAAGTCGAAATGGATAGAGACACTGATTCAAGATTTAAGGATTGTTGGATCAACCGAGCAAGAATACAGATGAATGTAAAATAAGATGGATGAAAAGATGAATAGAACCACTAAAAAATAGGAAATTAAAGAAATGGACCGACGGGAAGATAGAACAATCAGTCTTGTTGGTTAGGAAGTCTGTTGGAGGTCTGAACCCCTGATACTCTGCCAGTGGTTTCCTGAAGGGGCCTCCTCCTCCAGCCCCGGCTTCTCATTGGTCGACTGGCTGCAACATGTTCCTTCCTGCTTCCTCAGAGCTAGTATGCGATTGGCTGCCGGATGCAACCCACACCGCTGCACACACATGCCCCGCACACTTGGACACACAGGACCTGAGAAAGAGGCTGGGGGAATTTCCATCCCCTAAGACTGGAACAATACACAGGTCAAGCACACACACAAACACACACATATATATTTACACAGCCACAAATACAACATGAGACGTATCTGTTCCTGTGTGAGGTTGCAGGAGAACTTTCTAGTTTGTAAAATCTGTGAAACTGCAAAAGGCCTAGACTGTTGGCAACCACTTCCCTGCGTCCTTGTATGTCTTTGTACACACTCTATATTTAATGTGTACCATATGAGTAGATCTTACATCCATCCTGTAGACCAATCACACATCTTCCTATTCAGCTTAAACACATTTTTAGAGTTGCTACGTGGGAGAAACAGTGGAAAGTATTTTTCCTCGCTGCAAATTCCTGTTTGAAAGATTAGCTTGAATCTTCTCGTTAAAGGAATGCTTTACTCCTCACATGATGATTTGAGTATCAATTAATCACCAGAATCCAAAAACTGAGAACGAATTTGAGTCCAAGGGGACTGCGTTTAACAACAGCAAACTATACCAGTTCACAAACTCTTATACAGCTCCTGCAGTATGATCAGTACTTCCTAAACAGACAGCCCTCTCTCCGTCAGGAAACTGAACAACTCTGTAAAGCCAGACTCCACTGACAAAAACGGAAATTTGTCCTTGCAGACCACATAAGCTGCTTGTCTGACGCTGACTTGCTCACCGGGCCGCCAGAGGGTCTCATCCAGCCCTTCAGATGACTTGTATGAAAGACATGATTTGACCTACAATGACCTGCAAATCAGCACTAGACAGGCATGATGAGGAATGAGAGCCTGGTCTCGCTCCAAAGTTGTCAAAATCTGGCCTTTGGGCAGTGACTTGCTGTGTCAGAAATCAACCAGAAAAGCTACCCTTTAACGTCGGCCGGTTGCCATTATAGTTTAATGGTGCCCAACGGCATTGGGGGGAAACGGGTGGGACAAGGATGAAAGTTAAGACTGCGAAAGTCCGAGTGGGGCGGGCAGGAGGGGTGGTGGATGGAGCCAACAAACCCAGACTTTCAACCGACAGAGCGGTGTTTGCATCCCGTGAGATTCTAAAGCCAAATCCTGTCTTTTTTTTTTGTTGTTGAAAAAAAAAAACCTTCAATTTGCGGTATTGTACCGATGTAGTGCGTTTACTTTGAAAGAGACTGTATGTAAAAGTTTAATTTCCTGTGAAAACAGGAGTGTATCTTGAAAGAAGAGAACTTGACATGGTGTCCCAGAACGTCAACAACCAACGCACCCAGGGTACCTTGCTATTTTGCTATATTGTATCTTGACGTGGAAAGTCCATGACCAAAACTTCAATATGTGACCAGGTCGGAGTGAGAATGTATTGGAAACAAGGTGATCCCATCGTTACTACACTCTTACCGCCAGGAGGTGCGCATCATAGCTAAGACAGTGGAGCACAGTCATGCAGTGTGCTCACAATTATAGATGCAAACAATGAAATACATTGCTGGAAAGTTAATTAACAATGATTCACTTTCATTAAAAGTCTAATATAATTTTGCTGCTGTCAGCTGTCTTGTCACTCAAGCTTATCATATCTATTTGCAGTGTTAGTGAGGTGGCTACCCAGCTACAGCTCGTTGATACAGTTATTGATGTAGCAGAATGAACTGTGGTCAAGCCAGCAGTCACTCAAATCTCCATGGTCACATCAGCTAACGCTACAACTGTAGTGCATCCATACACTGACATTTGTGTAACTTTGATGTTCTAAATGGTTAGTTTGGATTCACCCGTTTTTAAACTGATGTTTTGATATAGTTTTGTTGTTGTTCAATGTGGACCCCCATGACTTCAATTCATTAAGGATTCGCCACACTGCCAGGGTGAAGAATCTCAGATCCAACAGCAAGTCTGTGTTTACTTGCAAGAAGTTGGAATGTAACCTGCGGCTGCTGCGGCGAGGACACAGCCATTGTACATGGTGCATCCGCTCTACTAGGTGAGCTAGTGGGCGTTTGGTTTGTTTTTTTAATGTCTCAATTTGACATGTTGCTTACTATGTGTGTGTGTGTGTGTGTGTGTGTGTGTGTGTGTGTATCGTGGCGTTTGCAATGGTTGTTCTCTTTAAACCATAATAGCAACTCTTTTTTGTTGCTTTGTACAGAGTAAGCTGACCTCTGCTGTGAACTGTAATGAACACGGAAGCACAAAGACTTCCTTTAACCAGCCCCAGCTAAAATTTGAGGTGTCACACCAAAGTTAGAACTTGAAACCAAGTAAAGAGCAGGTTCTCTCGCTGCTGCGGCTCAGCTGTGTCGCCAGTTTTAAGATTAAAAGTCAACAGAGACTATATCAGATCATATACAGTCTAGCACGTGAAGAAGTATTTAACTGATGGAAAGACAGTCTTTTCATTAAACTTGACCATCTATGCAGTAGGAAGACAAAAGTACTTATCAAACTGGTGCTACATGACCAGAGAGAACAGATCAAAAGTGCTGTGGCATTTGCTTTGTTCAAGAGGTAGAAGACCTACAACTATGAGAATGCCTTGTGCCAATAAATGCTCCTATATATTCTCCATACCATCATGGATTTCCAATCTTGTATGCCTAATTTCCCAAGCTTTAGAAATAAAACCAGCTCACACTTTGTTATTCGTCATCATTAGTTCAGGAAGGACCCAAATGCAGAGCATCAGGCAGGTTGAGGTTTTAGCAAAAAGTGAGCTTTAATAAGGCGGAAGAAAAACATCCAGGAGACGCAGGTAACTAAAAGTCCAAATGAAAGAACCACCAAAACTAAACTGAAAACCAACCAGGAAAGCACAATGAACACAGGGATGAACTTGGGGAAGAAATCGAAAATGGAATACAAGAGACCAGAAGGAAATAACACCATGAAGACTGGGATGACCACAACAATAAATGCAAGACAAACTAACAAGGAACAAAGGACTAACGAGACAGGTGTGATAGAAACCAGGTGGGAAAACACACAAAGGCAAGAAGTAAAACCAGACATGACACATGAAGAGAGAATCTACAAAATAAAACAGAAAGCAGACACAAACGGAAAACTCCAAAACAAAGCCCATAGGATAAGAGAATATAAACAAAAACCCAGGATCATGACATTATTCAGTCCAACTTCTCATTTTCATTAAACCTGCATTCGAACAAAACGTGTACGCAGATTATCATATTAACAAACACCCAGCATGGACTTAGACGGTCATGGAGCTTGATAAAGCAGAGACAAGACTGGCGGCGCTTGCACTGCTGCGTCCTGCGTACAGTTGAAATGACTGTGTTTTTAGAGAGTCCCACCAAATATGGTTTAAATCTGATTTGCACACTTCTACTGTGGCAGCACAGACAATCATAGATGTCTGGAAGCTGAAGTTAAACACATGTCAGAGCATAATATTGCTGAACTCTGTGATTCCAGTTCAAGATACAGAACTTGAGGTATAGACTTTACAGATAAGCATTACATAACAGCATAACTGTAGCTCCTTTCACGACAACACAGACACAGGTCGGTTCTCCCAAACAGGCGTTCGAGCATTTCTGTCACTCTGAAGCATCCCCTTGTTGTCACGCTGAAAAACGTTTCCCAAAGCTCTTAAAGTCCTTCGAATGTCTCTCTGACCATCTTTCTGACCATCCACTTTGGCCTCAGGCATTAACAAAACAAAAAGTCGAGCTGAGCTTTTCTCAACAGTGCACGATACATGGTCCCAGAACAAATTCTGCCATATTGGCACACCTGACAATGACCAATAGTTCCGCCACGGAAAATACGGGTAAGTAATCAACACACTTATGCCTTAGTAGTGCCACAAACAGCACTCACAATGGCAAATATTCTTTCTTTTCCACCTCTTTTTAAATGAGAGATGAGTGTGGATCAGGTGGGTATTGCAGAATACGTATGTCTCGGATCTTCTACAGCAAAAGAAAGTTTATGTTACGTCAGTCCTGGTGTATCATTTTTATCAAGAAGCACACATTCTCATACAGTGATACTGTGGCCAACAAAATGAAGAATGATTACACTGTGCATCCAGAACAGTGGTTCTCAACTGGTGGGTCGCAGTCCAAAAGCGGGTCATGGGTCCTTTCTGAATGGACCACAAGTGACTCATAAACATGTCAAGTTTGCAAAAAACACACTTTATTCTTAAGTGCAGTGAAATTCCAGCACAGAGCTTTTATTTTGAAGTGTGTTTCCTGCTGCAGAGTGAGTCAGTAATGGAGAACTACTTGACAGAGACAGCAAGCTGGCTCAATGGCATGGCCACGCAAGTATGACACTAAACGCATGAAATTGTGTGGACCTTGAAGGCGAGATCTGGACCCTGTGGCTGGACCAGTTGGGAACCACTGATCTAGATGATGTATTCATCTACAGTGACACCTGGGTCTATCATCTTGAGTGATCACTTAGACAGTTTCACACTTTGTTTTGCACATGGCTGACAATCAGCTTGGTTAACTGCAAGTTTGCCAAAGCCACCGTGAAGTATTTGTGTAAAGTGGTTGACCGAGAGGAAGTTTGATCAGTAAATGCTAAAGGGGAGGCTGTTGCCCAGCTCCTGTTGTAATCATCCTGCTCATCTCCAGTTAGATTTCATTAAGATTGGTTCTGGAGCTGGAGGAGGGGTGATGTGTCAGTCGGGTAATTTTCCAAGATCAATTAAATGATTCCACAGTTGAAAAAGAAGTGCTGGCCTACGGCTGTTTTATGTATGTCAAGTTTGGAGTGGTGATCATTCAGATCAAAACAGCCCCATTCAGCAAGAACACTGGTGTAAAATACCAGGAAATACAATGCATGGAAGACAAAAATGTTTTTGCAGGTCCGTCAACTGGAAAATCTTAGTAGAGAATATTTTCGCGGATAATGATGACGCAAAAGTGCCCCAGGCTTTATTTGTTTCAGATGAATGTGTCACTGCAATGACTGACAAGCACGCTGGTTAACCACAGGAAATGCTATGGCAGCTGCACATTGCCTCTGATCAAACTAATTAAGATATCCAGAGAAGATTTAGCTCAGATTACAGAATCTGCGTACAGTAGATCTGCATGGCTGTCCCAGTACTGAAACACACAGCCGAGGCACAGTAAAGAGTGTGCTGTGATATGATATTCATGTTAGTAAGGGCTACTGGTTCCTGTTACAGTGAGTCATCTGCCCAGTCTGAAACCAGAAGGCTTTTGTTTATCAGCAAGCGACAGCACCAGTCTGAGTCACAGAAAAACCAAGATGGTTTAAAACATTCTCCAAACATTAGGTTACTGCCCACACTGAATATACTCAAGTCCGTGACTCATATTATCTATTATCAAGTGTAACACATATAAATCAGTGTACGCTGGCAGTGCAGTCAGTGGTGATGCAGACGCTGATGTCGACCACCAATAACAGTCCACTAATAGCTGTTAGCCTTAGTTAGCCAGTTAGCATTTGTGACCCTTTGTCAAATCAGATTTTAGCATTTTGCCTTACAATAAAAACAGGAAAATACAGCAGGTAAGTGTCACCAAATAAACCTCAGAGTGACCACAGACAGTAGAAGGTGACAGAAAGCGAGCCCTGCTGGCTGATCTGGACTCAGTTTGGCCTTTGCCTCTGTTGTTTTTCTTTTTGTCACTGAAAGGAGTTACAGGTGCAGAGGACCTTGTTTTTCAAGTACAATCAACAAATATTTACAGATGACATCAGCACCTGCCCACCCGCCAAATGCACATCACTCATCATCACTCCTGCTGCCACTTTGGCATGTGGCAGAGCGGCACATAAATGCACACAATCGCATGAAGATACATATAATGCAGACCCAAATTTCACATGTGAAAGTTCCACCCATGAACTTTCAAGTCTTTGTTGTCAGCAACTAGTGTTGAGGTTAGCACAACAAGTAGCAGATTGGTGTGTGAGTCAGTCACACTATCACTTGCATGAATGAAATAGCGGAGCTGGAAAACCCACCTGCGGGTCTCGGTCAGCTGCAAAAGACGCTGAAGAGAGAGTTGTGTATAAGACAAGGATGATGTGTCAGCGTTGTTCCATCACTGTAGCGTATGTGATTGAAACGCATCCGACATGGTAACACATATTCGACGGCATCATCCAGATGTGCTGATCACTGGGTTAACATGCAAACATTGTTTTATGAATGAAAATGAAAGTATAACATCCAAGGGGGGAAACAGGCTGGAGCACACTGTACGACTGGCAACCCCTTATTTTGGATACAGACTAACAGAGACATGGGTTATGATCCCGACTAGCTGTTCCACACTTTGGCAAACCGGCTACATCTACTAAATGAATAGGGTGGGCATGACTAAAAGATCAGAAAGCTAGCAAGTAGACATATTTTGTTACACACACTGTTTCCATAGGCCAAGAATCAATTTACATGCTCAAAACTCTTTTGAAATGCACCAAGAACAGCAGCCTACTGCAGTTTATAACTTCATCAACTCCTTTTTATTAGTACAGCAGAGTTTAATGAGGTAAATCCACTTAACCTTCACATGTACATAAAAGGCCAACATGCCACAAAACATTTGACATCTATCTGTAAAGGAGACAACGACAAACTCATCCCCACTAAAACACACGTCACTGTGTTCTAACTGGCTCACGTGGCTCCATATAAACCCAAAGTCGCGTGAAGTCCCGTAAAAACAGAGTAAACAAAGTTTATGACCTTCTCCCCACTAACTGCTCAATAAAAAAAGCCATGAAAGAGTGAAAAACAGATAACACACAACTGTGTCTCCAGTGCTGCAGCAGCATAGCTTAGCATGGCAAAACAAGCTGTTTGGAGTGGCTCGTCAGGCGAGTTGGGCAAAATCTTAGTCAAAATTATTAATGAGGATATTTTGTGACATCAGTATCACAAAATGGCAAATGTGTGCAAAAATATAAAATAATCAGTGGTTCAATGCTAAACCCCTTCACTATCAAGTCATATCTTAGCAACCATAACGAGGCACGGAAGACCTGTCAGCTTTGGATTTCCTAACCCTTTTCCTAGCCCCCATGCAGCAGGGGGCTGTGGGTTGGAGTCGAGCCCACAGCCACTGCAGCAAGGACAAAGCTCTTTGTACATGGGGTGCAGGCTCTACCAGGTGAGCTAGTGAGCCCTCAGATAATGAAGGGAATTGATTAAATCAGTGAGGTAACAGAACAGGAAGATATTTTTTTGGGGCATTTTTTGCCTTTAATGGACAGGACAGTTAAGTGTGAAAGGGAGAGAGAGAGGGGATGACATGCAGCAAAGGGCCACAGGCTGGACTCGAACCCAGGCCGCTGCGGCAACAGCCTTGTACATGGGGCGCCTGCTCTACCACTAAGCCACTGACGCCCCAAACTGGAAGATATTTAAAATTTACTGCTATGAGCAGACAACTGGAGTTCAAAAAGAGGAGGCGGTCAGTGCATCCACCGAACCAAACGAGGGAGCTACAGGGTCAACATATGATGCAATGTAACTACCTAATCACACTGTGGAAGGCTGTGACAGTTGCGTGTCTCTGGGTAATCAGTAAAGACGTGGGTAATAAGTAAGAGTTTGGCTAAGTGTGGTGATATTTGTTGGCTGTGTTTAATCTTTTCTTTATGTTGGGTGTCCCGGGTACAGGTGATTCGGTTCCCTTTTGGAGCTCATTTTTTGTTGATGGTCCTTTTTTCCCATTTTCATTTTGAAAAAACTTCCTTTAAACTGGCCATTTATTTATTTTTTAAAAATTCCCTCCATTCCACTGTGCTACTCCCTCCTTCCCCTAGATCTTGGGTTCATGTTTACTTCCTGTCCGCTGATGTCATTCACATACATATTCCCACAGAAAATTCAAAAGGACCCATTTTGAAAGTTTATGTTGTCAAGTTTGAAACAGCAGAAATCTGCCAGTGATAGTTATTGTTCCAGTCAGCACAATTTATTTTCATGGCTAAAATTAGAAAGCCTGCTTTTGTCTACTTGTGTCTGAAATCAAAGACTCACTATTTCAGAAATGTACAATGACTTCCGAGTGATGTATCTGACACTGTTATCGATGTATCAACAGAGAGCTTGACTGGTATAGCAACTAGGCAGACAGGGCTAAGCCCTTGGCTAAAATTGTGTTCCCCTGTTGTGCATTAGCTGAGATGAAACTTCCTATCTTTCATACAAAAGTTATCAGTATCGCTCAGCTTTTGATCACAGCTTGATAATAATGACTGTTTTAAATGACAGCGGTTTGTAAAGCGATTTGAAAGTCAAACGATAGACCGGCTGAGTTGGTGATATTGCATAGGAGCTTTATTAATTGTGCAACATTCTGTCTGGATCCATGAATTGGTCCATTAAAACCAAGAAAACAGAATATAAACTACAACAGTATAAACCAGAAAAGATTATCTGAATGATGTGCATATCTGTAGAGAGTGTGCTACACATAGGAAGTGCTTAAACAAACACACAGCACCAGCAATGCATCAATCATTTCAAACAGAAAATAAAGCACACATTTTGGATAAAGTCTTGTTAAAAGTTTTAATTAAACTTACCCATGGAGCGCTGCGTCAGCTGTGTAGCTCCTCTGTCTGTGTCATCAGTGGTTTGAGCCCAGCAGAACTCGGTTTCAGCTCAGTTCACTTCCTGGCGTGGCGCTTGAGAGCTACTGTATGAAGTGTTATGACACCCTCCCTTCAACCACAAGAGAAACTGGCTGTAGCGCTCATACAGACACAGACAGGCAGACATACAAACCAGTGAGCTAACATAAAAACAAGAAGAACTCTGTAGCTGCATGAACTGTTTTATGGTTTTACACTAACCCTACTTTGCAGGATTTTGGTTGTTAGGTTGCCTGATTTTTTTTTTTTTTACCAGGAATTACAAAGTGGTGACAACATTATGTATCTGCATGTATCATATTTCACTGGCTGTATGACTGCAGCAAGAACTCATAACTGACTTCCCCTTTACAGTGTAAACTGACCACTCCTTCTGACATCTAATCAGCAATTATGTAATAAACAAACACCCACACAATAGTTAACATGAAGCCTATAGAAGCAAACATGTGGTGACTAAAAAAAACATCAATAAGAAAGACATTTAACAGCCAGCAGGTAGTTTTTATTACATCAAAGTGTTGGAGAGAATGAGGATGTCGTTGTAGCTGTGTTGCTATTCTTACATCCTTAGTAGCTGGGTTAAAAATGTAAGGTTTGACGTGAGGGTGGCATTGCAGGAGAGGTCATGAGGTCATCAAAATAATCTGGGTTTATCTCCTGGGGAGCATGAATGTGAACCAGTCCTCTAATGTCCAACTGGATTTAAATAGACTTTTTTGGGGTCTGCCACAGCATAATCTGCTCCATAACTCATGTTTCATGTTCTTTACGGACAAACAATATCTGGCATCGTTCAGAAGTTTTAGGTGCCCTGTAAAGTTTGATGTTACCAAACAAAAGTTATGTTTGCATTTAGCAAAATGCATTGAATGTAGATTAAGCACCAATGTCAAAAAAATAGATTTGAATAAAAGTAAAGGTACTTGTCTAAAAATGTACTCTCATAAAACTAAAAAATAGGTCCATTAAAATGTTCTCTGAGTAAACTCCACAGTGGCTGCAGCCCATAAACACATAGTAAAGCAAAGGAGAGATGCTGCCATTTTAAACACTGCTCATACACATACAACTCTACGTCTCTAGGCAATGGAGTAGTCGCTAATGTCTTTGTCTGTCTTTTTCCTTCTTCTTGTCAGTGTTTACTAGTTTTCTTCTTTGCTGGTGCACTGCAGCATATCTTGGTGTGTAAAGCCTTGTTAATACCCGCGTGAGACACGGTGGCGTGGGCCTCAAAAGATGGCATGCGTATTATGAGCAAGCACAAAGGTGTTTATGCTCAATTTGTTACAGTATACTCCAATACACTGGGGTCGTACAAACAAAATATTCCATGAAGAAGCAAGAAAATCAACAAGTGTTGCATGAGGAACACCATAGACCAAACATACAACTCGGTGCTGAGAAGGAACTGTAACGAACTGTAAACTCATACCTCATATCAAATATTCATGGACATACTTTATCAACTTGATACAATCCCTGTAAAGAAAGGAGTCAAATATTTGGAGTAATGAATGTATTATGATAAAAGGAAGGTTGAAAGGATGAATATCCTGTCAACAACTTAATTAATGTTGTTCTCTTTAAGGCTAGCCTGGCGTTGCCAGACCCAATTCGCAAAATGGGTCTGGACGCGGAGTGTACATTTCCTCTATTCCCAAGGGGCAGTGTCAACGGCTGTCGCTCAAAGTGCCCCTTCACGCATTTGGAAAGATGGAAAACCAATCAGAGTAAACGAAACGTGTGACGTAGGCTAGCACAACACCACTGTAAACAGACCAGCAAGCTGCAGCGGAGATGAGCTGTGAGGATGTCTGTCAAAGAGTCTTGCCGGAGTTGCATGGCTGTGATTGCCAGCATGTTTGCTTCCCTGACCTGCTCCTCCGTGAGAGCAACTAGCGGAGAAACAATAGCCACTGGGTTTTCACTGAGTCCCATCTTCTTCCCGATCAGCAGATCCATTTGTTAAATTAAACTTTTACCAGACCCCGTAGGAAGGACGGCAAACACATCCTTTTTTTCAATAAAAGCTTTCAGTGCAGCCAAATGTACATTCCAGTTCGTTCAACACATTTACCATAGCAGTTTCAAAATCAGTAGCCATGTTGGTTGTTTACGAAATGCATTCATTCCGCTCCTTATCCCTCCTATTCTGATGAGGTACCCGCCCTAAAGTAATAAACAGTTGTGATTGGCCCGGTAAGCTTTAACCGATGCCAGGATGCGCCTTTATGATTGCATGGCCAGACTGATCTGCTAACAGATTACTAGTTACCCTGTTAATGATGTAATAAGTCATGTAAATATTTTAGTTACTTAAAGTAATGTAATTTAATAAATCTGATTGCTTTTTGGACAAATGTTTTGAACTGGGCAATAAAGCTGAAAAATGTCCAGAAATAGGACAGATAGGATAGTTAACCCTAACCCTAACGGATTGTTATACAGGACAGGGACAACTACATTTTAGAAGCACACAGACAGTTAAATAACAGCACATATTATAAACCATTACAATCCTCATTACAGCCAGAAACACAGACACTAGTTAGGGAAATTACTGACACATTATACAGACAAAAATTCATCAGCTTCAAACAAAAACAATACCACGACGGTCCTGATGAGCCCAGGCCTCGCCTCTTCTATCTGCTCCCTAAGATTCACAAGCCGCCTGGGACGTGGACGATCCCCTCTGTTGTTCTGGTCAGCTGCCCACTTGTGAGTGACTGCGGATCAGAAACCCACACAGTAACAGAATAGACCACTTCATCAATCCACTTGCCAAACTCCACCCCAGTTATATCAAAGACATCTACGATTTTGTTAATAGAATAAAGAACCTTCAGGTACCTAGCCATACTCCCCTTTTTTTCATAGATATAGACTCCCTTTACACTAACACTGAAATATTTTCAATCAATATCCTGACCCATCCAGACCCGACAGCCAAATCTTACAGTTACACGAAATCACACTTACCAGAAACGATTTTATGTTCAATAACAACCACTATCTCCAGCTGTGCGGCTGTGCTATGGGCCGGAAATACGCTGACATCTATCTGGCCCACTGGGAGAAAACAGCCTTCAATAAACTCTCCACAAAACCACTCCTATATTTCTGGTACCTGGACGACATCTTCGGCCTCTGGGACAACACATGGGATGAATTTCTCACTTTCATCAACACCCTCAATTCACACCATCCCAAAATCAAATTAAAGCACAAACAACTAACACTTACAGTCGAGTTCCTTGATACCCAGGTATTCTTCCGTGCGTCTGGCAACCAGAACAAGACACTGATCGCCACGCCCTACTTCACAAGTCCAGTTACCACCCCAGGCATACGTACAGATGTCTGATAAAATCCCAGCTGATACGCTTCCACAGAATCTGCACCTTCCCAGAACATGTGGAAGAGGCTACAAACACCCTCTTTAGCGCACTGAGGCCGAGGGGTTACTTGAAGCGCTTCCTCAGGAGTGTCAAGGCAGAGGTCAGCTGTACTTTCAAGGATAAATACAATCACATGACCCCCCAGCCGGCCGACCCCACCCTTGTGTATTTGACTCCTTTGTTCATGCCAGCCTCTCCTTTTAGTTCATTCCTTGCACTTATAATAAGTTCCTATTTTTTAAATTTAATTCATTTTATACATACTGTAATAGCCCCCAGATGACACTGAAGAGACCCTTGAAAGCTGGAGGATTCCCATTGCTGCCATTGTTCCCATTGCTTTATCTGTCCAGTGACCCAATTTATCTTGCCTTTTATACAAATTTTAACACTGACCCTTATGAACATTATTGGTCTTATAGAAGGAGCTCTTTTCAGTATTTAATACTCACAGCCCCTGACAGCCTGAGCCCTTCAGAGTATTCTCTTTAGAGTACTGCGTTTTGATCCTAACCTACCCCATCAAAATCCATGACCCAGCCCCTAAACCCTGACCCTTCAACAACTTACAAAATTCAATGATTTTTTGTCACGTTCAGCAAATTCCCTTCAAAACACCAAAGTCACACAATAACACAAACTAACGGATTGAGGTAGTGGTAGACCAGCAGCTCCTGTGTTCAGTGAGGTAGAAGTACTGTTTTTGCCAGTGGAGTCTGACTTTGAAGAGAGCATAGATAAGTTTCATTAACTGTTCAGTTCCCAGTCAGGTGGGGTTGTCTGTTTGTAGTACTGATCATACAACTGGATAAATAAGACTTGGATTCTACTGCATGAGTTGTGTAAAAGTTTGTAAATGGATGTTTTGTAGCTGCAACCTAGCCGTGCAGCTGCAGGCTCTACTGCCAAGCAGCCAGCTCCGAGCTTATTAGACTAGCCTGCTGGCCAGGTCATGAGTTTTATATAGCTGTTTTGGGCCAGGGTACTTTCAGACCTAGAGTTGTCTTGCTTTGGTCCGAATCAGGGGCTAATTTTGTTACAGAGTTGCATAATTGCCTAGAGTTGGTTCGTGTTCTCACGGCAGCATTTACAAGCGGACCAGATCAAATGTCTTGCACAAGAAAGCTGCTCTTGATTGGTCAGAATTTCCATGTGGGAAAAATCCAGGAAGTAAACCAAATGTTGAAGTAGAGTACACTTGCAAGATAAATGTGACACTTTCTAATGTCACAATGGAGGGACAACTACGCAGGTTGATTTTAGCGCTGCTCATCGTGAACTATATTGCTGTCATTGTTCATTTTAGTCAAACCATACAGTTTGAAAACGAGGCGCGGCTCCAACTAGAAAACAATGTTTTGATGCATTGGATGTGCTGAATGTGCATATTAAGGCAGTACAGGACGAGGTGCACATTAATAATCCTCCAGGACTGTAACATGCTCATGTTTAACCCAAACAATGTGTCATGTGACTGCAGTTGGTTCAGATGGTTCAGGTCGGAACACGTTCTCACCACAAACGAACCGCACCAGAGTTCATTTGTAACTGGACTGAGACCACCTCTTCATGAAGGTCGCGGTCCGGTTATTTTGGTGTGCACCCAATATGATTGCTGTGTTCATACCTGCCCACAGGGACTGCACTTTGGTGGCGAACGAACCTGAGTTCGATTGGGCCGAACCAAACAGGGCAGGTGTGAAAGCACCCTTGGAGATAACTGGAGGTAAGTGGTCAGCTCTGATGCTGAGCTTTGCAGGTGCGCGACAGGAAATGTGCAAGACAGTGGACAGAAGATGAGTCTTCTCATTTTGCAAATTTGTTAAACTGTGTTTTCTTTCATATATTTACTAGGCTCATAGTGTTGTGGTAGTGCTATTAACGTGAGAAATCTGACTCCAAACAGTAAATGAAAATGAAAGGACTCTTTATAACTGGCTGTTCTGACAATAAACCTCATGTCTCCTATTTCATCTCATGTATTTAAACTCACATTCCTATTGTCAACAGTTTGGTTTGTGTAAAAGGCAGGCTGCTCATCCTTCTGTCGCATATATGTATAATTTTTGTCACTGTAGAATTTAAACAACAGTCATTTTACAGGAAGAGTATATTTACTGGTGCTCCTCTTTGTCAGTGCGCAGGGTGTAATCACACTGTCTCTGCGACTGTATGGGAGCTGCAAGGGAATGAAACTGAGCTCGCCTTCACCGCAGCTCATCTGCCTGCAGCATCTGTGTAGTCTGGCCTTTGTGCTGGTTTGGAGGACATGCAACACTTTGCCACGAGATAAACAATCCATCTTCTAAACCAAAAGTAGAGCTAGTGTAGTATGTACTTAAACTCATATGTAACAGCAGTGAGTTTCTTAGCCCGAACACACACACATACACACACAAACCTAACTGCTATGAAGCTAAAATAAGAGATTTAAATACCTTTGCCTGGGTGAGCAAACGTGGTGATACAGGCTTGCTGGGTTTTTAAACTCTTGCCTTCTGTAGCTGCATGGTTCAACAGAAAACCAGAGACTTTTAGAGAAAACCATAGACACACCCACACAACATGGTGACCACAGCTGGTTCAGAAATGTTGGAGCAATAAAAGGAGGACAAACATGGCAAAAGCAAGAGCAAAGCACACCTCAAAATCTTTTTCATAATATCACCTCCCACCTGTCACAGATGTGTCCAGGTTTGTCTTATCTTGTTATGTTTGTGGGAGAGAATCAACCATGAAGCACTTCTGACAGTGTTTGTAAAATGATGTGGTTTTAGGCCGGTTTAATTTTTGTTCCTCCATTTCAAAAATAGCATCCCAGGCAGCTCAACAACAGAACCAGCCTGACCAACCAGAGTAGACGCAGCACATGGAAGTACAACCAGTCATTATGTATTCTTCAGCTCTGCAGTAATATCTGCCAGTCTGCTGCACCGTATGAACCTCACTGCCTCAGAATTAAAGTGGTAACCCACAGGCCTCTCAGTTTTATTTAGTTTCCCCATCTCTGGTGCAAAGCTCTTGCTGCTGTGGCAATGAGCCTTGATGGGAAAGAGTGCACACTTGAGCCTACTTTCGTCCTCTCTCAGGGAAATTCCAAATATGCAGACCATACGCATGTGAGTCCTATGTCTTTACCGCAAACGTAGCAAAACCGAGTTGCTTATCTAGTTGTTGATGTTAATATAATACATGAGCACATATTACATTTTGTATCTGTGTTAATAGACTCCTTCTGTCACTAAGGTCAATTTAAAAAAGAATAATCTAGGTACAATGCACAGCAGAGAGTACAATATTTCCATATGTGGTGTCAACATACTTCCTTACATGACCTTTTCAGATGGTTTGGCGTCATGTACAGTCATTCAATATCGCTTCTTTGTCTTCCTTTTTGAGTCAACAATGACAGCAACAACAGTCCCTTTTAACAGGAGACTTCGACATGTCAAAGTAGGAAGCAGCAGTGCTCGCAGGGCTCAGGGTCCTTCTATTGTACCTGCTGGCTCACCATCACACTGTCATTATTGGGACACCTGAATAGAGCAAAGCTATTGTCAGTGTAAACAGTAATACGTGTGCTTTTTCCTACTGTGACAAGTCAACATGTCTGCTGTGAGAGAGACTAACTGCATTTTACACAGCTTAGCTGGCAGAAAAAAATGTTGGTGCTGTACATTTATGCAAATATGGATTTGTTACATTTGTATGTTTCATACGTATTATAACAGGGTTTCTAAAGTGACGTAGTTTTGATTGCTTGTATGTGAGCTGGTTTGTGTGTGACCACAGCAAAGTACTGCTCAAGACCATTAAACAATAAAACTGGTTGTTCATTATCCAGATGTCGAGGCATTTCCAATGGCATTTTGTGCCACTTAACCTTAGCAGATTTTGGCGCCGTTGCCATTCGTGCACCCAAACCTGGGTGTTTTTTTAGCAAGACATTATTCTGTTCCCAGTGGCATTTATGCAATCCAGTGTGGGTGGGTTTTGGTGACACATTGAGGCATTTGTGACACCAAACCTGGATGTTTTTTAATAAAAAAAAAAACCCCTGTCATTTCCAGTGGTGTTTGTGCCACTGAGCCTGAGCTTTACTGGCCACACATCAAGACATTTCCAGTGGCGTTTGTGCAATCAAACGTGGGTCATTTTTGATGACACATGAGACGTTTGTGCTACCAAACCTGGGCATTATTGGCAACACATCAAGACATTTACAGTGGCGTTTGTGGAACCGAACCTGGACGTTTTCAAGTGAAACAGTGTCATATCCAATGGTGTTTGTGCAATAAAACGTGGATTGTATTTGGTGACACAGTGAGGCATTTGTGCCACCAAACCTGGGCATTATTGGCAGCACATCAAGACATTTACAGTGACGTTTGTGCCACCAAAGCTGGACGTTTTTTAGTGAAACACTGTGCCATTTCCAGTGGTGTTTGTGCAGTCAAATGTGGATCATATTTGATGACATATTGAGACATTTGTGCCACCGAACCTGGGCATTATTGGCAACACATCAAGACATTTACAATGGAGTTTGTGCAACTGAACCTGAACGTTTTCAAGTGAAACACTGTCATTTACAATGGCGTATGTGCAATAAAACGCGGATTGTATTTGGTGACACATTGAGGCATTTGTGCCACCAAACCTGGGCAGTATTGGAATCACATCAACACATTTACAGTGATGTTTGTGTCACCAAACCTGGGCATTACTGGCAATGCATCAAGACATTTACAGTGACGTTTGTGCCACCAAAGCTGGACGTTTTTTAGTGAAACACTGTGCCATTTCCAGTGGTGTTTGTGCAGTCAAATGTGGATCATATTTGATGACATATTGAGACATTTGTGCCACCGAACCTGTTTATTATTGGCAACACATCAAGACATTTACAGTAGCGTTTGTGCAACCGAGCCTGGACGTTTTCAAGTGAATCACTGTTTGATTTTGAATGCCGTTTGTGCAATCAAACGCGGATTGTATTTGGTGACACATTGAGGCATTTGTGCCACTGAACCTGTTTATTATTGGCAACACATCAAGACATTTACAGTGGCGTTTGTGCCACCAATCTTGGATGTTTTTTTTTAGCGAAACACTGTGTCGCTTTTAGTGACTTTGTGCCACCTGGGTTATTTTTAGCAACAACATTTCTCAGCATTTCCAGTGGTGATTGTGTGGGTATTTTAAGACAAAACATGACCTTTTCTTAAGAACAACAAAGTGGTTTTTGTGCCTAAAACTAACCACACATTAACCACAGTGTCTTTACAACCATTTCATTGTATATTGTATATATTTCAGATTGTCTACTTTACTATTTTATTATTTATTTTATTTCATTTTATTGTCTACTTTAATATTTTATTTTATTTTATTTTATTTTAATGTCTACTTTAATATTTTATTTTATTTATTTCATTGTCTATTTTAGTATTTTATTTATATCTTCATCTTTATCTCTTGTTTCCATTCATGCTGTATTTCTATTTCCACTTTGCACGGAGCATTGGAACAAAAAACAATTTCCCCCCGGGGATTAATAAAGTATTCTAATCTGAATCTGAAATGTAAAGTTTCAACATATTTACTACATAATAATGAGCAGAGTGCAGAAATGTACAATGCCAGCATTTATTCTGGCCTTTAGGTTTAGTTTACAAATGCCCCTAATGTGAATTTTGAGACAGGACAGATCATTACTGATAGAGCATTATATTTTTTCCACACCTGAGCAGCTGTTTAGGTTTGGAATAAAGTGACAGCTAGTCTGTACACACCCAGTCTTTATTATGTTTTGAGGTTTGTTGTAGAGTATCACAGAGTCCATCATAATAACATGGCATAGTCTACCAACCACGTGGAAATTTGGCACAAGACACTGAATCTGTCACCTCAGTCATTGTAGGTCTTCTTTGAACTGTCAGACCTATAAAAAGCCTCCAAAATCATTGTTATAGTTTTCCACCCTGAGTGTTCGGATCGACTCTCATAGTAATAAGGTCAGTGTCTATCACCACTAACCTTTAACTTCCTGTTTGGCGGCACCACTGCTTTTGTGAATAAGGTTTCTTAGCTCTGACAAAACAAAATGCAAATCTATTGTTGCTTGAAAAGTTTTCCCTTTTTTTTTAAAAAAAACCATTTCTGTGTGGGAGTTACCAAGCAAATGCTGATTTGCATGTTGCAGTTTTCGTCTGAAGAAGGGACTCTGGGAGACAGATATAGGGAAGGTGTAGGTGTATGTGCAAATATGTGGTGGGTATGTGGGGAGGTGGGTGTTACATAGAGGTACTGTAGGTAGGGGAACAGATGGGTATAGAAACTGCTCAGGTTTATCACAGTTCAGCAAATGATGGTATGGAACTGACATTTGACGGATTGCATGTTTACGTTCAGGACTGTTTTTGTACAGTATGATTTATACTCATTTTTTTTTTATTTATCGAAAGTACAATTTACAGATACTTGTTCAGTCATGTTGTAAAGGTTATCATCATGTGCTCACCCCACATTGTCTGTGCTGCAGGAGGATGCAGGATGGATTTCCTTTAATTCACTTTGACTGAAAACATCTACAGTCCTCCTGTCTGCAGGTTTCATAATGCAGATAGTACTGAAATAGAGCTAAATTGTTAGCTGAGATGTGTGACTTTTTTCACATTATTTCAATGTTATTTTTATCCCTAAAATGTTATGATAAGCATTATGAAGTAAGCATACGCTGAATACTGCTAAACTAATATTTTAGGTGTACTAAGATAGCATAAGGTAAAGTAAGGTAAGGTAAGACGAGACGAGGCAAGGCGAGGCGAGGCGAGGCGAGGCGAGACAATATAAGATAAGATGAGATGAGATAAGATGAGATAAGATGAGATGAGATGAGATAAAGTATGTTAAAGCAACACAAGACAAAGTTAGACAAGACAAGACAAACTATTGATCCCCAGTGAAGAAATTCAGTTGTTGCAGCAGCACACAGCAACACAGACAAAAAAGTAAAATAATGAGATAATACAGAAGAATAAAATACAAAATACAACTACACCAGAGCATTTGGACACATTTACAAGGTAGTGGCACAAGACTAGACTGACCAGTAAACCAAGAGTACTGTTAAATAAGAGGGAATGTGCCTCCTTCAGCTTTGTATGATTGAAGTGTCAACATCAGTTTGAACACCTGTCACACAATGCAACGTTGTACATCAGCCTTCTGTACACATACTGGACAAATCAGAACAAACCCTTTTAATAAACCAACTGTGAATCCTCAACTGGACTTAAAAATGCTTAATTAACACTTTTTAAAAAAAAAACCAAACAAACAAAAAAACTAAAGCACAACATTTTGTATATAATACTGTGCATTCTAGTTCTCCGGAGTTCCACATGGATCCATACTGGGGCCACTTTTGTTCTGTGTGTGCATGCTGGCTCTTGGTCACATCTTGAAGAAGCATTACATTTATTATAATTAATTATTGCTGATGACACCCAAATCTGTCTTCCTGTAATTGCAATGACTTCTCACAGCTTTTGAGAAAGGAGAACAGCAGAACATTCTTATTAAATTATTAACTTATTAACTTCCTGTATTTGAATGCTTAGAAGATTAACATTTTGCTTATTTGTCTGGCCAAACATAACATGTTTTATAGATGTTTCCATTGATGTCTATGGCTTGACAATTTCTCAGAGCTACACAGTCAGGACAGTTTTTGATAACTCTTGAAACAACATTTAACTGTTAGCTGCACTCTTCATTCTACACTTGCATATGGTTGGCTGGTGTAGTTTGGTAGAAAGAAAATAGTTGCTACATAAAACTGTAAAATCAACAGCATGTTTTAAAAATCACCTTCAGTTTTATAACATTTTCTCACGACTGTTGTGAAGTGATGACGTCTGAATCAGTTTCGGAAGTGGTTTTCAAATTTTAATAGCAAATTTAGTGCTGACATAGTTGTCTGAAGGTCATTTCAGTGGGTGGGGGGAGAAAAGGCTGATATATATATACGTGTGTGGTTATGCACGTCTGTTTCCATGTACAAAAGAATACGCGCAGCACCAAAATAACCACTGAACTGTTGACTTCCTGTGCTTGAAGAGCTCTTGCAAAGATGTCAGCTGTGTCACATTCTGACCACTGGCGTCTTTATCGATCCGTCCATCTGTCCGTTGCTTCATAGAAGAGTATGTGACTTCATGCATGCATTTGAAAATATGTGATAACCATTTACAAATTTGCATAATAATACTGTACTTTCAAAGAAAGATAAAATATGTAGAGGTGAGTGCAGCTGTTTTTTTCCCCTCTAACCCATCAGTAAGAAGTGACATGCACCGGCCAGCGTTGTTTCAGTCATATCAGAAGCTGAAGTGGCAGATGTTCGAATCAGTTCATCAACATTTTTCAGTAATATGTTGATTTAAGTTGACGTACATCCACAGTTTTGTCCTTGCTTGTCACTAGCTACCTCACCACCTCATCCCATCCACTTATCCCTGATTGGTTGATTGTCTCTCGAACGAGGGAAAACATTAGTGAGCACCTCACCTGCGGAGAGCCGAAATAAACCTAACATCCGGGATCTGTTCCAAAACACTGAAACCACACTGACATTTGTAATAATGTAAATAACTATGAATCCAGCCTTGCGCAATACTACGTCATGTGGTTCACAGCGTTGGGAAGGTTACTCTTGAAATATAGGTTACTGTTGTGTAGAATAGTGAGAACTGGACCCAAAAGTTTGACTCAGACAGCTGTTCACTTTAAAGTCGATGTATTTGCATTCACCTGGAGGTCTTCTGTTGCCTGTGACCAGTATTTACCCAAGGACCTGTCTGACATACTGAGAGTCAATGGTGGAGATGAGCAACATGTCATCCACCACATATCCAGCCACAAGCTTTATTAGTTCTTTGTCACTTGTAGCCTGCAGTTGTCCAAGATTAAAAACAAGCTTTAGTTGTTTAGCCAGTGTAGGGCTGGGAACTGCCCATTGGTTCGACATCCCATTGTTCCGACCATATTAAACTCATTGTTCTGAAGTCCATTCCGAAATCATCATGGTGCCCTGTGGTTAAGGTCTGGTTAGGTTTAGGCACAAAAACCACTTGGTTAGGGTCAGGAAAAGATCATGGTGTGGGTTAAAATGTAAAAGAAAGTGACAAACTCGTAAACCGTGAGCCTGCTCCGCCTCAAGCCGGTCGCGGCACACCATATGCCCGCCGCGAGCTGTTCAGCACCGCGGACAGTCGAACTAATGGGATGTCGAACCAATGGGCTGTCAAACCAATGACATGGATCCGTAGGGCTATAGCCATCCTCCGTGGCTGAGAATGGCAAACCTTTGGTGGGGTGTATTTCCTGGAGCTTCACAATGTTGTGCTGTCGAAGTGTTTCAGATTGGAGGTTTGAGGACATGTTTTTCTCAGTGGAAAGAGTTTTAGTTCTACTACCTGCAACAACAGTGTTCTGGTCACCTTTCCTCCAGACATAATCAGTGTAATGGGAATATTTCCAACTGCTAACCTTTATCATTTCCATCTTACAAACTATCGTGCTGCCTTGTGATGTGCACGCGTAGTGTGACAATTACGAAAATGAATCCACTGATGTGATTGTTGTATTTCAAGTCAGTAGTGGGATGATAATGAAAGTAATGTAACGAGTTATTGAGATATGTTGAGTTACACTATTTGTTACTGGAAAAGTAATATTATTACGGCAACACTGATAATAACCTACAAACATATCCATGGTTTGCAGAAACATACAGGGCCAACAATTTTTCCGTTGGTTATCTAGTTTGCTCAGAGTTTGATTGACGGCTTTAATGCCTAAAGAAATAAATTAATTAAGTGTATTTGATTTTTTTGGGGGGCGCGGCACGGTGGTGTGGTGGTTAGCACTGTCGCCTCACAGCAAGAGGGATCCTGGTTCGATCCCGGATTGGGGAGCCCTTCTGTGCGAAGTTTGCATGTTCTCCCCGTGCCAGCGTGGGTTTTTTCTGGGTACTCCGGCTTCCTCCCACAGTCCAAAAACATGCAGGTTAATTGGTGACTCTAAATTGTCCATAGGTGTGAATGTGAGTGTGGTATATGCTCCAGCCCCCGTTCCGCGACCTTCAAGAAGATAAGTGGTTAGAAAATGGATGGATGATTAATTTTTGTGCTCTAAAACAGCTTAGTGTTAGTTGACCGAATAAAACTTGTAAGCATAAGCATCACCAATATTATTCATCACCAGTGTTCACCCCCCCCCCCCCATGTTTTGTTTGTTGTCTCTTTAGTCTTGTCTTTTTAGTTTCTCTTGAGACTCTTATGTCTTGTAGAGCATGAGATGGATGTCAGACCACCTAGATGGAAGGAAGTTCAGGAGGTGGTCAGGCGTGCAAAGGCTTCTTCGGCCCCAGGGCCTAATGGAGTCCCCTACTAGGTTTATAAAAGTGCGCCTGATACCCTTAAATTCTTATGGAAACAGCTAAGAATAGTTTGGGAGAAGCAAATTATACCAAGAGCATGGCGTAGGGCAGGGGGTGTCCTCATTCCTTAGGAGAAGGAGTCTGTGGACCTTAGCCAGTTCCGGATGATTTCTCTCTTGAATGTAGAGGGGAAGATTTTCTTTAGTGCAGTTGCACAGAGATTAGCTAGCTACTTAGAAAGGAATAGCTTAATAGATACCATGGTGCAGAAGGCAGGAATACCAGGTTTTTCAGGGTGTTTAGAGCATACTAGCATGATCTGGCACCAGATTCAGGCAGCGAAGATTAAGAAAAGGGACCTGCATGTAGTATTTTTAGATCTTGCAAATGCGTTTGGTTCAGTACCGCATAGCCTCATTTGCAGTGCATTTGGCTACTTCAGAGTGCCACAGGTAGTTGTTAACTTATTGAAAGCATATTTTCAGGATAGTAGGTTGTGTCTAAGTACAGCAGGTTTCACAACAGGTTGGCAGAGGCTGGAAATAGGCATCATGGCAGGGTGTACAGTTTCTCCACTAGCATTTACTATGGCAATGGAAGTAATCATCAGGGCTTCTAAGTGGGTGGTAGGTGGAGAGAGATGGCAGAATGGGTTGCATTTTCCACCAGTTAGGGCTTACATGGATGACATGACACTGGTGACCACAACAATGCCATGTACAAAGAGGCTACTAGAGAAGGTAAATAAGAACCTCAACCTAAATCTAGAAGCATCTCGATACGTAGAGGGAAGTTAAGTGATTGAAAGTTTGTCATAGATGATGAGGAAATCCCAACAATTAGGGAAAAGTCAGGAAAGAGCTTAGGTAGGTGGTACAATGTGGAGTTGAATGATGAGGAACAGGTGGTGAAATTTAGGAAAGATGTGGCAGAAGGATTGGATAGAATAGATAAATCTGAACTTCCAGGAAAGTTGAAGTTGTGGTGTTTGCAATTTGGGCTGTATCCTAGGTTAATGTGGTCACTGTCAATTTATGAAATTCCAATATCCGTAGTGGAGAGAAATGAAAGGTCGGTTAGCTCCTATATTAGGAAGTGGTTGGGTGCTCCTAAGTGCCTAAGTAGTGTTGCTTTGTATGGAAAAGGGATACTTCAGCTGCCAATATCTAGTTTAACAGAGGAATTTTAATGTACCAAGGTCAGGACAGAGCTCTTGTTATCTGGGAGTAAGGACGTGGTAGTTAGGAGTGTGGTTCCAAATCCAACCAAGGGGAGGAAGTGGAACCCAAGGTCGGCAGTTCAGGAGGCAGAGGCAGCTCTTAGACATGCAGAGATTGTAGGTAATGTTCAGTTTGGCTGGGGAGGCCTGGGGCTTGGCTCAGGCAAACCGGTATGGAATAAAGCAGGTCTCAAAGATAAAAGAAAGCTGGTTGTAGAACAGATACGTAGACAGGAAGAGATGCTAAGGGGTGCAAAGGTAGTGGCCCAGGCGAAACAGGGACAGTGGTTGAATTGGGAAAGTGTAGAGAAGAGGAAGCTTAGTTGGAGGGACCTGTGGAGTATGGAGGAGAATCGTATTAGATTCCTGGTAGGGGCTGCATATGATGTGTTACCAACCCCCCAGAACCTAAAACTGTGGGTAAATGAGGACCCATCATGCCCATTGTGTTCACGTACCGCAACCTTAAAGCATATTTTGTCAGGCTGTAAAGTTAGCTTGTCACAAGGCCGTATACATGGCGACATAACCAGGTGTTGAAATGTTTAGCTGCAGGCATCGAAGGGAAACAAAGACAGGTGAATTCAGAAGGTGTTAAGGATAGGAGTTTAGTAATTCAGTTTGTCCGTGAGGGAGAGAAACACAGAAGAGATAAGTTAGTGAGGAGGCAAGGGTGTGGCCGCCTAGAAGGTGCTTGTGATTGGGAAATGCAAATAGATTTAGGGGGAAAGCTTGTTGTTCCCCAGGAAATAGTTTGTACCAGACAGAGGCCTGACTTAGTGTTGTAGTCAGTGAGTCAACGGATAGTTTATTTTACTGAGCTGACAGTTCCTTGGGAAGACTCAGTGGAAGAGGCCTATGAAAGAAAAAAGCTTAGATATGCAGACTTAGGAGCAGAAGCTGAGCAGCGAGGATGGAAGACTAGGATTTGTCCAGTGGAAGTGGGGTGTAGGGGATTCATAGCAAGATCAGCTGTCTCGCTCCTGGGGGAACTTGGAGTGCGGGGACAGAGTTTGAGGAAGACAGTGAGGGAAATGTCAGATGAAGCAATTAAATGTAGCCAGTTTATCTATAAGAGAAGAAATAATGTCAGTTGGGGGCCAGCAGGAGGAACTACTAAGCAGGGCACGTAACTCCTTGAGATCAGGTGGAGAGATCCACTTCCTCTCAGGAGAAATCCAGGAAGAGGAAGTATTTAAGTGTGGGAGTGGCCTATTTGAATCCATTTTGTTTGAGGCCATGCGGCAAGGTGAGTGTGTTTGCTGATCCTGTAAGTTCATTTAGCTCCTTTAACTTTAGCTTATATTGTAGTTATGCTATGTAGCGTGTGAAATAGAGTATGGTGAATGTGCTAGGAAAGGTAGTATCAGCCCTGCTTCTACCTGGAGCTCGCATGTACGGAGCCTGGGTTTGGTTGAAGATGGCAGTGCTGTTTGGGCTGAGAAAGCCATGTGTAAGTAAGGTAAAGGAGGTTATTGGGTTGGTGCAGGGAGGGGAGCAGTGACACCTGGCATTAGGGGAGTGTCTCTGGGACGCTGGAGATCACTGTCTAGCCTCCTGGAGGTGTCGTGGGACCAACTAGACGAGACACTGGTGAAAGGAGGTTCCCACCCGATGACCCCAAAGACATGCTAGTTATCACTGCTCATTGGTTTGTACAGTTAAGCCTTGCCATATTAGCTTATCATAGGGCTTAGGTTTTTCACTGAGTGTTGATCCTTTCTCTAGAGCACAACTTCTTGTGTTTATTTGAACTGTCTTGTGATACAACCGTAAGCTTCAACGTGTGACTTGCTAGCCAGCAAACATGTTACAAGTGTAACCATCAACGGCCTCTTCAGCCAATGAATGCAAAGCTCCTCTGCTTCCACGGTGACCACAGATGGTCTACGTGGTGGCCTTTAAAACAGAGGCGCCTAAATATAAGCTTGTTCTAAACCCACAACACATTTACAGTTCTCATGTGACTGTGAACTATATACAACATTTAACAACTACTTTATATTCATTTTATTCTGCCAATATTGTGTACCTGTCCTTAAATTGACCTGCATATTTGGAAAAAAACAGCACTGGGATTCCAAAGAAGCTGCTTAAAAATAAATGTGTCCGTTTGCATGTCAGAGCACAGAGCCAGTGCATCTGTGTGTTATGTTTGTGTACGTGTTAAAGGGGATGTTGCTGTTTCCCCTGTAGTGACAGTAACAAGCGGCCGTCCCACGTGTCACATCGCCGCTCCTCCTCCCACGCTTCTCGCAGAGAGGAACACAAAACGCTATTATTATCACTGACAGGAAACATGTTGAACCACACCAGCGATCTGAGCCAACTCTCACTCAGTGTCTTTGTCTTTCAGTCTCTGACTCATGTCTTCCTCTCTGTTGTTTGGCTGATGCTCCGCTCTTCCAGCCTTCTTTCTCACTGTCTCTTTGCCCCAGTAACTTTCTGTTTTCTGAAAGTTTTTTTTCCCCCTTCGTCTTGGTATCTCTCTCAATGCATCCTGTCCGTTGGTCTTTTTTTTGTCTTGCAGCTTTTACTGTACATGACAGTAGAGGATCATTCCCCCAAAATGCCCCTGGTTTTCTCACTTACTGTACTTCCAGTGTCATCTAACCATGCAGACAGTTTTGGTTTTTATTTGTTGAGGGTTACAGATAAACGCCTCTGCTGACTCCTGAACACAATGCAGAGAAATTGATTCTAATTTTGTTGCTTTAAAGCATTACTCTCTTAAAATCTCTGATTGGGGACCATTTTCTATCAAAATTAATAATTAATTTGAAACTTTTTTCTCTCATTTACAACTCATTTGCATCAACAAACACATTTTATAGGAAAAATAGTGATTTTTTTTTTTATCAATGAGAATGATCAATACACAAAATTTGAAAAAAAAAAAAACCCCACAGCTCTGGGGCATATAAGTTACCGAAACACTTGTCTAAACAGGTGTCTTTAACTGGCTTTCAAAAGAAACTGCAGAGTCAGCACATTGTAAGAGATTGTAAGGCAGAGCATTCCAAAATTTAGGTGCTATGGCCGCAAAAGCTCAATCACCAAATGTCTTAAGGCAAGTGTGAGGGACAAACAACAAATGCAGCGTGCTTGATCCAAGGGAGCAGGCTGAAGAATACAGGTGAAGTAGTTCAGTTACATAAGAGGGAGCCTGACCATGATGCTCTGTAAGTAAGAATGAAAACTTTGAACTGAATCCTATACTCAACACGGAGCCAATGAAGGGGCCGTCTGATGAAGGCCTCCCCCCACTCACCTGCTCCTGGATAAAGGAACTTCGTGGAGGGTATACTCAGGCATACGGGGTATACCCACTTCTTTTTCTATTCAGTTACAGTACACCCACCTATCAGCTAAAAAGCCATTGTAATATATAGGAGAATATGCCCACTTCCTCATCAGTAACCTACCTATCTACCTAGTAGTACACCCACCTCATCAACTACCCCTGCACCACTGCTTCTCACCAACTGCCCTCAGACTGTGAAACTTGGCCCCCACTTCTCCTTCTACACCTATGAGTGCAGTCCAGCCCACTCCATTCACACCATCATCCCGTGGCCACATTCTGACATCATCCTACACAGACACCACTGAGGCTGTGTGGGACCTCACTTCACTGTCCCTAAATCTCCAAAATATTGCCTAGCAAGCCAAACACAAAACAATCAAAGCAAAGCAATGAGGCCAAATTCTACTGTGCTTTTATTTTGAATGATTAACCCAACTCTCTGAGCCTTTTTTTAAGTAGTTTTGTAGGTTTGTCTCCAAGACTGAAAAAGTGCTGGATCAACGATGCTGCTCTGATCAAATATTAATGAATCATAATGGACTGACAATGAGTCACATGACAAAACACGAAATAAATCAGCTGACAATTAATCATACACTTCCTCTGAGATTAAAAGCAACTAAACTGGTGTCATCATTTGCTGATGACACCACTGTAGTGGGACTTATTTCAGGGGTAGACAAGTCAGCCTATAGAGATGAGGTCCAGAAATACAGCGTGGTGTTCAGTTAACAGCTGAACAAAGGAACTCATCTTTGACTTCAGGAAGTGCAGTGCGCACCTGACTCCCATCTATATCAACAGTGACTGTGTAGAGAGAGTCCACACCTTCAAGATCCTGGGTACACTCATTTCTGCTGACCTCTCCTGACTGCTAACACCACAGTGGTCATCAAGACGGCACAGCGGTGACTACACTTCCCGAGAGTGCTCAGAAAAACAATCTGCTGCCGGTGACCTTCTACCGCTCCTCTACTGAGTGTGTTCTGATGTACTGTATCACAGTGTGGTGCGCCAGCTGCACTGAGCCAGGCAGGAGGGGGCTTCAGAGAATTATCAGCATGGCACAGAGGATCATCAACTGCCCTCTGCCCTCCCTGAGGGACATGTACAACTCCTGCTGCCTCAGGAGAGCAAAAAAATGTTCTCTCATCCTGGATTTCACCTGTGTGACCTGTTGCCCTCTTGGAGATGCGACAGGTGCATCAAATCTAGGATGAACAGATCTGAAGAGTGTTTCTTCCCCAGAGCCATAACACATCCTGTGTATTTGGGTTTGTTCAATGTCCTTATTGCTGTGGGGAAAAAGCTGTATTTGAGTCTGTTTGTGTGGGCTCTGAATGATCTGTAGTGCTTTCCAGAGGGCAGCAAATCAAAGAGATGGCCTCCTAGGTGAGAACAGTTTTTTGTTGATGGTCAAGGCTCTGCTGAAGTAACCACCACAGGACAGCCGATGATTTTTTTTGTCCCGTGTTTTTGCTTTAGATATCTTAAGACAAAGCAATGTGACTCTTCTTTACAGGATGCATCACTGTGTGTTTTGATCAGTTTAATTGTAGAACTGTTTTCTTTTCTCATGTTATTTGTTTCGGGCCTGATGAGGAAAAACTATGAAGTATTTGACAAAAAAGTATTTTTTGGCCACTGGGGGCAGCAGAAATAATCATTAAAAACATCACTGACATATATTCGCTTAGCAAACTTTTAGCAAACAGTTGCCTCCTTGGCATTCATTTTTCATTATGTTTGTGTCCATCTGGTGACCCTACCAACTCCAAAGGGAAATATCTGTCTCTTTAGCAGCTAAATGCTCCACTGTGTTCACCAGCTTGTGTCTCACTGCATCTGCTGTTTGCTGCTGAGCAGGTAATGTACAGCAGGTTTATGAGACCGTTTCACTGAGAAGAGCATGAGATGGGGGATGTGAACTCCTGAGCTCTGTCAGCCTTCTGTGCTGTACACAGTCCAATCATTTGTCAGAGTATAAAAGAGGCCTCAAGTGACCGCTTCTGTGTCGGAGGAAGAGGAAGTCTAAATATTTTCTCACTGTGGTGTTTCTTATTTTACTTAGAGCAGTTTTTGCTAGAGAGGGTAACATCTGTGTATTCTCAGAGCATGAGCAGTGTTGCAGTATTGAATATAACTTGACAGTACAAGCTGGGTTGTGAGTTTATCTCACTAAGAATTTAGTAGATAAAGAAAATACACTGTGTCCTATGATGCAATAATGGCGTCCATGCAATATTTATGAGTGTTGTGTACAGTCTTTATACTGTATGTATAACATTACAACCTATGTTTGGGACAAAAATTACCCATAAACTTTAAAAAAGGAGAAAAGGAATTCACAGTTTTGTACATTTGAATTGTAAAGTGGCCTCCTGAAGCCAAAATGTAACTGCTATTTTGATGGTCGTGCTTTAAATCTATCACACCAGTGTTTAATTGATGCTACAGTACAGTATTGATACAGTTTTGTGTTTTAAAATATCTGAGCTGTAGTTTCAGAAAACATGTTTAAATGACGGGGAAGATCTGTATCAGAATAAAAATTGAAAAAAATATTGTACAGTGTTTCGTGGTTTGCAGTTTTGTGCGAGAAAACACTGAAACAACAACATCTCACTTTTTGTCACCAATCTGTTGGTAAATCAGCTTTCCCTTTTCCCAGCTGGGATTTGATCCCACATTTCCATGTTCTTATTCAGTGTTCTTCTCATTTTCTTCAGCACATACGATCAGAAAGAAGCAGTGAGGGGGGAGGAACTACATCACACTCATGAAAGAAACCTTTGAAAAGAAAAAACTTTCCACTGAGTCCAAAAGTCCCCTGTACGTTATGAACCTCACACTATAGGAGCTGAGTCTGAAGAGGAAGGTGCTGCCCTCTGGTGGCAAAGGCAGTAAAAGGCCACAACAATGAGGATTTTCCCATGAGCAGCATTATGAAACTTATATGATGAACGGAAGAATAGCTTCATCTAGTGGTCACTTGTAGGTACTGCAGACAATCTACAAATCCACAAGTTCAACATGACTTCACACAGACTGCTCAGGAAGGGGATGACAGTATGTTGCCTACTGTGTGATATATACACTATAAAATGGTAAAGTTTAGGGGGACTCGAACTCAAATGCACGACACATAGACAGAGTAGGGTAAAAGTTTATGTTAGCTTTATTCCCAAAACAGACATGGGTCAGAATAAAAGGCAAACTTAACCGTGCGGAGGGCAGGCAATCCAGGAAAAGGCAGAAAAATGACAGCTGCAATCTGGTGCAGAGTAAGAAGATGTGGGCTGGTATACATGCTGCTTGCCACCTTGGATTTGTGAAAAAAGGGACACTCGACCAAATGTTTGAGGCGGAGGGCTCGGCCATTATTACCAGTTCAGACTGACCAATGAACATGAAATTCGGACATAGGAGACCAGATTTGCCATCATTCCGTGTCCTTCTATGAAGCCTGTATTTTATATTAATTTTAATATCAATGAAAAAAACAAATCTGTGTTACTAAATTACTAAATTCTTACATTTTTACATGTATCTCACCATAGCAAGTTGGAAGTTGACATATTCTGCCATATATGAAAAGGGGAGACTCTCTGGAATCTGGCAATATAAGAACCATGATGGTAGGAAATTTTATATATATATATATATATATATATATATATATTTATATATATATATAGCAAGGGCCTTGCTTTAGAGAGGTCGCCATCTTGTGCCGCCATGTATGTAAGGCAGACCGAGCGGACAATCCAGCCAGCCAGAGAACGCGTTTCGCGTGTATAAATGAACCAACGAAGACAGCAGAAGGAAGGAAGAAGGAGGAGGAAACAGCAGAGAGTGTTAGCAGTTCGTCGATAGAGAGTAGTGAAAAGTTTTTTTTAGTTATAAAGTTTGCAAATGGACCACACTTACCACGCAACAAGAGAGAATGAACCCAAACCTTCATCTGCGAGGAAAAGAAGACGCAACTTCACTCCTTGTGATGCACTCTCTGCGGCGCTTTTCCTCCTGGTGATATATCTCCCCAATGATGGCAGCAGTAGCACCGAATCCCATTCTGTGCATTCAGCCTCTCTTCTCGCCCGCTCAGCATCAAACACATGGAGTTCCTCATCTGTATGCTCTGACTCAAAAAGGTATGGCTCTGGATCTGTGTCCGCTACAAGAAACTCTTCAAAATCACATTCAAAGTTGTCCATTGCAGCTACTATAGTCCGGAGATATCGCTAGGCTAAATAAACAGCTGAGCTCTGTTTACCGGCTACGCTGTCAGTCAGTGTGCGGGCTGGAGATTGGTGGAGCAGAGAGGGGAGGGGGTCCCCACTCAGTATGGTAAACGAGTATGTGTGTATGAAGTGTGTCTGTTACGCTAGAAGAGTCAGAGTTTGGGACGGAGTCTTTTACCCCCTGGAGTGTTACCGGAGTTACTGGAGTGCTCAAATAAACGGGCCTTTTTCCCGAACGCTCCTCTGGTCTCCTGCTCATGAGGGATTCATTACAATATCGTAACATGGTTTAGATTTCTAAATAAACATTCACCTCATTGCTAGATAGACCTACTCCTGAAAAACTTGTGCGCAAGGCTTTTTGTCCCTATGAGGCCGCTGTCATTTACCCGACGGGAGGGGTGAGCGAGTGAGCCCTGCAATCTAGAATTTGACCATTGATGTCACTGTTTTCAACCCATTTTACACACTGGCCCTTTAATCATCAGCAGGTTAGCATTGTGAGCATGTTAGCATGCTGATGTTAGCTTTTAGCTCAAAGCGCCGCTGTGTCCAAGAACAAGCTCCGAGAGGTGAAAAAAACCCATTCATTATATAATAAAAAAATTGTTTTTGTTACATATCATGTATTAATTATTGTTGGATTTAACCTGCAAGACATCAGGAATCAACTGCAGGGTGACCTTTAATCAACTCATTGCAGGCCATTTACCTTAATAATCTGGAATCCATGATCTATGCATTTTTAAAAATGTATACAAACATACTGAAGCCACTCAGCACCTAAAATGTGTCAACTGAGATCCATCCTCTCCTCTTTTCACCCTCACTGCTGCCCCCCCCCCCCCTTGCTCCCTCCTCTGCCCTTCTCAGGCTCTTTGAAAACAGATGTTTACAAGCTTTGCTCCAGGAAATGGAACAAAGCCCAACTAGAAAGCCATCAGTGATTAAACTGGTAGCTTTGTGGAGCCAGTGCTGCATCAAATAAATGGGAACACCCAATAAAACCCACCAAGAAAAGACAGTGTTTCCTCCAATATAACTTTTACATGCTGAGTTTCTTCTGTAAACACCATTACAGCGTGACCGAACAATATGTCGCTGTCTAGTGTCAAGCAGGATGCTGATCCCTAAAAAGCTCTCGCTCTGCACAGCATGAAGCAGTTACTAATAGAAAGGACATAATTGTCATTTAGCAGATGAATGTGATGGAAAGTAAAGGAAGTCTGACTGATGACTGAAGCCTTGTTTGCATGAGCTCTCATCTGTCTTATCTGCAGCTTAGTTCATGTGTTTCATTTAAAAAAAGAAATGTTTCAAAGATCAGATCTTAAACATTAAAAGATAACAGTTTTAATTAACCTTCACCTCAACCTACATGAAGTGTGAGGCCTCATCTTTGTCCTACAGCCAGAATACCACACACATACATACACACACAGTTCTAGCTGGCAGATGTACGTGGCCTCCACCCAAACCCTCCTCTGGCTCTTCACAGGTCCAGACTCAGACCTGGCATTAAAGAGTGTATATTTAGCTGCCTCTCTCTGTCTGTCTGTATAATAATCTCATGTCAGCCCCTGCAGGCAGCATCAAAAGGACCTCTGCTTCTTCAAGAGGAAAGTTTCACACTGAACTTTTACACACGAGTATCACTGCCTCAGTGAGTTATTAGTGTGTAAACAGGAGCATTAGTCCAACACACACTGCTGTCCTTGTGCAATGGCACACTATAAAAAACACTTTGGACACACATTGGTTGTTTAATCATACATGAAGCTCTAAAACTGACTAAATATAACTAATTACCAATGGCGTAAACATTGACTGTGTAACTCAGGGCCTATAGGAAGACACATTTTGGCATCTTGGATATATTAGGCTGTGGTGGTTTAAATCCAGGGCAGGCTGTAAGATTAGGCACGTTGGATGCTGTCCTTAATGCTGATCAGAGGCTGGTTTGTTTCCACGTATGTCGTTTGGTTGGTAGCAGTGTATTTTAGCCTGACTTTGCTGGGAGGAGAGCAGGATCGTGGCTGTAGCGACATGAATACAGCCAGCGCAAACCCCAGGGTGCTCTGATTCTGTAGAAGCCAATTATTATTTTCAACGTACAACCCCACATTGGCAGCGGCCAGACGGTTGTTGGCACCCCAGGGCACTTTACGCCACTGTCCTCTTTCCAGCTTTGCCGCCCCCAGAATTAAATTCATTTTTCCCCACTCGCTCTCTGTTTGTACATACCAGCTCCCATAGCGCCTCTTCTTCTCTGCTCCTATGGCAGCTTGACTCCTCTCCTCACCATTGATGCATAAAGAGAACTCTATTGCTGTTGCTTTGTCTCGCACGGGACAAAGACTTGATCATGAGAGACACGTTGCTGAGGTCGAGAAATATCCAGAGCTAAACAACCCACAATCCCGTCATTATAAAGACAACGGCCAAAAAGATACTGCCTGGCAAGCAGTGTTGTGCTAGTTACTGAAAAATAGTAACGAGATACTGTTACTAGTTATTTCATTAAAAAGTAACTCAGGTACTTAAACTAAAAAAATAAACAAAATAATAGTGTCTAGTGTCATTTATACTCTGAGTACGTCCTGGCTGTAGATGACTGAGTGGGGACACTAGAGGGCGCTAGGTGCTTTTCTTTTTTGCAGTGTAGTTTTTTTAAGCCACAAAGAAGACAACGTTGCAAAGGATCATGTTTTGGGAAACTCAGCCCTGCAGCCCAAAACATTTCCCAACTGTACTGGCTCGTAGCTGCATGGCCTAAGCGTCAGTGGATGGGGTTTAACCAAGGGACTGTTAGACTTGACAAAACAATTGAACGGTATAGGAAACATGCAACTGTCTCCTACAGTGGAGTCACTCGCTGTCAGGCAGCTAAACGTTTTACAACTACGGTACTTGGATACAAATATGGAAAATGAGCTAAAGAGAACATTTGAAGAGCTACATGATGATGTTGAGTCTATCGCCCACTGCGGACACTGTCTGTCCACAACACGTCACTGGATACAACATTACTGGGACTAAAAATCTACAGAAGCGCTACCGCATAATGTAACGTTACAGCACTGTGGTGAGGCCAGCAGGTCGACAATGACTTCAGGGATGGTGAGAGATGTGTTTCATTAAGATGCTCTGGTAAAAATTGTTCTTATACCTTTTTTATTGTTTAGGGTTAAAATGTTTAAGTGAAAGGGAACTTCAGTTTGTGAAGGAATACTGTATGCTGCGCGCCGTTTTAAAACCTGGCCAAAAATAACGGAGTAACGCACTGTTTGGTAACGGTAACTGAGTTACTGAATTTAAAAACTAACACGTTAGAGTATTAGTTACTGCCAAAACTAACAGTGTTACTGTCATGCGTTACTAATAACGCGTTTCTGCCCAACACTGCTGGCGAGTCGTAGCTCCTGAGATTGGCTCTTCAGGTGAAAAATCAAGTTTAATTAGGGACTCTCCACACATGATTTTAAGCTATTGCAGAGGTGGAAGAGGTACAGATATTTTAGTAAAAGTAGGAATAACTTTGTGTGGTTGTCTGTTAATGAACTGCAGTGCGAGGTGTCCGGTGTGTGCTAGGGGCTGCACAGGATGCACGTCACATGACGCGCCGTGCCCTGGCAGCGCCGGTGTGTTTTCGGCTTTAGGCCCCTTGCCATATAAGCAAAGGTTCTGTTGGAATCTGAATTTATCTAACTGTCGGGCTGCCCAAGTAGAGTCTATGTTTTTATGTTTTGGAGCTGAGCCCTAAACAGCCCAGTTTAACCCCTGGTTGTGTGTGTCCTCTCGTGTGTACACACAAGTGTGTGCTTGTGTTTAGGGCAAGACGAGGGCCAAAGAATTAAAAAATTACACCGGGGCCAATCACAAAATGTCATACTGTTGTCAACAAATAATATTGTTGGTGAAATATTTAATATGTAGTTTAAAAAGATAAAATAAAGCTTTATACTTTGCCTTTAGCCTCTCAGTTATTAGAAAAGGCAGGAAAAAAACAACTTTATTTTTCTGCCAAACAGTCAATTTAAACTTTATTTTACTCTTCTACTGATTTGTTAATGGTTCATTTTATTTTCACATTCATTTCCTGTTTCGTTTCTTGTTCGTTTTTTGTGGCACACCACCCAACATTTCCAATTTGTATGCATATATCATTAGATGGATGTGTCCATGTATGTCAAGAGCAGTGACTGGGCCAGGTTGTGGCTACATAAGCTTATCTGAAAACACTAGGTAGCCAAACAGCTGCCAAACTAAAGCTGTCATCATATAACTACACTAGCTGTGCATTAAACTCTTGCTGCAGTCAGGCGTTTAGCAAGTTAAGCTTAACTAAACCTTAAAAGAAAAACAAGTGTTGTCTTGGATTAAGCACAGTGTAAACAGCTGCTTTATTTGTAAGAAAATGTGACTGACCTCTAAATACTACACTCTTTACAACTACACTCTTTCCCTCCCTCGTCTTTGTTCAAACAGTTTCTGCCTGCAGTCATCCACACCTACGTCCACTAAATGACTTGTGGAGTTTAAAATAGTCTTGTTGTCTGGGAAAGTCATTTGAGCAGCCGACTTTAGGGCATTTACTCACATCATGATGACATTCAAAATCATGTAATTACCTGTGATGTTATAAATATAACGGGCAATAACATTAAGTGACATCTTTAAAAAAATGTTTATACAGTGGAGTATTTTGGGAGGAAACTCTTCCCCCGAGTCTGACCCAAACCTCTGCTGACGACACAGAGGATCTGAACTGCCCACACATATAAACAAAGGTGAGGATTTCCAATTAATGGCAAATATGTCATCATGTGTGCAATCCTGAAAATGGAAAATATGGTGAAAATAGTCTGGCCACTGTCTGTTCTTTCCTCCATGTTTTCCTGTCTTTCTTTCTTTCATTTGTCCTTTGTTGCTCTTACACCATCTTCTTCCTGTCTTGCCTCTCTCTCCTCCCTCTCTGCACATACTTTTTCTCAGTTTCAAATCGGAGTGGAAAAGTTGACTTTGTTTATGTTCACACATGCCCAGTTTAACCTCTCCGGCTGCCAGGTTTGATATTTTGGAAGATGGCAAAACAAATCCAACTTTAGCTCAGTGGGATGTGTGCAGTCTCTCTCATACCAGTGAGGTAATCTTAATGCAATATAGTTTCTATAAATATATTAGGGCCTGCAATATGATACACAATAAATAAATGTTAAGGTGAGCACAACAAACAGAATGGTGCACAATTAAGTCACTATGACCAGCGGAAATTAATACACAGGAGCTGGAGGACCCACCTGCGTGTTCCCTGTGTGCCGGTCAGCTACAACAGCACCAGAGAGAGAGTTATGCATAAAAACAGGATGTGTGCTGGTGTTGCCCTGCTGTTGTAGGGGATGTGACTGGAAACATCCAACATATACCAACATCACCCAGATGTGCCAATCACTGGGACAGGCAGCCTTTGCATGCAAAAGCAGAACGGGATACAGTGTAGGTATATGAATGGAAACACACTGGACATGATAATGCATGCAATCACTGGCACCCTTAAGGTAGGGTATAATGAATGACATGACAAGACACATAACAACCTTCTGGGGAGGGTTTATTTCTGGTGGGGCACTGGGAGTGGAAGTAGATTAGTGTGGATCACTGTGAATAAATGAAAAACAATATACAGTTTATTTTGGGTGGTAACACATTACGTGACATCGTAAATGTGATGAAATTTCCCAAAATCCTGTTGGGATCCTGTTATATACACCACTGCACATGAGCAAATGCATGCAAGTGATATTTGTGCTGAATGTAGGCAGTGCCTTATATGACACAGAAAGCAAGCTTGCTAGCTGATGCTAACTAGCTTGCTAATAAATATGGAAAAATATGATGTTATTGGTACATTTCCCATTTTCTTACATTCCACGCCTGTCCCCTGATGCACTAATTATCAGGCAGCATCTCTCATGTGGCCAATATCATAAAATATTTGCTGGTTAAACTCGGCAACAATCAACGTCTGGTCGAAATACACGTCTTTGTGATTGGTTTAAAGGGATAGTGCACCCAAAAATGAAAATTCAGCCAAAATCTACTCACCCTCATGCCTATGGAGGCTCAGGTGAAGTTTTAGAGTCCTCACAACACTTGCGGAGATCCAAGGGGAGAGGGGGTAGCAACACAACTCCACCTAATGCAGGCTGCCCCAGATTCAAACGTCCAAAAGCACATAATTGAAACCACAAAATATCTCCATACTGCTCGTCCGTAGTAATACAAATGTCCTGAAGCCACGACATAAAAAGTTGTTCAAATGACGTTTTTCCAAACAAACAATCTTTTATGTCGGGGCTTCAGGACACTTGGATCACTACGGACGAGCAGTATGGAGATATTTTGTGGTTTCAATTATGTGTTTTTGCATGTTTGAATCTGGGGCGCCGTAAACCTCTATTAGGTGGAGTTGTGTTGCTACCTCCTCTCCCCTTGGATCTCCGCAAGGGATGTGAGGACTCTAAAACTTCACCTGAGCCTCCCTCAGCATATGGGTGAGCAGATAATGGCTGAATTTTCATTTTTGGGTGCACTATCCCTTTAAGCTGTGACTTTGACGGTCAAAGTTCACAAAGGTTGAACACCCTGGGATGCAAAGATACAAATTATTCATCCCTTTGCAGGCTAGGCTGCACAAAATGTTCAATGTGCCAGGCTTCAGTATCAGATTGTGAAGTATAAATAACACCTGTGCAACATCAGTTCAGCTTTATCCTGCACTGCACGACGAATCTGCAGTGTAACCATAGATGCACAGACAACAGCTCCTGGCTTACTTTTGACTCAGGGCATTTTCTTTTGTCTGCTGATGCTGACAACACTGGAAGGAGTCAGTTAACAGGCAAATTGTGTATATATAGTGTGACAAACAAAAAACAAACAAACAAAAAAAATAGCAGTTGACAATTGTTGATGTCAGTCGCTTCTTTTATTTATCAGTTTTGCCTGTATATATTGGCTCTGTGACTCTGTGTCATTTCAGTGCATCCTCTGGGACCATCCTCTGTCTGTTTATTATCATGCAACTTTTTTGCAGAGCCAGCAGAGTTGGCAGCACTGCCTTGCCTCTTTCAGTCACTCCCTTAATCATTGTCCCTTCTTCCTTTGTTGTCCGAATAGCGTATTTTCAAACCAGCATCGACACCATCACCACAGCCTGCGTGTTCACAGTCACAGAGTAAGGTTATTGTAGGTCAGCAGCTCCAGTGAACCACAGAGACGGGATGCAGACCACAGATCCAGAGGAGTGCCCATGTATGGTCACTTCCTCCCCCAGAAATGGGGCCCCTTGGTCGGGCACGCTGACTGGGAGTGCCAGCGTCCTTTCTGCCCGGTGGTCTGTAATTACCGTAGGTTGGTCCAATGAGGGCCGGAGTCTCAGAGAGCCACGTTAGTGTTGGTTCAGATGTAGAGAAACTTCCTCTAAACATGTTTCAAATTAGAGCTGAAACACATGTGTAAACATGTAATCATATGTTCACACATGCACAGGAAGACCATGTTTGAGCAAAATATATGCTTACTCTTGCCAGTGCCTGACACATACAGCACATAGGCTTGGGCGAGTGAAACTCACATGTCACATTACAATATTGAGTTGAAGACTGTTTTAATTGTCGGTGACTCTAAAATGACTCTAAATTGGCCGTAGGTGTAAATGTGAGGGTGAATGGTTGTCTGTCTCTATGTGTTAGCCCTGTGGTAGTCTGGTGAACTGTCCAGGGTGTACCCCGCCTCTCGCCTAATGTCAGCTTGGATCAGCTCCAGCCCCCCTTTGACTGTGTGAAGGATAAACGGTTGCAGATAATGGATGGAGGATGGATGGATGCACTTTAAAATGTCTCTGCTTCAGAAGTGGCTTTTGAATTGTGTTTGCGGGGACACAGCTTTTATACAGATTTTCAGTTTCTTGTTGTCGGTAGCTACGCTGGTGTCTAAAGCCTCAGTTATGCTTCCTGCATGTACATGATCATGAGGAAATCAAAACTCACTTCTACCCATCTGTGTGGTTAACACACACCATCACTTATGCAGAGTGGACACTTGCGGCCCTTGTGGATACCTCAAGCATAAACCAAGCATAATTCTGACCATGATCCTCACCTGGAGGATCTCGATCCTGCAGCTGGTAGATCAAGCAGTCCTCCAGCGACTCTGCTAAGCATACCCTACTTCCTGTTCAAGTTGCATCTGCTACAAATGGTGCCCCCTTCATGCCTGCTTGTGGCTGCAAATTGCCAAATCAGTATGCATAGACTTCTGTAGCCAACAAATCCTTTTTACTCAGCATAAAACTACTCTGCCTGTGGACAGCAATAGAGTCAACACAGAACTCCAGTATGGTGACTGCTTTACCTGTGTACAACAGTGTATTGCTTCAGGGTGTTTGGCAGAAGGAGGTCCTGGTTCCTCTTTGTACAAATTGACTGATGGAACATCAAATTATTTTAATATTTGTCCTGCTCCTGCCTCATCATTGCACCGACCAAATTGAATTGGTAGTCCTCCACTTTGAAGGGTATGTAGACCGTCCATTGGGAGGTTCTCTCCATGTTTAGGGTTATTCACTGCCAGCAAGGCTTTGCACAAACAAAAGCCTAGGTAAAGACAAATTTCAGCTTGTTGCCCCTTCAAAGTAGCCTTGAAATCCAGACCCAAATCTAGAAAGATTTAGGGTCTGGCTATGAGTAATGCAAATGTCCCAACCCGAGGGGCGGCACCAAGCATGCATTTGAAAATATCACTGCACGCAATTGGATAACACTACGACCAATCAGAGCAATACACGGGGTGACGTATCCAGAGCGCTACCAGCGGAGCTAACTGGTAGATTAGACTCTGGCCCGCCTGGATCAGATACACTGATGTGATTGGTGCAGCTTGCAGCTATTCATGGGCATAGGTAATGAGCATCATTACTGATTGCCAGAGTGACTCGCTGAGCAAATTCAAATTGTGCTCTCGCAAGAACTCTGGATTTCCAGGGTATCTTCAAAGCAGATAACTGCAGGAAGCGGTTCCACTACTTGCCTTTTCTAAACACACTTACAGCGGCTGCCCTGGGGTCTGTACCACGGAGCATGATGAGCTAACCAGCTATCTTTGGGCTTTATTGGTGTTTTTGTGTATCACAAAGCTGTCTCGCTTTTAATCAGACTGGATCACCATTTGCGAGAAACCTGACAAGGAGAAAAGACAAGAAGTAACGAGTAATAAAGAGAGATACATATTTTTATGGTAGAGGTTTATCGGTAGAATCATTTTTGCTGTTTCGGGCTTTCCATTTTCACTTTAAAACAGTGTCCAAGAAATAAAAGAAGAGTCAATGTGCTTAAAGCCAGCATTGTTGTTCTGGGGCAGTAGTTCAGTCCATAGGGACTTGGCTTGGGAACCGGAGGGTCGTCGGCTCAAGTCCCTGTATGGACCAAACATGGAGTGTGGACTGGTGGCTGGAGAGGTGCCAGTTTACCTCCTGGACACTGCTGAGGTACCCTTGAATGAGGCACTGAACCCTCAACTGCTCGGAGCGCCTGTCCAAGGCAGCCCCCTCTCTCTGACATCACTCCATTTAATGCATGTAAAGGTCCTGTTTGTGCATGTGTGTGTATTTCTCGTATTTAACCAAGACCACCATCTAGTCTTACGGCCAATTTCCACCAGATGCGTGTTGGTTGCGTCTCCGCTCCGGCACGGCAGCGGAGCCGATAGGATTCACTTCTAGTCAATGTGTGTGTTTCCACCGGCTGCGGCTGTGCTGCGTTCCGGCTCCGTCTCAGCTCCGGCACTCCGGAGCCCTCCGCAACAGATACGCAGAACTTCTATTTTTGCCGGACGCCGGAGCACAACGCAGCAATTCAGCACAGAGCAGATCGTGCGGGGCAGGAAGTCGTGCACAGAAACACATTAAAACATCCGGTTAATTTTCAAAATAAAATACAGTGTTCACGGCGGATCATATTTCCCTGCACTACACCTTGAAAACTACATAATGGGCAGAGGCAGGCCTGAAGTCAACAGGTCAGAGGTTTTCAGACGTCATTTCACCCCGTGAACACCATGGACGAGGAGATATTAATCATGGCAGTGCACCGAGATGTCTTCCGGCAGACCTGCACCGCACCGCACAGCAAACGCAGCCGGTGGGTATTGACGGACGGCGGAGCACGCAGCGGATAACCAGCGCTGCCGTTCCGCAACGGACACACATCCAGTGGAAATCCGGCGTTACCCAGTGTCTTGAGTTCTCCAGAACCAAGCAATAACAGCTTTAATCATTCAACCTTAAATTATTTACCACAATAAATGTATAAATGTTTTCGATATCTTGATTTAAAAAAACCCCAAAACAAAAAACAAAAAACAACTTAAATGATAATGCATACGATTATAATTTTTAGGAGCCAGGGTTTAGAAACCAGATCATGAGACAGGAAACCTTGTAAATACAGCATGCATTTAAATGCTAACATCTACCCAGTATTTGTAGAGTATCATCTGTTCTGCCTTCAGTGTATTGTTGATTAAAGATCTAGAAATGATTCATATATTTGTTACAAAACTGCTCATCCCTACAGAACAGAAATAGAACATAAAAACATTCACATCATTACTATTTCTGGTATATCGGTAGAAATGTGCTGACTCGTCATCAAAGTCACAGTTCAGCCCTGTCGTAGTGGTCAGTGGTAAATGACAAAGCATGTGTGTGTATTCCTCAGTCTTTTATGGATGTCATTGATGCATTTACAGCAGGTCTGAAAATGTATAAACCTCCCAAACCATGGGACAGTACAGAGACCAGTCGGGGGTGAATGGGGTTACAGCTGAGTCAGTTTGAACTGTATCAGAGGTTTTACAGTCATTTTCCCAGAACACATGGCTTTACAGTAGACAGGGGTGGGTTCAGCACTGTAGGCCTGAGGGAGGGTTTTATTTAGTCTGAACCCTGACAAGTGAGACAAGCAGAACAGGAGACATTTGTAATTAAAGTCTGATATACCAGCTGTTTTTTGTAGTTTAGTATAGATTAAACAGTAACTACATTGATAAGGTACAAGAAAATTAACAAGGAATGTTGTAAAGAAATTTCATAAAGTTAGTAGCTGAGGTTTTTTCAGGCTGTTCTCATGCACTGTTTGTACATTGTCCTACAAAAATTAATGCACCGAACTTTGTATATATCCCAAATAATCATGAGCCAGTAATTTGTGCATAACCCACAAAATCTGGAAGGCTAATCAATGTATGACCAATGCGCTAACAGGAGTAAAGACAGAAGCGGCACCATGAGGTCCAGTTAGGAGGCAGGTTGGACAGATGGATGGACACTGGACTTATCCCAGGACATGGTTCTCTGAAATCATGTAAACTTCATTTTAAGGTGTGTTATCACCATATATCTTTTCCTAAGCCTAACCACAGTAACTTTACTTGCCTAAACATAACCTCTTACGTAACTATAGGAGCCATCCTCAGTGAAAAAAAGCATGTGTAGGATGCTAATTTGTCCTAGAGGGGTCTCTGTTCTTTCATTGGTGTTTGTCAATATAGGTAGGAAACATCCATTGAAGGACAGGCTTTGCTAGATGGAGGAGCACTCATAGATATTTGAACGCAATGCCTGATGAGCAGTAGAAGCAGTGGTCAAGACGATCGGCTGAAGTTCAAACCGAGCATCAGAATTGGGAAGAAAGGTGATTTAAGTGACTTTGAACGTGGCATGATTGTAAGTATTTCAGACACTGCTGATCTACTGGGATTTTCACACACAACCATCTCTAGGGTTTACAGAGGATGTTCCCAAAAAGAGAAAATATCCAGTGAGCAGCAGTTCTCTGGGTGAAAATGCCTTGTTGATGCCAGAGGTCAGAGGAGAATGGCCAGACTGGTTCAAGATGATAGAAAGACAACAGTAACTCAAATAACCACTGGTTACAACCAAGGTCTGCAGAAGACCATCTCTGAACCAGCAACACGTCCAACCTTGAAGCAGATGGGCTACAGCAGCAGAAGACCACACCAGGTGCCACTCCTGTCAGCTAACAACAGGAAACTGAGGCTACAGTTCACACAGGCTCACCAAAACTGGACAATAGCAGATTGGAAAAACGTTGCCTGGTCTGATGAGTCTGGATTTCTGCTGCCACATTCAGATGGTAGGGTCAGAATTTGGTGTGAACAACATGAAAGCATGGATCCATGCTGCCTTGTATCAACGGTTCAGGCTGCTGGTGGTGGTGTAATGGTGTGGGGGAGATTTTCTTGGCACACTTTGGGCCCCTTAGTACCAACTGAGCATGGTTTAAACACCACAGCCTACCTGAGTATTGTTGCTGACCGTGTCCATCCCTTTATGACCACAGTGTACCCATCTTCTGATGGCTACTTCCAGCAGGATAATGCACCATGTCACAAAGCTCAGATCATCTCAAACTGGTTTCTTGAACATGACAATGAGTTCACTGTACTCCAATGGCCTCCACAGTCACCAGATCTCAATCCAATAGAGCACCTTTGGGATGTGGTGGAACGGGAGATTCACATCATGGATGTGCAGCCGACAAATCTGCAGCAACTGTGTGATGCTATCATGTCAATATGGACCAACATCTCTGAGGAATGTTTCCAGCACCTTGTTGAATCCATGACACAAAGAGTTAAGGCAGCTCTGAAGGCAAAAGGGGTCCAACCTGGTACTAGCAAGGTGTACCTAATAAAATGGCCAGTGAGTGTATGTAAGTGAGTAACAGTTACCACTTCCTGCCAAAAACTGCAACTCCTTTGCACCTTCTTAGCTCTCAAATACCAAATAATTTAGCAACTTGCAGAATGTATTTCCACAGTAGCCCTGTAAATTTAATTTTCTTCTTCTTCTTTTTGCAGTAACAGCCTGTGTGATTTCCCGTGTTTCCACTGGTTTGCGTCAGTATATTGCGGATAGCCGTACATATTTTCACCAACCTGAAAGCTGCTTGGCAGCACAGGATGTTTGCTGGACCGGTCTCATATGTGACTGAAAACATGAGGTTTATGCAAGGTCACTTGCAGGTCCAGAAGCAACGGCTCCTTCACTTCCTGCATTATTTTAGGATGATGCATACACATACAAATGTAGGGAGGCCCTCTGTGGCCACAAGACAAATTCTTGAGGCCACATTGAGCTACACTGGACCGATGATGTGCTTTTGTGTCTGCATGAGATGCCGTGATTATGGCTGCTGAATTTCCTCTTCTTTTCAATGGACAGAGCAAAAGATGCCAGCCCTCAACCTAAACTTACTATGGTATGGAGTTCACAAAACCACAAAGCATATTTTTATTTGTATATTGAGACCATGATTTATGGTTTGGAACTAATGTGCTGCTGCCTCGTCTGCAAGAGCTGCCCGGACAAGTGGCAGAGTCATGAAACAAAGCCAGGAGAGTCGTCACATACATTATATGAAAACCAGATATCAATGGATAGAGAACATTTCCACCGAAACTTCATAAGACCAAATATCTGTACATAACACAAGTCAAACATTCCTTTTATTTAGGGCATAGGAGACCTTTTTTACATGTGCTCTAAAGGCAAGGAAAGTAACGATTTATGTGTACAAAATATAACTCGGGAAAAAATGAGTGCACTGTGCATTTGCTTGTAAAGTTGCAAACATTATGAAGAAAATATTTTCGTTCTTCTCATGATGTTAACTATAAATAAAGTGATGTAAATACTGATTTCCAGAGATGCAGAATTAATTGATTTTGTTATGTGATGCACTGTAGCTCTGTGACACTATTAAGTTTATTTTCCACCCTGTGTTAGAGTCCTGCACGGGTCCATTTTTGAAAACCTGCACCAGCCAATACCTGTAAAGCTGAGTGCCAGAACCGACCTGTTACCAGTCATTGAGTGCACCAAAAAGTGGACCAACAGAAAAAAGACTTTTTGTGTTCACATTGTCAGTTAATTTGAAAGGAGGACTCAGTTCTCTTTCTGATTAACTTAATTTCTGTTTTTACTCATTTTCAGATGAGGTTTGATGTATTCTACATTCCACATCTGGAGACGTGCAGTGGAGGATGAATATTTCATGTCAGGGAAGATGATGGATGTTTCTATAGTTCATGGAGGACCAGGCCCACATTTTCTCTCTCGGTGAACCACATTGTTTGACAACCTGGTTTCTGCAAATGTGGATGTGATAGATGAGGTAGGGAGAGCTTTTCATGAGGTATGACAAGAGACTACACTGGTGATTACCATACATCGACTGTCTCTTGAAATGCGTAGGGGTACAGAGTTCCCAGTTGAGCTCACAGTGAAGCCATTTCTTCAAATAACTGGTGTGTGCACGAACACTATAATGCTCAAAAACAAATTAGAGTCTTCAGTATTGAGCGCTCCTTGCTTCAAACTGCTGGACAGACACACTGCTGTGGCAGAGTATCTAAAATGGTACATCATCGGCAGAAATCACAGCTTAATTGAGAGGTAATGGTTTGTGTTCTCATTGAAGGGACTGAATGTGTGTGGGCAAAGTAAAACATGACATCCAGTGGGACGGCTCTCTCATTACGGCTGCTGCTACAGAATCATCCTGGAATGAAAATATAACCCTGAAGCACTGAAGATGACCTGATATAAAGTGCCTAATCATGTGCCATGTTGTAATTGTAACCAGAGACACAGCTCTGGTGTGTGGCAGTCATCTGAGGAGCAGCACCACACTGTATTTAAAGGGAGAGCATAATTAGCCAACAAGCTCCAGCTGTGCCAATCAGCTCACCTGGCACTGCTCTCATGAGCCATCCTTACACCTCTGTTTCCTGCAGCTTCATGATAACCATGCTCACCTCCCCAGCTGTGTTTTCTAAAATGTTTAGTGAATTTTGTGTTTCGTAAAATGTTGCGTTTTAATGAAATGTTGGGTTTTGTGACAAAAAAACCCTCCCACACCCGTCTGACGAGCAAAAATAATGATTTTAATGCTGCAGCATACCCTAAAAATTATAAATTATATAAGTACGTTCTTAGGAATACGTGCTTATGTCTATTGTAGAATTGCTTTCTCTAAAAAAAAATATAGAAAGTATGTATTTTTTGGGAAAAATCAAAAGAAAAGATGACCTTTAAATTTCAATATTTCACTGTGTCTACAGATGTTTTTCACATAAATAAATGTTTTAATGGTTTAATCCTTCAGCGTGATCTTAAAGAAATAATTTTAGAGACAAATTATGAAACAAAACCTCATAAAAATGATAGTCATGCAGGCTGTATCATGTCTCCTGGCACTAAATTAAAGACGTGTGACCACAAACACAAATACATACACGCACAAATTGTACCAGCATGCGCTCACACACACATACAGTGCACGGAAGTTGTTACGGTATCATCATCAGAGCATCTCAGGGTTTACAAAAATACATTTGACATTTACAGTGTTGTGCATTTTTTTGGGGCGGAAACTTATGAAAGGGGATGAGTCTGCTGTCATGTGTCACTGACCACACAGCTGCCCACGCCCACGCCCACGCACACACACACACACACACACACACACACACACACACACACATATGCACACACTCAGACTACTTAGTCTTTTTGTATTATAAACCACAAGCGGTGAACTTTGAACCACTGAGACAGTGCTGCTGTTTAAAATATCTCCACACACACGCACAGACAAACACACCAAGGCAAAAGCATTCATGCACGCTGACAGTCAAGATTAGTTATTAAGCTTTAAAACATTAATATATTTACACTGAATAGTATTTACATTCTAGTGGTGATACCAAAGTGATAGCAAAAATGTCAGGCCTAATTTTGGGGAAGTGATGCTGATGCAGAACATATAAAAAATGTAATATGGTCAAATAATGTGGAAGGAAAATGCTTTTTCTAACTTTAAAACTGAATTTAGAAAGAAAATCAAGATTTAAAGCAGATATTTCTCAGCTGACAGTGAACATCTGTTTCACATTAGGAGGAGCAACATAAACTGCCTGAACCATCTAACACTCAGAACAACAACTAAGTCACATAAAGGATCCTAGAACTTATTAAAGTTTCTCTCATGTGACTTTCTCTCACACAAGGTATGACTCCTCACTCATGACTTCTTCAAATGTTACATAAATAACTCTGGGTCCTTTTTTTCTTAATCAAAGGTGGCCTGTGACTGGCACAATTAAAAACTCATATTTTCATAATGCAGAGTCATGAAGGGTTTTTAGGAAACATTTCTAAAGTCAGTGAAGTGCCTCAATGTCAGTTATACTGCATGACGATATAAAGTCTGTTAACTCAAGCTAACATCAGCCACCATTAGCTACTAGTTGTACTCAAGCACCCAAGAAGTGCCTCAGACTTTGAAGTGAATTTGACACAGTGGCCAAACCATGCAACTGCAACTTCCAGGTCCATCACTTGGCGCCATTGGGCCTAAAAAGACTTTTTCCCATTGACTTGCATTGTGAAATGGATGTCTGTAAATCAGTGGATTCGCTCTATGGAGTTTTTTGTTCTTTCAAAAGTTACTGAAATGTACATTCTCACTTCATATCAAACCTTTAGTTAACAACTTCATGGGTTCATAAGAAAACCATAAATGTATTTGTGTAATTAGATAAGTAAAGTTATTTAAATTTTGAAACATATCAACCAAATCGCATTTATGTGCTTTGATGTAGCAGATACGTTGAAACTTTATGACACTGTGGATAACCTGCGCACAAAAAAACCCCACTTGGTTATGGTTAGGAAAAGATCATGTTTTGGCTTAAAATACCCCATCAAAAAACACTGATTTTTTCAATAAAATATTACCGTTTTCTTGACACTATCCCCGCTGGAAAAACAGAGTTGCGTCGTTACCATAGACTGTTAAAAGTAATGGATGTAGCTACCATGACGTCACCCGTTGGTTTGTGGACTGCCGTTTTGAAGCCTCGAGCTTGGCATTTCAGCAGTCGCCATCTTGGTATTTTGGAGCAAGAGGTAAACATATTTGGCGTGGAGCTGGAGGGTGGAGCTGTGGAGGAGTGAGGGGTGGATCTGATTCAATCAAATCGATCAAACCACTGTTTATTTAGGGAGAACTGACTGAGCATTAAGCTCATTTACAGCAATGCCCCAAGTTCACATTGAATGGGCTTGAAGGATACAAGTATGTAATAGTAATTGCAATAAAGTGATACGGAAATCCCATAAAAACATAGGCTATAAGCAGCAACAATGTCTATCAAGAAATATAAACAGTAATGAAAAACAAGATGAAAAAGTTAAAAAATAAGAATAACATACACAACAACAACAACAACAACAACAACAACAACAACGATAAAAACAGTAAAATGTAGAAAATCGTGTCTGTCAACTAACCAAAGCAGGAACACTGTAAAACAACCATATCATACAGAGTGTGGCGTTGGCTGGGGTCTATGGGGATTGACTCTGTTTTGGAGCCAGCCTCCAGTGGCCATCAGATGAACTGCAGTTTTTGGCAGTTCCAGATTGACTTAACTTTTTTAGCTTTGGTGGTTGCCGCCTGGTCACTATAATGCACCTATTTTTGTTGTCTAAAAAAGCTGATGGAAACACAACGACTGGCTAAATCATAAGCACTCAGGTTGTTGGATGTTCTTGATAAGTGATCTGCAGCTTGGCATTTGTTTCGCTAAGGTGACACCCCATCCACCATCCCCTTCACCTCCTGGTGACAAAGTCAGCTCATACACTACGTCACCTTAGAAACATTGATATAATGTGTATGAAATGTACAAATGTAACATATGAATGGTTTATAGCAACGTATAATTCCAACATTTTCTCCTGGCGACTGAGCTGAAAACACAGATAAAATAGTTTTTAATTACCTTCTATTTAAGTATTTAGTAGTACCACCCTGGTACTATACGCCCTGGTAGTGTGCTGGCTGGCTCACTGTCATGGCTTATGGAGAACCTACAATGAACCAGAAGTGTCATTAATGTTATTAGTAACACCTGTGCTTTTCCTACTGTGACCTGTCAGTGCATTCTCCAAGTGGAAGATGTGAATTTGTAAAGTGTAAAGAAAACAGTGATCTTCCATTTCCAGAACAGCCTGTTTAACCACTCGTCTGCTCCAGAGTCATTGTGGTCAGGAAAGGTGATTAGGCAGCTGGTTTTGTTTTTCATTGTAGTTCATATACTCGTAAACTCCTACATCAGTTCTACTGTAACTCAAAGATTACACAGGGCACTTAATTCTGTGTGAGACATTACTGCTGGTATGACTTTTGCATAGCCTTAAGCCTATATGCATATATGACTATATTAAATCTTATTTCAGTAAAATGTTGACAAATTTATACAGATTACTACGTGATCGTCACCAACATTTAAACATGTGGCCAGGCCATTTGTTTGCAATTAGTCCAAAAGGTTTATTTCAGGCCTTATCCTTATACGACTTTAAATAAGGTCACACACTTGTCCAGATTGAAACCATCACACCTTCTAATTACGACGTGTGATGTGTCTCTGCGTGGGAATTTAATGGCAGATACATTGACTGAAGATGCGGCGGACAGCAATAAGGTTACACAGGGTTTAGGAGCTTGTAAAGACGTAAATAGAAGCACTGGCTCAGCACAGAGTTCAAGCCGTGGCGTGTGTGTCGTGAGTGTCGTGAGTGTTGTATGAGATACACTAATAAAACAGCCGTGTCGTCCTCAGTCATGTGTCTGTGGAAAGAACGCACGTTGAGACCATGAGAGCAACGTGCTGAAATTTTAGTCTTTAGCTTTTAAGACAGAGTCACCCAGCAGGTTAGTTTTTAAAAGTGCGAAGTGCTCCTCTCTGTTTTTGCTGGAACTACGTCACCATGCTGTAGTGGAGGGATACTCAGTGGTAGCTGTGTGTAGGCTTTATGGGAACCAAAGGTTATCTGAAAGGTGAGCCACTGCAGAAATACCTTAAACCTGCATTCCTTCTAATGTCCAGCAGGGGGCGACCCCACTGGTTACAAAATAGAAGTCCGATTGTATGGAAGTCTATGACAAAACGGCCCTACTTCTCACTTGATTTATTAGCTCAGGAAACATTTTCTGAATGAGTTTATGGTCTCAATCTCTAGTATCTAGTCCTTTTAAATACAGCATGGTGTTCATTTTGTAAATTATGGTCTAATTTAGAGTAAAGACGATTAAGCAGGGTATGTCTTAGGACGTGGCTATTTTGTGATTGACAAGTCACGCAAGGTTGTTGGTGTTCCTGGGGGCCTGATAACTGTGATAATTTAATTTAATCTGACTCTTTCCCCTTGACTGCTGTAACACTGGAATTTCTCAACTGTGGGATCAATAAAGGTTTATCTTATCTTGTCTTATCTTATCTTATCTTATCTTATCTTATCTTATCTTATCTTATCTTATCTTATCTTATCTTAACATTCATTTGCCTGTAAAGCAGACACAAACACTGAGTCATCTTGTTTTTCATCCAAAATTGTCGCACATCTAAAAATAAGTACGACCTCATGATGGTAATTAATTCAGATAGCTCACTTTCAACAGGTCAGATACTGATAGTCAGGTTGATGATGATACACCCGAGGCAAGGCATTCTGAAGACAAAAGAGACTGAGAAAGCGTTTGACACGCCACCACAAACTATCCATATAAATACACATTCATTCTGAACAACCACGATGAAGAGCGTGGTGGCAGACTGGTCCGACGGAGCGGCACTTGAGGGGTGTCCAACGGAATCATCTGGCCCAAGGGAGCTGGTTGCGAGGAGCAAGAGCGGTGGGAAGAGGCACTAAGTTACAGGCTTGCTGGCCTTAGTGGATGAGATTTGACGAGTCGGGTTTAGCATAGCAATGTTACACATGTGTCTTTATATTATTTTTTTTAAACATATGAGTATTATTTTGAGGCAATCAGTATCTGTGCTAGGCGATTTGAGCAAGGCTAACCTAAAAGATATACCGTTTTATGTATTGATGTAGGGTTTTTAATTAGAGGCAGTGACATCCTTCTTATCTCCGGAACCTTGTTTTGTGCTAATGTGTCGGCGTATTTAAGGTTTATATGATATTGTTAAACAATTATGTAACAATACATCTCAGGTGATGTTGTGGAGTAATGCACACAGGAAGTACTTCAAGTAATGCACTACTATTTAAAAAAAGTAATGATTATGTTTGTTTAGTAATGAAACAAACACCTGTCAGCAATGTGCTAAATTTACCTCTCCTTCTGTAGATGATGGAGCATCTTGCTTTGCATGTTATTTCGTTGGTTGTAATTGTCAGAAGTCCGAAAAAGGAGAGTGTGGCAATTTGCTGACAGATTTTGTGTTGAAAGGAAAAGTTGCATGTAGAGAAGCCTGAGTTACGAATGCGTGTTGTCTGTGTTTTAAATCAGAGATGAAAATAAAGACATTTCATGGACAGTGACTTCGACTCCAGTGAAGATGGAAACACCAAAGATGGAAACAGCAGTTGTGACAAACTTATGTAACGTTCAACACGTGGCAGTCGAGTGGGATGATTTATTTTTTAATATGTGTGACTGTGCATGTGCTTTTGTGTGTGTTTAGATGAAACAAAAAAAATAATGCGGTAAAAGAGGAGAATTATTCAAACTATTATTTAATTATTCAACCAAATTTTGCAAAATTATTTATGTCTCAGTTTTATGTAATGATCAGTTTTATTGCATCATTCCCAGACACTGTATAAAAGCCTTTGTATGTGATTCATATTATGCATTTAAAATATCTGTACAATACCTGCAAGAATTCTTGTAGTATTCTTTGAAAAACATGATTTTAATGGCAGCAGAGAAGTCTAAGACGAATATTTGTTTCTGCTAAACACAATCCCTCAAAACATATTTTTAAAAACTGAGTGTGTGTCTCTCTGTCCTCCTCTCAGACATCTCAAAACACATTACCTGGCAATGATATAAAAGCAGGCCCTGCTCTTTTCTCAGCCTCCTCTTCTAGGAATCGACTGAAAGATGTAAACACGCGGGAAGCTCAGCCCACTCACTTTGGTTTCTGAGGGCTGGGTCACAGCTGCTGTTGTGCTTTTGTTCTAAATTCACTACCTTGCTGTCTGTGTGCTGCTGTGGCCACATGCTAACAGCTGTAACAGGTTTAATAACTGCCTGGATTTGTAGGGAAATGGCTGTTGCAGAGTGAAGAAGTCGTGCAGCTGAACACCAAACTGTGGTATCTGATGAGAAATGAGTGAAACGGTGCACATTAAAATCTTTAAGAAATGGATAAAAGCATGAAAAAATAGATAAACTTGGTGGCTGTTAGAGTCCTTTGATGACTGGATTTTTTTCATTTTCTTTCCTAGTACTGAAGAGCCAGATATTTCCCCCAGGAGTTGGTAGAAACCAAAACAGAGGTATTGGACTTATATTCATCAGGAGTTCAGACACAGGATTTTCTACGAATGCTAACGTGAGCCCGGTCTCACTCAAAAGTTGTCGAAATCCTGTGCTTGGGCAGTGACTTGCAGCATCAGAAACCAACGAAAAAAGGCGTCCTTTAACATCAGCATTATACGCGGCTGGTTGCCTTTATGGTTTAATGGGTGAAGTCCAACTGGGGTGGGTGCGTACAACAAACACCGACTTTCATCCAAGGGAGTGTTGTCCACGTCCTGTAAGATTCTACAGCCAAAGCCTGTTCTTTTTTCCTAAACCCAACCATGTGCATTTGTTGTTGAAGGAAAAAGAAGTTGTACCAAGGTAGTGCATTTATTTTGAAAGAGACTGTATGTAAATGGTAAATTTCCTGTGAAAATGGAAGTGTATTTTGAAAGATGACAATGCATGTAACAGGCAGAACTTGACATGGGGTCCCAGAACATCAACAACCAACACACCCAGGATACCTTGCACGTCGTATGTGGATGTGGAAAGTCCATGACCAAACATCAATATGTGACGAGGTCAGAGTGAGAATGTGTTGCTAATGTTTATTTCTATTTGCAGGACCAGGATACAAAAATAAATAACTGTTTGCTAACAAGTTCACTGTGTCAACATAAAGGGGGAAAGTATGTCAGTGTTGTGTTTACAGCTTGTTTTTGCTTCCCCCAGGTGACCAAGAAAAGATTCATTTCAGGTTTAAGGCCGTGATCACACCAAGACTGTCACCAGCAAAGCCATTGTTTTCCTATGGTGAAGCGCCAGTTGCACCACTCATCACTGTCACACTTGGTCCAGGCAGCTAATTAAATCCAGTAAGAGGTGGGATCTCCTACTGTTTTGATGCCACTAGGTGTGGTATAGGAACACTAGACTTGGACTTGCACTTGTAGAGAACCTTTATAGTCCTCTGACCACTCAGAGCGCTTTCACACTACATTTCACACACATTCATACACTGGTGGCAAAGGCTACTGTACAAGTTTCCACCTGCAGTGTTAAAGTTCACATGTGCTCAGCCATCTGGAGCAATTTGGGATTCAGTATCTTGCCCGAGGATACTTTGACAAGCGGATGGAAGGAGCCTGGAATCAGATGAACAATCCTCCGATTGATGGACGACAGACTCTACCTCCTAATCTGCAGCTGCCCCCAGTGGGACCAACAAATTCAGACCAAAGGTTGATATAAGCAGTATTAAATTACTGATCGACTAACACATGCAGTTGCGTGAGCAGCCAGGTGAAACATTAAATGGTGGATCAGTGTTGACCTGAGCTCTTTGCCCACACCCAATCAACAATGATGTGGTCATTTGCAGGTCAAAAGATGTCAAGGTTAAAAGTTGGCTACATTTGTTTGAAGGAGTGAGCGCTTTGTTCTGCAGATGTCTTGGTTGCCTCTAACCATATCTTAAAAAGCCTGTTGATGAATTAATTTCACCATGTTGTTAGGACCTGCCACACACTGAAAAATCATCAGTGGTTGACCATGAAAACAAAATGAGTGAGCTGCTGATCCCACAGTGCGACACTTGTGATTTCAGGACTCTGATCTCACGGTCACACTGTATCAGCTGCGATGCTTTTGCCATTATAACGCTCAGCATCACAATTGCCACAGTGAAAATCCACATTTACAGCCTCGCAGCGGTCAGCTTTACTGCAGATATTATATAATAAAGCCTGTTTATTAGAAATTAATGAATTAGTGGGGTCAGGGGCTGGTAGGAAATCTCCTGTAAATATTAAAGAGGTGTGGGGTCACTTTGGCCTGGAAAGTAAAGACGTCTGAACGAGCTGTTTATGGGGAGTCAGTGCATGAGGCATGAGTCTATACATAGCTTTTAAATTAGGGAACGCAAACAAGTTTTGGAACTATGAAGTGTTTTTCTGGTTTAGTAAAGTCATTTATGGCTGTGTGTCAGCTGAGTACATTAAAGCAAAATGATTGCTGTAAAGTTTCCAGTGGAAAAATGACTGACATGTTGCTGTATGTCCTCTTGCACACACATAATAAACCCACGATACCACCCTTTCTGCCTCAGGGAATCTTCCATCCATCCATCATCTATACAGTGTGCTTTTCTCTGCAGGATTTTGCGGTTTAGGGGAGTCTATCCAAACTCACGATGGGTGTGGAGTACAATACACCTAGTCATGTTGCTTGTGAATCATAGGGCTCACACACAGATAACTTGTTTATCTAGTTCTAACACATTGTGAATCTGAGTGATGCTATTCTGCTAAAATATGGTTTTCATTATATACAGTCAGATTGTAATTATGACTCGTTCAGCCGTTCATACGTCTTTTTAATCAAATATTTCTCAAAACATGCCATGTACCTGGCAGGTCCTGTTTTTGTCCCTGTAATGTTCCAAACGCATATTTAAAACTACTGGATGACAAAAAACGGACAAAATGAGCCTCTCCCTCATGACTACAGGTAGTTTCTATTAGGGCTGTCAAAATTGCTCAAAAATGACGTTCGACTATTCCTTCCAAAAATAACTTATAGGTTCGAACCATTCAAATTTTTTTTTTGCATTATGTCCACAAGAGGGCAAACTAATACAAGGAAACATACTTGTAGGCCCTATATGTATTAATACAAGGAAACATAACTACTTGTAGGTATTTTTATTTCAACATAAACGTCTTTGAAAACATTTACATACCTACACATTAAAACACATTAAACAATTATCTATAACATTACGTTAGAAACGACTGCAGACCTCTCGCTCGCTCCCCCCCCGACCCGTGGCCACACTGCCCGCGGAAGTGCTGCGAATAGCCTCGAAGCGCCTCGAAGCGAAGCCAGTTTCCTTTTGGCGCTGTTAACCTGTTAACCGATTGTGTCATCCACACCGGCTGCGCCGCGGCGTGCAGCTCCGTGGCTGGCTCGCGCCCTGCAGCGATCGTTTTGGCGTCTGGTCTATTTTCTGCGCGAGCCGCGAGTCAATGTGTCAAGCCGGGTGACGGAGACAACAGCTGGGAGCAGAACCACTTGTCGACCAGCGTGGAGAAATGCGCGTCTGATGTGAACGGAAGTGCTCTGGCTCGCGCAAGAATTTCGGTGTGCTTCCGCGGGCGGTGTGGCCCTTAGTGTGTTCAGTGCAGCGGCCACTCGCAAAGAGGACAGCTGTGGTGGTGTTTTTTTTCCTCCACAATCAAATATCTATTTTCACATTCGAAGGTCCATTTTGTTTTCAAATTCGAATTTAAATTTGAATTTAGAATATTCGTTGACAGCCCTAGTTTCTATCAGGTTCCTATCCATCTGTAAAGAAATGCACTTTCTTGGGTTGGACACTAGAGGAATCAGCCGTATATTTACAGATCTACGAACACTAGTCATATACGTAAGTGGAAACGGGGCGTAAACCTAACCTACATAACTGTATTTGCCTAAACCTCACCTACGTAACTTTATGTTAAGAACACAACGTCGTTTGTGGGTTCATACGAACCATTTGTCGAGTACACAGTTAGAGTGCAGTTACACTCATATCCATTTACATTGCACTGTTATTTCCACTTGCCATGTGTTTCTATTTATATTTTCTTACCTATCAAACCAATGTTTGGACTGATGGAGTAAATGTCTTGGGACCATTTAGTATTTAGCATTAGGTTATTTAAGTCTCTAGGTTTTAAGTTCGTCCTAGGTTTTAGATGTTACGGTATATTACATGCACTTTGTGATGTTAAATCTAGATGTGTTCATTTTACATTTTGAAATACATTTTTATCTGTTTTTGTGAATAAATTTGTGAATTGAATCCCCAAAATACTGACCAGAGGATGGTAACTTGATGATGAACCAGAAATTATAAATGCAGCATCTTTAAATCTTCATCCATCTGACAGTGACTCTACTTTAACCTCAATATATACAGAAGCTATTGTGCATTCAACTCACAACAGGTCTATTGTCTGTCCGTCTGATTTTCCACAACACACCGAACTGGTGAAAACACAAAGAAGGGGTTTTCCAACAGTAGCTACCGGAGTTTATGGTGTAGGTTTGGAGAACAATAGATAAGAACCTGTGGTGAATGCAGTGTTTGCCACAATGATACTGTATCAGACACCACAGTGAGGCTTGTTGTTATAAGGGACTAAACTGTATCATTTACTGTCCAAAACAAACTGCAGACTCAATTTTACCAGGTCACTGAGATGCACATTAAACACATTTACCAGAGGAGGCCTAAGTGCACCCGCACAGAGCTGTGAGTATGACCTGCGAATCACCAATTCAGTGCTTATCAAAAAAGGAAAAGTTATGCTGTAGGATTTACAAAATATGGGTAAAGATAAAGATAAAAGAAAAAAAAGAAAACTTAGAGTTACAAATTTCTCTCTTCCTCCTTTGCTGTCCTTCCCGATTTTCATTTTCCTCTCATCCTATGTCTTCTTTTCTCATGTCTTCTTTTTTCTGCAGTGTGTAACTGTCTGGTGTGATCGGAGAGTCTGACCACAACATAACCACAGCCGTCCATCTTCACAGACAAAAATACCCCATGCAGCCCTTCTGCAGCCACACCCTCACGCAAATATAGTACAGACTACACAGGCGCTTGTGGGGAGCTGGACTGCTTTTAGCTGAAAAAATATATGCTACAATAGAGCTACAATATAGATGTAAATCTTCTCAAAGATGACAAAGCAGGTTCATATGATGCAGCAAGTGGATATTTTAAACCAAAGTATTGGAATGAAGTTCATGAACAATATTAAAAAAACACAGTTACATAACCAAAGACATGTTATTGGTCAGGTTTGGTAGCGCCAGTAACCTCAAATGCAAAATATTCCTTTGTTTTATTGACACCACAACATTTACCCTGTTATGGTGAAACAGAAACAATGTTGGTGCTCAACTTTATGGCTGGTTTTTCCGTGCTGCTTGTTAAATATTATTGGTGAGCATAATACCCCAAAACAATGACCAACACCCGAACAAGACAGCAGTCAACATGACCAGAAAACACTAGCCGTGTGCTGCATAGTGATGCATGAGTTGAATGCCATTCACAAGAAGATTTCTTGGCAGTACAACCAGTCAGTGTGCTTTCTGGCACCAGTGCCGCCCACTGAAGTAGTCTCTACTGAACGGTAAGAGTCCTTGAAACCCAAGTTTTCCACCCAACAACTCTTGAGCGTGCCCTCATGCACACAGCAGTGACAAACACACACCACCCTGATGGGACTGACTGAAGCCTGCCAATTTGCATTTAAACACTTATGTAAGCATTTCAGGCTGTACTGAGAATGGGGAGTTGGTGAGTGTCACAAGCAGTGCAATGTTTAAACTTGTGAGAAGAAACAATATATGAAATCCTTCCCTTTAGCCCGTGGCTTTCAGGGACCTATTGGTAGAATTCACATCTCAGTTAAGGTTTTGACAGTAACGAGTAAAACTAAAGCCTGTGTGGCCCTCTGTTTACACCTTCTACACCTGGTATATTCATGCACTCTGTATCTAAACATAAGATCTTTAAGATCACATCTTTTTGACCAAATCGATAATCAAAAACAAGACTAAGAGTTCACAGCCATGCTAGCAGCTCTGTGAGACTCACACAAAGTGGTGCATTGAGCTAAATTCTTCTAAAAAACTCTTCATGCTAACATGCTGACAGTGACAGCGCCAATGTGCTAATGGTAAAAAGGTACAATGTTTACCATGCTCACCATCTAATTTTAGCATTTGCTAATCAGCTCTAAACACAAAGACCTACTGAGACTGATGGAAATGTCATTAGCTTTGCAGGCGTTTGGTCACAAATCAAAGTAATGGACAAATTAAAAGTTTAATCTGATAATAGCACTACAGGAAAGACAAAAACATGAACTTAAATGAGGACTGGTGAAACAAAATCATCTAGTTTAAGCTAAACCCCTATGACATAAGGGTGTGTCTTGCAAAGGGACTGCCAATTATTCCGACGACCCAAATTCCACATTAGTACAAAAATGTCCCATTGGACCACAAGCCCATTTCTCTGACAACCTGTTATCCTAAAAGTAAATGCTCATTGCAAAGTCCCATTTTTTTTTTAATAAAAATACACACTCCTTGTAGTTAGACAGCCCAGTTGCTTGAAAAAAGTTTTGCCTTGTACGTTTCTGTAAACCACGGGTAGCTACATTTGTCCACAAGGCTGTGGTGAATGTGTAGTCAGCTGTAGGCATAAAAACCACTAAGTTATGGTGAGGAAAAGATCATGTTTTTCGCTTAAAACACCCAGGTTTGGTGACACGAAAGTTACGGGAAAAGCACGGACGGTTGGTGACAAACACCCAGGGTTGGTGGCTCAGATGCCGCTGGGAAACGCTGCGAAGGGTCAGTAAAAACACCTAAGATCGGTGGCTCATGCACTACTTGGAAATTTAATCTAACTTCAGGGAGTCTGCATATTTTGTGGTGCTATGGGCATTTGTTTTTGAGACCACTGGCTTTTGGGGAAATAGGTTTTTAGTCCAATGGGACATATTTCGAACTCTTGACGCTAGGGAATTAGGGCTGTTGGAACAATGGCGTGGCACTGTTTGCAATAACCTCTTTTGTTGCTAAGGTTTGGTCCACTTGGATAAAGCTTTAGCGGCAGCGCCCTAATCCTGCCAGTAAGTCAAAAAAACAGAACAAAAACATGACTGGGTGCCAGACACAGCAGTAACTACTCACTGTCTGAAGGCACCGTTAGTGCTTCTGTCCTCAAAACATCACCGGTTTGTCACAGTGACCTTTAAAAACAACCCTCGGCTATGAAGTGGCCGTTGGATATTCTCCCAAGTATACGTCATTTGTCCTAGTGGCACACATCAAAAACACTCACCCACCCAGCAGTCTGGGATCAATCCCTCTTTGTTGGTGGTCCAGTTCCTCTTCTCATCAGATCATCTACGCAGAGCTCGGAATAAATGTATGGTTCTTGTTACGTTCTCCTGGCATGTAGTCTCCTTTTGGGGCTCCTTTAATGTTCCCAGTATGACTTGGTGAGTTACTGACTCACTAGACTGCCAGTGTTGGCTCACCATCTTCTGAGCATCACAGAAGCTTCTAATGACCTTTCCCATAAGTTTCTCTCAAAGACACTTGCCACATCTGAATTGTTGGTCAAATAGAACTTGGACAAACATCATAAATATTGGCTTTGGCATTGGTCAACAAGTCCACAACAAGTCTTAGGGCAATGACTGTCAACATATTTTCTCAGGATACCTTATTTTACCTCCATTGGCCATTGAGAAACAGACCAATGACAAGTTAAGCACCTTTCCACCACTGGCAGGGAAGTAAATCTTGCTGGTGTCCTAGCCTTATGGCTGGTTGTACAGTATATTTAACATTCATGCAGTGTGTAATATACATGTAACAAATACTAAATCTGTCAGACTTGGGTTTCACTGGAACCACAGCCAATGCTATGAAAACCATACATTAAAATATAAGTCAATGTAACACCAGTACAAATCATAGCCTCAGAAAATACTATGACACTGAACTAACTCCTCTCTGACACAGTTTCAACAAAATAAATAGACATTAAAAGATTAACTAAGTTATTAATTCTTTAGGTGCTGTTGGGTTGAAATGCATTAACTGATGGTGAAGGTGTTACTGATGATGTTTTTTTCCACTCCACACTGGTAAGGCTCTGACCTTGCCTTGCTCCTGCATAAGCATCTTAAAGTTCTGCAGTCTGATAGCTTTCACACTCTAAAGTTGAATTGTGCTCACAAACACAGACCCTTGTAACATTTTAATGAGACACACACACACACACACACACACACACACACACACACACACACACACACACAAAGTCTGAAGTGATATCAGTGCTGTTTCCGTCAGTGTAATGTGGTTTAAAGTGTTTGTTTTGACAAAGCCTCTGACTTAATTCATCTACGAGAGCAGGATAAGCTTCTGGACCTCGTTCCATATTGATCTAACTCTGCAAGCCTGCAGCAAATTAAACCACACTGTCAGGAAGCAGGAGTGCCTTAAATGTCTAAAAAATAATGTCCTTGGGGCTCACTAATGAGTAAGAAGCAAACTCTAAAAATGACCAATATGCATTAAAAATAATAGACGTGCTGCTTGCTAATGGGTGACATAAGTCTAGAAGCCAGCAGCCAACAAAACCACACAATGGTCTTGATCCTTGCTAATGACGGAGAGTAGATTCAAGAACTGAAAGAAGAAATGTTGGGTTTGTGATAAACACTGCCATATATTGGTGTTGGGAGCAATAACACCTATACAAGCATGTGCAAATATAATGTTACAGCCACATAAATGTTTTAAATGACTGTCGCTTCCACAGAGAATTCTCATCAACTGTGGAGCTTTTAGCTCATATTTTTGTTTTTACTGCACATTTATTGTTAGATTTGGTCTTCCGAAACTTGTTTCCAGCAGCAGTAGGCAGCTGTTTTCAGCAGTCAAGCTCTGATAGACCCACTCTGTGTTAACTGTCCACAATCAAACAGCAGACAAACAAAGTTAGCAACCAGCTAATAAAGAAAGTGTAACATTTTAAAGTAAACTGCTAAAGTACCAAATAGTTTTCTCAGGAGGTAGTTTTGACCCAAACAACAAAAAAAAGAAAAGTGAATATTGGACTTACATTCATCAGATGGACAGAGATGCTTACAATTCCAATGGGATATCATTGCCCTCGGTTTCCACCAAATCTGTAAGTAGGCAACTGTTAGCTAATACATTAGCCATATCATGGCCAAATATGCTGTTGCTGCATTGTTAGTGTAACAGGACAAACAGGGTCATCCCTACATTTTGCTCTTCCAGAATTCCTATATTCCTAAGGTCTTATGCTCCCAAGGTCCTGTGTTCCAAGGGTTATATGTTCCCAAGTTCCTGCATTCCCAGGGTCCAATGTCCCCAGGGACCTAGGTCTCCAGGGCCATATGTTCCCAAGGTCTTATGTTCCCAGGGTCATATGTTCCCAGGGTCCTGTGTTCCAAGGGTAATATGTTCCCAAGGTCTTGTGTTCCCAGGGTCCTATGTTTCCAGGGTCCTGTGTTCCAAGGGTTATATGTTCCCAAGGTCTTGTGTTCCCAGGGTCATATGTTCCCAGGGTCCTGTGTTCCAAGGGTAATATGTTCCCAAGGTCTTGTGTTCCCAGGGTCCTATGTTTCCAGGGTCCTGTGTTCCAAGGGTTATATGTTCCCAAGTTCCTACATTCCCAGGGTCCAGTGTCCCCAGGGTCGTAGGTTTCAAGGGCCATATGTTCCCAAGGTCCTGTGTTCCTAGTGGTCGTATATTCCCAGGGTCCTATGTTCCCAAGGTCTTGTGTTCCCAGGGTCATATGTTCCCAGGGTCCTGTGTTTCATGGGTAATATGTTCCCAAGGTCTTGTGTTCCCAGGGTCCTATGTTTCCAAGGTCCTGTGTTCCATGGGTAATATGTTCCCAAGGTCTTGTGTTCCCAGGGTCCTATGTTCCCAGGGTCCAGTGTCCCCAGGGTCATAGGTTTCAAGGGCCATATGTTCCCAGGGTCCTATGTTCCCAAGGTCTTGTGTTCCCAGGGTCTTGTGTTCCCAGGATCCTATGTTCTCAGGGTCCTATGTTCCCAAGGTCTTGTGTTCCCAGGGTCCTATGTTCTCAGGGTCATTGGTTTCCAAGGTCCTATGTTTTAAAGGTCAAGGTCAACTTTATTTATATAGCACATTTGAAACAGCCGAGGCTGACCAAAGTGCTGTACAATCTAGAAAGCACTAAGTACAGTAATACAACAAAAGAAAATCAAAATACAAAATACAGTGTACACAATCTGCTATAATAATTTGCGAAAAATATAAAGTATGAAAATATAAAATGCTGAATCAGCATAATAAACGAAGAATCAATCAATCAAGGTCCTGTGTACCCAGGGTCCCATGTCCCCCAGCTCTGTATAACACTTAATGGGAACCTGAAATTGGTGTTCTCCAACTTTGTATTGGATTAATTTTACGTTGGCTAGGGTTAGGTTAGGAAGCTGTCATCATGATTCTGAGAGTTACAAAACTGCACTGTACTCAGCCTTAATGGTACTGGCTCTGAACTCCCAAACATATTTCAGCCCAATTTTAAAATAATAAGAATGAATCAACCACATAATTGGCCAATTAAAACAGAGGAAGAAAAACAAAAGATGAAAAAAGGAGATCAATAATTATTAAATATTTAAGGGTTGGGAAATCATTAGCATTGACTTTTGCCATTTCCAAACAGGTTACGATAAGGCAAGAGGTCTAAAGTTGAATTAGTTGATGCTTTTTTTTTTTTTTTAACTTGAAACACATCAAATTTGCTAGCCTGGTAGAATTATTTTTGTATTGATTGTATTATTGTTAATATATAATTTAAGTTAGCCACCATCACTTTGGAGCTATTTAGCCACCAGTTTGTCGACACTTACACAGTTCTTTTCCTCATGTGGGAGATGCAACTGTGAGAAATTCCTCATATATCAGGCAGAAAAGTAAAGGCTGTTGTGCAGTGTCATCAGTATCTGCAGAAAGTTGGAATGAACCTAAATTCAGCTCCACCCTTACTATAACTGGAATACTATGAATTATATCCTCAGACTATAAAATCAACAAAAGACATAATATCTTGTCTGAGACGCAGGCCAAACCAAACACTGCTCTGAGCACCAACGTCAGTCATCAAGTGGAATATAGAGCTTTACATGTGGGCAGACTTTACTATGTTTTACTGTCCCCCATCCCCTTCAGCCCACTCATCCACAACACACACACACACACACACACACACACACACACATACACACACTCTCGTTCTCCTCAGGCGTAATTAGAAGAGGAATGTCTGAGGAAGGTTGTTAGAGAACCACCCTGAGCTCCTCACACAGACAGGAAGCTTGACATATACCGTATTTCAGACCTGTAATTCTGACGCTGCTCTGCTCTGTGTCTCTGTGCATTAAACTGACGCAAACCCCCGTGTAAAAACGCAGAAAATATATACCTCAAATTTGTGCCTTCTGCTGGAGTCCACTTACTTTGAAGCTAAGATTCACCAGAGCTGGAGAAATTTCCTGCATTTAGCTTAAGCTCCACACGCAGGCATCTAGAAAAAAAAAAGCAGTTTCTATATTTAGAGGACTGTCATTACAAGTGGGCATTTAGTAAGGACATCAAAAGTCAGAACAGTACTCAGCTGGAAAAAATTTATGTAAGAGAAGTGGCGTAGAATATAAGATGAAAAGCTCAGGGGAGCAGTGAAAGATCATATAAGATCATTTGTTATGAGAGAGATTTAGAGCCGTTTTACGTAATTTGAAACAGGAAATGATTCATAAAGACAATGTTATGGGCTCTGAGTCTGAGATAAAAACAAAAGTAGTAACTTTTTCTTTTCAGGTTACAAAGAGAATGACTAGCTCACACGAATGCCAGTAAAAAGCAAAACTGATTCCTACGAGACCCAAATCAAGTCACTCGGTCCAGATTCTTACTCGTCTATTAGATATTTGCTGAATATTGACATGAAGTGAGGACCTGGACCCGGGCCAGAACTATTAATTTATTCTTGTCGAGTTGCCAGAAGAAAGTGTTCGCATTGTGCATTTCTGCAAAAAAACAAACATGTTACATTTGTACGTTTCATACGTAGCTCATCATTGTTTGGAAAGTGACGTAGTATATGAGCTGGTTCGGCATCGGGAGGAGGCGATGGTGGATGGAATGACACCTAGATGACATGCCTGCCAAGCCGCAGGAAGCTGTGGAACATGGATGTTTTTTGCTGACACATCAAGGCCTTTCCGGCAGCTTTTGTGCCACCAAAATACTGGTTGTTTCAAGTTCAAGCATGATCTTTTCCTAACCATAAGTGAGTAGTAACTGAGTGGCTTTTTGGCCTAAACTCAACCACACCTTCACCATAGTGTTGTTGAGTCTTAGAGATTCATTGCATTCATTGAATTTTTTTTCCCAGTGATTGGGTTGCTAATTTTCTGGAGGGTTAATTATGAGCTTCAACGAAACTGTTCTGATGCAACACATTCTCACTCTGACCTTGTCACAAATTAACGTTTGGTCATGGACTCTCCATGTCCACATACGACGTCCAAGGTACCCTGGGTGCATTGGTTGTTGACGTTGTGGGATACCATGTCAAGTTCAGCCTGTTACATGTATTGTCTTCTTTGAAAATATACTTCAGTTTTTACAGGAAATTCAATGTGTCTTCCACCGCAAACTGACATTTTTTTCCTTCAACAACAAACACACATGGTTGGGTTTAGGAAAAAAGAACAGGGTTTGGCTTTCGAATCTTAAAGGTCACGAACATTGCTCTCACGGGTGAAAGTCGGTATTTATTGGACCCATCTACCACCCTTCCCGTGCTTTCACCACCTTAACTTTAGTCCTTGTCTTGCCATGTTTCCCCCTGATGCCAATGGACGCCCTTAAACTAGAATGGCAACTGGCTGCGCATCACTCTTAGAGGATGCCTTTTGTTGTTGACTTCTGACGTTGCAGGTCACTGCCCAAGAGCTGGATTTTGACAATTTCAGAGGGAGACTGGGCTCTTTGATGAGGTATTACCTTAAATATCATCTTAATAAATGCTCCATTACAAAAACTGTATTTTCTTTTCTTTGTTTTTTGGCAAGATTAAATGCAAATGTAGCGTATCCCCAATATTTGTCGTGCACTTTTGTCAAATCACAGGAACAACAGAATGAAAATGTTCCCTGTCACTTCCTTCTCTTGCATGAAAAACCCAACCCCCAGCTCAGTCCACAGAAGAAAACGTCGGCATTGTAAATTTCTACATTACATTTGTTTGTTTTATACGTCTCAACATTTCTAAAGTGACATGCTTCTGATTACATGAGTTGACTTTGTCACTGAAAGGAAAGGTGGAGGGGATGGTGGATGGTGTGACACCACGGCGAAACAGCTACAAAGCTGCAGACCACAGTTTGAGGCCAGCAAACACACAAAAGAACAACAACAGCAACAACAAACAAAAAAACAACAGTTGTTTGTTAGCTTGACATTGGCAGCGTTTTCAGCGGCCATTTTGGCACCAAAACCGGGTACTTTAAGCAAAGACATAATTTTTTCCTAGCCATAACTGAGAGGTTTTTGTGCCTAAACATCACCACAGGTTAACCACAGCACTGTACGAATGCAAAGTTTCAACATAACTACTTCATAATAACGTATAAATGTTTCATACCTGTGGTTTGCAGGAATGTAAAATACCAATATTTACTTTGGCAATTGGGTTGCCAGCCCACTACCATAATTATGGGACAAGGTTAACTCAAATCATCTTAAATGTATGAGGGACATTTTTTCTCTGAGATCATCAAAAGGAATTCCTTAAACTATTGCATTTTTTTTCTCCAGAGGACTTTCATCTCAAACATTCCCGCAATTTTACTGCACTATTTCAAGAATGCTCATCACTGTCCCTTTAATAGTGCAGTGCTGTGATGTGAGGGCCGCAGCTCATCATTCAGTTTATTTCAGGGCTCTTGATTGTGTTTAATCACTCAGTTTTGTGTTGGACTTCAAATAAGCCTCTGTGCTACTGTATACAAAGTTGTGAAACACCAGAAGTTTTGTTGTACAACTCTCACTCAGAGTGGTATTTATCCCTTGGTAAAGTATCATGGCTTTACACAGCATGCACACAGCTGTACTGGTCTATATACAGACTGTACAGTTGGGATTGGCAAGAAACTCAGCGGTCTGGTGTCAGTGCCAGACTACTGCAGAAAAAAAAGGAGTGTAATTAGTCACAGACAATCTGCTGTAATGTTGGAGTGAATCTAAAACAGAGCAAAACTACACTCTGGAACAAAAGAGATTGTGGTGATTATACAGTAGTTACAGTAGCTGAAACTGAAACTAAATCTGCATGTTACTCAAGAGAAACACAAACAAAAGACTGAAAATAAACATAACGTGAAATAAATATGTATCTCAGCTGTGAGCTGAAAAAACTAAATCGATGTCTTTATGGAGATTTGTGTAGTGATGTCATTAACTGGCTTTCCAACTGTTGTAATGACATAATATGAGCTAAACCTTCAGCACTGGGTGATGCAATAAGTCACTTCAGTTTTGCCCTACTCTCAACATCTCTGTAGAACTGCACTTGGTCTTCTGTTAATCTGTGTTTACAAAGAAGCAAGAAGTAAAAGTTTCGCTGGCTTTTCTTTAAGTACTTCTTTAAGTTGCTTTATATTGTGACGGATAGTGAAAGTTGGTTAGTCTCATTTTGGTCTTCAATATCTCAACAACTTTTGAATGGTTTGTCATTTGTCAGATTTGTATAGACGTTTATGCTGAATGAATCCTGCTGAATGTAGAACTCTGAAGTCGTTGAAATCCGGCGTTTGGTCACTGTTGAAAAAGCTGTCCTTTAATGTTGGCATAATGCGCAGCAGGTCCTGTTAAAGTCTGATGGCGCTCTGTGGTGACGGGAGAAACAAGAATGAAAGTTAAGGTGGCGAATGTCCAGGCAAGGTGGGTGGGAGGGATGGTGGATGGGTACAACAAACTGTGATTGTCACCTGTGAGAGCGGTGTTTGCGTCCAGTATGATTGTAACGCCAAACCCTGTTATTTCTTCCTAAACCCAACCACGTGCATTAGTTGTTTTTTTTCCCAAGAGGCTGTATGTAAACAGGCGGCATGGTGGTGCAGTGGTTAGTATTGTCATCTCACAGCAAGAGGATTCCTAGTTTGAACCCAAGGTGGGGGAGCCCTTCTGTGTGGAGTTTGCATGCTCTTCCTGTGTCTGCGTTGGTTAGCTCTGGGTACTCCGGCTTCCTCCCACCAACCAAAGACATGCAGGATAGGTCAACTGGCGACTCTAAATTGCCCATAGGTGTGAATGTGAGCGTGAATGGTTGTCTATACCAATGAACCAACGCACCCAGGGTACCTTTCACTTTGTATCTGGACATGGAAAATCCATGACCAAATGTTCATATGTGATGAGGTCGCAGTTGGAACATGTTGCTTGCACCACCACATTTGTGGGTTTGCGGAAAATCTTAAAAGAACTGTTTGATTTTCATGACATTTTGTTCACGCATTCAACCTATAAAAGCTTAGTGATAGTGAAAGCTTTATAAAAACAGTGTTTGGAATGATTGTAACAATCAATAGTAATTGTCTTGGTTTGTCATTTATTGACGGTTGTAAAAATTTATCAGGTATTTTCTTTTGGATAATGACAAAATATGTCAGATGAAACTGTGAATGAATAAATGCGCGTAACAAACTCTGATATCTCACTCATGTAACCCTGCTCTCTGATCAGGATCTGTAGGTTTATACCGTAAATAGAAAGTCCGGGAGAAAACCAAACCCGTGTTTCAATCCAGTAATTTCCCTCTGATTAAAAACCCGATGTTTCCCTACATGACAATCAGCCTGCACCACTGCTGACAAACTGAAGGACAATACGGCATCCTGCACCAAACCAGCATCTCCACAACCACTGGCATTTAGGCGAAACTTGTTACCACTGAAGTTTACTTTCTTTAGTCTGAACCAACATTCACTTTATTACTGTTGTCATATTTAGTCTGTTTAGGCTCAAAGTGCCCATCTACAACTGAACCAAGGCTTATAAACAGAAGTCACATGATGCACAAGGAGATGCTTGATAGGCAGAGTTGGGTGGCCTGTCATCCTGCCATTTATTTTATTTTTATTTCGACAACAGGAGAGCCAAAAACATTCTATTTCTAACTTTTTGTAACGTGTTGGATTGAGCATGTTGCATTTGAAGATGCATATTAGCATCAGTCTAAACTTCTTCTCTGTTGTCCTCAGCTTTCCAGGGAGGATAAATTTAGCTTTAACCTCAGTATCGTCCAACCCATAATGTTGGTGTGTGAGGTTGTTCCCTGTAGTTTAATCAAATTATTTTCTCTGCAGCGCCACATTTCTCTGGAACTGAGACTGGTGTTTTCAGCCATCTAACAGCAACAGTGCAGTACTGCATGTACCAGGTAACATGTTTCTGTGGCTATTGTGTTTGACTTTAATTTGACTTTAGTAAGTCACATAGCTACTTCTGTCGTGTTAACTGTTCTGGGAACAAAGGGAAATACCTCACATCATTGGCAAAGCATGCTTTCGTTTAAGAAAAGATGTGAAAGGAAAGTTGGACAAGCTGAATCTGAGACTTGATGACTTTGTGAGATAAATTACATCATGTAAGAACCACTCATATGAATACATTAGTGCATAAGTGGCAATTTTCTTGTACCAAGTACGAATGCAATTCACAAGTGGACCAGACAAGTCTGCTTTTTCCTTACTCATTTGACCTGAAATTCATTTATTCTTTTTCTGTAACTGCTTATCCTGACAGGGGTCTCAGGGGGGCTAGAGACAGACAACCATTCACGCTCACATTTGCACCTACGGGCAGTTAAGAGTCACTAATTAACCTAACCTGCGTGTATTTGGACTGTGGGAGGAAGCCGGAGTACCCAGGGAAAACATGCAGACTCCGCACAGAAGGGCTACCCCACACCAGGGTTCGAACCCCCCACCCTGGGGTTCAAACCAGGAACCCTCTTGCTGTGATGCGACAGTGCTAACCACTGCATCACTGTGCCACCCTGAGGCCTCAATCTGAATAATTTCAAATTGTAAAAAAGATAGCAAAATAACTAAAATAAATCACCAAGGCTATCATAAAGGGCTCCCCCGGTCACAGAAAACCTGAAAAACTCATGGAATTTCACAATCACATTTTCAAGGCCTGAAAAAAGTCATGGAATTAGTAAAAAATTATTAAAAGTTTTGGAAAAGTCTTGGAGTTGTATTGTGCTATGAAACTATTACAATAATCTTTGATGGATAATCTTCAACATAATGGCAAAGTTATTTGCCGGAGCTGATGTTGTAACTTGGCCCTGATATGTGTCGATGTGTGACAACGTTTTGTTTGTCATCACAGACCTTTGTTACTTTTCTCCCTGTGCTTCGTCTCTACCTTCAAGTTTGCCAGCTAATTGAAGTTATCTTTGAATAGAGTTTGAATCTTATCCATCCATCCATTTTCATCTGCTTATCTGGGGTTGGGTCGCGGGGGCAGTAGGCCAAGCAAAGCACCCCAGACATCCCTCTCCCCAGCAACGCCTTCCACCTCCTCCTGGGGGACTCCAAGGCGGTACCAGGCCAGATGATATATGTAACCTCCCAGTGCATCCTGGGTCTATCCCGAGGCTTCCTACCGGTGGGATGTGCCCGAACACCTCTAATGGGAGACACCCAGGAGGCATCCTGATCAGATTCCTGAACCACCTCAACTGACCCCTTTTGATGCGAAGGAGCGGCGGCTCTACTAAGAGCTCCCTCTGGATGTCCGAGCTCCTTACCCTATCTCTAAGGCTGAGCCCAGCCACCCCACGGAGGAAACTCATTTTGGCCGCTTGTATCGGCAACTGCATTCTTTCGGTCACTACCCAGAGCTCAGAAATCTTTGCCTTCCAGCTCGGCTTCCTCTTCACCGTGATAGTCTGATGCTGCACCACCGCTGATCCATCTCACACTCCATTCTACTCTCACTTGTGAGCATGTGAACTCCCTCGCTTGGGGCAGTAACTCTCTCCCAACCCAGAGGGGGCAATCTACTGGTTTCCGACAGTGAACCATGGCCTCAGATTAGGTGCTGACTCTCATCCCGGCTGCTTCGCACTCAGCTGCAAACTGCTCCAGTGCATACTGGAGATCACGGTGTGATGAACCCAGTAGAACCACATCATCTGCAAAAGCAGAGATGCAATTCTTATACGTTTAAAAAAAAACTCTGGGCAAGTGGGGTGAAAAAAAAAAAGATGGGTCCTTGAAAAGTCATGGAGAAGGTGGGATCCCTGAACTTAATTCTAATTGATTTTCTTTTCACAATATCGTCATCACAGTTAACTGGGAGTTTTTGTTTTTAGATTTTATTGGGTAATTTTGTTAAAGCAATTTCCACAGTTCAGTTGGAAAATTCTCTCCCTCTGCAACTTCCTCAGGTTTTTTTAATGCAGGTCTTTCCAGGATCATACTCTCTGACAGTGTAACATTAGTGACTGTAAGCTATGATATTCTTTCCTCTGATTTCAGTGACAGTCACATGGCTGCCTCTTATAGTAGCCACGTAAAGCTTTGCCTTGGAAAGACAGTTTCAGCATCTAACCACATGTTAAATAATTCCATCTTAACTTCTGTGTTGGTACAGCATTGCTCTGAGGAGACATCATTGGAATGCCCCAGTTTTCACCCAGAAGCCCAATGTTCACTTCCTGTATGAATGTAGTTCAAATCATGAATGCCAACAGCAGATGCAGGAAGACACCTAGTGCATAATATGTAGATGTGACACCCTGAATTTGTTTGCTGATTGCTGACAGCAGGAGTTGAAGTTCTGAGATGTGAAATTCTTTTTACTCTTTGGTGGCGTTTTTGTGAATAAATCTTAAAATCATAGATACGTTACATTTTTATATGTACGACGTTATCATTGGGAGGTGGGGGGGGGATGGTGGATGCTGTGACACCTTGGTGAGACAGACCACTGCCAAGCTGCAGACCACTGATTGAGACAAACAAACAACAAAACCGGATGTTTTTTGTAAGACATCAGCACCATATCTAGAGGCGATTGTGCCACCAAAAACATGTTATTAAAAGGGAACTAATGTTTTTTTTTTCAACCTGGGCCCTATTTTCTGATCTACTTTTGTCTAAATGAGTGATAGGATGTTCAATATGTGACATTTCTCCAGTATGAAGCTTGGGCTGACCTGCCTGCAGCCCGTGAGCGCGCGCTATATTAACTAATAGGGCAGTCAGACAGCGTCAAACAACGTCAAAATACGTCCACTAAAAGTGCGTTTTTTTCACACAGATAGGATCGGATTGTTAGTATAATTATCCGACAGCATAACGGAGAGGAGAAATGAACATCTGTGTTTACCTTTAGCTGGATTCAGACATGTTAGGGGTGTAAATTATGCCTAAAGATGGAATCTCACAAATGCGCACCTGCTCATGAATAGGTGGTATTCATCAGTCTCAAATGAGCAATTAACAACAAGTTTGTGCAATAAAGAGAATTCTTGACACTTGTATGAGCAAACATCACAGTACAAAGTAAAAGAGATTTAGGACGAGAATACAAAGATGTTCTAGCATAAGGCCAAATATTTTTTTATTTCTGTGATGATCTATAATCCCTCTACTTTCTATGACACATAGATTCTTGCTCCTCCTTTGAGATCACCTGATTTGGAAAAGGAATGAAAGCCTTCAGTCTTCAGTCTTTCAGCACTGGACAGTTATAATTAAGTGTTACCCATGAATACAACTACTGAGAATACATAAGGCAAGGCATAACTTCTTTGTAACCATTTAAAATGTGAATGTAAATAACTTAAAGCTGAAAAATATTATTCAGAGCCATCCACTTTAGATGCACTGTTTCCAAATGACCTCGTGACAACATATGTCGTCCTGACTTGATCCTAAAAACGTGTTTGTGTGTGTGTGCACGTGTACATAACACACACACGCACAATGAAGGCAATGACATTCCATGGAAACTTGCTGCTGGTTCCAGGAAGTGAGACACCGTGGCCTAACCAGATACAGGAAGTGAACGGCCACCCAGTCATGGTGGAAACTGGGGGTGGAAGCTAAGAATACGGCAGACCTATGTACGTGTGTGTGTGTGTGTGTGTGTGTGTGTGTTGTGAACCTGTGGTCTGCAAGAAAAGAATCACATCAGGAAGTGATAAAAACTCTGAAAGAACAATTTTATTTTTCTGTTTTTCAAAAACATGTTTTACTACAAGCTGTTTGTCCCTCTCCTCCTCTTATTGGTCTTATTGGTTACTTTATATTTTTCACTGGTTACTTTATATTTCATTTGGAACATGAAAACCATGTCTGCCTTAAAATCAGCAACAACATCCCAGATGAATTGTTTCTTGGGTTGCCAGGTTTGGTCGTCGTCCCGCAGGGTTTTTGAGTCCATCTCAGGGAGGCGACTGTTTTTATTATGTAAGAGCTTTCCATCAGATTAACTGTATTATTCTTGCTGCGCTCTGTGTTTGTGTTGCAGAGGTCCAGCAGTTGGTTGTTTTATTTTATTCGGCGGATAGGCAACCCCAGCCACATAAAGCCAGAGCCCCGTCTGTTTCACAATGTATTTACTTCCTGTCTCAACAACTGCAGCTTATCCAGACATTGTTTATGGAAGATGCAAAATTTAGTCAGAAAAGATCCAAACTGTGGCCAGTCTCACCATTGTTTTCACTCAGTCAGTAAAACAGAAACTAATTAGATTTCATGCACGTGTTGCTATCTGTCTGAAAACACCTGGAGATGTTTTTTCCCCTTAAAAAAAAGGGAGAACGAAAACTCAAGTAGCTGAGAAGTTTCATGTATTTTGTGTGACTGCTGTTGTTCTTCTGCTTCTTTTCTTTCTCTTTTCATTCTTCTCTTTATTTCAGTTTCTGTCTGTTCTGTTCATCAATTTTTCCTGTTTTTGCATGTCTTTCCAGCTTGATCTGTCATCACCAAAAATAAACAAACAAACAAACAAAAAATGTATTCATTCCCAGTGTTGTCGTTTATTGTTGTAATTTATTCCAAGTGTTATATATGTAATTCCACTACTTTTTGTGGTAACTAGAAATGTAAGTAACTATCTTTTCAATTCAAACAATGCAATTACAGTTACTGAAATTTAATGAGCTTATTAGCGGCACATTGAATGATGTGAATCAGTTAATCGGCAGATTAAGATAGACTGTCACTGCACACAGTGGCCAACACTGCTGTCCTGGGAATATGGAATATTAAAATGATTCATTATTATTATTATTATTATCATTTTTGCGGTATCTTGATGGAGGGGGTTGGTGGTTAGGTTTAGGCAACAAAACTTCTGGGAATGTCACATGATGTGTACAGATCTGAAAAGCTTTTTTCCATCTCATCCTCAATCATAATAAATTCCATTTTTTCACATTCAGTGAATGTAGAGTCTGTAGGCAAACCCCGGAGATCTTGCCTCCGGAAGAAGAGCGGAAGAGCCCTGGTTTCCGGTTGTAGGTTGTTTGTAGTCCGCGTGATATTAGTCTCGCTCACCAGACCTTTGTCAAGAAAAGAAAGGTCTGGCTGCGCCGACTCTCACTTTAAGATTGGAAAAAAATGCCCCAGCTTTTTTTATTTCTTTCAACCAATCACAATCGTTCTTGGCGGTGCCACAGCAACGGTGCCCTTGCGAAAATATTGCTGGGGGAAACAGGTTTTGGTGTAACACGCCCACAAAAATATCGCCTACAGGACGCGAACCATGGCAGAAAAATGGCTACATCCCCGCAAGATCAAACACCGCAAAAGTTAGTAAAGGACGTGTTGAAAACATAGACTGTATGGGTTGGAAACTGCTACACAACTGGAGGTGGTAGGGCGGGACTTCAGCGGGTGGCTCGTTCCGCCCAATGAGAGGCTGATCTATGCAGCGAACCTCCGCCCACTCAGACTAGCGTGATATTGACCAATCACGTTTGAGCTGGCTGCAGTTGTTGCCAGGTTAAACGGTCCGTTCGGTGAACTAACGAGGCGGAACATAATTGGCATCACTGGAAACTCTGAATCCATCGCAATGGTTCAGCATATTTACTTATATATAAACGGAAGTCGGAAATGGAAATTCGCCTCCTCCACCCAAATCAAACCGGAATGCCAAAAAATCGGGGGTCTGCCCCCAGAGGCTGTATCGTAATACAGCCGATGGGTTCCGAGAATGATCAAAATTTGACAAGTATGACTGAGCCAAATGGAAGTCAGAGAGCTTGGCCAAAGGATGTTTTCAAGGCACAAGCTCGGTCAGAAAGAGATAACGTGCATGCTCTGAAAGACCCTACACATGAAAGCCAGAGGAAGCACATCTTTGAATGCAGTATCCAGATCTCCTAATAACACCTTTTGTAACGTTGGCTGAGAACAGACAGAAACCCAAAGCATAATTCGAGACAGCAGGTTAACAGCAGTTTCAAAATCTGAAGGCTGTTGAAAAGGCAGGAGTTGAAACAAACAAATAAAGAAAGCAAATTGATCCAGGCATGGGCAGGTAAGGAGAAGCAGTGACAGTGAGCCTGTATATATACTAGTGTGGGTAATCATGGGAATGAGCAACAGGTGAGCCAGTAGGAGCAGGGCAGGTGGTGAATCTGGTGGATAACGAGTAATTGGAGGGCGAAAGTGTCTGGGTCTGAAATGGCATGATAGTGACGTGGAGAACCAGGTAGAACAACACTTATAGTAATATTCGGTCTATGCCTTAATTAGAAAATGACTCCTGGCTCACAGCTTCGTACCTTTGACAATGAGGATAACCTATAGAGAGTGCATTCAAACCTGGCAGGGAACACATCACCTCCAGATGTGGTCTGGATGATCTGATTGTGTCCAGATTGTAATGCAATCTGTGTGCATTTGCTTTCTTCATGCATTGACATGAGTATTTCCTGATAGAGACAAGATATCTAGATATAGGTTGCATGCAAATACCAAGTAGAAAGAGGGACAAATAAATAAGAATGGATACAATAACTGAAACATCTGCACAATTTCGTATAGTCGAATACAACACCTTGGTGACGTCTTTAAAGAAACTCTGATATCTGAGTTACAGTATATGAAACAAGGTTAATGATCAGACTTTGTCACCTCAAAGCCTTCTTAATCATCTTTCTGGTGTTGTCCTCATGGAAATACAAAAACACACATATACACTTGCACCACGTGGACACACAGTCTGGGAAAGTCCTTATCATAGCGGGTTTCACACTCGTCCCATTAAAGTCTTGTTCCACTGTCTGCCAGCCAGTGTTCCACCCCATTTATAGCCTGGAGTGTGTGTGTTTGTATGCGTTATACACGTACAAATCTTTGAGTGTTTATGTGTGTGAAACTCCAACAGCGAGTTGTTCCATCTCCACCAGCAGCCAGACCACATCTGATCTCTCCTAGCATCCATTAACACTCTCATATATATTTTTTACGATAACAGAACTTGATGGACTAATGTTCTATTAAAGATTAACGCAGCAATTTGTATGAACACACAAATATCCTGAGGTCGCTTTTAAAAGGAATATTTCCACCCTGAGGCGACCGCAGAGATCGAGGCCCCTCACATGCATTTAACAAGAAGCGACAAGTAAATAATGACCAGTGACATCAGCTTCATTGTGTACGTGTGTCATGTTGAGTTGTTTTTGTCCTGTTAAGAGTGACACTAGCTGATGTCAGGTGGTATGGAGATGCCTGAAAATGTGAATTCCAATCCTAACAAGGGAACAGAAGAGTCACATGAATATGACTTACACATTTTTCTAATCCGTGTGTTGCATGCATGTATGTGTCCTGTTTGATAGTAGTAGGGAATTATCTGGATCTTTAGCTGCTAAATGCTCCCCTGTATTTACTGTGTTTAGGTAGTCCAAAGGCTACATTTACACGGTAGGCCTTAATGATGAGATCAGATTAATTGCCCAGATCCAGATGTTCACATCATCAGATTCCAGTGTGAACTTGTCACAGTCCTGAACTAACCCGCAGGAAAGCAATAACAAAGACATCACAGGCAGCACCCCATTATATGGAAGTAAACACAGAGGTTTCCGAAGTTACTGTGCAGAAGAAGCAAGTAATTTCACAAGCAGATGATAACGAGAACGAGGAGAATGAGAGCCAAATTTTTCATTATGTCTTTTTGTGGAGCTATGGCTGCTACTTCTGTATGGAAGTGTGTGTGGATCCAGAGTGGGAGTCAGGAGTGGTGGGTTCCTGGCATGAATGGCTTCAAAAGTTCAGATAACATCCAAAATTCCCAACACATTGTCGTTCCAAGTTGTCACATATTGCCACTTGATCAATGGCCTTTCAAGTAAATATATTTCGGTTAGAAGATGGATAGATGGATCTTGGTTTGGCATTTGGGAAATGAACCCTTCAACTCCTGGGTGAAAGTCCAGGGTTGGTTGGACCTATCCACCACCCCTCCCATGCACCCTATAGGGACTTTCCAGCTCCTTATATGGCATCATTACCAGCAACGTTTCAACCTGACACCATCCAGCGGTGTTTCATACTGACGCCATGGGTACTGCCCCGGCTGACTGTAGGCGTATCATAACAATGCAAAAGGTTACGTGTTACATACTGACATAGTCTGGCTGTGAATCATGATGCTGAAATCATTGACAAAGCAACGGTATTTAACAACTTCAGAGTTAAAACGGGTTGAAATTTCAGGATGTCCAGGGTTGCTTTTAACTGAATCTGAGAATGCCCCTCCACAAGACTCGTATGGTAAGACAGTGGGTGGTGTCTCATCATATTCCTCACTTGCTTCACTTCCTCATATCTTAGCTCCTCTCAGCGAGGATGTGGGAGAGAGATGAGAGGAAGAAACTCAAGGATAGAGGATCAGAAACTGCCAAATTGAGAACTAAGACCAGACAGTTATTATCAAAGAACATAACTGCAACAAAAACCAATGTGGACCACTTACATTTTAAAAGTACTGCTCCTGCAATACTTAAACTGTGTGCCTCATGTGGTCGAGCATTAATATGTCATGGAGCGAAAAAAAGCGCCAGTCAAGCTGCACAGTTAACGACTTCTGCATCGGTTACCCCTGTGTTTCTCAAGCCCCTTTTACACTGCCAGGTTTTCCGCGAATGTTGGGCCGTTTTGCCTGCAAGCTGCGAGCGATAAGACACACAGAGGCGGATTGGCGAGTTGATCCGAGGTGCCCAATTTTCCGCCTTGTGGGGTAGTCATATTGGCAGAACCCTTTTAGTTTAAACAGACCGAGGCGGCTTCTGTAACGGGAGGGGCTGTTGAAGACTTGTGGGAGGAGCTGTTGATGACGCCGCACGTGCGACCCACTGGCGGTGGATAAACAGGAAACAGCTGATAGCAGGAATTAGCGAGCAGCTAGTAGCAAGAGGGAAACGCAAACCTGACAGACACTGTAAAGATGAGCAACTGGGGAGACAAGGAATTGTGCGCCCTCCTTGTCCTTGCAAACGAAGACGTCATTAACCGTCAGATGACAGTGTCGATGAAGAACGGGCCGACTTACGTGAGAATCTCCGAAGGACTGACCAGCCGGGGCTTCCCTCCCACGTCACTGTTAACGTCACACGCTGAGCTACACGTTCTGTTACTTGCTCACGCCCCCCATTGCCTTGAAAAAGGCGCATTCTGTATAAAGAAAAGTAGGTAGGCGGCATTTTGCTGCACTCCCCTGTTTTTATACTGCCAATGCTGAAAAAAGACTGATTGGACTTTCCTGCAATTTTGGACAATTCCTGTCTAAAAAGGGCTACACTCTAAGCTCCTCCAGAGGCCTCCTCTCTTCTTGAGGTGCATTTAAGGGACTGGAAGATTTCTGGGTCATGGGAGGAGAGAAGCTGCAAGAAAGCATACTGTAGGTTAGCATAACAAAATGCACCCACTCATTTCAAGCATGTAAAAGTCGCATTAATTCTGATATGACTTTTCAGACTGAGGTCGCATTGTAAAAAATCAGACCTATATCTGACATAGGACCACATATGAAAGTGCCCAAGATCAGAATTGAAAAGATCAGATTCTGTGTGATTTGTGCTCTTCACACTATTTTATATAACAAACAAACAAAAAAACAAACACATCTGAGTCACATATGAACAAAAATTTGATTCAGACCACTTTTGCCTGCAGTCTAAACATAGCCTAACTGGGTCTGTCTGCTATTTGGTGCTGAGCAGGTTGTGTACTGTGGCTTTTTAGAGCGTTCTCTCTGAAAACAGCTGCCTGCTGCAGCTGAAGGACACACTATGAGAGCGGTGAGAGTGAACCCAAACAGTCAAGCTGCAGCTATACAATGAGCTGTAAGGCACGATGAAGTTCTGTACAGCTGAGAGGAGCTGCAGATCCAGGACATGTTGTGACACTGTGGGCTAGATGGTGATTCAGTGTTTAATGGTGGAGAGTGTCAGAGTACATCATTTATAATAATAATAACACACACACACATACAGGAGCAATGTAAAAATATGATCACATAAACACACATAAAACGAAAAAACGCTGACGCTGAAACACACACATAAACACATACAAACACCCTCACATATTAGTCCACTTGATCTGTTTTTAGTTGCACTTTGGTCCTTTTTTGGGACAACTTTATTGAACTATGAAACGACACTTTTGTGTTTTTCCAAATAAACGCTTCTCACCACTCAGATTTGTTTTTATTGCAGATGTTGGAAACTGTAGGAGGCCTTACAGGAGACTCAGTGTCCCAGACCAGTCCATCCTCCACTCATCACGTTTGATGTTTTTACTGTTCTTCTCTTTTTCATTGTCTCAGCAGTGGTTTGCCTTAGTGGACATTTTCTGCTTCTTCAGTGGTTTCTTGCTTTACTGCTTGTTTAATAATAACTTCTCCCCACATCACAGTTTGTACTCACCTAGCAGCAGCCCACATGACTTTTATTCAGCCATACCTGTTATTCCAAAAGTCAACCAAGGACGGGTAGGAGAAACAAGTACGCTGCTACGACTCAGGGACATTTTTATTTGTCTCTTCATGTCTAATTTCTTGGTGATTAAATTTCATGGGAGTCTATTGGCTGAACTGTTTGACGATTTATGACGCTGACTCACAATTAAAAACATTTAATCCCAGAATTGCTCGCACATTATTCATATTATTTTCATTACTGATTTACAGTCCTAGTTGAACCCCACATTTTAATTCCGAGTTGTGAGCATGTATAGAGCATTCACACCGGAAGATTAAGGAGTCAGCATCTGTTAGCTTGCAGACTAAATTTGTCCAGTTCCTGAACATGGTGTTGACATCACCTTGCAAAAAACAACCACTGTTCGATTATAAATCAGTGCTGAGGTTGTACAACTGCAGGTAACCAGTGCTTGATTGCTGTTGCTTCAGTCAAAGGATAAGGCTGGCATGATTCTATTTTTTGTTTCTTTTTACTGTCAACAAATCTAGTGTAAAGACCAGTACCAGAAAAGGGTGTTAGTTTATATCACGATACTTTCTGACTCACCCCATCGGTGAATTTCAGCCTGGAGCCCATTGCTCTTAAAATATAAATCTTGAATGGTGGCTCAAAAATATAAGTACAATATAGGTGTCACTAATTTCCAAAAGCAGCTGGGTACTGTAGTTTTTAGCAAGTGCCACTCAAACAGGATGGATCAATGTATTTGTTTGGGACTATTTTCAGCTGTGGATTAATACACATTAGTTTACTTCATGGGATTTTTCCAATGGCATTTCTGTGTATCAAAATTAACTATGCTTGTGTGATCATGGTAATGAATGAACATGTCACCCAGTGCAACAGCAGCCCAGTCACCAGAATAAAATGTTGCTATTATATATTTTTGCAACCCATAGATACTTTACATTTGTACTTTTTATGCGGATCATATCAACATTTCTAAAAATTATTTCGTTCTTATTACAAATACAGTAACTGACTTTGTCATCAGAAGGAGAAGGGGGAATGGATGTGTTGCTAACATGTAAATCATATCAGCTATATAAGGTGAAAAAATGGCATGTTAAAAGCTTGTTTCACTGCCCTCGAATTAGCCAAAAATTAGTATCAATAGTGCAGAGGTTCCCAACTGGTCCAGCCATGGGGTCCAGATTTCAGCGTCATTCTTGCATTTGGCCATGTCATCGAGCTAGTTTGCTGTTCCTGTTGAGTAGTTGCCCATTATTCACTCACTCTACACCAGGAAACGGCCCCTCCAAGTAAGTGTGTGAAATTCACTGCACCTTATAATATCGCATATTTTTTTTTACAAACGTGACATATTCCCAAGTCACTTGCGGTCTATTCAGAATGGACCTGCAATCCGCTTTTAGACCACGACCCACTGGTTGGGAACCACTGCTTTAGTGTATCAATGTGACACACAGCAGAAACACATTGTAACACATGCTGTGAAATGGTCACAGTTAGGTACTATATATGCAGTAAGATTACTTGGTTAGTTTCATGTCAGTGCACAACAATCATATGTAAATTGTGTAACATTACGATAAAACACTGACTTTTGGTCATATGCAAGACATGAACTGTGGTCTTCTGGGTGAAAGTCTGGTTGTTTGACCATCCACCTCCCCTTCCGTCCACCCTATGTGGATTTCCCTGCTCTTTATAATGGCAGGAGTTTACATTGGAGTTACTTTAAAGTCCTAAAGGGCGTCTTTGGCATCGATATCACACGCAGAGAGGCGTGGCCTGAATGAGAACAGGCTGTAAATCTCAACTGTGCACTTTGTATTAAGAGTGAGGAAATATTGTGTTACAGATACACTTTTTGAATAGCTGTACTTGGGGACTCAATGTACATTTATACTGTATGTAGATGTATACACATTAAACCCACAACCACTAACACTTAATGACATTCCCAGCTGATGTTGTGCAGGAGAACTGATGTAAGAAGTGGCTGATGTTTGCAAGACGGCTGTGGAACAATGTGTCTCATTCCCTTCCAGCTATGGCAGCCAACGCCACATGCTGTGTTGTAAGATTGCACAATATTTCCTGCTTTGGCAACATTTCTAATGAACCTAAATCAGTAATTGAGATTAGACATAAATGAGGATAATTCATAGGACACATGCAGGGCTCAGAGCAAACACATTTAAACACATGCACGGGTACAGTCACATAAATAGTCATTTAATGCATTAGACACGCTGATTTTTAGCACACAGACACACTCAGATTGTCTGTCGATAGTGTTAGTCACTGGGTGAACACACACATGCACGCTGACAGTCTGATTACAGTAACACAGTGTGTCATCGCTCTGATCGTACACACTGACAGCTTGATGAGTTCCAAGGCCTTAGAGTCACAAACATGCAATTACCCAACCGCTCCAATCAAAGCTTTCTTCTTCTGCCGACACACTGAGGTATGTCGCACATGAAACGCGGCAGGAGCGTCCTGCTCGGTCTTGTACAGCATGACCTTGGCGAACCGGCGCTGTCTGATAATTTAAGTTTATAGATCATAATTGTTTTCGTCTTTAAAGATGCGTCTGTGGAAGAGTTGATGAGTATTATATATTATATTATATTATATATATATATAATATATATATATATGTCATGCAGTTGTTTAAACTGTATATGAAGAACACAGGTCATCAAAATCAGTCTTGTGTTGCAAACCTTGAGCCCTGAACACTGAATAACCACAGATGTGGTGTTGATTTACAGTAGGGCACTGTGTTTGTGTGTGTGTGTGTGTGCGCGTGTGTGTGTGTGTATGTGTGTGCGTGTGTGTGTGTGTGTGTGTGTGTGAACCTGGGTGATCTGACGTTTGCTGTATTACTGTAAAAGACGAATAAAGCAGCATGAGACGTGTCTGGGATAAATGTGTCAGGGCCCGCTGGGTTAAGTTCTTACCTCTGTTCATCCAGTGACAGAAATATTCTGTTATTCTGAGATCATATATTGTCTTATAATTATGTGTCTGTATTTATGTGTTACTGTCCAACACATTCTCATCCAGACTCTGCAAATGCTGGCACTTTCTGGACCAAGTTGACCTAGATGTCTAAATATGATGTGCATCTGTTCTCCAGCATCTGTTTAGGATGATCAGGGATGATGTGTCAATTTGCGTTCGTTACATGCTTTGTGTCTTTTCGAATATATTTCAGTTTTCACAGGAAATGTACAGCTTCTGCTCCTTACATGCATACAGACTTTTTAAAACAAACTGACAACGCTGGTAAAACACTTTGTGGTTGGGTTTCCAAAAAAAACCCCATCATGGTGGGGCTTGAAATTCACATAGGAAACAAACAACGAGCTCTTGAGTGAAAGTCCAGAGTTTGTTTGATCCATTCACCACACCTCCTGCCCACTCTATACGGATTTTCTCATTCTTTATATACGGTAGTTGACAGCGGTGTTACAAACCAATCTGGGCTCACTCTGAAGTCGTCTTAATCCAGCGCTTTGGCAGTGACTTGCAGCAACTTATTGCGACACCAACAAAAAAAGACATCTCTTAATGTTGGCATGATACATGGCTGGTTGCGGTTATGGTTTAACGGTGCCTGGCACCATCAGGGGGAAACACGGAGGGACAAGAACGAAAGATTTTAAGGCAGTGAAAGTCAAACTGGGGTGGATGGTTACAACAAACTCTGATTTTCACCTGGGAGAGTGGTGTTTGCATGCCGTAAGATTATAAAGCCAAACCCTGTTCTTTTCTCCTAAACCTAACCATGTGTTTTTGTTCCCTCAACCTAACCATGTGCATGTTTTTGCTGAAGGTAACTATGTGTGTTTGTTGCTGAAAGAAAAAAAAGAGACAATTTGCGGTGTTGTGTTAAAGTAGTGAATTTATTTTGAAAGAGACTGTATGTAAACTGTAAATTTCCCAGTCACCAGAATAAAATGATGGCATTGCACATTTCCCCATCTACATATACATTATATATTGTATATACCTTTCATACGTGTCATATCAACATTTCGAAAGAGGTGTAGTTCAGATTACATGTATATAAGCTGAGTTTCTCACTAGCAGGTGGAGGGTATAGTGGATGACATGAGACGTCTTGGCAAGATGGCTGCCAAACAGCAGACCACTGTGCTGCTACTGTTCGCCCGCTACCAATATCACTGGGCATAAGTAAGCATGCATCCACTGCGAGCTCACCTAGCACCGCTGAGCTAGCTAATGTTACAGCTTAGCCAAGGAGGACGCCATTAATGTTTACATTTCGGGCTGTCATGAGGATGAGCCTCTAGATACACGCTGTCTTCTCTGTGGTGATAAGGTTGGCAGTTGTAGGTCGATAGGTAGAAAATAGTTCCTACATGAAACTGCTCACGACAAGGTCTGTGGATTATCTTACGTAACCAGGTCATGATTTCTGGAGAGAGACATTGCTGGTGAGTTTTTTAAATATTACATTTTCGTGCTTTGAGCACCACAAGTGGAGTGCCATCTAGTTCCACTATAATCAAGTGAAGGCAGAAATCTCTATGGCCGATATCTCCAGCACTCAGCAACTCACACCAAAATAATATAGACTGATGAAAAGCTCTACAGGTCAAAGGAAAAATATGCATTTTTGATTTTGGGGTGAACTGTCCCTTTAAGGAAAAAAGTAACAAAGCATAATGTCTGAGATGCATAAATCTGAAAAAAAAAATGTGTGTACATGTGTCTAGTTTAGTGTATTAATGCACTCAGATGTAAACAACCCTGCACCTGCATGTGAGAGTGTGTGTGTATGCATACAGTTTATATTTGACAGACTCAGACACTTTACAAGCCAATCAAGTTTAATGATTGTGTAGTCGCAACAACGCTGCGAGCATAAAATCCAAATTACAAGAGAATCCAAAAAATGCATGTCTGTCTGGATACAACCCACCCAACCCCTGTTTCATTTTTTCATAAAAACACACACCCCCAGTCTAATTTTTCAAATTGAAGCCAGCAGGGTGTAAAACAAAATTACTTTTGAGCTATCTAAACAAAATGTGTGAACAGTGAACTTAGCAGAGAGTACTTTGATTGTCCTCTCCTGATCTCTGTTTTATCACACACCACAAATAGGGCTTGTACACTGTCTGTCTTTTTCTTCTTTATTGTACACTGCTCTGTTCAGACTTTTCATATATCATATGCCATGTATCTGTCTCATACTGTGTTGCTCTCCTGTTTTTCCTTATAAAACTTTACTATTGTTATTTTGGTGTTTTCTAGACACACAACATCTATTTCACATCTGTCTGTCCTGGAAGAGGGGTCTGTCCTCTGCTGCTCTTCCTGAGGTTTCTTAGGGACCTTCTTCTTATCTGTATTATTACATATTTTTAATACATATTTTAAAGGAATACTTCACCGCATGATCATGATGATCATTTGTATATCAATTACTGGCCCCTTGTCATGATGAATTTGTAAAGAAAACTTATTTTTTCTCACACACCTCCACAGCCAACGAAGAATCCAAAAACTGAGGCAAATCATGAAGAACTGAAGTCATAGGGGTCTGCTTTTAACACCAGCAAAACGATATCAAAACATCTTTCTACAAACTCTCATACAACTTGTACAGTATAAACCAAGTCTCATAGGACTGATCCAGTCCTATGCTCAGTATTTCCCAAACAGACAGCCCTTTTTGATGGGGAACAGACTTTCCATGTCCAGATATGACGCGCAAGGTACCCTGGGTGCATTGGTTGTTGACATTCTGGGACGCCGTGTCAAGTTCTGCCTGTTACATACATTGTCTTTTTTCAAAATACACTTCTGTTTTCACAGGAAATTTACCGTTTGCATACAGTCTCTTTCAAAATAAATGCACTACATCAGTACAAAACTGTAAATTGGCACTTTTTTTCCTTCAGCAATCAACACATATGGCTACATTTTACACACACATAGTTGGGCTTAGGCAACAAAAGCATGTTGTTGGGTTTAGGAAAAAAGAACAGGGTTTGGCTTTACACTCTTACAGGACGCGATCACTGCCCTCCTGGGTGAAAGGGCTCCATGTCATTGGTCCGACAGCCCATTAGTCCGATGTCCCGTTGTTCCGATATGTGATTATACTAGACTATACTGTATTTGTGTACCATAGAGGATCAGAAAATGCAACAAAAGTAGGCTACTGGTCGAGATACCAGTGCCATAGAGAGAAGAGAGTGAAACACCATAACCTTCTGTTATTAACTCTGGGGTCGGGGTCATGTGGGGAGCTTTCCATGGTGCTGAACGGCTCCCAGCGGGCGTATTTCTGCCTTGATGGTGCGCCGCGACCGGCTCTGGGTCAGCTGGGAAAGGCTTGAGGCGGAGCAGGCTCACGGCTTATGTGTTTGTCACTTTCTTTTTCATTTTAACCCACACCATGATCTTTTCCTAACCCTAACCCTAACCAAGTGGTTTTTGTGCCTAAACCTATCCAGACCTTAACCACAGGGCATCATGATGATTTCGGAACAACGGGACTTTGGAACAATGGATTTAATATGGTTGGAACAATGGGATGTCGGACTAGTGGGCAGACCCCGGTGAAAGTCCACTACCACTCCACCCTGTCCTACTCCGACTTTTGCCACCTTACGTCCTTGTCCTGACACCACCCGGTGCTACCTAGACCCCCATGACTTAATTTCATCAAGAAGTTTTGTTCACTGTAGGCATTTAAGAAAAACGTTTTCTTCACGAATTAAACATAACTCAGGGTGACTGACTGATATACAAATGGTCATTTGGGGGGTAAAGTATGCCTTTAAAGCTCTTTGAGGCATTTTTGTAATTTTAGGTCATATAAAAAAAACTGACTTAAAAAAGAACATAATGTGACAGCAAGTAATAAATAAATATTCAACGAAGTGATCACAACTTATAAACAGTATGTGGGCGGTGCTATAGTCTGTATTGTTGCACTAAACATGATGATGAAACACGAAAGAATATTTAATTCTCCATTTTAAAATGCTGTGCATTACGCTTTGATGTTCCCATTATTTGGGCTTCAATAAAACTGAATGGGAGACAGATGCACTATTCAGCCCAGTTGCAGAAAGTGTTGGCATTGTACATTTCTGCAAACCATGATTGTGTTACATTTTTAGGTTTCATACATATCATATCAAAATTTCTTAAGTGACATAGTATATGAGCTGACTTTGTCATTTGGAAGTGGAGGGGATGGTTGATGGCATGACACCTTGCTGAGACACCTGCCAAGCTGCAGACCACCATAGACCTCCGTTTGAGACCAACAAACCTGTTGCTTTTTACTGAGACATCACTGCGTTTCCTGCCAGGATAGTGCAACAACAAGCTGAATTTTTTGCTGAGACCTTGCTGTGTTTTTTGCCGTGATACTGACACGAAAAGCTATATGTTTTACCAAGACATTGCTGAGTTTCATGCTGAGGTTGTGCCACGAAAAGCAGATGTTTTAAGCCAAAACATGATTTTTTCCCAACCATAACCAAGTGGTTTTGTACCTAAACCTCACCACATATTAAACACAGCGTTATTGAAATGTATCTGCTACATATTAATGCACAAATGTAACGTATCTGTAGTTTGTAATGTACAATGCCAACATCTAGCAGTTGGGTTAAAATATTCATAAACAGAAGTGTAAGGTGACACTGTCTTTATCATGTCTTTGAGCACAGCTTGACTGAGCTCCTTCAAATACATACATATATAAAGATGTACACACAGATACACACTCACATACTTACATAACACAGACTGTTACACATACACACACACATCAGTCTGGTGTCGCAGACAAATTTTCAATTATCCAGAGACTTCAGTCAGATGATTTTCTTCTGTCTGTGAGGAAGCTGAATCACTGTCATACCACCCGCCACTATATGCTGCTGTTTTTTTCCCAGAGCCTGTCACTACATGTCCTTAAATTAACTTCATACACAAGCAGTGTGTGTGTGTGTGTGTGTGTGTGTGTGTGTGTGTGTGTGTGTGTGTGTGTGAGTGAGTGAGTGAGTGAGTGAGTGAGTGAGTGAGTGAGTGAGTGAGAGAGAGAGAGAGAGAGAGAGAGAGAGAGAGAGAGAGAGAGAGAGAGAGAGAAGGATAGAGGGGAAAAAAGCATATTCACATGCTTCTGTCTGGGCTGAAAGTGTCTGCATGTCTTTATCCATGTATTTGTCTTTGCATTGTGTGTGTGTGTGTGTGTGTGTGTGTGTGTGTTTGCCCCCACACCACCACATCACCAACCACAGGAAGAGTGGGAGAGGGAGAGGAGAGGTGGACCACGGAGCGGTTAACCTCATGACATCACAAGCTCCGAGCCGATTGGCTGCCACCCGAGGCTGGAGGATTTATAAGCCAACCAGGAGCCTCAGTCTCAGCAGCAGCATCACTGAGCATCGAACAACATCCAGGGAAACCCAGGAGATAAACTAAAGACAAACCACGTCTGCCTGTTTCTGCTCCACAGTCTGCAGCAGCTGAACTCCTGAAGCTTCCTCCGACTGCAAACAAGGTCAGAATGAATACATGACACTATATTTACAGTGTACAGTGTTTGGTTGGAGTTTTTCCTGCAGCACTGGTGGTGTGATGAGAGGTGGGATGTCAGGTTAATATTTGCACAGGCTGCAGGAAATGTGCTTTATTTAACTTAAAGAATACAATTCAGCAGTGTTGAAAGATCCAAAGTTCTTCCATGCATTAGAAATACACTGGCCATAAGTATGTGTACAAATGTTTGTGGGCCTCTTAGTTCCAATTAAAAGAAATCTTAATACTACATCATGCAATGACATTTTAGACATTGCAACAACTTAGAAAGGGCCCTTTAACCTCATGCACGAAGCCAGTTCTCTAAATGGTTTTCCCAATTTGGTGTGAAAGAACCTGACTGTCCTGCACAGAGACCTGAGCCCTATCCAACACCTCTGGGATGAATTGGAACACTGACTGTGAGCCAGGCCTCATCACCCAGCAACGTTGGACCTCACCAATGCTCCTGTGGCTGAATGGGAACAAATCTCTGCAGCCAGGTTCTAAAATCTTACAGAAAGCCTTCCTGGAAGAGTGGAGGCTGATATAGCAGCAGATTAAGGCCCTTGGTTTTGAAAATGACCATGTTAGGTGTCCACATACTTTTGGCCATGTAGTGTAAATTTCTGTATGGATTTCTTCTTCCAGCACCTTGAACAAGAAGGAAAAGGCTGATTTTGCAAACATTTCATTGCAAAGAAATAATTTTACTGAAATATAATTTTTAAAAATGTTATATTCTCAATTCAGTTCAATTTTATTTTATTTATATAGCCATCCCCAAGAAAATATAAATAAAATAAAATAAAATAAAATAAATTAAAAAAAAAAAAAACAGGAAAAGATACCCTTTTTTTTCTTTAAAAAAAAAAGCATTGTCCAAGCAAGTTAAAAAATTTCTCTAAAACAGTTTATTGAAAAGACATGAAAAAGTTTGGTGCGACTAGTTCAACTCATATCAAAAAATAGCACTGAAATCTGCCTCAAACAGATACTTATATTCACTGATATTCTTAAAACAAGCTCATTTAAATCAAAGGTCAATGCACATTACATTTTTTCCCATTTTTTTTGTAAAAAAAATACGATTAGAACATTTAAAAAAAAATAACAATTTGTTACTAGACAATAATCTTTTAAAGATTGTTTTGGGGTGTTCTTAATGTAAAGGGTAATTACTTTGGAGCATACACAGTCCAGCTGCAGATCTCAGAGTTTTCTAACAACCTGCATCTTAAATTTGATTCTCAAACACATTTGTTCAACATTAACAGGAATCAAAAGTCAGCACTGAGCAAACTCACATTAAACTCACAGAGCCACAAGAGGGTTTGGTTATCCGCCATAAAAGCTCTGCACTTTATTGCAGTTAATTATGAGTTCTTTTTAAAGACTTAACGATGGTGGAAGTCCATCTGTGATTGGTCGGAGGTGAAGCCGGGGGCGGCTGTACGGCTTTGATTGGCTGATTAGTATCACAGTGACACCGAGGCAGGAAGGGGAAGCTGTGGGCAGCAGGAAACTAATTTGGGGATTATGTGTCACATGACCAGGTCCAGCCCTGAGTAACCACACTGGATAAACACACTGACAACTCGTGCATACTGATTATCCACCAGCTCAGTCAGCAGTGTTTGGAACTGAAGAACTGAAGAGAGAGATGAGAGGCATCATCCTGTTACACCCCTTAGTCCACTCTCAAAACAAGAGCTGGGATGATTTGGGGTGTCTTGATGCTCTGGTAACCTCACAATGACAACAAGACTCCAGGAAGTCAAGGCTCTTGTCTAAGAAATATACTGACCATTAGGTCTACCCTTCAAAAAACCTCAACTTCTTGTTTTCACACTTTGGTTTTTGTACACATTTAACAAAAGAGATATGACAGTTTAAGCTTTCAAGGGGCAGGTTGGCTACTTTTAGATAAAGCCAGGCAAACCGTTGTCCCCTTGCTTCCAGTCTTTATGCTAAGCTAAGCTAATTCCGTGCTAGCTTTAGCTTCATATTTAGTCTACACATGTGAGACTGGTATTGATCTGCTCATATAACAATATCAAAGAAAGCAAATAAGCATATTTCCAAAATGTCAAACTATTCCTTTAACCACCAGAGCTTCCTGTCTAACTCCCAACCTTTACCCTTACCTTAAACCCAATTCCAGCCTTAAAGGGACTGTTCACCCTTAAATCAAAAACACACATTTTACCTCTTACCTCTAGTGCATTTTACACAAGATAATCCCCAGACCTTGTTGTGAGCAGTGTCATGGAGATTAAAGTTTGGACCTTGCACTGTCACAAGCAGGAGGCTTTCATCCATGAGTAGATGCACACTTCCTTCTGAGCAGTAATACGGTTGGCAGGTGTAGTTCGGTAGAAAGAAAATAGTTCCTACAGGAAACTGCTCACAACAACGTCTGTAGGTTATCTTGAGTACCTGGTCATAATTTCTGCAAAGAGACTTTGCTGTTGACTTTTTCAAATGTATTTTTTTGCCGCTTTGAACCCTTCAAGCAAAGTGCCATCTCGTTCCATTATATTAGAGAACAGGCAAACAGCTCCAACACTCAGCAACCCACACCAAAACAATAAAGATTGATAAATAGCACTACAGTATTTTGATTTTGGGGTGGACTGTCCCTTTAACCCTATAACTAAGACTTTGTCTTCTCACAGTCCTTGGACGAAGTGAGGACCAGAAAAAAAAAGCCCATACTCTTGAGGTCTGAAACTTAAATTGGGCCTCTCGAAGACAGACGTACAGAAATACACACACGCATACAGTCATATGGGCGTCTGTCATGTTTCTGCTGAACTGTGGCTTTCCAGTTTTAACCTGCTGAATTACACAGTATAGGAAGAGTCCATCATTAAAGATAGACGCAGACACTCCCACAGCGTACACGGAAAGGAGAACTTGTTACAATAAGGGAGGGGAAGAGAGGAAAAGAGAAGTGTTTTCAAAGCTGCTGTTAACAAGATTCAACTAGGTAGAGATACCTAGAAGTACTTTAAATGTCTGCTTCAGTAACTGTCAAATCCCAAGACCTAAACCAATAATGAAATGATTCCATTAACAAGTATTTTCTCTGCACCTAAGGCCTGATACTCACTAATTCACCAAATGAGCATTACTTTTCTGTCCCCAACAGATGCACAGTTTCGTCCTGTTTTCTTGATGCTATAGTTTAGCATTTTGAAGAACAGAAGTAGCAATGAGTTTGTAGTGTCTAGTACACTGAGGTCTCTTATTTAAGGACATTTGTTTGCAGGAAACAGCTCTTTTTAATCTACCATAAAGTTTACTGCTTCCTTAGAGGGTGCTTTGCAGGGTGATTGATGGAAATGTAAACTAGACACTGACAGTAGCAGCTCTAAATGTCACTGGTTTTCTCCCTTAAATCCCACATTCGTCTATTTTCTCACATCTTTCGGACCAGGATCACCCAGAAACATCCTGTCTCATAGTTAAATAAACCACGCACCAAAACGATGTGATTTTCTCGCTCTGATGACAGAGACAATGTTTTACTATATTGAAACAGAGTTGTCAGGGACTCATAACCACTCATTCAGGGCTGTAATTAAAGACTTAATGACTTCCTATAAACTACCAAGGTCTCAGGAGTGCCACTGCTAGTTAACAGTCGTGACCACGCAGCCTCCGTTTTTAGGAAAAGTTTACTGAGGCCAGACTAGCAGCTCATTTGAAGTTTGACATGTCATTGTGTTTCCTGTGAAGTTATTGCATCCGGACGATATTTTGGTGTCGCACAATCATGATTATGTGTTACTGTTTTATTGTGTTGTACAATGATGTTTTATTGTGTGACTTCAACCTGCATGTTTTTGGGTTTCTCCTCACGCAGACACCACAACTGTGACACAATGAAAGTGGCCATTGTTTTCGTTCTGCTCTTCGCCACAGTCCTCTGCCGGCCGGTGAGTCATTCACTCTGTCTAAGAACAGCATTTGTCATTGTTTCACATTTGTTTCAATCCTTTTTGACATTGGTTTTTGTTTACTGACTACTTTCAATTCATCTTATGTATATTTGTGTTTGTTTTTAGGCGAGAAAAGTTTCCGTGAGCAGTTCAGAGAGCTCTGAGGAAGTGGTGAGTATCTGCAGAGAGACAGACTTCCACATTTTGAAGCTATCGCATTAGGAAAGCTGTATAGAAACAGCAAAAGTTGAACTTCCTCAACAGCGCAAAAATGTTTTACGCTTGCTTGAGATGGGTTTTGCCTTTTTTTTGTCAAAAAAGACCTAATGCGATAAATGGGATACGGCAACACTTTTGACGAATAAGATGTAGCGACATCTGACTTACATGACTGATCAGCTATATTTTCCAGTTATTCCCATGACAACATAAGCAAGCAGCATGAAACATGCCCAGCACTAGCTGACCTGAAAGAACAATTCAGACTTGCTTAATTAAAACAAATTCCTAAAGAACACACTCCATTTTCCTCTTATAGATTGGACACAAAATAAGTCGTCTTGGCCATCTAACCAGTTTGCAACCTCAACTTCTTATATCACCAACTTCTGACGAAACTAGCTGTTGCAAAGCCTAGTCCAGTCGCTCCAAAGCAGTTGATGGAAATGCCCCTAATGGCAACATTTCAAAAGTTAAGTGCTTTGAATGGACGATTAAATGGCAACACGACTTCTGACTGGTGTCGGTCGTGCCCACAGGTGAGACGACCAGCAGCTCCCCCTCTCAGGAGGAAGGCGGCAGAGGTTCCTCAGTACCGTGCACCACCTGTACAAGTAAAATACTCATACCTTGTCATACCATCATGTTCAATTTGTCCTTGAGGTTATCTCAGATTGGACATTTTTTAAAAGAAAAGCTGGGTTACAAACTGGTGGTGTAGAGTTTGAGAAATGTGAGCATTTAGGAATCAGGGAGGGTGTAATGAGTAGCATTATGGGAAATGTAGGATCCAGTGTTTTTGGAGCTTGACTTTTAAAAGTCAGGATATTTCGGCCTCTGCTTTTTTGATTTTGACCATTCCCTTTTCAACATGTCTCTTGTGAGTCCTGCAACTTTATGGTAGTGCAACACAAAATCAGTGGAGTGCTCCTTTAAGTCTTGCATCAGTGCTAGCCTTGTTAATACCTAGAGAGTACTTAGCAGGGGCACAACAGTGTATCTATGAAACAAGTGACATGACTGAAAAAAGCAATAAAAAACAGTAAAAGGTAAAAAGAAGATTAATAACATGTTTTGCGTCTCTCTCGTGTTGCAGAACGTTGTAGCAGCAGCAGGTGCCGCCCAGTCAGATGAGAGCACAGAGAACTCAGAGGAAGAGGTGAGAGACGTCAAATCAATATTTCAGATCAGAGCAATCATAATTTGCCAGGGAAACGTCTTGTTTAACAATCAGATAACTCGTATGTCTGGTTTCCAGAGGTGTGCTGACATTTATGACTTTGTGTTTGAATGATTTCAGCAGCAAGCACCAGCAGAGGCTCTAGTAGAACTCAAATCTGTCAGCGCAGACACAACTTCAGCCCCTGACACAACTTCTGACAACAGCCAGGACAGTGAAGACAGCGACGACGATGATGATGACGACGAAGCAGAGGAGACTGTGAGTAAAAACCCTTTTTTGAGAGTTAAACTTCGGTTTCACTTCAGACAGAAACACTCGCTAATGCTATTTAAGCTAACAGCAACAGGCTAGTAGTTTTGCCGGACCTTTGTGCCAAATAAAATGTGGTAGAATATTAGAAAAGTAAAGGCCAAGTCAGTTAAAATGATTGACAAAGACGACATTGAGCAACAAAACATGCATAGTAAAGTCCGAGGAGGGAACATCCAACCTGGCTATCTGCCCGAACGCTCCAAACACCAAACCACATTTTCACCAACCAACTCTCTGATGACTCAGCTCCCCCCTCTGTGTCTCCAGGAAACTGACGAGGATGAATCTAGTGACAGCTCAGAGTCAGGCGAGGCCTCCACCCCTGCTCCCGGCACCGACACCCCTGTGATTGTCACAGAGGAACCTGCGGCTGAAACCACTGCTGAGCCTATTGAGCCCACCATTGTTACTGACCAAGATTCAGGCCGCGGTGACAGCTTGGGAGGCTACCCCAGCGACTACAAGTCCATTGTCTACGTTGAGGACAAATCCTACCACAAGGTTCCTGTTCCCTACAAGTCCTACGAGTTCATCGGCAAGAAGATGGCGTACGATATGACAGAGGGCAACGAGGTGGAGAAGTCAATGAAGGTGTACAAGGTACAGGCTAGTTTGAGCTTCGTAACAGTGTTGGCTTGTCCATGGAGTCTGAATCCAATTAAGCTAATGTAGCATGTGGTGCCGCATAGAATTACTACTCCAGTAATCATAAATGCTATCTTCTACATGGTACTACATTACCCTTGGCAATATGTGAGCGTTTCCAAAATGCAGAATCAGAGCTGGGGCTTAAAAATGTAGCGTGACCCCGCAAAACTTCATGGCATGAATGAATTATTCTGCTCTCCTAGTTTCTTTGTGTAGTTTGTTCTGTGGACAGACAAATGAAATAATTCTTCCATTCCTCCTCTGCCTCACCTCCAGGCTGTTCAGGTCCACAATGATCTCCTGGAGGAAGACACCAGCACCCCTGAGGTGGAGAGCCAGGGTCTCGACGCTTCCTCCGGCACCTCTCAGGACCAGGACGGCAGCCCCCGCCAGGCTGAGGTCCCAGAGGAGAAGAGCACCAGCGAGAGCTCCAGCACCCCAGAGGAAGAGGAGGAGGAGAGCGCCAGCACCACCAGCGACAGCGCCAGCACCAGCCAGGAGTCAGAGGACGAGGACAGCCAGAGCAGCGAGGAGGCCACAGCCACGCCCGGAGCCGCTGACAGCGACTCAGATGAGAGCGATGAGAGTGACTCAGATGAGCAGGGGGCGGGACCCGACGCCACCACTGACATGCCAGTGGTCATCACTGCCAAATAAGCACTGCCCATCCAGGAAGTGGACGGTGGTGTCAGATAGAGTCACATAAAAAGCACACGCTGCATCCAGGTGCAAAGAGGCCCCTCCAGAGCCACCTTCCACTGTAGGGCCAAACAGGGACGGCCAAGGCTTCGTTATTATTGATTTCAATGTGTTCAGACAATGTTTGTGTGATTATTTGTGCATCTTTTGGGAAGCAGAAATGCTTTTCCTTCAGGATTGTATTTAAATAAACCAATAACTCCTTCATCCTGTGGTCTGGTTGCCCTGGTAAATCCCACGTTTGACCCTGCGGGGGAAAAGTGGTAGGATGTCGAAACTGATGACTGCTACCTGCATCAGGAAGTCTGACCTCATGACCTTTGCCCCCTCCCCTCTCCCCTCTGTTACTGCAGGGTAAAAGGTCAGAACTGGAAAGAGAGTCCTGATATCTACACCAGCACCACACTGCATTTAATCATAACTGCAATATGCAAACCTACATTGTTTTTGTGCTTAGAGAGAAAAGTGCACGGTTTATTTAAATACTTGTAATCATTTCAAGCATAATACAATTTAAACTTGACATTAAGCCACACGTTTGCTGCCTGTGTGGCTTAGCTTTGTTGCTCGCTAATATCAAACCTGCTGGTGTAGATAAAAGGATGTAAACCCAGAGAGCTCACCATCTATCACAGGGTCCAGTCAGGTATAGATGCAGTACACACACACACACACACACACACACACACACACACACACACACACACACACACACACACACAGCACAGTCCTGTTCATTTGCACAGTTACCTACTTACACTACATGTTGTTTGTCCCATGTTGTTTACTGTAATGTATCATATTGTACCTTTTCTAAAATATTAATAAAGATCTTTTTCATAAAAAGAGAAGCTGGTTGTTTACATTTGTTTTAGAAGTTAAAACAAGAAGGGTGGTGAGGCTGAGAAGATAATAGATAATAAAGAATAAGCAAAGCAGGACTGACATTTTGGGTAATATGCCCATTTGACTGAGATGAGGAGATAAGAACAGGAGGTGCTTAGCTCAATATAAAGTCTGAGATTAAGGGGAAACAGCCTGGCAAGAAAGCTTTAAACAGTGCTAGAATGTGTTTCATTACAGATATTAACAGATGTAAAAATTACATATTAGGTTTTAGTTTGATGGTGTTTATCCATCCGCCATGGATTTAGTGCAGCATCTCAATCTTTCAACTGTTGTACCCCAAGACATACAGTAGTTACTGAATGTAACTCCCCGTAAAACCACAATTGTCATCGTGGACAGAGCCATGCTAGCTGTTCAGCCCTGCTTCCAGTCTTTGTGCTAAGCTAGGCTAATTGCATCCTGACACCAGGGTTCTCATTTATAAAACAATACGCAGGATCTTGTACGTACAGACAAAAGCCAAAAAATATTTGACAATTTCTACAGTCAGGCCTCCATCTCACCATCTGTATCTCCATTTTTATGGGCATTGGTCAAAGTTTCTCCCATCAAGTCTGCTTTTATAGATCACCACTATTGCGTGGGAAATGTCATTCGCCACTTTCAGGCTTTGTTTTGTGCGTACGCAATATTTGTAAATGAGATCCCAGGTCGATACTTTACACACAGACATGAGACTGATCAATCTCCTCATCTTGATATTTGAAAGCAAATATGCTTATTTACCAAATTGTTTATCTATTCCTGCATGGCATGCACATGCAGCACTGGGGGTAAAAATGTTTAATAATTAGGTGTGTCTTACAAATTGGTAGCACAAAATACAGCAGTGATTTTTATGCCATTCCTTCCAGGATTTTGTGGGCTTTTTTTGGGATTGTTGCGGCCTGAATTTTCTAAAAAATTGCGATGCAAGTTGCAGTGTTCAGGGCTATAGTTTTTTGCAATGAAATTGCGGGGACAAAATTGCAAAAATAGTCCAAATAATAATCCAATCCAACATATGCTCATATAACAGGCTTTATGATATCCTATGAAAATGCACACACAACGGTTTGTGTGATATACTCTTATATGCACCCCATGAATGAGGTTACGTACCTAATATTGAGTTACCGTGGTTAAGTTTAGGCAAGTAAAGTTAATGTGGTTAGGGTTAGGAAAAGAAACAGTGATGACGTACCTTAAAATCCACTTGAAGGGGAGATGGCACATTGGTCACACGATAGCCCTTCAGAAATATGTGGGTTATACACAAATTACTGGCTCTTGATTACATGGGATATGTACAAATTTTGGTGCATGACTTTTCGTAGGAAAACACATGAGAACATAACTGCATGAAAACAGTCTGTCTAATCAGTGCATAATTGTAATTTTCAAATTAAAAGCAATGTTAAGTTAAGTGCTTCTATTTCAGGTCCAAACTTGACCTAAACCTGCACTGTGCAATTTGAGTGATTTCTCCCAAAATTCGTTTTTGTCTAGGCTTCATCTTCTCATCTGCTAATGGTCTCCCCTGTCAAACGCTGTATAGACACATAAACACAGAGTTCAGACTGATTACAGGCTCCATATCGTCTGTGGCCCCAAAGTGCAGCAGTGAAGCCCCTCAGGTGGAAATACGAGACGAGTAAATGTGTGCTAAGATTGCTTGTTCAACCACCAGTCTAAGGGTCTGAAGAGGTATATCTTAATAAACTGACAGTGATGTCTATATACAGGCACAACTACACACGGTTCAAAAGGAGTGGTGCTAGCTTTCGTGTCTTGGTTTGGTTGTGCAGGTGAAGAACTCCCCTGCTGCATCTGTGATGAAAAATGTCTGCTTCATCAGTTCCTCCATCAGAGTAACTTAATGGTCACAGATACCTTAGAGATTCAGCTTGAGGAAAACTGCTAACTTCCAAATTTATTGTTTTCAGGCAGCCTAGCTATCTCGTAATACCCACTAGCTGAAAAGATGTAATGGCTAATGTTAGCTAGCATTAGCATCCAGGATTTGGAGGCATATATTGGCAATAATAAGAATGTTTTCTTAGTGTTTAATCACCTTGTAAACACCGGCCCTAGATTGGGCCATTTGTGTTTCTGTGTTGGCCACTGTAAAACCCCTCTGCAATGAGCAGCATCGAAAAAACACTGATCTTTTAACGTAAAAATGGTTTTTTTAGTGTTTTTTACCAGTTGAAATCACCTGATTAATTTGTTTTGGAGAGGAAGAGACCTTGATTGATAATTCGTCTTCCTTTAAAAACCTCCTGAACATCTGAATCTTAAGTTATCAGACAAAAACAGTGAGCACACATTAGCAGGTACTAGGCTAATGGTCTATATCTGACACGCAGCAACAGCTTCAGAAAAAAACTGATTTGTATTGTGAAACTGCTTTACTTGGTGTTTTACCAGTTTAAATCACTGGGTTCGGAGGTGAGAAGAGAGGAGGGAACCTCTGTGGACAATTCGGCTCACGGTTAAAACCTCCTGTATGTCTGGATCAGAAATAAGTAACACACATTGAATCATCAATCTAATCAGGGGAAGTTTCAGCTGACTGCAGTTTGCAATCCTTACTGCTTGACGCCACTAAATCTCCCTAAATTGTACACACTGTTCCCTTAAGTGTAGTTACATAGCTTGGTTTGGTTTTACCCCCTCTTGTTGGTTCAAGACTTTAACAGCTTTGTAGCTCTTCTTATAAAAAAGTGTTTTGGGTTATTAAATGATGTTCCAGTCTTACAAAGGTTAGTGTCAAGCCCCCTTGCCCTCCTCACCTCGGCATCATGCCACTTCATCAGGGAGGGCAACTGACAGCTCATCCAGCACTGGAAATACGCCTGAACTTAGCTTTAAAGTAATAACAACAGGATAATAGGCTAATTGTGATGACTATATTTACCCATGAGTCACTGTGAGAGCTGCGTAATTCTGCAATGGGATTTGAGACATGAAGAAGCGATAATAAATCAAGTCGTTAAAAACTCTTTTGAGCGGAACAGTGTGTGTTCAGAGTCCAAACCATCAAGAAAGAGAAAAGAAAAACAACATTTAGGATTTTAATGGACCTACCGCAGTTGTGTAGCGCTGCCCTCAGGGATACGAGATCTCTAATTTGAAGTACTTGGGTTTGTAAAACTGAACCATGGTCACTGACTGAATGTCAGAGGTCTGTCCATGTTCCACCAGGTCAAAGAGTGTAATTAACACAATAGTCTGGCATAAAATAGACAACTTTTGTGGATGTTTCTTTGCTTTGAATGCGGCAACCCCATTCTTCCTTTTGTATTCAAGTAGGTTTGCCGTATTTTCTCTTGCTAATTATGCACGCCATGAGAAATTCATAAACCTGTTACTTCTTTAGACCCCAATATGGTTGTTGAACATGGCATTACAAAACCATGACCACTGATGTGCTGCTATAACAGCCTCCATTTGTCTGGGGTCAGGGTTTCCACAAGATTTTGGAATCTGGCTGCAGAGCCATTGAGGAATAAAGAGGTCCAGCACTGATGTTGGTGGATGATGACGCCTGGAATCAGTGTTCCAGTTTAGCCCAAATTTGATGGATGGGGTTGAGGTCTTTGCAGGCTGGTGAAGTCCCTTCACAACACACTGGAAAGAGTGTTTCTTGGGACTTGGTTTTGTACACAGGGGCATTGTCAAAGGACTTGACAGGTCCACACAGCCAGGAACCTGAAATCCCAAGGTTGACAGACTGTAATACATTGTTTTCCCCACTACATGGCGCCACCTCATTTAAATACTTTTAGTACTTCTAAGCACTTCTGGTCAGCCCTGCTTGGTTTAAATGTTGAGTGGTGCCTTTTACAGAGCAGTGCATGATATACCCACTCACTCCTATGAGGTACAGAGGAAGTTCAGCTGTGACCTTACCCACATTTACCACAGGTTCTTACTTACCCAGGCGGAGACGTTTGGCTTTATGTTCCCAGGCTTTGATTTGTCTCTCCAACTGTTTTCAGAGGGACTTTTTCTTTGGTATAATGTTGGTCGAAAAAAAACAGTGAGGTCTGCAGATTATCCATAGTAATGGGGCATTGTTTCTGGGGAAAATCTAATTTTTCAATGCTGTGAGCACCACAAAAATTCCATTTGTCTTCACTGTATTGGAGCAGCGGCAGAAAACACAGACGCTATCTCTAGACATAAACACATAAAACCAAAATAACATGCCTGGCTGGGTACCACTTGAGGACAGTAAAATGACCTTATAAATACTACAATCTATAAACACTAAAAATAAACTAAACTTCACCTGAATACTGTGCAGTAGAAACACCTTTCAAACAACATCCTCCAGTCCTCATTCTCTCAACCACTGGGTTGAGACCACAGGAGCGGGGACCACAGTCCCTTATTGCACTAAAAACCTGTTATTGCATTCTTGCTTTGTTAAGTATGGTTATTGCAGTTGAGTAGAAGCTGTTTCTGAATCTGTTTGTCCTTGTTTTCATTGATCTCTACCATTTGCGTGGCTGCTCTTTGTGGACTACAGCTCTGCGTTTAACACCATCCTCCCCCACAAACTGGTCGACAAACTGGGGTACCTGGGACTTCCACATTCCACCTGCATGTGGATAAGCAGCTTCCAGTCCAGTCGCAGCCAGAGGGTCAGAATGGGTCATCATACATCTACGGCCCTCAGGCTCAGCACCGGCTCCCCACAGGGCTGTGTGCTGAGCCTCTTGCTCTACACCCTCTACACCAACGACTGCTCCCCCGTCCTTTTATCGATGATCTATTGAGAGCATCCTTACATACTGTATATGTGCACAGTGGCTCAGAGGAAAACGCTCCAGAGGATCATAAACATGGCACAGAAGATCATCTGCTGCCCTCTCCTCTCTCTGGAAGAATTGCACAGTTCCTGTTGTTTCAGAAAAGCCCAGAGCATTATAATGGACACTTCACACCCTGATCATTCCCTGTTTGAACTTCATTCTCACCTAAAGATATACTACTAATCACCAAATATGACAGTTTCATGATGGTTTAGATCCTTTATTTTCCTTAAGAAGAAAACTCAGTACTTTATATACAACACAAACAAACACACACATTAGATCCAGTTCAGAAAAATGAAGAACACCACATGTTAAAACAAACAAACCGACAGCATTAAGGTTTTGTCCTCAGCCCTCTGGGCCATATTTAATTTGGGAAAAGACGAATTCACAGCCCATAATTAAAGCAACCCACTGTGGCAATAACTCAGTTCGTCTTGTTAGCTCTTGTCTTTACAATGTGAATAAGATAAACAGGGCACACCCTCCACAGTCTATAAACACACTGCTGTGGGATACATACTCTGGATGCTTCATGCAGAGGGGACGTTTTTTGGTAAAGTTCCAGTGCAATATACAGATTATGTATTTGTACTTGTAACAACCTTGTGCTGCAGGTGCCACACAAGGAAATACTGAACAATAAAAATACTTTCAACAATGCTTCAAGAGCAGATCTATGCAGAAACACTGAGACTGGATATTTTTGGCACACTGAAAGAAATCCACCGAACTGTTCTTCCTGTACTTTCCTAATAATACTTAAAGGTAAACATGAGTAAGCCATTAATCTGTTTATGTCATCTTACCTTATAAATATATTGGTCTCGCTATTAAAGTTGCTTTGTAAGCATCACCATCTGATGACTAAAACACTGCAGGTCAACATGTTATATCGGTAAAGAAAAAAAGACAATGTAATCACAACAATAGATAATATAGAATTTATCTAGTGGTCATTGCAGGACTTGCATCTTAAGGCAGCTAGTGATCAGCCCAGTCACCAGGAGAAAATGTTAGCATTGTACGATTCTGCAAAGAATATATTACATTTGCAGTTTCAAAAATATATTATTAACATTTCTAATGTGACACACAGTAGTATATGAGCTGACTTTGTCATCTGGAGGTGGATGGTGTGTCACCAAGGTGAGATGCCACCCAGGCTCCAGACCACTGCTGGAGACCAACAATCAACACAACCAGTTAATGGTAAAGAGCCACTTCCCCCACTTTTCATTATCACTCTTCTCAGTTACCCTGAAAGAGAGCTTTGTTTTTTTGTGCCAGGCTTTGAGATATTTGTCTCTCCACCTGTTTTCATAGGAACTTTTTCTTTGGTAGCACATAGGTCCAGTCAGGTTGAGACCAACAAACAACTGAAATGGCTGTAATTAAATGAGGCATTGCTGTTTTCCCAGCTGCTTTGTAGACACCAAACGTGGGTGTTTAGAAGCGACCTGTCATCTTTTTTCCAGTGGGGGTAGTGGCAAGAAAACAGGTTGTTTTTTGCAGAGATAGCACTGCTTTTCCAGTAAGAATTGTGCCTAACCATAACCAAGTGTTTTTTGTGCCTAAATCCACGCACAGTGTTTTGAAATGTTAAAGTTTCAATGTATCCACTACATAATCACGCACAAATATGACATACACATGGTTTGCAGAAACATAGAACGGCAGCATTTTTTTCTGGTGATTGGGTTGTAGTGATACTGTTAGGTAGTTAGATGACCGTTTTATATCTGTGAGTATCTGTGCGTGAGCGTGTCTATGTTTCCTTAGCCATATGCTCCATCAGATCAGCCCCTCCACCAATGAGGTAATGTTTTTGCCCTTGTTTTGTCTGTTTGTTCATTGTCTGTGTCATTGATATTGTGAGCATGACTTTTCAAAAAGTTATGGACAGATTTTAACATGGGCAACCCTAACCTTAACCCTAACCCTATCCTAAGGGCCAGCTTGGATGCTGAGGAAACATAAGGCTAAGGTAACATAGGACTAAGTAAATTTAGGGCCTGATTCGGATGGGAAAAAAATTAACACATTCCAAGGGAATGACTGAGCCCATCTATACTCATGTTAAGCCCACTGAGGTTTACCTCTCACAACTAGACTTAAAAATGTGCCCTTAAAATGACACATTTTTTTTTATATATATAAGACCATGGTGAGTTGTTGTTTACAGTTGGTTAAAGGAAGTACAGTTGTTTAGTTGTCTCCTCTGTTTTCTGTGATGGGAGCTCCTGTTGGAATATCCAGGGTAACACACTGAGTAACATCACAGGGTGGTGTGGTCGGTGTGGCAGGCGGGGGCGTTGTTTCTGTCACAGTTGGCTCATCTGTGGTCATTGTGTCTGGCTCAGGAGTGGGCGTACTCCCGTCTTCCATATCGGTAGTTGTCATGTCCGTGGTGGTCATGTCAGTGGTGGTCATGTCTGTGGTGGTCATGTCTGTGGTGGTCATGTCTGTGGTGGTCATGCCAGTGGTGGTCATGTCCGTGGTGGTCATGTCCGTGGTGGTCACGACTGTAGTGGTCTGATCAGTGATCAGAACTTCCTCAGAGGATTCCTCCGAAGATTCACTTTCTGAAGATTCGCTGGATTCTGACGACTCTGACTGATCCGACTCTGCAGATGAGTCTTCGTAGCTCGAAGATTCAGTAGATTCAGAAGACCAAGACCACCTGTTGTTCCCATCCAGCCATCCCTGTTTCAAGTCATGGTCAGCAATGTCTGCATCATGATGCCGACGTGAACCAGTCTGTGGAGAACGTCAGATGGAAGATATTAGATTTACGTTGTAAGATTCAACAACATCATTTATGTTCAGTGCCAGTGCAGGAGATAGTCAACTGAACCATACTACAGTGTGCTGGCATTGTAGTCTATGAATAGTGATGTTTTTTTTTTTACCCTTTTTCAAAGGCTGCCTTCAGCAAATAAAAATATCTGTGCCTAACCCCATTCGTCTCTCACCTTGTTAACTTCCTGTGTGGCTGTTGGAATTCATGATGATACAAACTCCCATGGATATTGCACTTTTGGAACATGGTTAGTTAAAGGCTGCTATCATGGCAAAGGAATAATTTAACTTAAAGTTGTTGTTGTTGTTGTTGTCTTATTTTAGCTGTGACATTACTGTTTCCTGTAGTGTTTAACAGCCACAGTCAAACAGCTGCATGAAGGAAGGCAAAGACTTGATTGATGTGTTTGCTGCATTTCCCTTTAGTAAAGCAGATGGTTTTTCAAAAAAAGAGATGGCAAAAAGAGCACAATTGTGTCTTGAGTGACGTAAAAGTGAAAATCTTAGTCTCAAAATGTATGTATGTCCCAGAGAGAGCTGTGATATTTGAGAAGGTTAATATTTTGGCATAGAACTAATTAGATCTGCCCTCAGTAACTGCATTTAATTCCAATAAATAATCAGCACTTAGTTTAATTTTTCACATTAAGAGCAACCAAAATCATGAAAATTGGTTCAGATTTAAGTAAGCTACAGTCAGTTTTGTGAAGAAGCCAGCATCTCTCTCAGAGCACATTGTATTTGTTTACGAGCAGATTTAAAAAAGGAAGATTTACAGGAAACTATTTAAATGGGAGAACAGTGGAAGAGAATACATGACAGGTATGACACATGGTGCCCTGCTAGAGATTACAGTGTTCCATCCCATGGCGGGAATGAGTTGTTTGTAATCAGAGGAAGAATGTAACTAAGTACATCTACTAAAGTACTGTGCTTAAATACAATTTTGACATACTTGTACTTTACTTGAGTATTTCCATTCTCTGCTATGTCTTCTGCTCCACTTCTTTTCATCAGTAAGTATTGCACTACAGTTATTTGACACTAAGTTACTTTTTACATTAAACAAAACACAAAAGTTTATATGCTTATGATATAATTTAGTACTATACTTCAAATATATCTAGTAGTACGCAAAACATCTTAAGTTGGCTCCACACGGACAAAGTACAACATTAAAAGGCTCTTGTTCATATCATTTTTTGATAAAAATAAAATAATGCAATATTCTGTAATAGTAACACTTTGAAATGAGCCATTCTGCATAATGAGTACTTTTACTTTTGATACTGCAAGTGCATGTTAGTGATAATACTTAATTTTCTCTCACTGAGGTAATATTAAAAACTTGTAACAGAGTGTTTTTATATAGTGGTAGGCCTATTCCTACTTTTACATAAGTAAAGAATCTGAGTACTTCTTCCACCACTGGTTGAAACATACAGATAATGCAGCCGCATTCTGAGCCTTATGAATAATGGGACAAAAAAAATCATATCACCCGGGTGGCACGAGGGTCAAGGTCTTGTGATCATTAAAAACAAAAGAGTAAAGTAGGTTTGTCATCAGAAGAGGTACAACACTGGAGCAGTTGCCAAAAAGAGGAAATTCAGCGTTGACAGGGAACTGACTACACCACACAATACATTCAAAGGAATTAAAACAGAATATCTAAAATAAGAATTTTTATTTATAAAAAAAAAAGAGGAAGAGCAGTGAGGTGGGGAGGATGAGGGAAGAGTGGTTAGCTTACTGGATTAGCGGAGGCTGTTGTGGACAGAATAACGATGACGAGGGCGGCTGTCAGAAGCTCCATCTCTGATTGGTTCTTGTCTGCGAAGGAGGAAAGCCACAAACAAAAACACATCAACTTAAAAACAACAGAAACAGGCACTGTCAGAAGCTGGGCATGAGAATCAGATTTACACTTTAGAATCTAAAACCTCTATCTAAACAAATAAATAAATAAACAAATAAATAAATCTTAAACCCACAGGACAACAACACCACATACAAGATATAAATTAAAGCAAACATGTAAAATGAAATAAAATAAAATAAGGTAAAAATCCTACCAGTTTTCTGTAGCACCAAATCTGCTCTCTCGTTCCTTCTTGTTTCTCTTAAATTCTGAATATAATCAATAGGATTCTGTGCGGCTGTGATCACTCTCTGTCTCAGTGCAGAAAGATGTCTGACCTCCATGCAGGACTGGCTGCTGCTCATATATACTCTGTGGACAGAGAGGCTGAGCTGGGCCGGGCTGTGTGGGAACCTGAGGGTTTGGGCAAGGCTGGGTTGCAGAGAGCTGGAATGGAGGGGAGGGGCAGGGGAGGAAGTTTACCACACACTTACAGATCACCTAAATGCATCATGAATCAGTGGAAAGTAAGTAATTGTGTCTCATGAGTCATGCATTTTCTTTGGTAAGCTGTCTGCCTTAATGATGCAGTTTACACATTTTTATAACTGCTGATTTAGGAAGTTCTGAGTGAAACATGATGCCAAATTTAGCAGAAGACCTCAGTGATATAAAGTCGTAGCATTAAAATACCTTTATGCATTAATTTTTAAATGATATGAAAACAATGGACGGTTAGTAACACTCAGCTTAGATGACGTAATTCAAGGTATGCTTACTTCTTACTGAAGTTTCTACAGCCAGGAGAAATATCCTTCGACAAAATCCAATACACTGTCATGAAACTGCCTGAGGATATTATGACTAAACACTGACTATGAAAATACAGTTATGAAAGCTCCACTGAATAAATCTCAACAAACACAAAAACAAAACAAAAGCAGGCTGAGCAAAGCACTCCAAACGTCCCTCTCCCCAGCAAAGCTTTCCAGCTCCTCCTGGGGGACCCCAAGGCATTCCCAGGCTAGATGAGATATGTAATTCCTCCAGTGTGTTTTGGGTCTGCTTGGGGTCTCCTACCAGTGGGACGTGCCTGAAACACGTCCGGCGGGAGGTGTCCAGGTCTCCTCTGAGAATCGACACCTTATTGCGTGGCCCTGTGAACCTGAGGCTAATAGCCCCTGATAGAGTCTCTCAAGGCAAAGTGGTCCCAGGGGAGGGACCAGACTAAGAGCGATTCACTTTTTCGGACCTTGAGCACCTCGCATGGTATGGCGTCCCCTGAAGCCAGACCTGGGGAGAAGCTCACCAGCGAGCATCTGGTGGCCGGGCCTTAGGCCATGGGGCCCGGTCGGGCTCAATCCAAGAAACAAAATGGAGCTGCTGCCCTGTGGGCCCACCACCGGCAGGGACAGAAATCAGGGTCTGGTGCATTGTGTGCCGGGCGGCAGACAGGGGTGGGGCCCCGGGCGTGCTGATCTCTGCCGTCGTGGACTGGCTCTGGGGACCTAAGACTAACTAAATTTAAAATTCTTGTCAAAATTAACACAGCAACTGAAGTACAACGCAATAAAGTATTCCTACCTGATGATGATGATCATGAGTGTGTCATCTGCATATATGTAAAAGAGAGGAGAGGAGGATTTGCTCTGAGAGTTTACTGCATGTAGACAAATACTGCCACAATTTAGGTACAACAATGTTTTTTTAGCAACATGAACTTTTACAAAAGAGTTACTTATGTCCATAATGTATATTGCAGCTACTCAGGATTCATGTCCAATCCCAAATTTCAGTGCCAATGCAGGAAGACGTGTACTTTTTAAATAGACGTAGATATAGCACATCTTATTTAATGTAATAGCCTTATGTTTGCATTTGTTTTAAAAGTGTAACCACAATCTTTAACAAATTTGTATCATATGTCCACATATTGTAGAGGGAAAAAACTTAATAACATTAGGTATGGATATTATGTGGGTTTTTGCAGAGCTGTCTGATATCAGTGTTCTTGTCTGGATGGGTTTGGCACTCCTTGATGAAAATTTGCGTCAACGACTGAACAACAATGTGACATGATGACGGTAGGCAGCTGAGAAATGACAAATGGAAACAGGAGTTTAAACAAGATAAAGCAAAAATGATCCGACACACTGACTGAGTCTGTGAGCATTGAGCAGTCAGTGGAATGTTACAGTAAAATCAGAGCAGAGCCACACTTTTATCAGACATGTGTGTGTGTGACACCACTGTGTTACTTCATCGCTCTGAAACTTTCCCCTCCTGTCGTCGTCTCCCTTCTCCCTGCAAACACACCTCAGGATGAATCATGAGTAAGATGAATCACGAAAAGGTTTCGGATTAGATGTTTAGGGACACTGATCAGCACAACAAACAATTAAGAGAAAACATTGTCTCAGAACAATATGTAAACCTGACAGAGGAACCTGCCAACCAACACAAACGAACAACGAACCATTAACAATGAACAATGAACGAGATATGCCTTGTTGCATCAAACCCACTGTGGATTTAATTGTAATTAATCAGCACAATAAATGTCTGTTTCAAAAAACAAAACAACCCTATTCACTCATGTGCAAAGTAAAGACATTCTTGCATTTTCTCTTTAACCGGTGATGTAAGAAGTGCTATAACTTCTCCTTTTTGTGGTGTTTCAATGTCTCTGACCATCTGTACTGTCAACTCATATTCATTCCCATGAACACAAATGCTTCAACATACCTCTCAGCATCTCATAAAACATGTTGTAACACGTGCTTAACTTTGTGGAAGGTTGTGATTAGGTTTAGGCAACACAACTACTTAGTTACATTTAGAAAAAAAATGTTTTAGGTTAAAATGAGTAAGTTTGTCACAGGGTTTTGTTTGTTTTTGTTTGTACTGTTTATTCTGAATATGGAAATAATACAAGGCTTCCCGATTGCTTTGCACAACATAATATAGAAAACTGAGAAAGCTAAATAATAATAAAACACAGAAAAACAGAAAGTAAATGAGATATTCGAAAAGGAGTGAGATGGTAATGGTCAAATGTAGTGTAATGTGACTTAATTATGTAATATAGGGGCCACCTGTAGCTCACCTAGTAGAGTGCATGCCCCTTATTGGCATTTACAGTGGCCTATGTTTAATTCCCACCCGTGTCCCTGTACTAAATGTCATCCCCTCGCTGTCTCCCACCTTTCCTGTCTATCTGGTTGTCCTGAAATTCTGGTATCCAGTAACTTACATACAATCACATAAAGAACACATAAGCACATAAAATCACTTAAAAATCACAACAACAATATATAAGGTGCCAATAGAAATAAATAAAGTAAAAAGTCCCTGAGTCCCGGGGCATCGGTAGCGTAGTGGAAAGTGCCGGCGCCCCATATACAGAGGTGATGCCCTGCTGCAGTGGCTGCAGGCTTGACTCCGGCTTGCAACCATTTGCTGCATGTCAACCCCCACTCTCTCTCTCACCCTATTTCACTCTGTCCTGTTCATTAAAGGCAAAAAGCCCCCCCAAAAAAATCTTAAAAAAAAAACAAAAAGAAAAAAAAAAGTGCCTGAGTCCCGAAGTGACTGTTTATTAACTAACTGGACGTGAGTAGTAGGATGTGGGGGGGATCATGAGTCACTTCGACTGACTGAGGTGTTATGGTCTAATGGCTGTAGGGACGAAGGATCTCCTGAAGCGTTCAGTCCTGCAACACAAGGAAATGAGCCGATCACTGTAGCTGCTGTCACTATACACTTTAAATAACCAGAGTTTCAGGAGAAAGAAGAGCCAGCTCTGCCCCTTCTGGTTCCTTTACCACCATAGGGGTTAACTTTTGGGATTTTGGGGTAAACTATTCATAAGGTAAACTGTTGGATTACAATGAAAAGTGGTATAAACAACAGGGTGATTCCCCTCAGGATGAGCTGTTGTAACTTTGTTGAGCTCTTAACTTTAGCGCCATCAAGTCAGAATTTCATACCCATCAGCCTCAGCTGTTATTTGTGTTCAATGCTAATTAGCAAATGTTTGTGTAAGATGGTGACCATCTCAAACATTATACCTGCTAGACATCATCATATCATACGTTAATATTAGGGCTGGATTTTAAAAACAATGATACCAGTTAGGGCTGCTCCCAAATGATTGACCAAATGTTAGTCGACCAGAAAGCAGGAGTCACGTTAATTTCCAGGGCTGGTACCTGCGGTTATTCCCCAGGCTAGTTAATAACATGTCGGGCAGGAAATCCAAAGTGTGGGATCATTTTGAAAAGGTGAAGGACGAACCCAAGGTGATATGTAAACTCGTCTTCATTGGTCGACTACAAACATGACGTATCATCTGAAACATGGAAGTAGCTACATGCCCATTAGCCTACAGCGTCATTAACAGGCAGCTCGCTCAGTGTGTGACGTGCACTTGTAGATAAAATATAGGCCTATATTAATGAAGGTTCATTAGTACGGTTTGTATTTCTCTGTAATGTAGCACAGTGTTAACAATGTTACTGATACTATTCTTTCTCACACCTTCAACTCAAACCATTGTGTTGCCCTGCCCAAATTATATCATTTAATGCCGCAAACATGTGGGCGACCAGTTGACTAATGGCCCTTAATGATGACTACTTGTCAACTGGGAAATTTCTTAGATAGGGCAGCCCTAATACAGGTACCAGTACTAGCAATACTATTGTTTATGGGCTTAGTGTTGGATGTTAATTGCTACTGCAGTGATAGCTCGTGCTAACTGGGTAGATGTTCATTAACCGTCCGCTGGAGATGGCAGCAATAGAAAGTTTGCAGATCCAGTGTAGAGTTGTGATTGCCTGTGATCAGACCCCCGGAGCAGGGACGATCAAATGCAGATATTGTTTGAAGTTTCAATACTTCTTGGTCCTGGATTATACCCAGCACTAGCTCGTATTGTGAGTGTGGTAATATGCTGACATGACGTTTAGACCATAACACAATCATGCGCAAATCAACACATCATATCATGAAAAAGCCTCCTGTTGTGTGACATCAGTTGAACAGTACAAGACATGAAAAACATTTTCATCTGAACACATGATATCTACCTTAACTTCCTAAACTGGTGGCAAAACACAGACACACACACACACCAAAATGTTTCCATCATCACAACACATTGCATGTCTCCAACATTATGAGACATGAACCCACTTCCTACTGTAAACACATGAAAAAGTCTTTGTAGCAGTTCGGTAATTTTGCTCTGAGTCAGACGCAGCTTTGGAAATAGTTTCAACCACATTGATTACACTTCATCTTGAGCCATGTAGGGGAAAATCCAACTTGGGTCAATTATTACCATCATCCAAACACAGTCTTGTTGGGTATCGTCATACACAGGAAGTGCTCAATTAAGTTTGTATGTAAACTATACTGTGGGAGTCGGACAACTGACAGTAAAGTTAAACTTTTGTTAATGGTTAAACAATAAAAGAACAAGCTCATCACAATAGAAACCTTGATGATTTGAGAGTTGAACCAAGGTCGTAGGAGTTGACAGTCAAAGTCTCTTCCTCTGCCAGTGTTCCCCTGTGATAGTTTAATGTCAGACTACTTCCTCTGTTTGTTTTCATGAATAGAGCCTATTATTTTAAGACATCTTGCGCTCTTCATTAAAGTATGTAAAGTAAATATAAGGAGGCTGTGGCTGATTGTTGGCTACAGAGCATTATTAAGCAAGTATCTTGCTTGCAGACAGCTTGACAACATTTCCTGAAAGAGGTTACAGCACATGTCATCATGACAAGAAAGTTATTTTGGTTTAAATGACAAAACTTGAACCCTATCTTATTCTTCCATGACACACTGATCCCTATGTAGAGAAACATCAAATGTAAAGGGAATAATTGGGGTGGAGAGAAGGGTTGAACCATATATTTCAGTTATTAAAAAAGCTATTATTGATATTTTCAATGGTCCCTCCCCTTGACTTGCAGCACCCCTTTTTGAACGTGTCAAAATAAAAGTCAGCGTCATCTTTTGACGTCATCTAGGGCAGCTTTCTCTCTGCAAATGCTTGCATCATATCTCTGTTTTTTTCCATCTCATAGCACAACTCTACCAATGAGTAAAACACGCTGGAGAGATAATGTTCAGTTTGTAATAAATGTGACATTGATACAAGATAGAACAGTTCGAATTTTATTACAATTAATGTCAACATCCATTTACCTAATAGAATTACAAATATCTGTTGTCTCAGAGGAGGAAAGAGACTGAGAAACCTTCAAACTGAGATTAAGAGAGAACTGAACATTTGGGCTGGGAGAGAATTACTGCCTCAAGTGAAGGAGTTCAAGTATCTGGGGGTTCACGAGTGAGGGTAGAACGGAGCGTGAGATGGATTTCCGGTTTGGTGCTGCGTAGGCAGGGGTGTGGGCACTGTGCCCTGCCGTTATGGTGAAGAGGGAGCTGAGCAAGAAGGCACAGCTTTCGATGTACTGGTCCATCTACGTCCCAACCCTTACCTATGGTTATGAGATATGGGTAATGACTGAAAGAGTGAGGTCACGGAAATGGCCGAAATTAGTTTCCGCTGAAGGGGGTCTAAGCTCATCCTTAAAGATAGGGTGAGGAGCACAGGCTCAGAGTAGAACCACTGATCCTTTGCGTTAAATGGGGTCAGTTGATGGTTTCTTAGAGATGTTCAACTGATACTGGTACTTGGTCTAGATGTATTTAACTGATACTGGTAGGTGTTCTAGAGGTGTCCAACTGATACTGTTACGTGTTTCAGAGGTGTCCAACTGATACTGGTTTGTGTTCCAGAGGTGTTCAACTGATACTGGTACCTGTTCTAGAGGTGTCCAACTGATACTGGTACGTATTCCAGAGGTGTCCAACTGATACTGGTACTTGGTCTAGATGTATTTAACTGATACTGGTAGGTGTTCTAGAGGTGTCAAACTGATACTGGTACATGTTGTAGAGGTGTCCAACTGATATTGGTACCTGTTCCAGAGGTGTCCAAGTGATACCGGTAACTCCTCTAGAGGTGTTCAACTGATACTGGTACGTGTTCCAGAGGTGTTCAACTGATACTGGTACCTGTTCTAGAGGTGTCCAACTGATACTGGTACGTATTCCAGAGGTGTCCAACTGATACTGGTACGTGCTCCAGAGGTGCTCATCTGGTACGGACGTCTGGGTTGCTGCGCTTGGCCTGCTGTCCCTGCAACCCGGCCCTGAATAAGCAGATAAAAATGGATGGACGGATGGATGCACATTTGCGAAAGCCTAATTTTCCCAAAACAAATTAAGAGAGGCACTCAGTGGGGACATGAACCAAAACCAAATGCCCTGTCTCACAATGTGAACAAAAGTGAAAAATAATGTGTGTATTCGCCACCGGATTTGAGTCCGCTTAAAAATGTAATGGGTTCTATCTCGGCCCACGCTACACCCTTGCAACACCTTTCATGAAAATTGGGCCAGTAGTTTTTTCATAATCCTGCTAATGTAAACAAACCAACCAAACCGAAAAGATAACCTCCCTGGGGGAGTGAAGAAACCCCAAATTCCTCTGTTTTGGAATGAAGAGACTCTGCTGTCAGGACCTGCAGATAAAAACCAAAACTGAGGGAAGTGCAAGTGAAAATTGGCTCAATGGAAGGTTTTCATTAAGTGTAATTAGTGGTCTGAATATGTGTGTGTGTGTGTGTGTGTGTGTGTGTGTGTGTGTGTGTGTGTGTGTGTGTGTGTGATTTAATGATGTTTGTTTCTACTTGTGGTTACATTTTATATTTTACAACACCTTTCAATAGCCCAAACAAGAGAATGGCTTTACTGAACAGAGCACAAGATCATATGAATTAATACAGAATCAGCAGAGACAAAGGCTCAGTGCACTGGTGAAAATGTTAAACTCTTCAATACATGGATCATTTTTAATTCAGATTTGAGAGTTCTTTTTGTCACCCACATTAGACATTGAGATATGTTTCCGATCTTTGTAAAGAGTCATCTCTTCTGTAAAGAGCCAGCATGACTCCTACTGGCCACTATTGCCAAATTGTGTCACATCTCTCCTTTTTTTATTCATTGTTACATGAATTTAAATTTTGAATTAAAGCAGTTTTAACCATAGTAATAATAATTAGGCCACTACTATTTTTTTATTTATCTATTTTTACTTGAGAAGGTTAAAGCTATAGTGCGTAACTTCTACAGGTCCGTAAATGTCTAGACTATTAGAGGAGATGACACAATGCTGATTAAGCCGATCGGCTCCTCTAACATCTTGCGGTATTTTTCAATATATATCATTTTTAGTTTGCGTGTCGACCGGCAACATTCCCGCGCTGGCGCACAGGAAATGCTTCCTCACAACAAGAAGGGAGGGGGAGGACGAGTGGAGAGTGTCACAGCAAGAGGTAGAGCGCAGGTAGAAAGAGAAAGCAACACGGTGGAGAAGCGGCCGAGACACAGTTCAGAAGTGGATCCTACCACAAAGAGAAAACCTGGACGTTCGGCTGAAGGTCTGTTAGCAAAGAAGGAAAGTGACCGACGGGGAATGCAAACAAGGATTTGTATTGGCTTCGCTTTTCCTTGGTGGAGAGCCCTGAAGGAAGTAATTGGGCTGAGGGAAGACACGGATGTTGCATTGCTGCTGTTGGGTAAGTAAGTGACTTGGTTTATAATTATATTATGAGTAGTATGTGTTGCTGTTACATGTACTGGACCTAGTACTTTATTATTTTCTTGGAAATGGTGCTATGAACGTTATGTAATGTTAGCAGCCTGGTGTTCGCCATGTTGTGTAGCGTTGTGTACACGGTGTGAAACGAGTGTTACTCTGTGTACACGGTGTGTAGCGAGTGTTACTCTGTGTACATGGAAGTGCTGCCGGCTTAATAACGCATTATCTGCTGGGAGGCGACAGAAGTTACGCACTATAGCTTTAATTGTCTGAACTCATAGTTTAACCTACTGTTGGGTGTTCACACATGTATTAATTAAAATAAAAATACCTCGAAGAGACATAAAAGAATAAGCAACTGGAATTATTTAATGCAAGAGAAGCACCACAAACTTCAAAACAAGTTTATTGGCCTACAACTAGGCCTAATTTTCAAGCTTTAAATACTTGAAAAATCTTAAAACAAAAGCCAGAAACACGATAGCTTTATTTTAATCAGTTAGTGATTAAGTCTTTGTACTGAGGACGTAATAAAATGTCCCCACTTACCCAAATATCCTCACTTTGAAGGTCTAAAACTGTAATGGGTCCTTATAATGCTAGAAGTAGAGTAGAGTAAATGAGTAAAAAGAGTAAAATGCAAAAAAAAAAAAAATAGTCAAAAAAGAGCAAACAAGAGAACAAACAAAAGAGTTGGGTCTTATATCAGGGAGTCTGGAAGAGTGTGGGCAGCATGAGGAGCCACTCATATAGATCCAGCCCACACCTTCACACAGGTGCCCTCAATCAGTCATCTGTCATCAGCAAGTCAATCAGTGCAGCTGCACCTAGAACACAAACAGATCAGACTCACACACACACACACACACACACACACACACACACACACACACACACACACAAAGCACTAACAGCACACAGAATGACATGTAACATCCTCTCCCTTAAGATGGCAACCATACTGGTGCCATTCCATGGTGCACATGAGATGGCATCAGTCCCAACATTGTCATGAACTTTATTGTGATGGATGAAATTTTGGTCTCAGTGCATCAGCTGTTGATTACTGTTATAAATCTCATTTAGGAACACAAGAAGGGTGTGAGAGTTAAGCCCTATTCGGACGGGATTAGTTTTACATAGGGACGTGGGGTAAAGTAATAATTGCCAGAGATTTTAGTCCCATCGGAATGTGCCATGTCAGTAATCATTACCGCACGATGTCAGTAAAGATTACCGCGACTTACCTTCTGTAAAAGGGTCCCGGAAAATTACCTCAGGTAATACCAATCCCGTGCGAATAGACCAGCAGTAAATATGTGTGTAGATATTTCATCATATCCTGTTTACCAGTAGTTTTTCGCGGATTTTCAAGCATGGAGGCTCTTGAAGAAGCACTCAGTTTTGCACTTCACAGTCAGACAAGTACGCGTGAAACCTCAGGTACTGTGGGCCTACGAAGAACACGATTCAAGTGTGTTCGAGTATGGTACGCACAGGAAGCAACGTCATACGCACATGACGACAGGAGGGGACGGCGGTGCGTGAATGGATTTACCCCTCCCACTTGTGGTAGTTTTACTGATATTTCTTATCCCGTGTGAACTGGCCATTAATATTACCGATGTCCTGTGGTAAAATGACATTACCCCACGTGCCCATGTAAAACTAATCCCGTCCGAATAGTGCTTAAGATTTGAAATGTTGGAGGGTCAAAAGCATTACAGGAGTTTCTTTTTGGATTGTGCTGTATTTACGCTGGGCTGCAGAGAGTCACGTGACTTGGTTTCGAGTCACATTCAAGTCACAGATTTGATGATTTTGGACTCAACAAAATAAAAAGACTTGCACCTCAACTTGGACTTTCACACCAACCTCGTGACTTCACTTGGACTTGAGCCGTTTGATTTAAAATTACTTGATACCTTCTCCAATACCAATTTGGTGAGATAAATGTATAGACATTTTTCTAATATGACATGACATGAGTTCAATACAACAAGACAGGACAGAAACATTCAAAATTCATTCTGTTGTGGTTATGGAACTGCAATGTCAGCACTATACATTTTATTAAATAAATTCAGTCGCACTTTGCTGTTTTAACAATAAACACATTTTTAAAAGCATTCATGGTCTGTTAATTCAATACATTATAACTCCATTATTAAAATGGTATTATATTTGTTAAAAAGAGCATTATGACTTGTTGAAACCCAACGTTAAGGACTCGGCACTTGACTTTGGACTTGTCAGTCTTGACTTTGAACTTGAATTGTATTGCAACTTGAGTGCAAGGACTTGAGATTCATGTGTCTTGCAAAACAATGACTTGATCCCACTTGTGTTACAGTCTGCTCCGTTGTTGCAGCTTGTATATGACAAACCCTGGTGATTAGTGACATCTACTGGTGAAATCAAACATGTGCATCCTGCAGTAACTACAGCTTCAGAGGGTTGACAAATTAACAGAAACACCTCACACCGCTAACATCAGAACGAAAAGAGGACCTTAGTGCCTAAAATTCCAGTTTTTGGATCTTAATGTAACATGTCTGGTATGAGGGGCAATATTCATTTTGAACATACCCATTACAGCAGGGGGGTCAAACTTATTTTAGTCCATGTGTCACACACAGCCTAATTTGATCTCATGAAAAACCAAGTGAACAATGTCTGCAAACAGACAGACATTGTAGGAAAGCTGCAGGAACATCGCAGTTACCTCGATAACCCAGCTGCTGCGCTACTGAGGATGGACGACCTGGGAGCAAGTGCTTTGCTGGTGGATTGATGGAGTAGATTGTTGAGAACGACGGCGGCAGTGACAAAGACATCCAAACAAGAATAGGAAAAGCAAGATCATCCTTTCTCAAATCAAGACCAATTTGAAACTCAAAGTGCGTCTCCACAAAAAACAAACTCTGCATTTTCAATTCAAACGTCAAGTCCGTCTTGTTTTATGGGGCAGAAACATGGAGAGCCACAAAAGTCACCACCAACAAACTGCAAGCCTTTCTAAACAGATGCTTAAGACACATCTTGGGAATATACTGGCCAAATACAATAACAAACGAAGAGCTCTGTCAAACCACACAACAAGAACCACTTGAAGCACAAGTCAAACGCAGGAAATGGGGCTGGACTGGGCACACCTTGAGGGAACCTCCCTCCAACAGGACCAGACAGTCCTTATCCTGGAACCCACGGGGGAAAACAAAGCCGGGAAGACCAAAGAACACCTGGAGAAGGTCTGTCGAGGCAGAACTCACGGACTCATGAACATCCTAAGGAAGCAGAGAAGATCGCCCAACACTGAACCAGCTGGAGAAAGTTCATGAATGACCTATGGTCCCCAAGCTTGCATTACAGGATGCATTTAACTATTTGACTTCTACTAGACCTCTCTACTCATACTCACCATATATTGCATACACAATGTGGTCACAAAGCACTAGTAACACTATAGATGATATAGATACATCTTTTTGGCAAAATGGTACAAAAATATTATTTCCTATGTCCTCACATCCTCACAAGAGCATCATTATTGATGTGGCAAGAAAATGAAGTCTCAAATACAGGAACAGGGTTTTACAAAAGAGGAACTGTGTTTATGAAGCTTTTGTAGGTGATTTCTAGATATTTACAGCACGTCAAACAGCTCTGCACTGCTCTTGGATAATGCAGTGAACACATCACATCAGAAGAACACCAGCAAAGTTTCACTTCATAAAAAAAAAAATCCCCCAGAGTATTTTGCAGTTTTCCCTCTTCAGTTGCCACAGCATCACCACTGATATTTGGTTGATTTTTGAATAGTTGGACAGAAGTGAGATTACAGTGGTTTGCTTGCTAAAAGAAGTTAACACTTTATATTGGAAAACCGCAACCAAGATTCATGCAGGTGTTTTAAAATCTCCCGCTCTTATTCTTTTTCAGCGTTACCACGTGCAGGTTGGAGTTTATCAAACAGGTTATAAATGCTGTATACACCCAAGTGTTTTCAGACTCTACAACAGGAAGTAATCCTAAAATTAAAACATGTAAAAATTAGAAGAAAGTGCTGTGAAGCCTAAGTGTCTGTAAGGCAGAAAGTGAAACCTGCAACCGTTTTTTCCAAGTAAATGAAACACTAATGGTTTCCGTTCTGTTAGTAGACCTGGTCTCTATGTGTGGGCAAATGTACTGTGTTTCAGACCAAGATTTATTGCCCTTTACAACTGCCGCCCTCATGGCTTAGGTTTCCAGTTGCAACAGATACACTTCTGTTTGTGCAACATTTTATGAGGTGAGATAAGATAAGATAACATAGACAGAACTATATTTACCCTGAGGCAAATTGCTGTGCAGCAGTTGCAATACAAAGTTAGAGGAGCACAGATACAAAGAGTGCAATATACAAGGACTAACAAAATAAAAATAAAACAGAAAATATCAAACGCAGTATAAACCAAATATAAAACTAGATAATAGTGAGGTGCACAATATAAGAACTATAGCTAACAGTAAAGTGAAAATAGGTGCAAACCAATATGCACAGTGACACAAACAGGTTACCAGTATGAATGATAAATATATTCAAATATGTTTCAAAAATCCCTTCTTTAAATTTATAAATGTGTCACAAATATTTTAAAGTTTGGGATTTGACAGCAGTGTCAGTCTGTGTTTCCACCACATCCAATCTGAAATATCTTCACTGTTATCATATGGATTACCATGAAATTTGGTACACATGTCCGGTGCCACAGGGATGAACAATAATAACTTGTGGGACCAGGGGTGGAGCAGTGATTTTAAATGTGGGGGTGATCCAGGGGTGGCACATGAGCACCACATCCTGCCTGCCTTTGGCTGTTTCCCTCTCCAAAGTTAATGCTCCCAGACAGTATTCAGAGGTTCTTCCAACATAGAGTCGGTCATTATGAACTGAGAGTCATTCATTATGAACATGCATATTTATTAAAACAAACTTAATCTGTTATCAATTTTTAATATGAACATATACCAAACCATATCATTGTAGGCTACCTGAGAACTGAGACAAGACATCCACACATAAAGTACAGTCAAGTAATGAATATCTCTCTTTTTCAGGACAACTTGGAAAATCAGAATATGTATGCTGAAAATTTCAGCATACATATTCATTCATGTGACATTATTTAATGATGAGTCGAGAGACTGACCAGAAGTCGTCATCGTTTACGTCAAGCCCATAGACTGTCCTCACAATGGAGGTCCGGTATCATAATTTACACGTTTTTAATCACAAAATGTAATATTTAATTACTATCGCGGAGTTATCACGGTGGATTTACTGTAGCCTAGGCTACGAGGTTCTTGGGAGAGAAAAAAAAACCTCTGCACTTAACGGCTGTATTGAAAACTTTCTCGAAAAGATTGTCCTGAGCCCACCGTCGATCGCCAAAAGAGAAAGCTTCTGATCACAATTTTCCCCATGAAGTTTCTTTGTGTGGTGTGGTGCGGGCTGCAGGGGAGAGCAGGGTCTCCGCCGACAGAGAGATGATGTTGATTTGAGGGGGTGGCGGAGAGCCGGTTTCCTCTGCATTCACTTACATGACAACTTGACTTGAAAAAGAAGTCAATTTTCTGCTGCTGCCTCTTCCTTTTTGGCATCTCTGCCTCCTTCTTCTCTCTGTTGTGTGTCAGTGTTGTTCAATGTCAGCCATCGGTGAGTGACAAAACCCCCAACTGACGTAACTTCAAATTTCACGGGCTCTGGCCGGTCGCGGACAACAGTCTGTGATTGGGTGAATGTCCGTTCAATTTGACCAATGCCTTTTCATGCAGCATAATGGGGGTGAGGTGCGCTCCATTTTTGTATGCTGGTGCACTGCCAGGGTGGGCAAACGGGTTTACCTTTGGAAAATGTGTGGGGGGTGAAAATGTGTGTGTGTGTGTGTGTGTGGGGGGGGGGGGGGCTTTACTGGTCCATCTACGTCCCAACTCCCACCTATGGTCATGAGCTCTGGGTAGTGACCGAAAGAATGAGATCACAGATACAAGTGACTGAAATTAGTCCTCTCAGAAGGGTGTCGGGCTCATCCTCAGAGACAGGGTAAGGAGCTCGGACATCTGGAGGGAGCTCGGAGTAGAGCCACTGCTCCTATACATAGGGGGCCCCGGGGCAGACCCAGAACACGCTGGAGGGATTACATATCTCGTCTGGCCTGGGAACGCCTCGGGGTCCCCCAGGAGGAGCTGGAAAGCATTGCTGGGGAGAGAGACGTCTGGGGTGCTTTGCTCAGCCTGTTGCCCCAGTAACCCCGTTTCAGATAAGAGGTTGAAAGTGAATGGATGAATAACTTGATTTATGACTTAACACCTACACAACTAATGACATCAGCCCCTGCTGATGCTAATTAGCAAATGCTAGCATGCTACATGCTTAATTAAGAAGGTGAACACAGTAAACATTATACCTGCTAGTGATCTTGAACTGATAGCATGAAATGTATGGCGTCCCACTCTGCTGAGCTATTACATTAGCTTGCTTAATGGTGCTATGAGCGCTAACAGTAGATGCATGCTTCCTTCTGTGCAGTGTTACAGTTGGCAGGTGCAGTTCGGTAGAGAGAAAGTAGTTCCTATATGAAACTGCTCACAACAAGGTCTGTGGGTTATCTAAAGTAACTGGGTCATGATTTCTGGAAAGAAACATTGCTGTTGAGTGTTTCAAATGTATTTTTTGGCACTTTGAGCACCACAAGCTGAGTGCCATCTAGTTCCAGTATATTCAAGGGGTACATTAAAAAGCATCCACTTGGAGGAGCGTAGCTGGGAACTACCAGAGCTGACACACAGAGGGGTGCAGAGGTAGGCTGGAAGTTTCCCCAATACTGCTTTACAGACAGAAATATATCAGAGATGTTGTCTGCTAGTGGTCACTGATGTCCAACCCACCAAATCATAAAGACTGCAGTGATGAGTACGGGACTTTGCATTTGTAATAAAACAGAGATGGTACATGCAAACAAGGCTATGTAAAGTGGAGCAGGTTGCATGCATGTACAATATGTCAACGTTTTGAACCACAGACAGAAAAGCAGCTTCCGCATGCCTTCTTTTAGCACTGAAAGTAAAACACAATTCATTTATTATGTACAGCAGGTCTGATGCAGTAATGACCCTGATCAGGGAGTTATTTTAAAACACAGCTCTGCTTTTGTCTGCTACTGTGAAGCAGGTGTCACACACACACACACACACACACACACACACACACACACACACACAGAACTGGGGCAGGCTGTATGTCTGACCACAGCAGCACATTGAGATCATGTGATTATTATTTAATATATCAGTTTGTCCGTTTAAATGGTTTATTCTCAGTCTTGTAAAAGCAACTCATTTAAGGAGTAAGTGTCTTAGTAAAATATGTTGAATGTCTGCAGCATGTAAGCCACCTCTCTGCTGCTGTGGTTATTCTGCATGATGTAAGACTGCGGTTTCCAGCAGCTCTGAGCAAGTGAAGATTGAGAGAGGAAAAGGCCTCTTCCTGTTTCTCAAAGTCTGACACCATCTCTGTATAATGAGGGCAGCGGATGAGCTGAAGAAAATCCACCTGATTATTCACCATACTTCACACTTACTGTCTAGTATTTTTCTCTGAGAATCACCACCAGCCTGTCAGACTTCTCTTATCATTTTTTTCTGTGCTATTTCACCTGTTATCCAGTCAGGAGGAAAATACAACACAGAGAAAGTACAATTGGACTGAATTTGACTCTTTATATATTTTCAGTTACTGCACTGTACAGTCATATCTGTCAATAAAAGTGACAGTGACAGACAGTGGCTTATTCTAGGGACTGTATTTGTTACATATTTATATTCAGATAGTAAGTCCTTGTGTGATGTATCATTTTCTGCCCAATTCTGCCATCCAGATGCTTGTAATGTAAAACATGGTCCGCCCTTCCCTCAGTGTAATTATAAAGAAACACATACACACGCGCAGCCACACTCTTCAGGGTATTTAAGGCCTGATAATAACAGTGCATCACAGAGAGCTGCTCTCTCTATTATTACTGCTGCTGCCCAGTATGACGACAAATAGAGAGGCGATGTACCAGTGGTGGAAAGTAACAACGTACATTTACGCTACTATGGCTTTGCACATTTTTGAGGTACTTGAACTTGCACAAACTGCACGTATCAAGCTGAATTCAGAAGCAATAAAAGGCACCCTTACTCGTTTCAGTACACTGAGGGGATTCCCTGCTGTAGGCTCACTTGTTGAGGTTTTTGACTCTTATCTGCTTGTGTTAGTATTAACTTATGTTCATAACATGCAAGAGATAAATGCTTCAATTATTGTTAAAGCAAAAGAAGAAAGTGCCTCAAGTTTTCTTGGGAAATGAAATAAAGTTCAGTGTCATCCTGTAATTGCTACTTGTGGCCACAGGGGACACTGTTCAGCAGACGTGATACATTCATTCATTCGTTCATCTTCTAACCGCTTCATCCTCTTGAGGGTCGCGGGGGGGCTGGAGCCTATCCCAGCCAACATCGGGCGAGAGGCAGGGTACACCCTGGACAGGTTGCCAGACTATCACAGGGCTGACACATAGAGACAGACAACCATTCACACTCACATTCACACCTACGGACAATTTAGAGTTATCAATTAACCTAGTCCCCAATCTGCATGTCTGTGTGTGCCCGGAGAGAACCCACGCTGACACGGGGAGAACATGCAAACTCCGCACAGAAGGGCTCCCACGCCCGGGATCGAATCGGCAACCCTCTTGCTGTGAGGCGAGAGTGCAACCACCACACCACCGTGCCGCCCGACGTGATACAGCCTTGCGTTAAATTCTCATTGTACCAAGTCATTTTTGTCCAGTGTGTAAGATTTAGGGTCATCTATTGACAGACATGGTACATAATATTCATAAATATGTCCTCAACTCTCAATCAGCTCATGGTGCTTTTAGTCATTATGGTTCTAATCTCTGGAATTCTCTTCCACATGAACTATGGGCTGCTACAACAGTGTTCTCTTTTAAAAGCAAACTAAACACATATCTTTGTTTTCACAAGTGTTAAGTTAGGTTTTAATGATAATAATACCTTCTTATTTTGTTTGATGTTATCATGTCCTGCTTTATATATGTAACACTTTATCATCTTATATGATATTTCTTGTTTGTCATGTATGATGTATGTTAAGCACATTGAGTTTATGCTTTTCATATGAAATGTGCTATGTAAGTAAAATTGACTTGACTCAATAGTTCTCATAATTCATATAAAGAGCTTCTGGCTGTGGCTCAGAGGAAAAGACCAAAAGTTGGGGAACCAAGGATCCTAGGGTGAGCCGCAGGGAGATCTAGGGAGATTTCCCTGCTGCTGCCCCACCACCTTGAGATGTTCTGGGATTCAAGGGGTGAAACATCTGTGAAGGCTGGCTCCCAGCTGACGACCCTGCAGCTTAATGCCTGTTGCACCTCACCTTAATCACCTTAAAATAAGAATTGTGTTTGTTACCTTAGCATGAGCTCATCTACACATGGAGTGTGTGCCGCTGAGTCTGCCATGTTGTTCTACAATGGCCCAGAATGGACAAACCAAACACTGGCTCTCGATAAGGCCATTCCTGTTTCTGCATTTTCTTGTCAGCCGCAGTCTCCTACATGCTTGGAACATGGGAGAAGGTTCAGTTGGTTGCAATCTGTAACCTCACTGCTAGATGCCTCTAAATCCTACACCCTAGACCATTAAAGCTGTTTAACAAAGCAACTCAGTTGCTGAAGATCAAAGTTTTTAGTGTGTTGCTGGTAGCAGCTAATGTATCCTCGGCTAATGTAGCCTAATCTCAAGAGGAGATGAGCAGTGGGCTGCAGAGGTCTGTTAAACACACTACTTTTTTTCTTTTCTTTTTATTATTAAAACAAATAACATACACAACACATAGCAACACACAAGACAGTACACATATACATATCTGGGGGTCACATAGTCATGGCAAGACCTCCCTTTGGCCGCCAATTCAGACATGCCATTAGCATGTTCACCAATTCCCCCAAACAAGTACCATATACAATACACACACACACACACACACACACACACACACACACACACACACACACACACACAAAAAGGTTGTTATACATAAAACAGGCAAACACACAGACACAAACTCACAAGCACACACATACAAATGTGCATTAAATAGGAGTACAGAGGTGGGTGAGAGGGCAAAACAAGTAACAGCATGAAGTTTATTGTTTTATATCATTTTTAATTTTCAGATCTTCAGATACACATCCCCAACTTACCTTCCAAAATCGGATAAACTGCCTGAAGTGACGACACTTCAGGCAGTTTACCTCCCTCTGATGACACTTAAATATTTTACACAATTGTTTTCAATGCTTCTGTGTAAGTAAAGATCTGAATGCAAGACTTGTTGAAATGAAGCATTTTTACATTATGCTGTCTGTACTTTTATCTAAAGTAAAGGATGTGAACATGAGTTTAAGATGTGAATTAGAAGACTTTTATTTGGATCTTGAGAAAACAGCAGGAGGTTAACCTGAGACTTTAGCGAGAGTGTTAACCTCAAAGGCAGATTAGGAAAGCGATGAACATATCTGGTGACAGTCAGGTTTTTCCTGCACACTGCTGATGTCAACCAGGCAATACTGGTTACACTCCACTATCTTAGCGATATGGAACCATGAAGGTTGTTGCAAAAAAACAACAATAAATTGTTTAGCTCCTCGCAATGTATCAACCAATTCCAAAGACAATTTTAGAATCTTGATGGAGATGAGGAAAGAAGGACTGAAGATGGGAGGTTAGAAAAACAACGCGAGGAAGCTGGCGTGGGGTGAAGTAGTGAGAGAGAAGCCGAGCGTGGGCAGGAGAGGAGGATTTCATGGGAAAGGGCTTGAGAAAGAGGAAGAATGGAAGCAGTTACGATGGGAGGGCAGTGATGACAGGACCACTATTAAAGCTTCCACTAATAAATGCTCTGCAGCCCATTGAGGAGCAGAGACCAAGACATTGTGCTGAACCTTTGCATCTGTGTGTTGTCATATCACTTCAGTCGTTTCGTGTGTTTTTGAAACAGCTATCATGTTTTTGTGTTGAGATTGCAACAGAGGCTCTGAAGATCCGAACCTTTTCTGTCCTCTGACGTCATTGTTACTTTGGTTTTGTAACTCCAGAATTTGTAATTTGATAAATCAACTTAGAGACTAATATTTTCAGCACTGCTTGTTTCCTTTACACGACCATCACAGGGACTCAGTATTCCTTTAACACTTTTATTGCACAAACAATTTAACACAATCATATCACACAATAAAATATTGTCACATTATTCTTCATCTGAACGCAGACAAATAATACTATATCAAATACTGAAAGAAATAAAATTACAATCAGAAATGCAGCCTGGGTGAGCTGCTGAGCAAAGCAAAATCACACATAAACATGAAAAAACTTCACACTAATAACATTCAATAATAACAATACTCACTTGTAAATAGTGGTTGAAATTGATCAGGTAGGAGAGGGACGCAATTCCCTGCTCTGTTTTATTAAGGCCACATTTAATGTAAATAACCTTTTCTGTTTTTCTAAGAACTCCTGTTTTCCATTTTAAAATGATTGGTGTGTTTTGGGTTCTTCACAGAGACAGGCTCAGCAGACTGGCACATGAAGAAGGAGGGGATTCAGTGTTGTGCCCAAGGACACTTCAGCAGAATGAATGCAAGGGGCTTAATCCAGGGATTGTCTCTCTCTGTCTCTGCACCATTGGGTTTGTGATATGATTCGAAAACAATTCATATTCATTTTAAAGGAATACTCTCCTCCAAATGACCGAATTTGTGGACAAAATGTTGTGTTCCTTGCGTGCCTCTGGTGAACGAAGAATCCAAAACTGGAAAAAAATCCTGATGAATTAAAGTCATAGGCAACCATGTTTCACAGCAGCAAAACTACATCAAAACATCTGTTTACAAACTCTTACACAACTCATGCATAAGCCATGTCTCATTTATCCAGTCACATGTTCAGTACCTCCCAAAGAAACAACCCTTTCTGACAGGGAATTGAACTAAAATTGAAATGTATTTATGCTTTTTTCAAAGCCAGGCTCCATTAACAAAAACAGTAATTTTACCTCACTGAACACAACAGGTGCTGCTATGCTACTGCCTGGATTGGTCGTTTGTTTGTGTAATTGTGTGACTCTGGTGAATCCAAACTACCCATTTAAAACTCCAAAGTCTCACAAAAGCACAAACTTATTAACTAATCACAGCAGTGGTAGATCAACAGCTCCTGAGTTCAGTGAGGTAAAATAACAGTTTTTATCAATGGAGTTTGGCTCTGAAATGAGCAGAGAGAATATTCAACTTCACTTCAGTCCTCGTCAGAAAGGGCTGTCTGTTTGGGAAGTACTGAGCAAACGACTGGATAAATGGGACTTGGATTATACTGCACGAGTTGTGTGAAAGTCTTGTCTGTTTTGCCCGTGACTTCAATTCATCAAGAGTTTTCTCCATTTTTTGGATTCTTCGTTAACCGTGGAGGTAAAGCAAAGTTTTCCCTCACAAATTCAACGTAACGCCGGATGAGCATTTGATATACAAATGGTCATTTGAAAGTTGAAGTATTCATTTAAAAGGACTGCATGTGATGTAAATCCTTGGATGGAGAATCACTCCATTTGAAAATGAATGAATGAAACCTCAATCACTTTCCTCAAGTTATAGTCTCCTTTCTAGATTGTTGTTTCTGCTACTAACGCTGACGTTGCCCCTCTGTGTTGCCTAAACATGTCTGTACTACACAGCTTTCAGGACAAATCCTCAAAAGTCTTGAAAGCATTAGCACCTACTTTTCTGCTCGGAGTCGAAATGGTCCTAATTATTGGTTCTGATAAAGGTAATAGAAAAGATTCAGGATCATTAAGTCGCTTTGATGCATTTTTTCTGTTTTCTGTTTTCCTGTTTGTCTGTCAAAAGTTATTTCCATACCTCCACTCGTTGTCAAACCACTTGCTAAAAGTTATGTCATCACAGTCCTTTTCAGTGCTTTCTCAGAATTTCCATTTCCTTCAAATGGTACACCTCCTCCTGATCTACAGAATCTAAACATACATGTAATAGCAGGTCACTTGTAGATCAGTGCTGTCTAAGCTTTGAACTTAGTCTATCCAGCTACATGAAAATCTGAACATTTATCGACTTTTGTGACAGATATTTCATGATTTCCCAATTTAACTAAGGAAAAAGTATCTCAGCGGGTACTTAAAGGAAGAGTCCATGATAAATAAAAATATTTTGTGCCATGATGTTCATTTATATTGTTTTAACTTCATGCTTAAATTCAGGCCTTTCGTAACTTTGTGTGTCACACAGTTTCCACTGCTACTTCCGGACAGCGGAAAATTGTCACTGTCATATCTTCCTCATTTATTGACACTCTTTTTACAAATTCGTAGAGTAAAATTTTGTATCCGTATTTACTGTGAAAAACTTCCTGATTGAGTTCAAATAATCAGTTCCTATTGGCTGAAAACTTTTTCGTTAAAGAACCCTTTGGGATTCACGATGCCCCAGATGAAGCTTGTTTTCACTGCAATTTAGACTTTAAATTGATTTCTTCACATTATTTCCAATATGATTAAGAACTGTGTCTATGCAGCCAGAGCTGTTTGCAAAGCCACCTGAGAAAAAACTGCAACTTATTGCCAAGTTAACTGTACCTATAAAAAACAAGGCTACCTGAACAAAGATCAATAGAAACATCACATTTGTTTTGCATTTTGCAATCAAGTGATCAGGCTGCATGTCACAGTTATGAAATGTGCGACTTTTGTCACACTACAAACACTCTGATCAGAATGTCTACTTATGCAAACTGAGGACTTTCGGTTTAGGGGGTCACTTCTGGAGTCGGAGGTCAAAAGGTAAGATTCAAGGGTCATACATGGGGTTGCTGAAGTTTCCCAAAGTGCTGCGTTCGTTGTTTTCCAGAAGAGGGCCATAGGATGTACGTCTGGAATGTAGAGGAAGTGAGGAAAATAGAGGGGAGAAAAGGGAAATAAATATAACATTAACTGTATTTACAGAGATCAAATAAGAGTAGTCTTATTTACAAAGGATAATGGGAAATAAAGACACATGAAACTGCTCTTTTGGCTCATTATTCTAATAAAATTTGGTTGTGAACAGGCTTCTTTTATCTTCTGTAAGAACAGTCCATGTGAATTCTGTTCACAATGTGTTCGATTTCTTAAAAAACCCCAAACAGATTTGGTTCATCTTTATTATAGAGGCAGAAATCTCAGAGACAGATGTCTAAAACCTATCTGCAAACGATGTTTGTGATTTGGGTGAACTCTGCCTTTAAAGGATTGAGCCAAAACTCACTGACTGTACTCTGTGAGGCTCAGAACATTGAAATGATAAGAATAATAATAATAATAATTTGCAGTTAGCTCAGTTTGAATTAAATCTACACGAGGTGACACTTCCCACAAACTGAATGAACAGTACCATGTTAATGCACTTCGTAAGAGATTTGTTTGAGCTCTGGACTCACCGGATCTTGTAGTGGTACAGCCCAAATAACACTAAGGTGACAATGATGATGAACACACATACAATGGCTGCAATACTTCCTGGAAAGAGGGAGAAAGAGAGAGACAATATAATATACATTGTTGATAACAAAGTTTTAGTCCTGTAATAAAGTAATGATCCATCCTAACTTTTTTTCCTTCCTTTCCACCTTCTGTACTTCATAATTTAAACCCTACATCTTCAGCTTTCTTATCACCAGTGTTGTGCAAATTCCCCTGCAGCTACATGGGTAGGTAGGATATTGTAAGTGGTATTAAAGATTAAGGGCGTGAGGGCAAATGGTGTGAAAGGTACCCTGGGTGCGTTGGTTGCTGACCTTCTGGGATGATGTGTCAAGTTCTTCCTGTTATACGCATTGTCAGACAAGGCTGCTATTGCATTGCTGAAAGATACTTCCTCTTCCATTTGCATTCCTCCAACAACACAGGGTACAGGGATGCTAGCTAACATCTAGTCAATTACTTCATGACAAACCTTTATGTTAGAAAGTAGGTGAAGCTACAGTTTGTTCACAGTGGGGCTCAATGAAAAGTGAGGTGATCACCAAAATCATTATGATCGATCCTCTGGGAACCAAGCATGTCTGGCTCATGGCAATCCATTGAATGTTTTTTGACATATTTCACTCTGAACTGAAATGGATTGATCGAATGACCAATAGAAAGACTGACGTTGCCATCCATGGAGCCATGACATTAGAAAAATCTGGTTTCAAAATGAATTTGAGACTTAAAACTGTGTTTATGAAATCCAGAGGTTTCATGAGGTTATGCCATCATCTAAGCACTCACAGTTCCCTGATTGGTATTTCGCTGGCCTCAACTGATTATACTTTGTGACTGATTTCAGTCGTCACGTGGTAAATCTCTAACTCTGTATCAGGTAAGACATGATGGCTACTTTGTCTCACAATGTACCATGACCTTAAGATAATTCTTTTCCAGCAGGCAACTCTGACCTTTGAGCTTGAGCAATAATGAGTAATCTCATTGAGGTAAACTGTATCAAGCGCATTGCTGAAGATCTGTTTGTTTGTGTGAGATGGTACTGAAGGCCAGACAAATATTCAGACAGCTGCCACACCCCAAATCACTGTTTTATCCAGGAGCAGAATTCAATCATTAAACACTATCTTGGGGAACTCCCAAGAGGATATTCTAAGGATCTGGGGGCTCTGTTTGATTTTTGTCTGTTTACTGTAGACAGCCAGTCCTCAACTCATCAAGGAACAAAGCTGTCTGATCTTTGAACACACTTGGTGTTGGGTGGGTGGAGCGTAAGATAGGTTTCGGCAACACAATCAAGGAGATGGAAACTGAAAATTCATTCCTATTCCAAATGACACCGAAACCAACTGCTTATAAGTGACATCAGAAAAGAAATATTTCATGATAAACTTTTGCATCTGAAAAAATAGCTAGCATGTGTTCTTATGGCACAATTTCTCACAAAGACTCCTTCTATTTTTCAAAATCTGGAGGTGATGTATTCTTCTAGAATCTGAGGATCACTCAAGCAGCTGTGACAACCTCTGTATTTATCTCAATAAGGTCATGTTTTTGTACATTCTGTAATTCTGTTTGGTCCCCCATAAGGCATAACATTGGTGATTTAGGCACTGTCATACCCTATTTTCCAGTCTCTGAGTCCAGTTTGCCAGCATTTTAGACTTTTACAGGCCAGTACAAAACAATGCAAGATGCTGTGAGCGCCTAAATTTAAATCAGTTAAACCAGTCAAAGGTGACACCCTGGAGATCTAGATGTTAGGTCAAGGCCGCGACCATGGACCACAATGTCTCAGCTATTTCTCCATCATCATCATGTCTCTACTGTCACTGTCAAATAAAGGCATAAAACGGGCAATAATAACGTTTCAAAATGTGACCAGAGATCAGAAATCTTTCTCAATATGTATAACAAAATAAGAGTCAGCCATGCAGCTCTATGAGGCTGGTATTGAGCACAGTGGTGCTTTGAGCTAAATGCTAACATCACAAGCTAAAATTTTTAGTGACAATGCCTACATGCTGGTGTTTAGCAGGTACAATGTTTGCAGTGTTCATGATATCAAGGCCATAACGCGATGTGTACAACCCCACATTGGCGGTGGCTAGAGACTCGCAGATGCTTGAGAATGCATCATCTTGCCAGGCTTTATGACACTGTCCTATTGCCAGCCTCGCCACTCCTTAAACACATTTTTTCCCCCACTTGCTTGTACATCCCCGCGCCTGACCTGTAGCCTCAGGAGTCATGCTGTCAGAATGGATGAGGAGAGACTAGTTGTTAAGGTCTAGAAATATCCTCAAGCTGTATGACCCATAATCCCGTCATTATAAAAATATCTGTACCAAATTTCATGAAAACACACCCAATAGTTGATGATATTTCATTAAAAACCAAAATGTCAATCTCATGGTGGTGCCCGAGGACAAGTCAGGGGATCAAAGTCCTACACCACTGGTCTACTCTTCTAGAAAGCTTCCAGAAATCCAAAGAGCTCAGGCGCCTTTACCTTAAATTTAGTTGGAGGAACCATGGTATGAAGTTACTTTCTGTTCCCCTTAAAGTTTCTGCTCCAGGGGTATGCACTGATTCAGGACCAGAAACCATTGCTGTTTAAATTTTGGTCAGTGTAATTTGCCTAATTTTCATGGTTCTCCAGATGTGATGGGAATGCAAACAGAAACTTTTAGTTTTGGCCCTTTGGTTCTGCTAAAGTGTACACCTGCAGAGAAATATTCACAGATTTACTTTCTGACTTAAGTTTCTGGGGCTATTCCTGGACACTGGGTGACTCATAGTACTTAACACCTTTAATGGGACACCTAGCCTAGAAACACTCAAGTTCAAAAACCGCCGCCCTGAAGAGACACCATAAAAGTTGTGAGTCAGATGCATTATCAGATTCAGTGGTTGCTAATGACGGGAAAGAAGTTCTTTCCTCATTTCTGCCTTTGAGGGACAGAGTTCAAACTACAGGACAACACCTAAAATATGGAGTTGCTGGGGCGTCAGTACTTGGCTAAAGAGCACGTACACAGGGTTAATACATACTGTAAGAGGTAGTAAGAATCAATTGATCTGTAAGGGGTATATAAGCTGTCTTTGCAAAGATGAAGGGAATATGAAAAAACAGACCAGAATATAGAACATAGCTGAATATATAGCTTGAAAAACAAGGAAAACTCACAGAATTTGTGTATGTCAAGCTTTTAAATTTTCCATGCCAGGGTTGCCTGTATAAGTTGTAGCATTTACTAACAGATCTATAATGAGTGACTTGTGCTGCCACAATGAACGAAATGGTGGCAATGACTGCAGGTCATGAAAAATCAGGTCAGTGGCTGAACAGTTGTGTGAATGATAAAACACGTAGGGAAAGAATTGGCAGACAGCCTTTTCTCTTCAAAGGGCTGCCGTTCGTTTTCACTCATTCAACTATAAAGCCTCAACTGCAAAGTAAACAAGAGGAAAATGTTGTGTTCACATATTAACCACAAATTGATACAGTACTGAAGGAGGTCAAGGAGGAGGAACGGATAATCTGATGCATGGACTCTGTTCTGTGTTAGGCAATGTAAGAGTCTGACACATTCAGAGACACATTCTAACGCCAGAAACAGGTGGTTTTGGGAGATAACATGCAGCTTACTGGCAACATATGTTGACTATGCCATCATAAAGATGTTAAGTAACTGGCCCAACAAAGGCTGTCAATGATGCACAGCTGGAGTTGGTTTGTAAAGTTGAGTCCAGTGATAAACAGCGAGCCTGCATTCAGACAAAAATTACACAAAGTGGAAATCCTTGATCTAATTAATTTTCCAGCCCAGTCAGCAGAAGAAAGGTGAAGGGGATGGTGGATGGCGTAACAGCTGGGCGAAACACCTGCCAAGCTGCAGACCGCTGTGTGAAATCAACAAACAGCAGCACAGGTTTTTCATCACTACACTATCAGCAGCTTTTTAGTCACTAAACGTGGGTGTTTTTCCACTGCGGATATTGCCGCATCAAATGGTTGTTTTTTACAGAGCCATCTCTGCGTTTGCTGCCGGGATAGTGCCACAAAAACAGGTCTCTCTTTTTAAAGGCCCACTAAAACTGGGCATTTTAACCCAAAACGCAATCTCATAACATGAGACATGTTTCGACTTCTCCCACTACATAATACCATACAAATGTAATTTGCTGTTTGTAGACCTGTACAGTGCCAACATGTATTCCAGAGGGGTTTTATTTCTCACCAGTACCTGTAGCCACACAAATACAGCCCCTTGTGTTTTTAATGCATTTCTTTTTATGTCTGAAAGGAACCATAACAACCAAAGTTCATGATACGACCCCATAACAAGCCTGCCCAATTTAGTATGGGATGAGTGATGAGTGATTTGTTGGAAAGTTTATATATAGATTCATAGTTTTTAACTCTTCTTTTTGGTCCAAGTATAATGCCAGCATGTGACCAGTAAAGAAATAAAAACATTTTTGATCCTGAACAATGATGTGTAGAAGATTTGTTTTCTTTTCTGGAGTCAATAATTTCACAAAAATCTTTTCACATAGGTGACACCCTATTCTGCTTTGTTTTTTCCTGCATTTTGCCAATTTTATGAGCTGTTTTTCACCGCACTTCCTTCAAATTACAGTTATTCACCTGTAATTTGATGTATTATTTCCTATAATTTACCAATTTGAATTTCTGAACTGATTATTCTGACCCCTGACTTTTCCTCTAGCACTACAATGAGATTAATATTTATAGTTATGAGCAAAGTATCTTTACAACTTTTGGATGGATTGCCATGAAATTTGCTACATATATTCACGGTCCCTAGAGGATGAATTCTAGAGGCAACAGCAGGTCAAAGTTTTCACTTACTCTGAAATATATCTTTGTAGCTGTACATCCATTAAATTGTCAAGTCAATTACAAGTGAATCTTTGACAAGTTGTAAAAAAGAAATGCAAATACAAAACATCGCCATCAACTGGTCTGGAGCAAATAAATTGCTTTGCAAAGTGTAGTTTTGTCTGAAGTTGCGAACCAGAAACAGAACAAATCGCCTTGGCCACCTAACCCATCTATGGGAGAAATACTGAGAGGTCTTCAGAAATTTGAAGAAAGTTGTATTAAATTTTGCTGTTTCCATACAGCTTTTCTAAACTGATACTTCAAAATGTGCATAAAAATATGTTTATGGAAACACAACTTAGGGTGTAGCCTATATGTGCTTAATGGCTTGGCACAAAATTTGATGTAGACATTCATAATCCCCACACAGTGAATCCTGACAATGTTGATGATCCTTTGACTTTTCCTCTCGTGCCACCGGGTGTGTGACATTTTTAGCTGTTACTGAAATATCTTAAATATTGGATGAATTATCTTGAAATCTAGTAGGCCTACAGACCCTCATGGTCCCCAGAAGTTAATGTTGATGTGAGCATTTAGCTCAAACTACCACACTGCCAGTGTAGCTCCACACAGCTGCTAGCATGGCTGTCTTCTTTCTTTAGATATGTTTTAGTATAAAAATGTAACTTAAAAGAGGGCTATTACAGAGTTTGAAATAAATATTGAATGAGAATATAATTTGTTGTGTATAAACCTGTTGCACAACATAGTTTACATTGTTTTTACACAGTTAGAGCAAATATAAAAACAAAGAACTTTTCGTTGCTGCGTACCTGAGCTCAGAGCCTCGGACTTGTGTCCTTCTACTACCAGTGTGGTGGTTTTGGTGGTGGTGGTGGTACTACTACTTGTGATGGGGGGTTGGGGTTTGGCGGTGGTGCTGGTGAGTTGTGTAGTGCGGCCGGTGGTGCCAGGGCCGATGGTGCCAGGGCCGGTGGTGCTGGTGCCGGTGGTGCCAGGGCCGGTGGTGCCGGTGCCGGTGGTGCCAGTGCCAGGGCCGGTGGTGCCGGTGCCAGGGCCGGTGGTGCCAGTGCCAGTGCCAGGGCCGGTGCTATTGGTGCTAGTCTCCTGGGTGCTATTTGTGGTCGATGGAGGTGATGGGGATGAGGAAGAAGATGAAGAGGACGTGGGCAAGGTTTGTACTGTTAGTGGCGTTGTCGAGTTTGGAGTGTTTATCTCAGCGGTGACAGTCAGTGGAGTGGAAGCTGTACCGTTGATGGAAGAAGTTGTATTGGTGGAATTTTCAGTTGCTGCGGCAGGTTGCGTAGTTGATGAATTCACAGTTGTGGGTGAGGAAATGACGGTGGTCAGTGTGGTCCCAAGGCTCGGTGGAGTGGTGGGAAGGAGGTTATTTGTCGGGGAGGGTGATGGAGAAAATGTTGGGACGGTTGAATTTGCTGACTGTGCTGTTACTGCACCGCACAACAGTAGACCTGCAATTTAAGGAAAAAGATTGTATGAATGACATCTCTGCAGCAACATATTTCAACATGTATAAGAAACACCAGCTATTGTTGTTGTTATGGCCCCACAGTCTGTGAGGACACCACAGTGGAATGATTACTATCTAAATCAATGTAAAATACATTGATTTAGATAGTAATCATTACACATTCAGTTCTAATGATGATGCCGTCAATATGAGTCCCCCAACTCGACACATTCTCACTCCGACCTCGTCACATATTGACGTGCATGGACTTTCCACGTCCACATATGACGTGACTGTTGACATTCTGGGACACTGACAAGTTCTGCCTGTTACATGCATTGTCTTCTTTCAAGATACACTTCTGTTTTCACAGGAAATTTACCGTTTACATACAGTCTCTTTCAAAATAAACACACTACATTGGTTTCCTTCAACAACAAACACACATGGTTAGGTTTAGGCAACAAAAGCAAGTGGTTAGGTTTAGGAAAAAAAGCACAAGGTTTAGCTTTAGAATCTTATGGTACACAAACAATGCTGTATCCATCCATCCATCCATCCATCCATCCATCCATCCATCCATCCATCCATCCATATTTAATTTTCCTTATATTTTTCTTATTGTCAACAAATCCCATGAAAAGACAAAAATGATTATGTCGATGTAAACACTCATTAGACTACCAAATATGTATTAATGCACTGCTGAAAACAGTCCCAACAGTGGGCAGCATGGTGGTGCAGTGGTTAGTATTGTCGCCTCACAGCAAGAGGGTTCCTGATTCTAACCCAGGGTGTTTTTTTTTGTGCGGAGTTTGCATGTTCCTCCCATGTCAGCGAGGGTTTTCTCCAGGTACTCCGGCTTCCTCCCACAATCCAAAGACATGCAGGTTAATTGGTAATGATCACAGCGCTGACACATGCAGACAACCCTTCACGTATATTTACTACTATGGCCAATTTAGAGCCTCTCGCCCAGTGTCAGCTGGGATAGGCTTCAACCCTTCTGAGACCCCCAACAGGATATGCTGTTATGGAAAATGAATGAATATTCCTAGTATAATCATGTATACATGGCATACAGTAAAACAAATTTAATGTTTCTATCTTTTTCTTGTTGTCATCAAATCCCAGGAAAAGACAAAAACACCAGTGAGTTGATTCTGCTGCCGTAAACACCCACCAGACCACTAAATGTGTATTAATCCACTGCTGAAAATAATCCCCAGCAAATGTAGAATTTCTTCCTTTTGAGTTCTGTTTGTTAAAAACTACAGTGACCAGCTGTTTAGAAAATTACTGAACCTTTACGAAAATAAAATTATATATTTGTGAGTTTTTATAAAGATTTCTTTAACAGATCTTTTATGGGGGAGTTGCTGACCATAATAAAAAATATAGCACAATGCCAGCCTTGTCCTTTAACAGTGCATTGTGTTTAGGTATTTCAGCCGCTGGGATTTTGAAACACAGCTTCTCCAACATTCAATTTAACAACTTTAGAGGCTCACATCACAGTCATGGCAGAACTGTTCTTTGGAACAGGGCTGTGTAGTTCTTTAGAAGGAGACCTGAGTTTTGTCATCTGTGTTTTAACAAACAGGAAGTCGGGGCAGAGACCAGGTATGATGCACTTAAGATTTCCCGTCTGCTAAGTACTCTGGTTAGTCACTGGTGTTTTAAATGTAGTCTTTGTTTTTATATAGAAATATAAGAGACACTCACATCACAACTCTACTGGAAATAAGTGACGTTTTGTCAGTGTCATCCCGTGACAGAAAGTCAGGAATACTCTAACTGATAACACATTATCTTGTGATGTAAGACCTGCATTACTAACCACAGATTTCAAAACAGCAGTGTTTCCTCACAGAGTTGAGGATAAAAAAATATTTCCTTCATGTGAGCTTAAGTGCCTCCTACACAGAATTGTTTAATCATCACAAAGTTGTTTAGTTATGAAGAGTGGAAATATCTAATGTACTTGTCTCACCCGTCAGATTATATGGGAACCCCCATTAGTGAGAGCCTTTTTTCCACTTAAAAAATATCTTGTTATGGCATCTTACAACCAGTGAAACAGGCTGTTCTCAAGAGATGCTGCGACTTGACTTGTGAAAATGTCTTGAAATAAGTCTGACGTAGTGTAGACAGGAAATTATCTCACCCAAACATCCACTTAAATAAAATGTGGACATATTTTTTGGTCCACAGGTTTAGAGCCATATCAGATCAGACATTTTTACACTGGAGCCTGAATATTAAACAGAGTTCACATGGTAGTAGAGGTGGCTTGTCAACTTTTAACATAGTAAAATATGATCATCCTCATATCACGACTTGCACAAGACACTGAACACATACATCAGATTTTCAGGGTAGTTACCACATCAAACAGCATGCACTGATGTCAGAATGTACTCACATGTTGTCAGAGTTTGCAGGCTGATCCTCATCATTGTGCTCTTGTCACTGTATATCTCCGCAAACACTTGTGTAGCTGCAGCTCTGTGCTCTGTGCTCCCTGTGGACGGCTGTAGTGTGTGTGGCTGCTTGTGACTGGAGGTGACTGGTTATAAGAGCCTGGGGGCGAGGCTACATGATGACTGAGTCATGTTTAAAAAAAGAGCGGCCTGGTCATAGTATGAAGCTGTTGTAGCCTGATAAAAACTGAAGACCACAGGAAGTTGAGTTGTAAGTGGCAAACTGTATTAGTAGTATATTTATAGAATGATATAAAGTGTGATGTCAATCTTGTCTTGCTTTAAAGTTAAGTATCAGTGAGTTTATTGAAGCATATTAATAGTGTTCAGTATGGTTTCACAGATATTTCTATAGGTGCTTATAATGTGCTATACAACAAGTAAAATAATTGCAATAAAATGTATCATCAAATACAGCTCTTTTCTATATGCATACATATGGTCTATTTTTAATATTTATTCTGTTCTTTTTTAAATATGTTGTTTCATGTGATTGATTAAATTATAAATCAGTAATATTGTACTTCTGTCATGTGCACTACACGCCAGCAGAGTGCAGCACATACACAGAGAATGTGACTTCCCAACCAGGAACGAGATTTTAAACATAAAAAGCATCACAACTCACAGTTGAAAACAGAGTCCTTGAAATGCAATAAACATCGATAAAAGTATGAATGAATTAATGATCTGTTTAACTGTTTTACACCAAAATAGATCACAATACTGCTCTGGCCAGAGTCACTTCAGGCAGTGTTGGTTGGAGCTGCAGTTACAATACGAAGTGGGAGGAGTGTAAATATAAAGAATGTAAATATAAAAGTTTAAGAAAGCAAAAAAGAAAAAGGTGCAAATCCAAAATATATACAGTATAATTAGGCTAAACACTATGGACCATAAAAATGTAAACAGGTTAATGGCAGGGATCAGTCTAATGGTGTTGTTTGCATTTATCTTTTTATTGTTTATTTCTTAGTATTGTTCATTAGAAGTTGTTTTGTGTTGAAGCTCTTGTTTGTTTATCATAAATAAACGTGCAAACAACTAGCAGTTACAAACAGACTGCAGTTAACAGGGAGACAACACACTCCATCCATCCATCCATCCATCCGTCCGTCCGTCTGTCCATCCATCCATCCGCTCAACCGAAGTCGGGTCATGGGGGCAACAGGCCAAGCAAAATAACCATACCCCCCTCTCCCCAGCAACACTTTCCAGCTCCTCCTGGGGGACCCTGAGGCGTTCCCAGGCCAGATGAGATATTTAATCCCTCCAGCGTGTTCTGGGTCTGCCCCGGGGCCTCCTACCAGTGGGACGTGCCAGGAACTACTCCAATGGGAGGCGCCCAGGAAGCATCCTGATCAGATGCCCATACCACCTCAGCTGACCCCATTTGACGCAAAGGAGCAGCGGCTCTACTCCGAGCTCCCTCCGGATGTCCGAGATCTCTAAGGCTGAACCCAACCACCCTGGTGAGGAAACTCATTTTGGCAGCTAGAATCTGCAAACTCATGCTTTCCATCATTACCCAGAGCTCATGACCATTGGCGAGGGTTGGGACGTAGTTGGACCAGTAAATCAAACCCCTTCCGGGTCAGCTCTCTCTACACAATAATCCGGCACAAGAGTGGTGGAGTTTTCTCTGACAGAGCTACAAATCCAGTATTAACCACCGACTCTGTGAGGGGTAATTTTTCCGTTTCTTAAAAGTGAGATTGATAAGTCAGAGTTTACAGTGTGCTCAAGTACAAAGTAAGCTGTATAGTTGTCTCAAGTTAGTTATTTATGGTCTCAAAGTTTAGGATTTTGGGCTTTTGAAATGATGATCAGTAAGTGTGTGCTCATAAATCATCCTTTAAACCTGTCAAAAACTCTGCTGGAGAATTGCAATTTTGTAAATGTGTAGGAAAAATAAGTCTAAATGAGATTTCAAGATTTAATACAACCTGTCGCCTTCATTCCTATTTCTAATACCTGTATCAGCATAATAAAATTAATTTAAAGAGAAAAGAAGAAAAAGAACAAAAGTGATGTTCAGCCAGAACAAGTATACTTTTGCATGCTTAGGTCTGTAATTTATTTATCATACCATCTGTCATACACTCCTCACGCATATGACAATGACCACCATTTCCTGTTGTCACCGTCAGTGGCTGTCAGTTATGATATCTATCAGCTCATATCTATCATTTGACCAACAGCACAGCACAACAAATATTTAGTGTTATCATCTTGCTGCTTTAGTACATCCATGCCGCAGTTGTGGGCACCTTAAAAAGACTCAAAAAGATTTGAGTTTTTCATTGACTGAAACTATACTAAAACTATGAAGGCTAAAAATGACACTAAAACTAAAAAGGATTTTTTTTGTCTAAAGTCTAAGACTAAAATCAAAAATAGCTGCCAATATTAACACTTGTTTTTAAGTTTCAATTTAAAGACTTTCTGATGTCCATAGGGAGGTTAGTCCAGAGGAAAGGAAAGTCCAAAGGAGTGAAGGTTTAAGGAGGTCAGACAGGTGTGAGGGGGTGTTCCCATTTACAGTTTTGTAAGTCATCAGAAGCCCATTAAAATTTGACCTGACATAAATCCGGAGCCAGTGAAGCTAAAACTGGTGTAATATAGTCATGGGCTCCACCTTTTCCTGTATTCAAATAGACACTGAGGATGAGCTTATGTGATTGTCAGAGGAGAGAGCAGAGAGCAGACTAACAGACAGATGGACAGATGGGCAGAAAGACTGTCTACCCTGACATGGATCACTTGTTGATGCTGCTGCTGTTGCTGTGGAGCTCAGGTAGGACTTTAAAGATGATGTGTGATTATTCAAATATTGATCTTTGAGTAAATCAGAGACCACACTGCTCACACACAGCACCATCACCCATGCACATACATCATATGAAAGCCTTGCAGGAAGAAAAGACAAAAAGCAAGAATGGACATTGAAAATTTGGTAACATTCGAGTTATAATCTTTCAGATATGATTGTATTTTTACAAAATTATTGTTCCTGAAACATCCAGTTGATGCATTTACATTCAGTAATGATCTCAGATGGACCAATGGGTTCAAGTACAAACCTCACAAAGAGACAACATACTGAAACACATTTCCGATGATCATTTTCCTGCAAGTTTTAGGGGTGATGTTTGGATTCTTTTTTTTTTTTTTTTTTTTTTTAAATCAGGGACCATGTACAGAGAACATTGAACTCAACAGAGTAAAGATGCACTGCACCAGATTATAGCTTTTTAGCTAGTTTCCATCTGCAGTCCCTGAGGCAGGCAAAAGAAGAAATAACAAAAGAAAAATTAAAATATTACAAAGAGACATATAAAAAGACAGACTGAAACGGTACAAGAAAATAGAGTGCATTGAAATCCATAGGACGACGCACACACACACACACACACACACACACACAGCAATTCAGAAGTAAGAAGGAATTTAAAAGGAATCGACAGCTCTGAGCTGTCTGCAGAGATTCATATCAGTTGAATATCTCTATCTTTGAACTGTTGGTCCGATAGAACAAGACATTTCAAAGATGTCACCTTGGACTCTGATAACATGGACTGCAAATATTTCACTCTTTACTGATGTTTTATAGACTCAGTGATTTATTACTTGAAAAACATAAATGGTAGCTAAATCAAGGGTGAACGTAATTGCTAGTTGCAGCTGTAATTCAGGTTCCTCTGAATGATGCTCTGCTGATGTTAACACATCTGTCAGAAATAATTAGACATTGACAGCATTCATCTGATAGTAATAGCTCAGCCTGCCCTGGTTGTCATGGTCACATACACCACAGTCCTTTGACCTATGATAAGTTAACTTTAATCTGATAAGAAGCTGCTAGAGTGTTCCACAAAATGCAGCTCAGAGAATTTAACTGCAGTCCACAGACTGTATCATCTTTAAAGGATCAATTTAACAAAGGGAAGGGAAATGACAGAGAGATACAAGACAACCAGGAGCTGCTGCTAATGTGGTTAATATATATGGTTATGAGTGTTGTGTAAGAGGAAGTGCAGAGAGGTCACCCAAGGGAAGGGATAGTTGGACAGAGGTGTTCTGAGGCACAGGAACTGTGATAGGCTGGCCAAAACCTGGTGAACTAGTGATGTGTGGGTCAACCTACAACCCTGTGTCGGATGGATTCAGGTAAGCTTACTAGCAGATATCACAGGTGTTGGGTGGATAGGTCAAAAAGTGACAAAGTAAGTCATTAGTAACTCACATAAATATTTTGCAATAGTTAACCTTCCACCTGACTCAGCAGCAGCCCTGGAGTGGAACATAATGACATTTTGTTCCAACAGAAAACAAGGGTCTGACTATTTCATAGCATCCCTGTCCACTTTAAATTCATGAATATCTTCTTCTGTTATGTCTGTAAAAAAAAACCCACATAGCTATTAGCTATGCATTCCAGATCAGCCTACTTGTCTACTAGCCTACTTGCCATCTTTCTACATTTGTAACCTTACTTTTAGAACAAAAAAATAAATGTTTTATATTTTCATATTTACTGCAAAGGACATACAATTTAACATCAAGTAGCCTAGCTTTGTATTAGCAATAGTCATTAACCTTACCAGAAACTTTCAGCTCCCTGGCGATCTCCCTCTAGCCAGCTGCCACCTTATTAAGTTTCTGTAGTAAAATCAGGAAGTTTCATATAGATAATTCCTCATTGTAACTTCATGAGACAGCCGTTCCTCATTAATTGCATTGCTATAAAGGCGAGTGACAGAAATAAAAAGAAACAACAAAAGTTAAGCTCAAAATTGCGTTTGCATCCACTTTGGACACTGCTGTCATTGGCTACAAATCCAAAATGTTGTCACAGTGGCAAAGTTTTCTTGAGAGACTAACTACCATATCTCCTCTTGTCTCCTCAAAAACGTGAACTTTCACGTAAACAAACATAGCTTAAACTTACTAATGCTTTATGAGTTGGATTTAGCGCTGTGGCGGCATCAGCATAGGGTGCTAACGTAGGCTACTTTTTAATTTGCCAGAATGTGTTGTAGTGCTGGTTCAGTTTAGCCATAACTGGTTTAAGCTCGAACAGCCGACAGGACCATTAAAACTGGGAACTGACACAATTAACAGTATAAAGTACTGTAGTTACTGATGAGAGAATGAGGTTCACAGGTGGGTATAGGAACTGATTTCTGCTTGGCAACCAGTTACCTTAGTTACTTAATAGTTGTTATCAAAACCTTTCTTTTAATCTCTAACATGAGCAGAGACTCCTTTTAGGATGTTGCACTATGATAAACTGAAATGAATAAACAAATTTTATAAAGTGTTGATTATTCCTTTAACTCTATATAAACTGAGATGTGCTCTGAATAGTCACAGGTTCATCTCACCTATAGTAAACCAGTAAAAATGACTCCAGAGTAAATTCCCTGAGGTGTTTCAGAGCTGTTTGAAAATTCTTTTCAAAACAACCTGAGTGTGTTTGTTCTGTCCATGGCTGTGCTCCAAAGAAAATGCTACTTTATACTGATGTTTATCGTCTGATTTTCTCCTCAGGACTCCAGGCTAAAGAAAATCACAACTCAACAGGTAAACAGAGAAGGAAAAGTAAAATAAGTTTAAGCTTTTCTTGATTAAAGCCACTATTTTTTTTTACTGATGACTGTCTTGTTTTTGTTTAGAGTCTGTCAGGTTGGTGGGAGGAAAGAGTCACTGTGCAGGAACGCTGGAGGTGAAACATAAGGGTGAATGGAGACCAGTGAGTGACATTAAAACTGGCTTTCAGTGGACCCTCAGGGAAGCGGATATTATGTGTAGTGAGATGGACTGTGGCTCTGTTATTTCTATGAGATCGCGAAAGTTGTCCTCAATGGAATCTGTGTGGGTGATTGGCTCTGACTGTGTTCGTTCTGGTTTTGCTCTGAGTGATTGTAAAATATCATTGATCTCTTCCTCCTCCGTGGATCTCAACTGCTCAGGTGAGCTGACACATTCTGACTCCCAACTCATCAAATACTGACGCTCCAGTACCCCTCCAGTGTCTCTTTCGGGCGCTGAGGGACTGTGCGTCAATTTATGTTTGTTATGTGCATTGGGTCTTTTTGAAATACATTTTTCACACTTTTTTCTGGTTTCACACAATGTGTACAGTTTCTACTCGTTAAATGTATACAGACTCTTTTCAAAATAAACAAACAAAAAAGTCCTTAGATTTAAGCTACACAATTCCGTGGTTAGGCTAAAAATTACTCTGTTACCAACATACTGTAACGTCACATGACACCTCACCTACATCACTAGCATAGGATACTATATATACACTAGCGCACTACATCATTATGTGCATTGTCTGGTAGCTGTTATGACTGCTGGAGGATGAACCAAAATATATATATATCTATCTATCTATCTATCTATCTATCTATATCTATCTCTATCTATCTATATCTATATCTATATCTATCTATCTATCTATCTATCTATCTATCTATCTATCTATCTATCTATCTATCTATCTATCTATCTATCTCTCTCTCTCTCTCTCTCTCTCTCTCTCTCTCTCTCTCTCTCTATCTCTCTATCTCTCTCTAGATACACTAGCGCACTACATCATTATGTGCATTGGTGCCATCTATCTATCTATCTATCTATAGATACACTAGCGCACTACATCATTATGTGCATTGGTGCCATCTATCTCTCTATCTCTCTATCTCTCTCTCTCTCTCTCTCAATTCAATTCAATAAGCTTTATTGGCATGACTGTAGATTAACAATATTGCCAAAGACATTAAAATTTACAAATAAAGTACAATAATAAAAGTAAGTCAGAAAACTATAAAAAAAAGATTAAATATATGATATATAATACAAAATACACCAATCTACAATACAATACACCAATATATAATATAGAAAAAAAAATGAATAAAGAAAAATGTAGATTGTGAGTTACGAGGACTGTAAATATAGACAGGTGTGTCAGGTGTTGTGATGGTTGTCCCTCAGGCTGTGGCATAACCTGACATATGTTGCTGCTGCTAAGCTGCTGACTCTGTTCTCTCCAAGGATGTGTTGCATTTTAGTTTGATCAGGCAGAGAATCAAAGTCAGTGACTTTATGTTTTATTTTTGAGAGGAAGTCGGCTCTGATGTGTTCATACTTGCTGCAGTGCAACAGGAAGTGTGTCTCTGTCTCCACTTGTCTGTGTGGACAGAGCTCACACAACCTGTCCTCTCTGGGCAGCCAGGTCTGCCTGTGTCTGCCCGTCTCTATGGCCAAGCTGTGGTCACTGAGTCTGTACATGGTCAAAGTCTTCCTCAGTTTCTCATCAGTCACGGTGCTCAGATATTCTTCCACCGTGTACTGTCTATTTAGAGCCAAATAACACTGAAGTTTGCTTTGCGTTTTTGTGGTCGATGTCCAATAGTTAATGTAAAGTTCTTTTTGTTTCTCTATAATTTGGTGGGTCCAGATTGTGTGAGGGCTGTCCTGAGGTCTTGTGTTAGAGGAGCTGAGCCTCAGGACTAGCTGGCTGAGGGGGCTCTTCTCCATGTTCTCCTCTTGGCATTGCAGAGCTTTGTAGTGGTAGGAGTTGGGGTCACTTGTTTTAAGGTGTTTATAAAATTTGATGGCTCTTTTTTGAATTCTAATTAAAAGGGGGAATTGGCCTAGCTCAGCTCGGCACCCGTTGTTGGGGGTGTTCCTGTGTACTCTGAGGATGCTCTTGCAAATCTCTGTATGCAGGATTTCCATGGGGTGTTTGTCCCATTTTTCAAAATCTTGATTTGCAAGAGGACCCCACACCTCACTACCATATAGAATAATTGGTTCAATTATAGATTTGAATATTTTGAGCCAGATTCTAATGGGCATATTAATGTTTGAAGATTTCTTTATAGCATAGAAAGCCCTTCTTCCTTTCTCTCTGAGATCATCAACAGCCAGGTTAAAGTTTCCCGTGGAGATGTGTAGTCCTAAGTATGTGTAGTCGTGTGTGCTCCACCTCATGAGAGCCCAGGAAAAACCTGGTTTGGTCTCCTGACCCTGGGTCGTTTCTGGAATATCATAATTTTGGTTTTGTCCAGATTAACTGTCAGGGCCCAGGTCTGACAGAAGGTTTGCAGATGATCCAGTTGCTGTTGTAGTGCTTCATGTGATGGAGCCAGCAATATGAGATCATCTGCAAACAGTAGGCATTTAACCTGTGTGTCAGACAGAGTGAGACCAGGGATGTCAGATAGTTCTAGTGATTTGGCCAATTCATCGATCTAGATGTTGAAGAGGGTGGGACTGAGACTGCAGCCCTGTTTTACTCCTCTACTCTGGGGGAAGAAATCTGTTTCCATGTTGTTAATTTTAACAGCACATTTCATATGACTGTACATGGTTTTGATGATGTCATAGACCTTCCCCCCTACACCCTTCTCAATTAATTTTAAGAACAGTCCATCATGCCAAATTGAGTCGAATGCTTTTTTGAAGTCTACAAAACAAGAGAAGATTTTCCTCTTGTTTTGCTGGACGTCTTTATTAATGAGGGTGAAGGGTGTAGATATGGTCTGTTGTTCTATGTTTGGGTGTGAATCCTATCTGGCTCTTGCTCAGGACATCATGTTCTCTGAGGAAGTCTTGCAGTCGGCTGTTTAGGATACTGCAGAACAACTTCCCCAGATTGCTGCTGACACAGATGCCTCGGTAATTGTTTGGGTCGAATTTGTTTCCACTTTTAAAGATTGGTGTGATGATTCCTTCACTCCAGAGGTCAGGAAATGTCCGACACCCAGAATAAGGTTAAATAATTTTAATATGGCAATGTTAAATTTATGGTCATCAAATTTTAGCATTTCATTTAAAATGCCATCAGGACCGCTGGCTTTCTTTGGCTGCAGTGCCTGGATTTTAGCCAGCAGCTCTGCTTCAGTAATTTGGTAGTCTAGGGGGTTCTGGTTGTCTTTAATGACTGATTCTAAAATTTGTAATTTGTTGAGGAGATTGTTTTGGGCCGAATTCAGGGAACAGCAGTATACAGACTTTCAAAGTGATTTTTCCAGATGTCACCATTTTGAATAGCCAATTCTTCTTTTTGTGGTTTGCTGAAAGAGTGCCATTTCTTCCAGAAGTCACTCGAGTCAATGGACTCTTCAATTATTTGTAACTGATGCCTCACATGCTGTTCTTTTTTAGTTCTGAGTGTTTTTCTGTATACTCTCAGTGTTTCCCAGTACTGGAGGCGGAGCTCAGGGTTGTCAGGTTGTCTGTGTTTTTGATTTGACACATTTCTGAGAGTTTTTCTCAGTTGTCTGCATTCTGTGTCAAACCACTGTCATTAGTCGGGTCTTTTGGTCTGTGGTGCTGGCGCTTTTTCAGACTGGACAAGTCTGCCACATGGTCAAATATGTTGTAGATGTCCTGTACAGCCTGTCTGAGGCCGTCCTGATTGAGGGGATACGAGGTGGAAAGAAAACAGTCTAAATGGGATTGAAAGACTGGATTTTTGATTGCTGTCTGGTATTCGTCTTTGCTTTTGTTTGTCCATTTATAAGGTTGTTTTCTGTAGGTCAGATTGCAGGGTTCTACTGTGTGAGGGTCGTTTGCTGTCGTTTTAATGTAGAGTGTGATTTTACTATGGTCTGATAAGGGTGTTAAGGGGCTGACTGTAAATGCTCTCAGGTAGAAGGGGTCTAGGTCGGTGATGCCATAGTCTACTGTGCTGTTGCCAAGAGGAGAGCTATGAGTGTAAAGACCGAATGAGTCCCCTCAAAGTCGACTGTTAACCATGTACAGACCCAATGTTCGGCAGAACTGCAACAGTTGCTGCCCACTTTTATTGACAGTTTTGTCAAAGTTGTTTCTGCGGGGTGTGAAGGGAGGGGGATGCTGACTTGACCAGGTATATGTTTGTCTCTCTGTGTGCTGATAAAGTCTGGTTCTGTACCAGTCCTGGCATTCAGGTCTCCACAGATCAGTACACTTCCCTGGGCCTGGAAGTAACTAATCTCATCTTCGAGAATGGAGAAACTGTCTTCATTAAAATAAGGGGATTGTGATGGGGGGATATATGCTGCACACAGGAATACATCTTTATCTGTGGTGATAAGGTCTTTTTGATTTTGAGCCAAATTGAAAATTCTCCTTTTTGATTAATTCAATGTATTGTACAAGGTTTGCCTTGTACCAGATCAACATTCCCCTGAATCCCTTCCTTGTGTTACTCCCTTTAGCTTGGTGGAGGGGACATTATCTCTATGTAGCCTGAGGGACAACCAGTGGAGACATCTCCTCTACACCAAGTCTCTTGCAATATAAACACATCTGCATTTTCTAACTCTCTAATAAAGTCTGAGGTCCTGCTCTTAAGGCCAAGAGCAGAAGATCTCAGACCCTGAACATTCAAACAAGAGATGACAAAAGATTTAGATTTCATTTAAAACTCAAAAGGCTGCATTTGGTGATCAAAATGAGATAAACTACTAAGTCAAAGAAAATAATTTAAGAGTATCTACATGACATATTATAAAAGGTAACAAATCAATAACTGGTATATTAAATAATCAATACTTATGTACAGTGTAAATGTCCTTTTTTTTTTTTAAACTGTATGAGCACAAGAAATACTCTAATAATAATAATTCATACAGTGTCTATTGTGGTACCTGTCCAATCAGATGAGAGCAAAGCAGGCTGAGCATCTGCTGAATGTCCCTCAGTTCATTGTGTGGGGGGGTGGTTAAGGTTGGTTCTGCTGCTCTCCGGACCACCTGGGCATAACTCAGTGGGCCAGGGTGTGGCTCTTGTCGCTGTGGTTGGGGTGGGGCCCCTAGGGACAGGAGTGACTGTGGTCTGGCTTGAGGGGGATCATGGTTGCCTTTGTGGGGTCTGATTTGGACATGATGTGGGTGGGGCTGAGGATGGTCTTGTCTCCATTGTGTTGGTCTGGATGTTGGTTGAGGATGTCTTGGTGTTCTGTGGGGGTTGTGGGCTGATGTGCTCCTTCTGCGGGCCGTGGATTGGTCTCTGTTGAGAGCGACGCTTTTCAGTGTTTGGGCGAAGATGGGGACTGTGCTTTTAAACAGATGGACGTGGTCGTAGAGACAGCTGATGTCTAGGGTGGGGTGGTGGGCTAGGTGGACATTGGGTCTCTGTGCACAGTCTCTGGACAGGCTGCTGTTGATCCTGTGGATGGTGTCAGGGTGGAAGTCTTTCCTTGGGAGCAGAGTGGATATGACCACTCTGCTGTTGGGGAAGGTGGTGGAGGCTTTCTCTGTCACTCTCTTGAGTGACTCTGACACCCTCTCCTGCTGGCTCCGCAGATCATTGGTGCCAGTGTGGATGATGATGTGACTCGGAGATCCAAGCCGCTCCTCTGACAGCAGGTCTATGGCATGGTGGGTGTTTGGACAGCAGATTTTAGCCACTTTGTGGGTGGGGAAAAGTTTCTTTTCATTAAGGAATTTTCCATTGGAGTCGATGAGGAGGACAATGTCTGTCTTCTCTCTGTTGTGCTGGTCTGGTGGAATGAGGAGGTGCTGGTCTGTGGGCTGGATGTGGAGCTGGGGTGGGGGTAGGTTCTTGGATTGGTGGGTCCTGGCTGCTCACAGGGTCCTGGTTGTGGTCTAGTTTTTCATCCAGGTCCTGTGTAGCTCCACCTCTCCTGAGGCTGTTCTGACAGAGTGGTGAGTGCTCTGCTGTGCTCCTCTCTCCTCTGAGCTCCTCCACCTCCTTTGAGAGAGAGGTAAGTTCTCTCCTGTGCTCCTCTCTCTCTCCTCTGAGCTCCTCCACCTCCTTTGACAGAGAGGTAAGTTCTCTCCTGTGCTCCTCTCTCTCTCCTCTGAGCTCCTTCACCTCCTCTGTCAGAGCTGTCAGTGCTGCTAGACGCTGCTCTCTGTCCTGATGCAGCTCTCTGATTTCAGTCCTGAGCAGGCTCAGCTCTCTCCTGCAGCTGTCCCTGTCCTGCCTCAGCATGCCCAGCTCTGTGCTGATGGTACAGGGTTCAGGCTGAGCTGTGGTGGGCTGGCATGGCTGTTGGCTGATCAGCTCTCGCCAGCTCTGTGAATTTCCCCTTCCGTTCGGTGATGGGGCGGGTCAGCTGGGGGTCCTGGACCTGCTCTGGGCTGGTGGGCTCCTTCTCTTCAGGGGGCTGCTCAGTAGTTAGGCAGCTGGGAGCTGGGACCTGGGAACTGTCAGTGGAGCTAGATCTCTCCTGCTGGGCTCTTTCCTTTATAAGGAGGAAGTCCATCTCAAACAGTTTGAGGTTCCCCTGCACTATGATAGTCCCATTCTTGTATAAGTTTACTGTCATCATGAAAGTATCTGAATCCTCTGCTTCTTTTATTTTTATTTTCCAGAGCCGTTACAGATCCCCTCTTTTTGACAGAGGGTAGTGGGCACTGATGGCAGAGTGCCATGCTAGCGGCTGGTCTGTGAAGAGGATCAGGTTGCTGACCTCCCCGGTCTTGTAAAGATCAGAAAACAGGGTTTCTGGTCTTTCTTTTAGCAGTTTTTGTTTAAATGCCTTCCTGGCAGTCTCATTGGTTACATCAGGAGGATAGAGGAGAGGAACAGCCTCTGTACAGCCTTTGGTGGACTCCATCAGGCTCTGCTGCTGTTGAACTGCTGCTATTTAAATTCCTTGGCAACAGTTGCTAAGGGTCTTGTTTACAGCTAGCTGTGTTATGCTAGCTTAAGTTTATTTAGTGTTCAGCAATTTTTTGTTTCCTCTTTTTAAATGTTATATTTTCTTTCTGATGGTTTCACTCACTTGCGTCTTCAGCTGTTTTCCTCCTCTTTGCTTGACCTTTTTTTTGTTGCTGGTTGGACAGTTAGGCTAACTGTCAGTTTGGCAGTTGGTTCTGTTGTTTTCCAGTCTATCACTGTTTTCTGAGGTTTTTGCTGGGTTTTTTTCCTTCTTGGTAGAATTTTTTTTTTTTTTTTAAAAACAACAGTTTTCTCTTCTGTTTTCTTCCAGCTCTTAGAAGAATAGTAGTTTATCTCACTTTAAAACATCCAAAAAAGCAAAAATATTCAGGAGCTCATGTTCATGCTCATCTTCATGCTCATGGAATCTCTCTCTCTCTCTATCGATACACTAGCGCACTACATCATTATGTGCATTGGTGCCATCTATCTATCTATCCATCTATCCATCCATCTATCCATCTATCCATCTATTTTCTGCAAAAAAGACTCAGACTTCCTCAGACTGATCCCTGACCCTTGTTTCCTTTGTCTCCTCCGTGTTCTATGGCAACAGGTAATCCAAGCCTTGGATGTTCCCTATTGTTCATTGGTTATGGTGAAAAAGTGCTCTCCACCAACCATCTGATGTGCAAAAGTTATGAAAGGACTCAAAAATGAATAAGAAAATAGAGCAAGAAAAAAACAGAGCTTGAGATACGACAGCTATCTTTGGTGCCATCTTCACATTAATAATAAAATTGCTGTAGTCTGTGGTGTTAAGGCCCAGACACACCAAACTGACATCAAAGAACTAGTGGCCAAAAAGTTGCAAATGAAAACACTGCAAAGACTAAAGCCAATGGCCAGCTGGTGCATGTGTTCCTTGCTTGTGTTACGGGTCTCAGGAATGAGTGCCACGGTAACAAATATGTAAACCTGTATGAAGCAGGTAGAACAGAGGCAATGAGGACAAGGTGCGCTGCGTTTGCTTCCAGATTGTTTCTCCTGGTTGTTTTATTAAGAAGTCACATGTAAACAACAGGTTTCAGCTCTATGCAATTCAGTTTCTTTTGTTCTTTTCAGTCTCTTCTCTATGTTCAGTCCATCACTTTCAGTATCTCACAATTCTTACAGCTTCACTAAAGCAGCCATTTACAAATGCTGTGATAAACACAAACTGTTGACCTTTAAATTAAAAGTACATTCCTCGCAGTATACTACTGCTTGAATTATTCTTCACATTAATGTAACACAATGACATGAAATGCCCCCTTTAATACAGTCTGCTGTACCTTTCATTAAACTTCTGTAATAATTACAGGCCACTGAAATGAATGAATTATGAAATTCTTGTGTTAGCCTACATGTTTTACCAGTGTATTTTAGCAGGACACACACTTCACCATATCATAAACAATCAACATTCAATGAACTGTTTTAATCTTTAAATTTTAACCAAGTCCACATTAAGTAAAGTGCATAGGCTATTAATTGCAAACAATAATTTTTTTTTAATATTCACGGTGCGCCCGGTGAGTTCTTACACACTTAATATCTCCCGCCACGCTTGTGGCACAAAATGGCGTCACCCCGAAACTCCTAAACGAGCTGTTTTCATGGCTCTTTTATGCATGTAAAAGTTGCTACAAACACTCCTTTCTTCCACTGTAGCTGCCCTTGGCTTTATGAAACACGCAGAGAGTCTCCTTTATGGGTGCAACAGTGGATTTTTATTTTCCGTCCTCACCATTTACACCGTGAAAATAAAAAGAAACGAACACAGTCAGTTAAACCCTGTTCATCATGAATCAATACACAATATAAAAACTGCTCCACACAGCAGCTAAACAAATCAATCACTTACAACCATTATTCACTTCTTTTAATCATACATTTATCAAGAGTTAAACTCATGAACACACCTCACTCTACTCACCAAGAGTGCAAACCTTATCTAGCATCCTCTTTCCTCCAGTCAATCTGCCATTTCGGGCACTATTGCTAGCCGACACAAAATGAAACACCAGTTAATCAGGAGATTTAACAAACAATAAACAACAGACAAATTTCAACAAAGGCACAAATAAATGTCAACTCACAGCTTTTCTGGAGGACCGCTGATACTGCGAGGAGCCGAAAGAGGAAGAGAGGTAGGGAGGTACATAAAGCTTCCAGGCACTTCGCCCAGGTATTATTCACACAAGTTACAGCGCCCGCATCTGACAACCTCCGCACATTGCGGGTTACTTACATCCAAACAGTCACGAAAATAAAGCCTGACATTTTAACGGAAGTATTTGTGGTTAATTAACAGTTTACCGACCTGTAGGAAGCAGGTAGAACAGAGGCAATGAGGACAAGGTGCGCTGCATTTCCTTCCAGATTGCTTAAATCCTCTACCAATAATAAGGCCTTACAAGCAATTAATTTGTGTCAAACTTAAAATCTGTATTTGAACACAGTTTATGTGGTGCTGGATTGTGATATGATGCTTGATCTGATGCTAGGACTGACTGCCTGACTTTGGTCTGAATATGCCTTGAATACTTGTTTTTCCTTTTATTTTCTATTTTATTTATTTATTTATTCTTTTTTTTTTTTTTTTTAAATCCTTTCTGTGTCATGACCCCCTGGCTTATGTTATTGAATGCACTCTGAATTTGCACGATGGCTACTGTGTGCATTTGTACATGATGTGCAACATGTTCAATAAAATATGTTTAAAAAACAAACAAAAACAAAAACAGGTTCCCGGAACAACAAATACAAACACAAAAGTTCTGCCTCACTTCTGCCAAAAAAAAAAAAAAAAAGTATTCTTCACACCATTAGTGCCATAACAATTAGCTTGGACCACAATACTTTCAACAGATGAATATTCATATGGACATAAATGTGTATAATAAAATAAAATTATTAAAGTGGCAATTACACTCCCATTTCCACCATACAAATGTGGTCACACTATTTCAGGTACGCCACACTTGTATGAGAGGAAATAACTCTCAATAGCAGCAGGCAGTGGTAATCTGTATTAGTCATAAGGGAAACCGTTAGACCGACAGAATGGATTCAAGATGCTCATAAGCCAGTTAGCACATTGACAACACAACCTGATGTTGAAAGAGCAAAGGATATTTACTGTGTGCTAGCAGATTAACTGTTACAAACCATTGCTGATGCTGAAGAGCTCAATGGATAAAAACATAGTCTTACCTAATATAACAGGTTTATTTAGATCTGTTACTCTTCTCATGCTCTGAACTGAGATGTCAACCAGAGTAATTTTATTCACTGATGGGCCCTGCCTTCTCAGATTCAACATGCATTATCAGCTAAAAAAGTTGACAAGGGCCGACTAGTGCCAAAAGGTGCGGGACATACCAAGATTAGATGCTCACTGATGGCCACTCATGGCAGATCGATGGCTTGGTCTGCCAAGGCTCAGACGTGTTCTGATGTTAATGATAATCTCATGTCAAGTCTCATGTGCTGAGTCAAGTTTGATTCACTGAATTGTTGTTTTATGAAATCTTTTTATTTTGTGTATGGTGTTTTTTTATCTCTCTATTTTATATCCTATTATCTCTGCAGATTCTGTCAGGCTGGTGAATGGGTCTCATCTGTGCTCAGGCAGAGTGGAGGTGAAGTCAAACCAGCAGTGGTCCTCAGTGTGTGAAGCTGACTTTGACCAGCAGGATGCAGAGGTGGTCTGTAGGGAGCTTGGCTGTGGGTCTCCTTTTTTCTTCCAGGGGGCGCTCTATGGAGAGGCAGAGGCTCCAGTGTGGACCAAAGAGTTCCAGTGTGGGGGTCATGAGTCTGTTCTTCTGGACTGTGGAAGCTCAGGCCCAGCTAGGAGCACCTGCTCACCTGGCAACGCTGTTGGACTCACCTGCTTAGGTAGAAGAAGAGTACGAGCTTTGATTTGGTTCATTTCTGTTGAAATGAAACTTGCTATATTCTGTTACTGTTGAGTTTCTTGTTTTTGTTTAGATCCTGTCAGGTTGGATGGAGGAGCCAGTCACTGTGAAGGTGACCTTCAGGTGAAGCATGATGGAGTCTGGAGACTAGTGGATGAATTGACCCTGAGGGAAACAGATGTTGCCTGCAAAGACCTGAACTGTGGCTCTGCTGTTTCTGTAAGACGGGGAAAGGGGGACTTAGAAAGATCTGTGTGGGTCATCGATCCTGACTGTGTTCAGTCAGGATCTCCTCTCAGGGAGTGTGCAATTGCAAATTCTTGTTACATCAATGTACATCTCACCTGCTCAGGTAAGCCCATCAGAGACGTCATCCATGACATAATTTATGACAGTATGTCTCACATGCACTAGCTAGAATGGTAGCAGGATTTCTGTGACAGCCTTGACAGAGTTGTATGAACTGCCTAGTAGATTTTTAAATTGGGTGTCGAGCAAAACTGAAATAACCAAGGAGTCTAGTTCAAGTTAGAAAAATAATTCATTACAAAAATTAAAATAGTTACAGTTCTAAAAACTCACTGGTGTTGTAGATAAGACTCTAAAAGACAAATAAGTTTAACCACTAAACTACTATTTACTAAAAACAAGCAGTAGTTATAAAAAAATATAAAAGGCCCATGTAAAAATGTTTTTTTTTAAAAATGTCTGGGGAAGCAGCACAAGGGTTAAAACAATCAACTGTCCTTATCTCAGTCAGGCAGAGTTATCTGGCAGCAGGCTCTGGCCACAATCTTTTTATTTTGTGTCTGGTGGTTTGTTTTTTTTTTTTGCAGAATCTGTCAGGCTGGTGAAAGGGCCTAATCTGTGCTCAGGCAGACTGGAGGTGAAGTCAAACCAGCAGTGGTCCTCAGTGTGTGAGGCTGACTTTGACCAGCAGGATGCAGAGGTGGTCTGTAGGGAGCTTGGCTGTGGGTCTCCTTTATTCTTCCAGGGGGCGCTCTATGGAGAAGAGGAGGATCCAGTGTGGACCAAAGAGTTCCAGTGTGGGGGTCATGAGTCTGCTCTTCTGGATTGTGGAAGCTCAGGCCCAGCTAGAAACACCTGCTCACCTGGCAACGCTGTTGGACTCACCTGCTTAGGTAGAAGCCTTTTTACACAGGGATCACACTTTAGGGATGCTACAAAGTCCCTTCTTCATAATGCCTTTGCATTTTTACACAGAGCAAACAACGTCGGCATCATAACAGCCATTTACCATCTCTGTTATATGGCGGCTGATCTCATCCTCTGCATGGAGGGTAAAGAGCCCCCAGACCTCATGTTTTCCCAATTTGCTTACATTTTTGGCTGTTGTTCTCCTTCTTTTAGTTTGCTGCTCATTGCTAACAGCTAGCAGCCAGCAGCTACTTTTTAAATCTCCCGCGGTGGGTCACACACAAAATACGTCTTCAAAACATCACACCCTTTCTGCCCATGATCTTGTCCTGTTGATGTCCCGTTTATACAGACATCATTTTGACACTGTTACTACCTCTGTTCCCGGCTCAGAGGCCAGACAACTCTGCCCCCCATTCTTTGACTGTACCTTTTATACAGAATGGTGAGGCGGCCTAACAACATGAAATTTCCACGTTGATTAGGCAGTGTAAAAGGGCTTTTTGATGTGGTTAATTTCTATTCAAATGAAACTCACTTTATTTTGTGACTGATGAGTCTCTTGATTCTGTTCAGATCCTGTCAGGTTGGTGGGAGGAGACAGTCGCTGTGCAGGTTACCTGGAGGTGAAACAGGGAGACTGGAAAGGAGTGAGTGACCTTGGCTGGACCCTGAAGGAAGCAGACATTGCCTGCAGAGCGCTGTACTGTGGCTCTGCTGTTTCTGTAGGACATAGAGAGAGGTTATACATCACATCTGCGGTGAGGACACACGCTGACTGTGTTTCGTTTGGATCTCCTCGAAGATACTGTAAAACAATAAATTACTCTCTCCTAAACCTGAATCTCACCTGCTCAGGTAATCCCATCAGTGACATCATCTGTAACATTATTTATGACAGTTTTGTTTCCAGTATGTTTTTTCCTCTGTCACAGTGACAGTCAGTGCTTTGGTATTGAACTGTTAAGTTATTCATGATAGGGACTGACCAGTATGTTTTTTTCAGGGCAGATCCTGATACTGATTATTACCATCCAGGAGACCACAAACTGATTTTTGGAAATGACATACATTTGCAGCAAAAATGAAAATATGTGTCAAAATTAAGCACAACACAAACTCCACAATGCCAACATGGAGCAACCACACAGAGCAACCTAGATTAGTTTAAAAATTATGTTAGTATTATTCAGGTATTTCAGTAGGCCTAGTTTTAGGGGGATGTGCTGGTACAGCACAGTGGTATATAACTTTGTAATTTAAAGCTTCAATTGAGTATCACCATTTTCTGACCAATGAATGTTGTGGAATTAAGAGATTCAAAACACATAGGATTGGACATTTGAGGGTTTACTTATGAGAAAGCCAAGAATTGGTACATCTTGACAATTTATAGTGTCTGACAAACAATACTTAGAATTAAAAGTGTTTCCTGTCACTTAAGCTGCTGTTTTCTGTAATTCTGATAACCAGTCCTGGGACCAGCTGCTTCTCCTCACCTACTCACATTTGGTCAGAGTCATGTCAGGTCATGCACACTATATAAAACGTGACAAATATTCTTTGTAATGTTTACATATTGCAACTTAAAGCTCATGAACACACCAATGTCAGATGAGTTATTTCACAGTTTAGAATTTGGGACCACCCGAGGAGCACATGCAGCATCTATGCAGAGTTGACGCCGTAGCCTACACAAGTGACCTATGCCTTTGTGAGCATTTATACTGTGTATATGCGTTTCTCTGTAATTACACCTCCAAATCGTTAGTCAGTGATGGGGTTTCTGTGCCACTGTGTTGAGTTTTCTGAAGTGCACTACAGTTTGATGATTCAACTAACACACCTAAATCACACATAAAACATGCCTTAATAGCAACAATATTGTAAAAAAAAAAAAAAAAAAAAAAGTACTAATTTGGCTCTATTTAAACTCACAAGGTTCGCAGACAAAAACAACTGTCTTTTGCTAGACATGCATTCAGGTGCTGTGTCACTCTGTCGTCCTCTCCTTGCAGTTCTCATACTTATACACCTCAGACTCTGTTTTTGCAACATCAGATTAGCTCTGATATTGCTCGAGGCTGCATTCATCTCTGTGGCAGGGCAGCCTTCAGTGCTGATAAGCTATGCGAGAGGTGGTGGCATCAGAGCAGAAGTAACACATTTTTTGATAAATCTGTTTTATCAGCCATCACATGAACAAAATAACAGCTCAGATAGTAAAAATGCTTTACTCCAGGACAATGACTTCCTAAAAGTAATGAGAAATCGGTTTGTTTCTTGAAGCTTCAAACCCACTAGATTGCTAAGCTTTACCAGACAGACAGACAAACAGGTTCCTCCAAGTGTGTCCTGTCATTTTATCAGATCTGTGAAATCACTTCCTTTTTCAGGTGCCATTTGGTGAACAGAGGCTGAGTGTGACCTCTCATCATCTCTCTGCGTTCACAGACCTGCTGTTGCAGCCTAACATCTCTGTGTCGTCCAACATGGATGGGATCTCCCAGGCCCAGCAGCAGGGGTTTCAGGTGTTTAAGGGCTCAGATTTCACCATCAGCTGCTCCATCCAGCCAGAGTACCCAGGAGGCTCCTTCCTGCTTACTTTCACTTCTTCCAACTCAACACGCAACTACACCCAGCCAGCTGTCAATCACTCTAGCCATTTCCTGTTCCCTTCTGCAGAGTCTGCCCACCAAGGAAACTACAGCTGTGTCTATGTTTTGTCTCATGACATCTTATTTGAAAGCCAGTTGCTCTCTCTCACCATCTCAGGTAAGCTACAGGGAAACTGAAATGTTACTAACTGTTTACATGCAGGTTTGAAAAAATGAGTCCTTCCAAACTGTCTGAAAATGATTAGCTGACAACAATGTCCAATGCATGTTATGCTGCTAACTTGATGCATTAAGTTTGTTAGCTATTGGTTAGTTATTGGACTGCATATAGCAATTTTATTTAAAACACCTTACAGTTTGGCTTCCATTTGCATTCACACACTGATGGCAGCGTGCTACCATGCAGGCTGCTGGGGCAGTTTGGGGGTTTAATTTCTTGCCCAATGACACGTCAACGTGTGACCAGAAGGCTCAAACCACTAACCCCTACGCCATGGATGTTTAAAGAAAACTGACTACAGTGATTGAGGTGAATAAATGTTGCTCAGCTGTACATGAAGCCAAAAAAGGTCAACTGCTGGTCAAGCCAGCTATTACCAGTTTAGCGCTAACTTGAATAGGAATAACATGATTCAATGGTGCGGCTCTTCCAAATGTTATTGGACCAGTTTGATCAAATTCTGATAGTGAAACAAATTATTTTGTGGAGGTTGTGGCGGTCAAAGAAATTAATCCACTGATTTACAGATGTCTCTTTTGCCATGTTCAATGGGAAAAGTTTTTTTTCCCCACAGGGGACCATGTGAAAAATTGGCCATTATGAAAATTGCTTTGAAAACCCGGCGCACCTCCTAGGGGCCTGGTCTATGCTCTATTACCCCTGTCCCTGATTGACGTGGTGGCGTTTCTGTGATTGGTCACACTAGAAGCTGCTTTCAATGCAGAGGTAATGAGTGAGGTTCAAAAGAGATCCAGATATTCTAGTTGTTGTCACACCATTTTGGTCCACACATAGAAGTCTCAAAAGTCATGGCGGTTTCATTTCAACCTGTACAACAGAGTACTCATCTCATCCTCGGTGCCTTTATCAGATGAATATGAACTCCACAAAAAATGACTTTAACAAGAAACTAGAATTACCGCCTTGGGGTTGTATGCCTCCACACACCAGTGAAGTTGCAGTTACAGACTCATAGACAGTTAACAATGCTTCAGAAACGGATGTTGCTGCGAAGAAGCTACATTTAATCTGACATTACAGTAGATCTGTACACTCAGCACAGTTTTGAGGTGGAAACCCAAGATTAGTGTGACCAATTTAACATCTGACCAAATGTCTCCTGTTCTGTTTCTAACTTATGTTGAATAATGGCCAAAAAAGTGTTTTTGTATGACATCATGATGTCTCAGTGAAACTGACTTTTGACCTTTTCGATATGAAATGTCATTACTTCATTATATGATTCTATCGGATATTTGTGTGAAATTTTGTTTGAGTCCAAGTGGATGTTTGATTCCTTTCTTTAAAGGCATTCTTCATATATTGCATTCATGAGAGTGACAGTCAGTTCATCCTTGAGGCCAAGTAGATGTCTGTGCCACATTTGAGGAAAGACCATCTTGAGATACAGCGTTTACAAGAATGAGACAGATCTTTGACTACCAAATGCTTATCAATTCACCCATCAGTCCAAGTGGATGTTTGTGCCAAAATTTGAGGATATTCCCTCAAGGCCTTCGTGAGATGTTCACAAGAATGAGACGAACAGGGCCAGAGTGACTTTGATCTTTGACCACCAAATCTAATAAAGTTTCCTGGCATTCAAGTGGACGTTTGTGCCAAATTTGAACAAATTCCCTCCATGCGTTCTTAAGATACTGTGTTCACGAGAATATACACATAGAGATGGACCAACAGAAAAAATTATGCCTGTGCGGAGGCATAAAAAGGAGAACTATCAGGAGGATCTTGATCAGCAGGATAATAGTTACATATGAACAAAGTCAATGAAGATATAAAATACATTTAATATTAACTAAATATTTAGTGTAAAATTTGAGATTTCAGGTCACCACAGTTTGTGTGTAAGCTGTTATTCTCATATGTAATGTGATGTGATGACTGTCCTTGTGTTTCAGTATCAGATCCAACACCTTTTATCATCAGAGCGGTCGTCCTGTTGCTGACTATGGTGTTGGTGAACGCTGCCATTTGTATCTATTGTAAGGTACTGACACATGGCCATTGTTTATAGGACTGACTGAAATGAACCACCCAGTCTGTGTTTACTGAACCAAAGGGATGAGTGATGCAGAAAGTCAAATCTGTGTGCTGTCATGTCTCTCCAGGCCAGCAGGAGGCAGAGGGCGGCCACACAAGAGAACATTGAGCTGGATTATTGTAACCAGGGTGGTTCTGCAGCTGAAGGAGGGCCGATTTAAGAGAAAGGTGCACAGGGAGCTGAGTTGCACCTCCAGGGAGCTCATCTCATACACAGTTGAATTTAACAGCTGACACACAACCCACCATCAGCTCAGTTTTATGTGCATGTTCCCTTAAAAAAGGCTGGAATTTCTCTTAAGGCTCATTTATACTGTATTTACGTACAAAAATAGAAAGTTCATTTCAAACGTAACCATCACTGTCCACATTTTACATTCCTTCATGTTGGTATAGGTACATCCACTAGAGGGTCAAAAGTTTCAGACAACATGACGATGGCATAGGAAGTTGTAATAATGCAACTTTCAATGGAGGCAGCGTTACTGTGAGACCATTTATTACATTGTGACATGCAGACGGAGAATCATTTTCACTGGATTAGCAGTTCATTCCACACTGCCATTTAAAATGTCTTTTTATATCCTATGTCTGTGTCTCACTTGACTACACTGCCCCCAAAATTTCAGGTGATAATACAGCTCCATTTCGTCTGTATTCATAAGCTCTTAGAAAACATGCACAAATACAAAAGATACGAGCACAGAGTACAGACAGAAGACTCCAATTGTGTCTATATATATTTAACGTTAAGCCTAAATGAGCCCTTACTTTTATCATGGAAAGACCAAACCGTCAAGGTGTTAGGCTCTTTATACTTTCTGACTTCCTGTCTGACTGTTAGCTCCAAGCCCATTGGTTCCTATTGAACACGTAAATCTTTGACAAACGCCTCACAAACGCTGTTGGAAACTAGACTTGAAACCAAATACCTGCACCAAGCAGATATATATAAACCAACCCGGGCCGATCAAGAACAATGTTGGCTGAATGTTATGTATTAAATCAAAATGAATGTGTAACATTGGCATATATTCTCTCTATAACATTACATTATCAGCGGTAAGTGCAGTATGAGCACAGTGCAGAGTAGCCCCAACTAGCTACCCAATGGGACATGAAGAAAGGGACACACATGCACATGTGGCCAGCCCGGCCACCAAAACAAAAGACAGAGAAGCTCAGACAACACACATAATGATGAAGGGCTTGAATTCATTCTCTGGTCAGGATGCCATTACTCCACTCCATCTGTACATAGCAAATAGATATAGCTGTAATTTCTTAATATCTGAATGTGGCATACATGTCTTTCAGAATTTTATGTATTTCATAAGAATCTTGCTTGATTTTGTAATTAACAGATTTGCTCATTTTTATAATTAAGGATTTTGCTTACTCCATAACAATGTTGCTTAATTTTTGTGCTTAAGGAATTTGCTTATTTTTGTAATTAAAGGGGCATTTCACCCTAAAAATCAATATTTTCCTCTTACCTGTACTGCTGTACCTTTCTAAAGAACAACACCCGCCAACCTTATCACTGTGCAGAAGGCAGCACGTAACTACTCATTAATGAGAGCATCATGACAGCAAGAGATGTAAACAATATTTGCATCATCCTTGGCTGGGCTGTAACGCTAGCTAGCTCAGTGGTGCTAGCAATATTGTAGTTTTGGGGTGAACTGTCCTTTTGAGGAATATGCTTGTTTAGGAGTTTGCTATTTCATAAGAATTTCACTTACTTCTGTACTTAAGGGATTTCTTAATATCATGAGCATTTCATTTGTAATTAAGGATTTTTCTTCTGTCTCAAGAATTTTGCTTAATTTTGTAATGAAGGATTTTGCTTATTCCATAAGAATTTTGTTTTATTTTGTGCTTGAGGAATTTAATTGATTTGTATTAAAAAGATTTTTTGTATTCTTTTTTTAGTTAAGGATTTTGCTTATTTTATAAGTTTTGTACTAACTGAATGTATCAACTTTTATGATGATGGCTTTTGCTTTTTCTATAATAAAGGTTTTGCTTAATACATGAGAATTTTACCTAGTTTTATTCATAGGGAATTGACTTAATTTTGAGATGTAGTCTGGCTGTGAGCTGTCTTTGTCATCAGGAGGTGGAGGGGAGGGTGGATGGCTTGACACCTACACGAGATGCCTGCCAATTGCTGCAAAGCTACACACCACTGTTTGAGACCCACAAACAACAAACCTGGTTATATTTCACTGTTTTTACAGAGTTTTTTTTTTTAGGCGTACCAAAGGTGGTTGTTTTTCGGCAACGTTTCACTGTTTTTCCAGCAGGGATAGTGCCAAGAAAAATAAATGTTTCAACATAGCCGCCACATAATTATGTAATGTATCCATGGCAGGCTGAAATGTGCCAGTATTTTATTTTCTGGCGACTGGAGAAAGGATTAACATATTTGAGCTAATTATGTGGTTAAAGATTGAAGCTGAATGAGCTGGACTTTCCTTGTGTCTAAACAATAAGGTAAAGGTGACCAACAAACTGTGGATTACTGCCAGTAGAGTTCATTTGCTCATTTGAATCGATGCTGCTACTAGCAGCATTGGTGGACTGAGCTGAATTTGTAGCGGCTACATGGTGACAAGGCAGGGTGGCTATGTGAGGACTGGACAGTTTTAGCTGGTAATGCTGCTGAGGATTCCCCCATCACCTCTTCAGATGTGTTGTCATAGACTTTAAATTCTACTGTTGTGTTGCTTTGTGGTACTTTCACAGTACCACAGAGACAGACTTCAGGGTGCATGGCGGAGTTTGCTGGCTGACAGTCTTCACTGTGTATTTCCCCAAATATCATGCAGCTGTGTCCTTCCTCAGATGGAATTAGAGATGCCTTCTTTCATTAGGGAGCTGAAAGTTTAACTGAAAAATGTAAAAAACAACAACAAAAAAAACCAATACTGTTAGAGAACTTGAAGGTTGTTTAATCTGACTTTCATCCAGACAAAAGATCAGAATGGATCTGAAGTTGTCTGTAGCTCACAGCTAGAAATTTTTATCGACAAACACATTGTTGTGGTCCAACATGGATCTTATTTTTTCCTGGATGGTTTTTCCAATATGCCTGTCCCTCATTAGAAGAAGAAAAAAAAAGATGCATCTGTTTCCTTTTCTTTCAAAGTGTGCCAGCGTTTGCACCAGAGAGAATATTTCTGACTCCAAACACTTGGTCTGACAATGTCCCAAAAGTCACCTCCACTGGCTAATGACAGGGTTTAGTCTCACCGTCTCGTCAATCAATACTAGCTGGGACATTATTTCCAGTTTGACTCGAAATGACTGGTCTTTAGCTCACCAGGCAGGTCATGCTTAAGTGCAAAGACCCTGGTTTTAACAGCCCTGTCTCTATGGAGGACTCTAACAGGAGGCAGAATTCTAGACAGCTGAGGTTACACTTACACTCAGGTGACTAAAAGGTCTGACGTAAAGATAAGATTACGTGATGCCTTCAAGCTTAAATCTGTCAGATGGCCTACTTTTGAAACCCCTCTCCAGAGGTGAGAAGGGAATCAGGGTTTGAACTTCTCTCCCCACTTTTATGACAGTGGGCTTTTCACTCCACTGACTACCTCCGAATGAGCGTCAGTTGACCCTGAAAATTCGCCCTGAAATCAACAGGTAAGTGATGAAGACATGCTGAAGTGAGACTTCAAATTTGATTTTAAGCTTCTGAATGAAACTCGCATATAGCTGAGACCTGAAAAGAGGGAGAGGCAACACTGTGAATGCAGATTTAAGTAAAGAGAAGATGAGAGACCACCTCAAAGTCAACGAACGATACGTCGATTTTAACTGAAAAACAAAAAAAACGGGCCAGTTAATGCACCCCCATGTAACAGCAGCATTACAAGTTATGATGATTTTGGGGGAATCCAGGCTTGATGAGCTATGAGGCAGCAGCTTGTTCAGCAGCTTGACTTCTTAAATTTACTATGTGCATAGATCCATGCCTACTACATGTTACATCATTTAAATGTGTTGTAAGGGATGTTTTTTGATTTTCTCATTTTTCCTTTGCATTTTGATTTCAGTGTGGTCACTTGGTCATGAGAAATGACTGCAAAGGATTCATCAGTCTGGCATACTTCAGATTTTGCTGCTGGAGGTCTGGATTCACCATTTGTGTTTTTTATTTAATGCTCAGTTTGAAATGCTTGAACTGTTTTCATATTACATGTACTGATTAAATAAATGATCTAGCTGCTTTCAAAAGTATCTGTAGTTCATATTTTAAGCCACAAGAGAGCAGCAGATTCATTTATAGTGTGGCCTGTCATTTCAAAACCATTGAAGTCAACCACTGGAGCTTAAAAACACCTCTGTACTGTTCTTTGTCTGTATTGGGTGCCTACATTTTATGCTAGGAATATCATAGGAATGCCAACGATTAAAAACTATTTTGTAATAATGCTATATATAGATTTTGCCCCAGTATACCTTTATTATAGTAAAAGTACACACAGGAACACATAAAATCATACATCACCACTGACCAATTACAGAAACAAAGTGCATTTCAATATTTATCTGTGTTTATGGATGAGGCCTGCCATCATCATAGAAGAAAACATTGACGAGTCTATCCCCTGAGCAATACATTAACATACTACTAATCTAAAACAGCAAACATTTTTTAACAGATTGTGTTTTTAACATAATTTTCCTTTAAAAAACAAAACAATGTGTACACTCATACAGAAGTAGTCCCCCTCAGTTATCACGTATGACCCACTAAGGGTGTGACGGTGTATTTTTCTGCAGATATTCTGCCCTTTCTGTATTTTCTTCTTGTCTATGTACAGGATGTTTATGGATGAGTACCCCTGCAGGTGAAGTCATGGCCAGACCATAAGCAGCAGGTATCCAAGAGACACAGCACCAAAAAAAAAATGCAAAGAGAGAGAGGCAAAACACCAACACCAACACCATCATCTGGGGTTGGATTTTACTTTTGCTGGTGAATGGTTTGTATGATGTCCTACGAATCTGTGCCCCACGAATGATGTTACGTCCTTATTAGTTAAATCATGCAATTAACAGTTATGGAGGTTAGGTTTAGACAAACAAAGTTACTGTGGTTAGGTTTCGGGAAATTAAACATGGTGACACTGTAACTCAAATGACTCAAAGTAACACAATTCCAGACTCTGGTCTCCTGGGGCGAGTCCTGTTTTTTTCTGACCCAACCCCCCAGTCTTAACTCGGCTAACAAAAACTGACAATATTTTTTGTCCGTGGTCTTTTTTCCATGATGAAAACAAAGCAATGACGAGCTTAAAAATAGATCTTAATAAAGAAACGAAATCTATGCTTCATTTGTTGACAAGATGAGACCTGATAAAAATGATCGAGAAAGATGGACTATTGGACATTGAAAGCTGAGAACGGTCATGCTTGTAATTACCTTTAAATGCCACGTGAGCAACAGACTGGGAAACTCCAGTAAATAGTCTGCACCAGGATGTTTCCTTAGCCAAAAACACTCACACCGGAGCAGCATCAGCCGTTGTTGCGAGTTATTAGCTGTAATTCAGCAGTAAATAATCAGCCATGTGTGTCTGACTGTGGATGGTGGAGCTGTTGAATGGACTTGTGGAGTTTGTTAGTTGCTGTGGTGGCAGCGGAGCAAGCAGCCACTGGCCGCCAGACTTCCCAGCTGATCCCCGCAGGACCACTCAGAAGAAGGTTTATGGGTTGATGCTGTCTGACAGGCAGGTAAGAAGCTCAGTTATCTGTGAGTGTAACTGATGTAAACAGTCTGAACTCAGCTGAGTTTTTGCTGACAGAGATAAAGTTTAATGACCGTCTATGTATGAGGACATGAGTTTAAACCTCCAGATGAACATATTGCAGATGAAGAAAGAATTTAAGCTTTGATTGTGATATTTTTCTGCTTCTTAACAGTGAGATCAATAAGTCAGAGTTTACAATGAACCTGGTTACAGATCACAGTTGTCTCAGATTAGTTATTTGTGGTGTCAAAGTTTTTGAGACCATAAATATGATGATAAGTGTGTGCTCTTTAGTCACCGCTCAAAACCTGCCAGAAATGAAAGTGTGCATAAATAATTTGTAATTGTAGAAAAAATGGTCTAAATGACATTTTGATACAACCTGTGACCGTGATTCTAATACATGAATTAGCCTAAATGGATTAGTTTAAAGATTTAAAAACATAATGACTAAAAGTTGGCTAAAATGTCGTGAATTTTCGTTGACTAAAACTATTAAGGTGACTAAAACTAATAAGCATTTTCATCACAAGACTAAGACTGAATCTAAAATTAACACTGCATCCACCACCCCAACCTGCCTCCCTATTGGATTGCTCGGTATTACTTCTTTCGTCCCATCAGCACATTAGTCACATGATCGCAGCCCTCCAAAAAAAGTAGTATACAGAAATTAAATTAAATTAATTAAAATTTTAAAGTACCTGGATTTCCACCATGAAAAGTGTTGCACAGCTGCTGCTGCTGCTGCTGCTGCAACTGCTGACCATGTTGGTAAGAGGGCTGAATCAGGCGGCCAAACCCAATAAGCAACTTCCTGTTGTTTTATAAAGTTGTTAACCCCTTAACCCCCCCTGTCTCAGATGTCTTAAAACAGGTTTTCTATCTGCATGTCAAACTGACTGTGTTTGCCTTTTGCTTTGCATGTGCATCAGAGGATTCTGTGAATAAGTATTCCTAAGTGCTGAAACATTTGTTTACGGACCAACAAGTCAGGACAGAAAATAATCAGCTATTTTAACAGTGTGAATGTGGATAGTGGATTCCAGACCATAGACTCCGCCCACTCAACTGAGCAGGCTTGCATCTCTGGTCTGGCATACTTCAATGAATTTGCGATTTATCTTGTCCAAACGATAGACGGACCAATGAACGCCGGGGGTGGGGGCGGGTCTAGCGATTAGCCAATCAGCGCCACGCTGATGTCAAGCTGTACGCCGGTGGGTAACTGGTGAGGATAGCAACAATGGTGACCGCTACAGATCCTACAGACCACATTAACGATGCTATCGAGGTATTTCGCCACTACTCGTGTTAATGGAGGACCAAATTTAGGAAGCTGCTAAACTGGATTTAATGGCGATGCAGCTGGGCGTGCATGACAACGGAGACATTTTAAACGGGCAATGCTCGCTTGTTTTCGGCACCCCCGAGGCATGGATACTAATGACGTCAGATTCTGGGTGAGTCATTGATCTCTACTGATTGGTTAGGGAAAAAATCAAATTCCCTCCCCCTTGTAAATCGCCTTCAGTGGAAGCCATGTCAGACTGAAGGTTCTGGGAGCTTCAGTCTGACACTCAGGCTAGTTCCAGCTGTTAAAAGTGAGAACCTGGAACCATTATGGATAACACCTGCACTAAAGTCCATAAATGCACAGTAATGTTAAGACATTTCTGCTGTGAGTTAGTATTGTTTTCCCTGATAAAGGCCAGCAGTGGGAGGTTTACATACACCTCAGTGGGAGATGGGAATAATGGACACCTCATGCAGTGACCTCGCTGTGACAAACTCCCTCCGCTCCCGACCGATTGCCTAATTAATCGGTCTGGCTGCTGATAGCCCTGAATTAGTTTGCAAAACAAATGAGGACGGCTGCCGTGCCACTGAAACCTCTGTGGGGAAGGGCAGTGAAAGAGGAGCTGGCATGAATGAATAACAAGACCTATACTTCTCTAATGTTTGAGCAATAACTTCATATTTCTTTCTGTGCTTTATATCGATGGTCACAGAAGGTACAAGAGAGGATGAGGACTTGTGCTTTCAAAAGACACATGCAACAGAGCCGCAGCAGGTGAGTTTAGTGTTCCTTTAGCACAGCTTGACACAGGTGGACATTTGGTTTTTCTGGAGGTTGAACCAGCGCCCACACAGTCATTACAACCTTTTTTTTTAAAGAACTTTTTGCTTTATGCAGCACAGGAGGCGTGTTGCTGCTGCAAAATACAAAGAGGGTAAAACATTAAAGGGATTTTTCAGGTGCCACTTCATCAATAGAATAATGGGGGTAATTATCCATGGAGTGGAGAAAGGTCTGCGATTTAAATGGACTGTTTGATTGAGGCTGGAGTTTAGCCACCACTAGATTAAGTCCAGGAGGTGTCCATCTGTGTGTGCGTGTGTGTGCGCCTCTGTCTGTTCTTGTGTGTATGTATACTAACAGTTATGGAAGAGTCGGACTGGACAAACATTGTGTTTTGCTAAAGGTGGCTCTAGAATAAAGGTCCCAGGGTCTTCAAAAAAAATCAAAAGAGATCATTCTCCTTGGAGCCTGAATGTGCTGAGTGAATCTCAGGAGAATTTTCCCACTAAATTTCATCCATCCATCCATCCATTTTCTAACTGCTTATCCTCTTGAGGGTTACGGGGGGGCTGGAGCCTATCCCAGCTGACATTGGGTGAGATGAGGGGTACACCCTGGACAGGTCACCAGACTATCACAGGGCTGACACATAGAGACAAACAACCATTCACACTCACATTCACACCAACGGACAATTTAGAGTCACCAATTAACCTGCATGTCTTTGGACTGTGGGAGGAAGCTGGAGTAACCCAGGATCGAACCCTCTTGCTGTGAGGCGACAGTGCTAACCACGACACCATCGTGCCGCCCACACTAAATTTCAGTATCCTCGAATCTAGAATATGGCCTAACCTGAGTGAAACTTTTCATTTCGATTCATCTTCTGGAAAAAACTGGCACAATATTTTGTGCTGAGCTTCAGGTGATACCATCAGCAGGCCTGAGTAGAGCTCAGACAGCCAGTTCACACCACTGCAACTTTTCTCTGCAACGTTCTAAAATGGTTTCGTCTCCTCGCAAATCACTGGTCTGAGCTGGGCTTTAGACACCCAGGTTGGTTAGATGCAGTGACGCGCCACCATGAAAATACTGTCTCTCTAAGTAGTGCTCAAACATTGTTAAAAATTTAGTCTAGTTTGGAACAGAGATAGAATAAGGAAGAGACATGAAAAAGAAATAACCACTATAATGTTTTAACTGGCGTCCATGCTGCTTTTTACTGTTTACTAACCCCGTTTTCTGGCACATCCTTGATGAAGAACATGACACACCAGGGAAAAAAAAAAGGAGGTTCTCGTCTTCTGTTTTCTCACATTTGAAAAACCTGCATACACGTACTAATGTTGGTGGTATAAGGGGTAATAGTTACATTATGGTCTATTTGATAAGTGAGTGCAAGTGAGCAACAAAGTGCAGGATTTATGGTTCCTTCTCAGTTCTGCTAAATGAAATCTAGGGCTTTAAAGGAAATGGCCACTTTAGAATGAAAATATAGACATATTATAGCATAATTTCTCACCGTGGTCAGTTAGCCCGCAGGTGTTCTGTGTTTACATGGCAACTTGCAAGACTCGAGAACAAGAACGTATCTGAATGTTCTCAAATTTTGCATACTGTGGCTTCAGGGCACTTAGATTATGATGGACGAGCTGTTTTGACGTTTTTGAAATGCATTAGCGGAGGTTTATTACATTTTCAAAATGATTTTGGACGTGGGTTCCATGCACTTCAAGTGTATGGAAAAATCCGGCTAGTTGTTATCCTCTGATACCCCGAACGAGTTTTGTGGATTAAAAAACTACACTGGACTTCTTGTCGGCATGAGGGTCAGTAAGTACTGTCTGTATTTTCATTCTAAAGTGGTCATTTCCTTTTAACAAAGACTACCAAACACACATCCCAAGTACTAAAAAAATTCATAATTAAAATGGAAAGTGGGTCAATCAGAACCGTCCTGATATGAGTGCATGTGTGTTTATGTGTGTGTGCCTCACTGCATCACCAGGGGACTTATCCACAGCCCAGTCATGTGGTGAAATATTAATTTTCAATATGTAATCTGGCCAACGGGACTCCTGAATATATGCAGTGGGTATTTTTGGATATTAGTCATTCAAGTCATGTGCTTTTTATTATGCAAAAAATGTTATGTTCCCTGTAAAATCATTCCCAACAGTTTTCCTCTCTTGAATTCTTATCACCTGATTTGGGATTTTCTTGAAACCAAGGTAATGAGGCATCGTGCGTTAACGGCAGACATAAAGTCAAGAAGTTAATATAAAGAAAGTCATGCTAATGATAAAACAAGATGGAGAATAAGCTAAATTTCCAGTATACTGAATCAAATGACAAAAGGTCACACAGTTCCCCTGTGCAGGTTTGCCTCACTGCAAGTGATTTGACACATCATACAGCTGCTACCCGATGCAGCAGTCCCAGCTCTGAACATCTTAAAAAGGCCCGGCAATATTGTTGCTCTTTACAGTGTACAGACGAGTCAGCTCATCCCCTTATGCTTGCTGTTCCAGTCCTGGCAATCGCCCGAACTTAATGAGCCAGTGACCTTTCACAGCATCGTTTTGCACAGACAGTCTACTGCTAAGTCATAATCCACACGGCCTTACCAGATTGTATGATTTGCATTTATATTGACGGGAGGAATGTGTTGATTGATGCAGTGGTGGTTGCAGCGGCTGCAGCCTGGACACAGTCAGATAAAATGACATATTGGATCATCTGGGCACCTTTTGGTCTCCCCAGCCAAGCTGACAGCAGACGACTTTTTTCCCTGTTTCACACATTTTTCTGATGAAGTCCCAAAGGTCGTCGTGGAGATTGGGGTCGATGGCAATGATCAATCAATAGCTGCTGGGAGAAGAAACCAATATGAGAGAGTGCAGGGGCATTATTGAAGAGTTTTGCTCTTTCTAACACTGCTAATAACAAACACAAAAAAAGGGTTTTGATAAGTGACACAGCACCTCAACCAATAAGAGCAATAACGCAGGGAGTTCTTCAAGCAGATATAGTTGCTATTTCTATAATAATGTATCAAATGACAATGTGAAAACAATGTGACAGTGTCCAAGAGGTCACTCGTTTGTATCTGCAGCTACTTTTGGCTTTAAGGAGCTTTAAAGTGAGTTTCAGCAACTTTACTGTTTTGGTTCTCTTTCATCACTTTCATGGTCTCGTTATCAGCCGCAGCAGGCAGCTTTAAAGGCTTTAAAAACTCATTGTACGCTAGCTGCTCAGCACCAAACAGCAGACACACACAGTGTCAGAGACTAGCTGGTGAACATAGTGTCGCTTATCACTTAGCAACTAAAGAGCGAGATATTTCCCTCAGGAGTTGGTAGAGACCAAAATCCAACCCAATCTCCAAAATAAATGTTGGCATTGTACATTTCTGCAAACCAAGGATATGTACATTATTATGTAAAAGATATGTGGTTACAATGTGGTTAAGTTTTGGCACAAAAACCCCCACGTTATGGTTGGGAAATACCCGCTTTTGGTGTTACTATCCTGGGAGAAAATGCAACGATGGCTCTGTAAAAAAACCCAAAAAACACCGCTTTGCATGGCACTCTCTCGGAACTGCTATTCGTGACACTATCCCCGGTGGAATCACAGCAACAGGTTGCTCAAAAACAATCACATTTGTTGTCCAAAAAGCAGCTGGAAACTCAAAAACAGCTTAATAAAAAACAACTGCTTTGTTTTTTTGTGAGTCTCAGACAGTGGTCTGCAGTTTTGTTTTGCTTGGGTGACACGCCATCCGCCATCTGCCACTCCTCCACCTCCCTCTATGAAACTGTTGATATGATGTGTAACGTCCCACCGTTGGGCAGCCCTGGGTTGAATAACACTTCACCACTGGTCCAAATTAACCACATTAGACAGCTTTTAAACAATAAAATCCACATGACATGCAAACAAGACAGGAAAATTTAGGGCTGAGAGGCGGCAGGACCAGCAGTCCCCATGCCCGATGCCTCTCCTCTCTGCTGCTGGCACAGGAGCTCTTAAGCCCCTCCCTCCCAGGCCAGGTGCTCCTCGCTTGTTAGGCAATGCAGCACACCTGTGAAGAAAAGGAAAAAGGGACAACAGCACAGGGAATACAGAGCCGTCTGTGGTTTGCAGAAACGTACAATACCAACAGAAACGTACAATACCAACATGTTCTTTTGGTGACCGGGCTTCCTAAAGCAGAGCTAAAAGAGAGTCACATTTACACTTAAACTTGCAGAGTGGGCCTCTTGGAAAAGTGTCTCTGCTTTACTGTTAGTTCAAAGGAGGAGTTATCCTCAACCTTGAATTTTTTCCTGTCATAGGGAAAAGTGACCTCCATTAAAGCATACTATAAATCCAATCGGTGTAGCTTGTCCAAGTGCAGCTAATTCTTCAGTCACACACTTACACGCCCTCCTGTCACGACACTGTGACACTGCTAATTCTTACCTGCTTGACAGATGATTCAGTCCCCGGTCCGCTTACAGCGGAGACATCGGGAGACATTTTTGACTCGCTTGTCAGGGATTTATTTCCTCTGTGGCAGCAAAACATCACACAAGCCATCAGGAGCTCTCAGAGGTTGACCTGGGCTAACTAAACGCTTTTAAAGGCTGACTTACTCCACAAAAAAACCACTGGAAATCCACATGAGGGAATGTGGTAGCCAGGCAGCATTAAGATTTCATGCATCTACTAAACTACCATCACTAAATGGACCAGCACAAACTTTTGTACAGACATTGATCATTCCTGGACATATAATGTATCTAAAACACTTTACTGATGCGCTGGATTTTCCTCTACTTCACCAAATGTACAGTTGAGTGAAATGTCTCGACAACTATAAGATGGATTTCCATAACAATTTGGTGCAGACATTAATTTTCCCCTCAGAATGAATTGTAATTATTGTGATGTAACAGTAATGACAGTCCCATCAGCCTGAGCTGCACTTGTTGTTGAGCGCTAATTAGCATATATTAGCATTGTAACACACTAAGATAGTCAACACTTACACACACATCATTAAAAAAATGTAATAGTGATTCTTCTTATTATTATTGTTGTTATACAATTTATTTGCAACACATTTTTTTAGACACAAACCAGACAGGATACAGCAACAAAAACAAAGGCAGATAAGACTTTTAAATGTCATCAAATTTAAACTGTATAAACTGTAAATGCTTGTGACGAATATTCTCCACCATTAGCCCCTTTTAAATTGCCTTGTTAAGATGGGAACTTTATGCCATGATGCCGCCTAGCCCCATTTCCACAAAACACTTTCTGTACAGTGTCTTTGCAACGAAAAGTAACCCTTCAGACATGGTACCAAGACCCTAGTACAATTTTATGTGGGCAGGGTTGTTGTCACTCACTGCTCCGTCCAGCACTCACTGTATTTCCTCATATATCAGTCTGCACCTCGTTTATCGTCCACAAAACGGGGCTGCACGCTGACATTTTCATAACAAACTAGAACAGGCTGCAGTGAGAGTCTCTCTCTCCATGGGAAAGTTAGAATTCGCAGATTTGTGCATTTAGTCCTTCTCAGGCAAGCTCAGGGGTTTAGTGTTGCTGGAGCCCACAGGAACAATGCCCCGTGATGCCCTTTTTTCCCCTCAGAGTGAGGATTGGGATATATGCCGTTCACAGAATGCGATCGAAATTAATATTTTTAAATGCTTGAACTCATTAGTAAAAATGTATGTCATCCAAGAGAGAGAATAAAAAACTAAAGTAATGGTCACGTTGTCACATTGAAATTTAAGATGTGTTGATTGATTCATGTCGTCAACTCATACATAGAGTAGCATTACAGCAGTACAGTTTACTAGTGTATAAAACAGTGGTTACATGAGCCTCAAAACCAGCCACAACTCAGCCCTGAGCAGAGTGACTGTCCTCTATTGACCAATCAACAGACTGCGGTGTTCACAGCTCCACCTTTTAGTACCAGATCTGTGTGCTAGGTAGCCCAACAGAGGGGGGACCAAAAATGGGGACCGTAGGGAACGGTTCCATTGGTACCATCCACAACTTTTCACAGTGGAAGCAAAAGAAAAAAAATGTACTGAACTGAACTGAACCGTACTGTTCGGTGGAAACCATAGGGTGGAAACAGAGCTTAAGGGAGCGATCACACTGAGATGAAACGCAAGAAACGCGACGCCAGTAAAACCATTGTTTTCCTATGATACGGCACATCTGACCGGCGTTCAAGTGTCTTTTTAAACGGCCGTTTTTCCAGCGTCTTTTTAGACGCGTGTTTCTAGACGTGCATAGACGCTGAAAAGTAAATATTTTTAACTTTTCAGCGTCAGATGCCAGTAGCTAGCGCGCGTTGAATAAGCGCTTCCAGTGTTTCAAGCGTCTTTGAAGCGTCCGCGTCTCTAGCGTCTCATTTCTGTGTGATCACCCCCTAAGAGGGACGCCTGGCAGTTTGGGATCATGTGGGTGTGACGTTTTGACAACATGTTATCCGTGCAACAACCCACCAATGCAGAAAAGTAGCAGTTAACAGTTAGCAGTCTAGGAGCTCCTTACCCTCTGAGCTGAGGATGAGATCTGCCACCATATAACAGAGAAGGTAAATGACTGTTATTGCCATGTTAATGCCATTGTTATTGTTTATAAAGCGCTGCCAATGCATGTGTTATGTCACACTAGAGGCCAACACTGTTGTGTTACATGCCATACCCGTCACGCCTCTTGCTTCTGTGATGTCGGCATGCTTTCTACAAATGACACATTGGAGTTGTTTTCTTTATGCTGCCTTTGCATCTTTACACAGAAACAGAGACGCTGTCGCCGCTCTATAGTGTGATCACTGTGTAAAATTGCCGCTGTCTTTGGATCTAATTTAAAGTGTACATAGTTTTGTTTTGTGCTGCATGTTCATTAATTTGACCTCCATTATGCTAATGAGAATCCTATTTTATCTGTAGCTATAAAATTGTTTAGAATATCATTATCTTTATCAGAGATAGTATCTGATATTTAATTAAGGTCCCATATTGTCATTGCAGTCTAACCCAATTACCTTTAATGGATTACTTTTAATTGACTGAATCCTCCCCAGGACTTGAACGCAGTAACAAATCTCCTACTGGTTCACAAGTGCTGACACACACACACACACACACACACACACACATTCTTGTACTTGCTGCTTAGTGAGGACCGAGTAAATCGACTGACAAAGTGAGGACCGGCCTTTCTGCTTTACCTATCAACATGAAAATAGCATTTCTGGACAGTAGGTGGCACCCTTACCCTATACACCCCTTCAGGTTTTGAGAAACACAAAGTTTTCAGAAAAAGTTTTTAACCAACAAAGTGAGGACTGGAAACTTAAAGTATTTCACTGGGAATATTAACTGAGATATGCTTACTACAGGTTTATTGAGGCCAAGTTTAGCATAATTGCATACTATGATACTCTCTTTTACACATTTTAACTTCATTTAGTGATAGTAAAGTTGCATACTGAATATGCAATAATGAAATGTTTAATTTTAGACTCTGCAATTCTGAATAGCCATTTTTATTATTCATAAATTTATTATGTAAGGAGGCAAATACAACAGAGGGTCTTGTTGCTATTTGACTGCTGAATCTTTATGAACAGGAAAATGGAAGATTATTTGTCAAAGACAGAAACACAGCTAGTGTAAGCAAGCACATAACTGTTAATTTTATTGCAAAAATTGCAATGAAAAACTCAACAAACTGTTGGTAAATTGATCAATAGAAACATGGTACTTATTACTGCCAACTCAATACAAAATTTGAACACTGGCAGCTTGTAGCCAGCAGACTGGATCTTAAAGAACATATCTGCATCAAATCTCTAAACACTAGAGAAACATGAGTCATAGACCCCCAGCATTTTCTCCACTTTAAGAATTTCGTTATAGACACAGTATTTAACATCCTTCCATGTTCTGGTGCTAAGCACTGGAGACTCTTTCTCGATGCAGAGCAGGCAGTCATTCTTTGCTGGTACTTTCCTGAGAGCAACAAACCGTGCCATCCTTCGCTGGACTGCAGTCCTCTCCTCAAAAGACCAGCGTCGCCTTGTTCGCACTTTTGGAACACCTAAAAATAAGAAAACAGGGTTAACTGTTGGGTAGGTTCACTATTTTAACCTCTTGACTCCACCCCCATTTTGTAGCGAAAACACCTAAAATGACATACCCAAATTAAAATGACTGTGTAGCTTCTGAACCGCTCTGACTACATGCATGCATGAGGTCTTGCCAGAAAGAAAACTCCCTGAAGTTTCTTGTGAAAGTGTCAGAAACACACTAGGTGATACAGAGACAGAGTAATGGGCCTCTGAAGTCAGTAAAAAGTTGAAGATTTTGCCTAAAATAAAATAAAAAATCATTTTCAGGATGAATAACTGTCTGTGGCTTCATCTGAGTGAACATTCATCAGTGAACATTTGTTTCAAGTTTGAAGAAAATTGCTCAAAGTATGACCATTCTACAGTGTTTTTTCCATGAAAAGATCCAGGCAGAGCCCCAAATGACAAGTTGGTCATTCTGCTTCAAAACAGTACTGTCAGTGATCAAACAACACTCAGCCAGCTTCAAACATTGTACCTTATTGAAAATCAGGTGTGATTATGATAGCTGATGTTGTTTATGACAGAAACACCATAAAATATCGCCAAATAAAGCCATATGAAACGTGAAAGTTATGATCCCACTTTCTAGACAGTGTATCTCAGCCAAAAATAGGGTTAGGAGTGAGACTCTTACCTTTTATAAAAGATCTAAGTCTCCACTCGCCGCTCCACATGAGATCGCGAGTAATCCTTTAACATTTTCTCTCGAAAAACGGCATGACATGACTTGTCACCACTCACTGCGATTTTTGGACTTCGTGTATTTAGGCTGCTCTGATGCAAAAACCATAAGGAATAAAAGAAAAATGATGCCGGATTCAGAAAGCAGAGAGCTTCCTGTTTCCGGTGACAACAAACATCACATGGTTTGATGACATAGTGCGCCTAGGAGATACCATTTAACAGAGGAGAGAGGGAGGGCGAACGCCGGTGTCTGAACGGAGTTAGAGAGGTTAAACTCAGTCTTTCTTAAAACGGTGTTTACAACATGGATATAAAGCCATTTGAAGTGAATTCAGTGTTTTCTGCCAAATGTTGATTCTGATGATGAAGAGTTATCATCTTGGATGAAGGGATTCTTGACCATGATTTGGCAACTCATAACCTCCAACTGCATTAAGCCCTGTTGACGAACTGCAGCCCTGAAGTAGCAGCAGTGGAGGTTGTTAAGTTTGATGGTGAATCAGTAATGATAAGTATCTATGCTTTAAATTAATATCAGTAATTACATTAAAATTATACTGTTTAAGTGCTTATTTGCTGAGCAAACAGCGGATAAAGACAGCAGGCTCCTATTAAAGAAAAAAAAATTAAACCTAATAGCTGAGCTAAGATAATAAGGTTCTGTAATCAATCCAAAATCGATCCTCTTTGAAATAAGTATGACAAATATTCATTATTCCTCCTCTGTGGGGAGTGGATCAAGAGCAGAGTTGTTACTGCATATGGGTTATTGAGACATATGCGTTATTTAAAAGTTTAATAGGCCACAGCATGTCAACTGTTTTGTTTAATGCCAGGCTTTGTTTTATTTTGAAAATCCTCCCAGCTACAGCCTTAGCAACACCGACAGCTGTTGAGCTGTAGACTCTCAGGTAAGCGCTGATGCCCTCATGAAACATTTTAAGTTTAAGTTCAGGGGCTGAATAATATCAATATCATTTAAATATGAGATTGAGTATTGTTGTGGCTATGTCATTGAAGTCTGCAGTTGTGTTGCCTAAATCAAAATCAAAGAGCTACAGAATCTCAGCTGAGATTTCAACAAAGCTCATGGCAGATCCATACAGGGGATAAGTTATTATGTGAGTGGGAATCTCTTCTCTGCTTGTTAGAAGCTTTGTTTTCAAACCAGAGTAGGTACATGGCTAGACAAACAGCAAAATATAATCATGTAATTAAACCTTTTTAATCATGAATTATAAAAGTCTCATCTCCTCATAAATTCATAATTTTATCAAATTTTGCATTTTTACCTGAAATGTATAATTTTCATGTCATAATTGTGACTTTTAATCTTTGTATTTAATGACATGATTAATATCCTAGTCGATCAAAACCTGATCCCAGTGACTTGAAATTTCATCTGAGAATGTACCTATCTTATAGAAATTCATCTTACCGTCATCATTGTGTTGTGTTTTATTTGCAGTCTTCTTAAGTCTCTTAACAGTTGGTCTTCTGGATGAGACGTTTTGCCTCTCTCCATCTGAGAAATATATATTAGCTCAGTGAAAGAGTTAAAGATTCAATTTCAGAGCACAGGTGTATATTGCCTGGACTCACCATCATCAGCAGCAGCAGCAGCATCAACATGGTACTTTCGTTTAGCTGCAGTTTTCTTTACACTCTTCTGTCTTGTGGTGTTTGTGGGTTGCTTGTTTCCATCTGACAAAGGACACATCAAAACAGTTAAACTGTTGTCAGGTCTCAGATGCTACATATAATCATGTTTTCTTTAAGCTTAAATCTTGTTTTGCATCTCAGATTTTGAGGTTGTGTTGGACTTTGCAACACCAGAACTTACCCTCATCATCATGTCTCTGTGCTTGCTTTCGGCGCTGAACACGAGAACTTGTGGGGGATGGATGTGGCAGAGCTCCATCTGTAAGACAGTGGATGTTAGTATAGAGATATCTTTTGACCACATGATTTGATCCATAGTGAGCTGGTTCCAAAAGTATCATAAATATAGATCATTTCTGAAATATGTTTAGGCCCAGACCATTCAGTGACCTGTAGACAATAAGTCAAACTTTAAATTTAAATGTGTATCTGACTGGATGTCAGCATCAAAACCTGACAACTGATGTAATGTCCTCTTTTCTATCTAATGTTCACAACACCAGGACTTACCTTCATCACAATCACTCTCCCATCATCATCATCATCATCATCATCATGTCTCTGTGCTTGCTTTCGGCGCTGAACACGAGAACTTGTGGGGGATGGATGTGGCAGAGCTCCATCTGTAAGACAGCTGATGTTAGTATAGAGAAATCTTTTGACCACATGATTTGATCCATAGTGAGCTGGTTCCAAAACAGTCATAAACATTGAGCATTTCTGAAAAATATTTAGGGCCCAGACCATTCAGTGACCTGTAGACAATAAGTCAAACTTTAAATTTAATTGTGCATCTGACTGGATGCCAACATCAAGACCTGACAACTGATGTAATGTCCTCTTTTCTATCTAATGTTCACAACACCAGGACTTACCCTCATCACCATCACTCTCATCATCACCATCACTCCCATCGTCATCATGTCTTTGTGCTTTCTTTCGGTGCAAAAGAACTTGTGGGGGACGAGAACTTGTGGGGGACGGATGTGGCAGAGCTCCATCTGTAAGACAGCTGATGTTAGTACAGACATATCTTTTGACCACATGATTTGATCCATAGTGAGCTGGTTCCAAAACAGTCATAAACATTGAGCATTTCTGAAATATATTTAGGGCCCAGACCATTCAATGACCCTTTCTATCTGGTGTTTACAACACAAAGGCCCAATCCCAATTCCTATCTTAACCCTCAATCTTAACCCACAGTCTCAAAAATCCGTGCTCCCGTGAAGTGCTAGTGCTGTCCCAATTCTCAGAGTGTTGAATTGAGGGTCAAGAATAAGGGCTGTATGGCCCTCACTTTTAAGATTTTCCAGGACCACCCTTGCTGGTGAGATCTATCCCAGAATCCTTTGCGTATCATCCACTGAGCCCAGCCAAACCCGGCCGAGTACAGACGATTCAGTCAATGCAAGATGGTGGTGACAAGCGTAAGGAAGCAGAGTTATTAATGTGAGTATTTTCCTTGTTAATAGTTGTTTTAAAATTATGATAACCATTGTATTATCTTAGTTTAATGTCATTTTATGGTCTATAGACCTCTTTGTAGCGTATCACACATATTTTTGCTCGCGGGTGATGGCTTGCCTGCCCCGGTTCTCTGATAACCGAGTATACTGTCATTCAGTTACAAAAAGTCATTTTTCTCAGTGATAATGTAGTTGTTAAGTTGTTTTAATATACGTGAAATGTTTGCATCGACATTTTTGTAAGATGACAGGACGGTGTCATCTCCTGTAGCCGTAGAGTCTGCAGCTGGTAACGTTACAGCTGCAGGTTAACGTTAGTCAACGTATTATCTGGTGACTTTCCGCTGAATAAGTTACGTCGGTTGTTGTGGTACAGCTTATTTGGTTAAATATCAACTTAAAACCCAAAGAGTGAAATGTTAACGTGGATGAAATTCACCATATAACACTTGTGTGACTGTGTAAACAGCCTCACCAGTTCTGCTGGATGTTAACCATTCATTGTGATAATACTTGCAATACTGCATGAAACTAAACTAATAACTTAACGAATACCTGACAGGTAGCCCAAAAAAAAAATATAAAAGAAAAGAAAGTAATGCTGTTATCTCTGTTCCATTTCAGGGCCACAAGACAAAACACAAGCCCTCATTCATTTCAGGGCCACCAATGAAGACAAGTTTACAAAAAGCAAGCAGGCTCCAAAAAAACCTATGGGAGTGAGTAATTTGTAACTTGTGAACTGTTCATATTCATAACATAATTCTCAGTCACAATGGCAACTGTTCCCCTAGTGATCAAGCATTCTGTTTCAATATGAAATCAGCACAGCTGCAGACGGCATTGTCGAAGATTGTTTGGTAACTGTACATTTGTTTTGGAGCTGCGCCTAGTATATTCGTTGCAACATGTATGTTCTATTTTCACTACTGTACAAAGATGTGCCGTTTGGATTTTATGATGTCAGCATTTCAAAACAAACACAATTCCATATCATTAATCTATTTATTATCTTAGTGAAATTCCATACTCATAAGAGAAAATTTTGTAACAGAAAAAACTTGTACGCAATTTTTATGAATGAAATGCAGCAATACTTAGAAACCGTTCAGCACTCCACAAACTCCAAAGCTATAAAGACTCGGAAAATATGTAAACAATTTAATTGTTTGAGCTACTGAACTTTTTTTATTTATTTATTTGTTTATTTTATATCTCTTTCTTTTTTCTTAACCCTGGCATATTTGTTCTGTTCATGTCTGTCACTGCTTGTTTTGTACAAGAATTGAAATAAAGTGTTGGAGAAAAAAAAACTTGTTGCGTCTTTTTGTCAACAACTACTGATTAATGATACTGATAATTCACAGAGTGGACGGAGTTTTGGCATATTGCTGCCCCCGATAGTCTTAAGACGTATTTGCCTTTGAGGGGTGTCCCATTTTAAAGTCACAAGATAGCCCTTAACACTTGGTTTTGAGGGCTGGTGAGATTGAGAGTTGAGCTTCAAAATTAAGATTGAGGGTTAAGATAGGAATTGGGATTGACTCAAGACTTACCCTCAGCACCATCATCATGTCTTCGTGTAGTCACAGCTTTCCTTCTTTCTTCTTTCCCATCTTTAGTCGAGGGTTCCTTTGAAGGTTCCACTTCCTCAGGGAGCACCTCAGGGTGAGTGGACGATGAGGACTGGTGATCTTTGCCAGATCCGGTGTGGCAGAATAAGTCCATCGCATTAGAGAATTCCACCTTGGTGGCCTTTAACAGCAGTGCAGAAAAACAGAAGGAAAAAAAATTATTCACTGATGAGCACAAACAGCAAAGACTCTGAATCTCCTGCAGGTAGCACACTGACTATGCTAACTATCACTTATCAATGATAAAGTCAGAATCATTATGAACCACACAAATAAGGGTATGGATGAGATAAAAGTAAAATGTACTCAGCTGGTCAATGGCTTGGCCCAAGTTTAAATCCATTTCTATAAGCCTTGTTTAATCACTGTTATTTTTTTGTCAATATAATTTTAGCAGTGTTGTCTATGAGAAATAATTAACTGCAATTCAAATGCATTTCGATTACCTTCATTTTCAGCTCATTACCTATAAACCACAGAAATGTGAAGGGTTACTTCATTGTAGGGATGCACCGAAACAAAAATTTGTGGCCAAAGCCAAATAAAATGAAACATTTGGCTGAATACCAAGTACCGAATACCAAATACTAGGGATGCACCAAATATATTCGGCCGAATATTGCAAAAAAGCAGACATTCACGCACGTCGCACTGTTTGTTTTGATCAGAGAGTTGAGATCACACTGGTCGCTGCAGTGTTGGTCATAAATCACTGTGTGGTCCTGTACACTGGCAGCAGTCATGATATGATATATTTTGGCAGCTGGATATAATTGTACGGGCCTGAGTTTGACATGTCTGCTCTTCTGATTCAGTGACAGGTTGTAGGTTGGTCTGTCTTTACCAAATTCATGAATGTAATTGTGCTTCAACACTCAAGTGATTTAATTTTATATTTTGATTGAAATCTCAGAGCCTCCTTCATGAAGCAATGTTTTGATGAGTAAACAGGCTGTTCAGTCACTTCATAATCTCCTTCTGAATATCAGAGCATAGAGCAGCAGTCTTTGATCAGAGATAATGTAGATTAAATAAACTGTTGTTGATATTGTGATTATTGTTTTGTGTATGACATGACAACAACAGCAGCAGCAGCAGCTAGAGGAGCTGTGAGAACAGCTGACACTAGGACCTGAGAGTGAAGTAAACAGGGTACAGAAAATATTCTGAGGTCATTTCGTCTGTTTAGTCATTCTACTGTATTAACAGTCACTGTCCTGATCTACCAGCTCTTCACTATTCTTGGTGCATTATTGGATCTGGATTCTTAGATAGCACCTCAGTCTTATTAATCTAGACTAGTGCTGAGTGCTGCTTTCAAACTTAATATAAAGTCTCCATGGTGTAAAAATGCATGAAATCTGTAATTAATATGGGACAATTGTGTGGGACAGACTAGGAAGATAATTCATTTTTCACTTATTCTTTGTTTGTGTAGGCAATGTTTTTACAGTGTATCTCACAGGTATCATGATACCACAACGAAAATGAGGCAGATGTGCCTTTTGTCATTGATAAAAGATAAATCACTTTTCTATAATACATCAATGATATTTCAATGGAATAAATTACTTATTGACTTATTCATACTTCAAAACAGCATCAATAAGTGATTAACATAGGGGATCAAAATAAAATAAATAAATGAAATAAGAATCAACCAGCCACCCTCCTCCTGACAAGTAAAGAACAGTCCCTTCATAAGTAAAGAACAGTCCCTAAAGTGGTGGAGGTTTGTGGACCGTTAACTGCCACAAAGAGAGAAATGTGAACGGCTCGTTTCCCCTCTGACACGTCACATACTTGTGTGCCGCCACGGCTCGGCTGTTCAGGTACTACTGGGCAGTCATGACACCAAGAAGAGGACATTATTGGAGCCGGACTTCTCCGTCGCCGGTAAGCCTTATCTTGCGCCGCAAAGCACTATGGCTGCCGTATTTGACAGGAATACATTCCTGTCTGTGTCTGTGACCCACAGCTGGTGGGATTCGCCTTTCATTTCTGCTGCTGGTTTAAACACTGTACTCAGTGTGCTGAATGATTTATTTTGGTCACACAAAACTATTTTTAGTCGCAAATGTGCGATGACGGACGGAGTAAAACATCGCCACACTGCCGACATTTTACTCCGTCTGTCACCGCACGCTGTTTGATTGCGTTATCAAAACACGCCGCTATTATTTGCCCTTGCTTTTCACTTATTCCACCGAATACCGAATGTGTGGGGTTTTTTGCAATATTCGGCCGAATATAATCAGTTACCAAATATTCGGTGCATCCCTACTTCACTGTCACCCATATTAAAGTTCACCTCTAAAATGAATCTTCTAAATATTACTTGGTATTTAATACATGAAGGTGGATGCCAGATTCTGTGAGATACACTGTAAAAACATTGCCACTACACAAACAAAGAATAAGTGAAAAATGAATTATCTTCCTAGTCTGTCCCACACAATTGTCCCATATTAATTACACAGATTTCATGCATTTTTACACCATGGAGACTTTATATTAAGTTTGAAAGCAGCACTCAGCACTAGTCTAGATTAATAAGACTGAGGTGCTATCTAAGAATCCAGATCCAATAATGCACCAAGAATAGTGAAGAGCTGGTAGATCAGGACAGTGACTGTTAATACAGTAGAATGACTAAACAGTCTTAATGACCTCAGTATATTTTCTGTACCCTGTTTACTTCACTCTCAGGTCCTAGTGTCAGCTGTTCTCACAGCTCCTCTAGCTGCTGCTGCTGTTGTTGTCATGTCATACACAAAACAATAATCACAATATCAACAACAGTTTATTTAATCTACATTATCTCTGATCAAAGACTGCTGCTCTATGCTCTGATATTCAGAAGGAGATTATGAAGTGACTGAACAGCCTGTTTACTCATCAAAACATTGCTTCATGAAGGAGGCTCTGAGATTTCAATCAAAATATAAAATTAAATCACTTGAGTGTTGAAGCACAATTACATTCATGAATTTGGTAAAGACAGACCAACCTACAACCTGTCACTGAATCAGAAGAGCAGACATGTCAAACTCAGGCCCATACAATTATATCCAGCTGCCAAAATATATCATATCATGACTGCTGCCAGTGTACAGGACCACACAGTGATTTATGACCAACACTGCAGCGACCAGTGTGATCTCAACTCTCTGATCAAAACAAACAGCGCGAGCATGCACGTTACTGCACGCGTGTTCGTGAGTCTGTTACCTATGTTTGTATCAGACACGTAGCGACAGACGAGCAGCTGAGTCGCGCATCAGAGAGAG